>NC_067248.2:61097500-61722500 GCF_019359855.2 Lolium perenne | reverse complement strand
CTGGCCGCGCCCCTTCGCCTCTGGTCGTCGCCGGAGCGGATCCGCCCCGCGCCGGCCCGTCTTCGGCCGCGCCCGGCGCCTCCCCAAATCTGCACCCCCCATTTAGCATTTGTGTCAGGCGGCAAACAACAATCTAGGGTGTAACATCAAGTACAAGATACGTCAAACAAGCATAACCAAATCAGAGATTGCACACAAACTCAAGAGGAGACATGAAGGATTTGGTATACCTGCAGCTAAGTTGGAGAAGGCGAGGCCGCAGGCATGGACACCTCATCTAGCTCGACGTAAGAGGAATTAACCACCCAAAATAGATGGTAATGAAGGGAGACAGAAATACCACACATCGAGCAACTCAGAACCACGAGTCCAGCAAAGGTTGCCTGAATCAAGGCACACCCGGTCTGATACTATTACAGTATTTCCACTGATAATGAGTATATATGAGAATATGAAGTGCATTCCGTAATGAGACAGCGCCAGGCGAGCTAAATAGCTGTTGTATTGGGAGGGAGGTGTGTGCCATTCGCACAACTACATGAATGGCCATCCATATCAAATAAGGAAACCTGTAAACCCTGCGGATCAGTGAAACGACAATAAGAACATAGTTGAAAAATACCTTAAAACAGAATTATAGATACCAAGTTCAAAGAACTCTGAAGAACCACCAAAATCTTCTGAAATGTACATCCTCTATCAAAGTACAAATGACTCGAATAGTCTAACCAGTGGCCTCCATGGTGTTGTCGCTACCAAGACGTTTAAAATGTGTACAATCGAACAAAACTGCTTGTATAAAAAAAATTCCATGGTACATTAGCATGCGATCCACCAAACTAAACTGAAAACCTTGCAATGGCTATGGAGGCTTTGGTTTATCATGTTATTTGGTTCTGGGTAACAGGCTACTATTTCATGCCAAAACAGATCCAGCGATCAAAATGAGATAAATCATCAGTGGAAAAGAAATTTATTACTACTAAGATCGCACTGGTAAAGATCATACGAAGATGCCACTTACTAATAAAGAACATGACCTGCTCCAGGCGTCCATTTGGGGCGTTGCTGCTGTCATCATCTAACCTACAGACATACATACATCAGATCCATATATTTAACTTGAATTCAGATGTATACAAATCTAGCAGTAGCCCACAGCAGCAGCAACAACACACACATCCCTGCATCTTGCCAGCAGCACACACACATCTAGCAGTTGCCCACAGCAGCAACAGCACAAGCACAGTACCCTCATACAATCGACGAGAGACAGAGAAAGGAAGAAGGAGCTCACCTGCGTAACAGAGACGAGACCACACCGAGGAGGAGGGGCATAGGCGACGTGCGTGTCACTGCCGCTGGTGGATGAGATGCACGCGCGTGGCAAGCTGGAGGGGAAAACCCCATGCTGCCGCTCGGCCGCATCCAGTCACCCGCGTCGCTTCCAATCGCGGAAGCCGGCGCCGCTTCGAACCGGTTCTTCACTCGAGGCGGCCGCCCAGCGCCGGCCCATCTCCGGCCTCGCCCGTCGCCTCCGGTCATCACCGCCGCGGATCTGCCCCGCGCCGGCCCGTCTCCGGCCGCGCCCGGCGCCGGGCCGTCTCCGGCTGTGCCCGGCTCCTCCGGTCGCCGCCGCCGCGGATTCGCCCCGCACCAGCCTGTCTCCGGCCACGCCCGCCTCACCTCCACCCGCCGCCACCGACGCCACCACCGGAATGGGCCGCCCAAGCCGTGGTGAATGCTCCAGGCACCTCTATCGCTCGGGATGGCTTGCGGAGGAAGCAGATTGGGCAGGAGGAAGGAGGCGGGGGATTGGTGAGGAGGGAGGCAGCGGGTTGGTGGAGAATTTCACCGATCTAGGTTTTCACCATCTCCTGGCCCCACGCGCACAGAAAGGAAGGCGACGCGAGGGAGATTGCGTCGCTGCCTCTGGCCGGCTGCCCCGCACGCCCTCGGGTCCAGCATACAGGGACTCAGAACGAGCAGCAACAGGTGAAAAACATATTGCTGCATCGAACGGCTGTGGTGAAAAGTGGGATGCAGATTTTACTGTTGCTGGGCAAACGGACGAACCGGATGTTTTTGCCCCTTTTGAGTGCCTTGGTTGGCCGGGTAGTCTAGGGACATTTATAGGAGAAATGCACGGTTCCTCTGCAAATAGGCCTCTCCTTCATCACGCCTTAATCTTTTGTACTCACGGCTCCTTTGCAAATACACTTCTCGCTGATGTTGAGTCATTTGCAGGTATCTTTCGCGATCACGATAACGCTTGCGTTGAGATGAACTCATGTGTATAACACTATTTTCTACCATTGTAGAAAATTCAGCTCGCCTGCAATAACTAATAAACAACAACAAAAAATATACGGAGTATCATTCTTTTATAACTAAGAATAATACTTAGAGATTGTTATCTCTATCTCTATCTCTATCTCTATCTATATACCTACTAATAAAGGAAGTAAAGTTTCTCCCATTTTTTTCGTCCGTTTTTAAATTGCCCATATTTTTCAATAGAAATTACGGTAGCTGCCACCGCAAAACTGAAAACGGTTCGCTGGGTTTGTTTCCGTCGTGTATCCTTTGCTTCATCCGTCGTTTGGGCCGCCACGCATAGACTGGGCCGGGACGCGCAAAGCGTGCTAGAGCCTGATTTGTTATACACGCGAAATATAAGGAGACCGATCCCTGCCAACCAGCGCGACGCGAGATAAAAGAAAAAGGAACGGATAAACTCGCCAACAGCTCCGTCTCGATTCCTTTTCCCTACCCGAGAAAGCCCTAGCCGCCACTGTCTCGGCCGTTGGCGGCGCCGTACCTAGAGCCGCCAACGACCTCCGCAACCTCACCGAACACGTCCGCGCCGACGTGCTGATTGTCCCCGGCGAAGGAATCGAACTGAGTTGTCCCCGGCCAGAAGGAGGATTTCCATCTATTCAAACGAGAGAGGACTTCGTAAGGATTCAGATCGATTTGCCTACATATAAGCAGCAGCAGAAACGCGTAAGGTGAGGAGGACGACCTTGCCCAGGAGCAATGTGCGAGACGCTGCAGCAGCGACAACGAATCGACACCACCGCCGTCCGTAGGCACGCCGATGGCCCCAGATCCAACGAAATTGAGATGTTGATTCAGTATGTTGATTCAGTTTCTTCGGGAGAAGTAGGGATTTGAGGAAGCAATTGGGAATTTTTTCAGAGCAGCGTCGCGCGATGGAAGATTGGATAGGTCGAGGGAAAAATCTGGCTTCCTCCGGAGGCGATGGGTGCTCAAGCCTACGGCGTCAAGGCCCGCGTGTAGGCGGTGGTAGCGGCCCTGAGGCGCTCAAGGTTGAGGCTGGCGCAGCCGCGCGCAATCGGCTGTGAGCCGTCGGGAACGGTGGGCGGCAGGCGAGGTGAACACTTTCGAGCCTACGCTGTTCTGGGCTAGCTTGCTGTTTGTAGAGTTTGCTGGACTTCTGGCAATGCAACCTTTTGCACAGCTCATATATATTCTTAACTTGGAGGATTTCTTAATAGAGCCACAGGCAATTATGCGGAACTTATTCAATCAAATTCGGCCTGATGGTTATTTCTTGTTTTCAATATTTGGAAACGCATGGAAGCACTGCAAACAACTTGCGAGTGCTGTACAGGATAAAGAATGCTTATCAATTACCATATATGGTTAAAACCTCAGGTAGAATTTTTGTCCTGAATTATTCAGGGTTAAAGAAATTTTGTGTTTCTGATGTGGGCTACAGCTACTACAGCTGTCCATAGTGATTATACTTTACAACTGATCAGCGGGCAGTTGCTATGGAGCTTAACCCACCTGTGCCACTCGTAATGAAAAAGAAAACTCAGTTTGGTTTCCAGCCGTTTTGGTTTTGTTTCGTGCGCGTTCCGGACTCGATCGTCCAGCCTACATATACACACGTATGTGGATCATTTGCGACTGCACTTTTTAACGGAGTGGACTGTGATCAGGTTTTAATCTCTTCAGTTTACAATTGTCAACCACGCTGCATTGCAGCATCATTTTTCATGTCAATTCGTGAATCGACCTCACCATTGCTGCTCTCGATTGGAAGTGGTTTGCCGCGTCAGGGGGAGGATTGCAGCGTCCATTCTCTTATGTTAAATCGATGAACTACGTTAATCATCTTGATCCGATCCCTGTCCCTTAATCAAGAATATATGGGCACTATACAAATGTACAAATGTGTATCCCTGACTCGATTATCTATTTTACAGAGAGGGAGAAGGCAAGCCGGTTGCTGTGGTCCGCAATAATAATAAAGAGAAAAGAGTTTCCTTAGTTTGGTCCGTTCGTAGGCTTCGTCCTTCTTGGTTTGGTCCGTTTCGTACGCTTCCTCCGTCCATATATTTTGGTACGTACACGTGAATCGATGTATCCGGCAACATGTTTAGCTTCTTCGAGGACTAAAAAAATAGGATGGAAGGAGGCGGCCGGAAATCTAGCCTCTCCAATGGCCTTTTCCAGCAGCCCTCTCGCTCAACGCCACCAGAAAGTTGATACTGCACCCTCCCGGCCAGCGTGCTCGCTCTCTGTCGCCGGGACCTGCCTGTATGTCGCTTCCGTGCGGGTGCCTTCCCTACAGGACTGCGCCACATCCTCACGATCACAGCCTTCGCAATCGAGAACGCCTCCGTCAGCCAGAACCGAAACTTCCGGCGGCGCTGTGTTGTGTGGAGGCGCCGGCCGGACAAGGAGCGTCGTAGACCCGTGCCTTTGATCGTGCTCACCTTGCTCCCGCCGCCGCCCGTTCTTCCTCTGCTCTGGTGGTCCCCTAATTCCCTTGCCCTTTGGCGCGAAGGCAGAGAGGGCTCCCAGTAGGCTGCTCGCTCGTCGATCGGAGGTGGTCAGGGCTTTGTGGGCAGGCACGAACCAGGACTGCAGGATAAGGACTTGAGATTTGCCAACACCAAGTAGCAGAGGACGGGAGGAATCAGGTTGTTGTGCTCTCCATGTTGCCGAAGACCGGCGATTCCGACTGGATATGCGGCTGCAGTGGCAGGAATAGCTAGCAAAAGTAGTATAGGGAGATGCTCAGCCACGGCAGGAGAGTTCCCAGGAACTCACATGAATTTCTTTTGGGGTGCTGGACATGTACTGGTTAGTAAGATTGTTGTTGAATTTCAGTGGTTCTGTGCTTAAATTGTAGTTTCCTATAGCTGAGTAGCTTCACATTAGCGGGAGTGCATAGCAAAAGAGGCTGCACAAGCAGTTTTACAAGCATAGCGGCCAGCCAATCCAAGCAAGAAACTACATCAATACATGATCTTCAGCCTATCATGGCAGTCCCATCTTCCACCAGCGTGCTCCTTGAATCCTAGAACTACGGTCCAAGGAAAAGAAGGGCAGACGACATCATCTCCAAAGAAAAGAAGGGCAAAAGTGGATGTCCAAGGAATAGTTCCACACTATTCAGGTACTCGCGTTGTTGGCTACCCGACCGATTCTGATTGAACTTGAAGCATTGGTCCAAGGCTGAGATGAGGTTGCTTGACTCGATTGTGTGAACTAGCTCAAAAGGAACTTTACCAATCAGGCTCATGTACTTAGCTTGCACACCAAGCACCTCATCTATTTTGCTTTTTTACGCGGAAACCATGGGACGGCACTGTGCCTCACATTGTCTCAACGATGGTTAGGAAATCTATCCTAAAGTAGTACGTAAAAATAAAAGATCGTAGTAAGTAAATTCGTCGATGAAGAATTAGGCATTGCGCAGATTTCTCTTCCAATGCAACGCACGGGCACGTTTACTAGTAAACATCTATTCTGTATCTTATTTCGCTTTTGATGATGACGAAGATGCGGACAACCATGAAGGTATTTATAATATACCTGAAATGAGCTTGGCCTTCCATTGTATATGACCTTTTTTCTTTTCTGGATACTTATTCAGTTTTATATTTTCAGTTTTAGATACTTGATTATCCAACATAAAGAGAAGACATGGGTAAGAAATATGTTAATGAAGAACAGCATTCCGTGTATACTACCAAATGGTCTTGCCAATTAGCAGGCATCATTTTTCAATACAGATTACAGAGTGTCCAGCTAAACAATAATTACTTTAGTAACTTATCTTTTGAAGAGAATACAATGATGCGTTATGGACATCATATTGACTATATATACTACCAAATGGTCTTGCTGTTTGCCAGGCATCATTTTCAAATCTCGAGCGTGCAGCTAAATAATAATTTCTTTAGTAACTGCTATCTTTTGAAGATGCTACAGTGATGTGTTATGGGCATCATATATCGACTTGACAAAAATACAAACACTTGGTGTGCACTAATAAAATTGCAGTATCACAAACAACGACCAGTGCTATTTTCGTTGAATCAATTTACCAAGCAGCAAAACAAATAACAGCAATCATCAAAAGCAAAAGACACTCACTGGCTGTAGGCTGTAGGCTGTAGCAGTTCCGATTAGCTAACCCGTGCAAGGAAGCAAGCCCAAGGTTGCCTAGCTACAGTGTGAGGGGCGGCAAGCTCGCATCAAATTGACCCCTGCAGCAACGGGCGTTCAATCAAAGGTAGGGCCACGCTCCAAAGCCGCCTAGCTCCAGCGGGGAAGGGGCGGCAAACTCGCACCGGATCGACCCTGTAGCAATGGGCGTTAAGGACTCGGAGGTAGGGTGAGAGTGGATGCGCGTGTTCCTCAGAGCCGGCGAGGGTTCAATGAGGTGGTGAGGATGCACGAATGCACAACGGGGCAGTTTCCGATCTGCAGATTGTTGTGCGGATTGCAGAACAGTTTCCGATCTGCACTTGTGAGAGAATAAAACAACTACATCGCTGCAATGTTACGGCAGCTGAAAAACTTATGACTGCATCGAGAATAATCGGGAAAGCCATAAAAGAAAAGAACAATCGGGAAGCACCTAGCAGACTCTTCCATCGTTGGCGCAAACCTAGCTGACGCTAGGCGGGAACACTGTAGCAGCGAATCCGAGAGATGTGGACCGTTAGATAAGCACACATCAACGGCTGATATACATTATATAGAAACTTTTTTTTGACACAAATACAGTAGGGAAAGGCTCCCTATTGTATCATTTTATATTAATATATAAATGGGGTATATACAATGAGTCTATATGCTACTAATACTTATTACACACTCATAAAGTGTCAAGCCAGGATTATATTCCTTCTCTAAGACTAGGCTTAGCTCTATGCATTGTAAGGGTGAAAGTGGCTTTGAATCTATCAATACATATTGGTCTAATCTCCTACTGGTATTTGCTGTGGCCTCCAAATCTAAGGTCGGATGACATGCTAAAACTGAAGCAAGAGCAAGTTCAGCGCCGGCCAGGAGTTCCTTCCGCACCAACAATCGAATCCTTTCTGGAGTCTTGAATCGAGTAAACAAAGCAGATAAAGTCTCGGGTGCTTGGTCTAAAGGAAACAAGGTTCTCCATACCATCGAGAGATGAGCATTATACTTATCAAAGTAATAATGCACCTTCTCTGCTCGATGCTCAAATTTGGCCACGACAACAGCCTTCGGTTGATGGGACCACAATTCATGCTTCGGGTGAGCAACATTAGTCATCGCCTCGATCTTTTTGTGGATCCTCTTGTTTTCTTCTGATTCATCAGAAGCCACGACTGTTGAAAAGCAAAAATCAGTCAAGGGGTATTCAAGCTTCGATAAAAATCGAAAGATGGATGGACACTTACAGCTCAAGCTTTCAGTAGCAATATGGAGATGGTCAAGAGCATGTTGTTCAATCGCGGTAGCAATCTCGCTTTTTCTCTTTACTAATGCCGCCATCGCATGAAGGGTGACTATGTCTTTGTTTAGCCAGGTTATTTGATCACGCAAACGGCAAACAAGATCGGATTCATCGTTATTCGAAGAATTTAAAGAAGAATCGGCACGAGAAGAAGTTGGAAGAATCTGCAGCACAACTCTGAGTTCAGAAAAAGCATTGGTAGAAACTCCCATCGAGAGCGCTACACATATATTACATTCAAAAGAGTGTTGACACTGGCAACAGAGTCAGTATAAAACAGGTCTAGATTATATCAAGATTTAAGTACAGCAACAGAGCAAGAGTCTAATCAGGGGAGAGCTGATGATGAGCCAGGAGCAGCTTCATGCATGACTTTGGTCTTCGCTTCATCAACTAGCTTGAGAAGCTGATTGGCGCATTTCACTGCCCATTGCTTGAAGGGATCAAGATTGATTAGACAATTGTTGTCATCTACAGGCAACACCTTGGATAACTTTTCTAGTGCAGAGCCTAGCCATGACCCATCAGCAGTTAAAAAGTAAAGACTGCTCCAAACAAACGGGAGCGCCGCTTAAGTACTTCTATAGGCTCAAAAGGATCGATGAAGAAAGCGTCTGCCATCTCGCCAAGAGTCTTGTCTTGCTTTATCTTCGGGAATATCATCGAGAACAACCTCGACAGTGCTCCCTTGGTTTTTTGCAGCAGACCAAGGACTTGGATATTGGCGTCAGTGGCAAGGGAGAGCGCGTCAGACATCGAGTCCTCTCGAAGCTTGCGTGCTCGATTAATAGGCACGTCGGCGGCACCTGAAAAATGGCGAATAAGCAATCCGGAGGACAGTATCGCAGAAATATCTTGCACTTAAGCGCGAAGGAACTTAGTAAGCAAATTCGTGATAGACTCGCGGAGGGCGCCTTCCTTTTTATCGGCAGCGACAACAGCCTTGCGTCTGGCATCATGCTCGTCTTTCATCTTCTGTTTCAGCTTCTTTAATTCATCTTTCAGCAAGATGTTTTCATTTTGGGCATTGGCTGTGAACTTGTTAGCCTCCAACACTTAGTCAGCCGAAATCTTGATGGTCTTCCGAAGCTGAACATTCTCGGATTCCATACGAGTAAATTTATCAGCAAAATCTGCCACAACGTCAACTGTGGCATAAATTGGCTGCGAGTGAAAGGTCAAAGAATCTCAGCCAAGTATGGAAATCCCCCGTAAAAGAAGAAAGTCAAGTTAAAAGATTCATTTACATGATCACGGGCAGGTGGTTGAACGGGGGTGCTGCCAGGAGGGATGACCTTCGACACCGGAATCTTCACCACGGTGGTCCTTGAGGGCGGCGTCGGATCGATAGGAGAAGGATTCGATTCCTTGGCTGACTCGGCCTTCCCGGAGAGTAACTTAGCCCTCTTTGCGAGAGGAAGTTCATCGTCGTCGTCAGAGCTGCTTGAACAGCAAGGACGTTCATCATGCGAAACAAAGAAGGTTAGTTACAAAGAGAAAAATAGATACTCCCAGGTCTAAGTCATCTTCGGAAGCAAAAAGGCCTGTCGAACTTTTCGCAGCAGGGGGAGGCGATGCAGTTTCATCGGCATCATTATCTTGTCCGCTAGGACTCGATTCAGCCGTTGTGATCAAGTCTTCATTTATCCTCCTGCACCGCCTACTCCTGGCGAGAACATCGTCTTCGGGGGCTTCATCCCCTTGGACGTTGCTATCCTCGAGGGCGTGCTGAGCATCCTCGGTTTCTTCGGAGTCGTCATCGTCATCCTCTAGTTCTACACCACTTTCAGGTGTAGGAGGATAACATTGAGCTACGGTGGAAGCCTGTTGACAGGTGAAACAATTAATAAAAGGTCAGAAGACAGAATAACAATAGTAATCAAAGCAAGTGCGGTGAAGATTACCTCAGCCGGAAGATGCTTAAAATCATATGGAGAGCGAGCCGAAGTCAGGACAATGTTGTCCTTCATGCTGAAGCAAGTAAGGCGACGCACCTCGTCGCGGACTTCGTCATCCGACAGGTCGGCTGAGCTGACTCTTGACTTGTCGTCCTTACCAACATACATCCACAACTGGTGAGGCCGGGACATCAGCGGCTGCACCCGACGCTTTAGGAACACCGAGACTACCTCAGTGCCGCACATCGTTAGGCCTCATGTGTTCTTTAGGTCTACAACCTGCTCGAACAACTTATCAGCTATGGCACTTTCTTCGGGAGACAAGATGTTTCGCCAGGACTTCTTCGGCTGAGCCACTAGAACGTCTTCAAATGGAGGAAGGTTGGAGCGCCGCCCAGATGCTGGGATATCTCGCAGGTAGAACCATTTATGGCGCCAGCCCTGGACGGATTCTTTCATCGGGAAGTTGAAGTAATCAACATCCTTTCTAACGACAAAGCCAACGCCACTGACAACGGGAGGGCCGTTGTTGTCATTATGGCGCTTGACATAGAAGATTTTCCTCCATAAACCCCAGTGGGGGTCAATGCCGAGGAAAGCCTCGCATACAGTGATGAAAATGGAGAGATGAAGAATGGAATTCGGGGTCAGCTGCCAGAGCTGGATCCCATAGAAAAAGAGAAAGGAACGAAGAAATTCGTGGGCAGGAAGAGAAAGCCCACGAAAAAGGAAGACGAAAAACATAACAGTGAGGCCTTTAGGAGGCTTTGGGCGAGAAGATGGACCTGGGAGATGAATATCGTTGTCGGATGACGAGATGAGGCCGAGGGTGCGTAGCTTGTTCACCTCGCGATTGGAAATGGTGGATGCGCTCCAATCACGGCTGATCTTGCTCGTGCCTGATGCGCTGGTACCCTTCTTCTTGCCTATGGCGTCCGGAGCTCTTGAGAGAAGGAACAAAGATGAGAGGAAAGGCTGAGGAAGAAGATGAGCAATGTGGAAGCGTGAAAAGTAAAAATAATGGGAAGGCCTCTTATTTATAGCATGAGTTGATGGGAAATCGTGGCCATAACTCCAAAGCCATCGTGGGAGGTGGACAGAGATCCAGTCGTACACGTGTCGCTATAAAGAAAACGGAACTGGCGGCCCATTATTCCCACAATGTGCGGAAATCGATGCACAAGCACTGGTCATTTCCTAAAACTGACCGCGCAGGAGTAGGGTGGGCCCGTCAGGTCACGTCTCGTCAATCAAACCACAGCAGTGGTGACGTCATCAGTGATGTCATGAAAGGTGTCGAATCCGATTGAAGCATCCGAGGAAATATTAAAATCATCCGCAAGCATCCGCACCTAGACTCGGGGGGCTACTCCCATCGGGAGCGCTGGACGCGCACCCGATAAATTTAGACTCGAAGAAAGATCGAATCGTTTGGCTCGAGTCTATACCAGGTTGCAAGCACCCGTGCCCAGACTCGGGGGCTACTCCCATCGGGAGCACCGATTGCGCACCCAACAAACTTTTTTGCACTCCAGGATCATGCCCGGGGACTTGATTCTGTGTAGAGTAGCGTTGTTTTGCCATCGGCAGTTAACCAGCAAAGCTGGGCGCGTTACTCGATATCCTTTACGCATTAAACTTTACTTGAAAAATTGAAGCCCCTATATAAATATATCGGATGACTTATGAAGACCTATAAGAAGCTTCGGCAGAAGAAAACATTCGAGTGGTTCAACTTGAGTCTATGTATGGTTGCAAGCATCCGTACCTAGACTCGGGGGCTACTCCCATCGGGCGCGCTGGACGCGCACCCGATAGAAGGAGATGATTCTATTACAAGAATGACAAGATTTATCAAGAGAGAAGAACATTCGGTGGAGGCATGCTTTAGTCCCTACCCGAAGTATCTTCGGGTAGACACTCGGGGGCTACTGACGTGGGTGTTACCCTTTGGGTAACTGTTGATGCCCTATCATGTACGTCCCAACTAGAGGTCCATGAAGGCACTTGATGGCAAGGTGGACTACTACGTCGGTGCCGATGAAGATTCCTTGAAGAACAAGATAAAGAAACTAAGAATACAAGGAAAGTCTAGAACTAGGATCCTTTGTAACCTAATCGTACCCGGATAGATCTCTCGAGACCTGGCTCCCTATATAAAGGCCAGGAGAGGGGCTGCCGAGGGACCCACGCAATCTTAGCAATTTTAGACACCATAAGTCCAGAGCTAGGTCCCCATAGATCTTAGCCTCTCAACGAGATCACATCTGAAACCTTCGGCACCCCATTGTAACCCAATATTTTCATAATCAAGATCAGACAGGCAGGACATAAGGGTTTTACCTCATCGAGGGCCCCGAACCTGGGTAAATCGCTTTCCCCGCTTGTTTGATAACCGATGTCTCGTGTCAGCCTACAGGATTTCCTAAGCCCCAAACGGAGGGCATTGCCAAGGAGTACCCTCGACACAGGACCAGACGAATCTCCGCCCTCATGAACGCCATCGACGAGATCACCACTAAGGAGGTGGACGAGGAGGTGGGTATACCTTATTCTTCTCCCACACAATGTCGCCATAGCCACCATAACCACGATGCTAGTTGATCAAACTCTAACTTTAGGGACCTGTCGTTGCCTAATCGACGGTACCTCGGAGGAGGGATCCTCACGAGGGGGAGAAGAAGTAGGGGCCATAGGGCGGAGTGCACACGGGACGGTGGTATGCGATTTACCCAGCTTCGGAACACCTGCACGATGACAGGGCCTACTGCTGCTTGTCTGGAATTATCTGGGCGCTTTCGCGTTATTACAATGAGTTGTGGTTGTGCCTCTAGGGCTCCCGGGATCCGGCTTATAAAGGCGCACGGATCTAGGGTTTACATGGAGAGTCCTACCCGGATACAGGTTGCCTAACTACGATACAATGTCTTGCCGTGTACGTCAAGGATCCGCCCTTCCATCTATGTCGTACCGGATCTGGGTCCCTTAATGGGCCTTCGTGGATCCGGGTTCCTCCTCGAGGTCGGTCGGATCCGGCTCCCTGCTCCTGGGCCGGACTTCTTCCGTCAGGATCAACAGCAACTGGGCCGCCCGATGGACCACATGCCTCATCACCATCTGTGGGCCACCCGGGCTTGCCGGATCTAGGCACTGTCGATGGTACACCCATGAAGTATACCCACAACAGTAGCCCCCAGAGTTCTCCGAGTTTCACCTGTTGTTTCCGCCTTGCCAGTCCATCATGATCTCCGGCATTATTGGTAACGCGGAGAAACTTGAAGAACTCCAACTTCACATTTTCTTCTTTTCCCAACCTTTAGTCGGAAAATACTCCCATCCTGCGGGACTTCATCCATCGACGGTTCAAAATACGTCTCCGGGTTACTCCCCTGCTTTGCGAATGAGAGCTGTTGATCTTCACGCGACTACCCGGAATCTTAAAAGACTCAAACGGTTCCGCCAATTCTGGCGCCATTTTCGCGCGATTTGCGCGGTAACTTATCTCTAGCCATTTTTACCGTTTAGGGTTTTGGAAAAGTGTCACGCATCCAACGGTGCGACGCTTGCATTCCGACCACAGGATGCGGAGCACGAATCTCGTCCCTCCGGCCTATAAATATCCACCGTCGACCTCCACTCCTCATTCACCCCCCTTTCTACCTCTCTGCGAAGCGCCGCCCTCGAGCTTTCTCTCCGCCGTGCTGGAACCTGCCGGAAACTCGCCGGAGTCTCGCCGGAGCTGCTTCGCCACCGCACAGAGTTCGTCCTGTTCTTAACTTCAGCGAGCCACCGCGCAAAAACCTCGTCGCCGGCGACTTCGACCACCGCGAAATCCATCACGGTGAGTCCTCGCGCTTCGTCCTTGCGCCGTAGTTGGTAGGGATGAACTTTAGGATGACGACGTTGGATCCGACTAAACTTTGTTTTCCGCCATTGTTTCTTCTTTAGATGTCTTCAACGACTCCGCCTCCAACCTCTGAGCCGATCTTGGCAACCCCAATATCCTCCGCCCCTCCACCCTTCGTCCCAGTCCAGCTGGATCCTTCAAAGGATTCCGGCAAGGACGCCGAAGGGACCTCTGCTAACCCGGTGAAAGCCTCCGGGGCGGATCAGGCGGAGCACAAGGCGGAAGAGATCGCCGCCAAAAAGTCGAAGGCTCGTCAGCGAGATTCTGAAGCCAAGGGGAAATGGTGGCCTTGTACCACCACTGAGATGGAGCTGAAGAATCTCGAGGCGAAAGGCTTCCTGCAACCCGGAAGCTGGAGGTCAGTTCCAAACGCCTTAGCTCCAGCCCCCCAAGACAACGAGATGGTGCTGACGAAAGCACTAGTGGAGCGGGGCTTTTCATTTCCGCCTTCGGACTTCTTCCTGGAGATCCTGAAGGTTTATGGGCTCCAGCCCCACAACATTTCTCCGAATAGCATGCTTGCGATCAGCAATCATGTTACCCTCTGCGAGGGCCATCTCCGGGTAACTCCCGAGCTCTCCCTGTTCCAATATTACTTTACCGTCAAGAAGGAGAGGGTCCGCCAGTCCACCGAGCTGGCGACGTGCGGATCCATCACTTTTATGATCCGCCCTAGCCGCGTCTACCCTCGTACCGACCGCCACGAATCCGCGCGGTACTGGTCTGGGGGCTTCTTCTACTTGAAGGACGTTTCCGACCCGGCGAGCACAAGGAGATTGCCGCCGTTCAAGAACTGCCCCGCCACCGAGCTTCCGGCATGGTCGCACTGCCCCCACCTCTCCGAGTCGCCCCAGCTCACACGCGCCGTAAGGCGGATCTGCAAGCTCACGGAAGAGGGGCTGACAGGGAAGGACTTGACCCTGTCTTGGTTCACCAAGCGGATCCAGCCGCTCCAACACAGGGATCGCCTGATGTTCCAGTACACAGGGCGCGACGACTCGATGCGCGCCACAAAGGATAATCTCTCTGCCGACGCCATCGACAAGAGGATCCGGCTCCTCATCAAGATTCCGCGTGAACTTCACGTTCACGTGTGCAACAAAGACATTCACATGAATGCTTCCGGAACCGCGGTACGTCGTCTTGACTTAGTCTACTGTTTCCTTTGCATCCAAACTTTTTGTCTAAGTGTTAGCTTTGTGCTTTAGCTCGAAGCCCTCGAGGAAGGCGAACTCGGAACTCTCGTCCGAGTCCCCACCACAGGCACCACGGATCCGGAGGCCGCATCGGAGGCGGAAGCTCACGATGCTCCGCGCCCTTCTAAGAGGAAGAGGCCTGCTCCCTCCAGCCCCGCCGCAAAACGCGCCCGCGAAGTTCTCAGCACTGCGGCAACTCGGAAAGCGGAGGCGGAGAAAAAGCGGCTCAAGCTTATCGACACCAGCAACAAAGGCCAGCCCGACATCCAGCAGTTCTTCAAGCCTTCCGGGTAAGCGCTTCGTTTCCGGGATACAAATTCTTCTGTTTTCACAAGCAAGCCTTACTTAGTTGCTATGCTTTTTCCTTTTACTGAAGTTCCGGAAGCCAGCCCCCAAAAGCTCCAAGAATCCTGAAGAAGAAAGTCAAGCCGTCACCGGCTTCCGTCCCTGTTACACCTGAGGTGGAGATTCCGCCTAAGGCCTCATCTGCCTCCAAGCCGGATCCCAAGGACGTCATCAACCTCGATGACCTTCCTGAAGACCCCACCGGCCACGACGATTCCGGCAAAGGCGCCTCCTCGACTGCCCCTCCGCCTGATCAACCAAGCGCCACCTTCACGGGGCCTACGGAGGAAGAGTATGAGCAGAAAGTGCAGCTCATCCACACCTCCGGCACGCTTCAGGCTAAACCTCAGCCAACTCCGTCTCTGCAAAAGCGCTCCCTCGCGGAACGCCACGCGGAAGTTTCCGCCATGTTGAACACGGTGTGGGGGAAGGCGGACGAGGAGATGCAAGAGCTCACCGATCTGGAGGACGGTCTGAAAGTGTTTTTCGCCAAGCACAAGGACGTGCGCCAGGTAACATTAGCCCCCAAGCATTGGGTCAGACATTTTTTCCGTGTAACATGTGTTAGCCGATTCTTTTCTCCAAATTGTACCTTAGGCGGAAACTTAAAACTTTATACCTCTAAGACTTTAAGTTCCTTGTCAACCCTCAAGATTTTAACTCCTCTCTGCTTCTCAGACCACGCGGAAATTGCACGAAGATCTGCGCGTCCATGTGCTGGAGCAGATAACGGAGATCGAGGCACTGCGCCAGAATGCGGAAAACAGCCAGAAGGCTGTCCAACTTTTGGAGACCTGCCTTCAAGGTACGAAATCCGAGTTTTAATCAGCATGTTGATACAACTGTTCATGATGCATAATATGTGCAATTTTCCGCCTATAGAAGAAACTGCCAAGCACTCCTCATTCGATGATCTGTCCGCCAAAGTCAAGGTGCTGGAGGCGGAGAACGAGTCTCTCAAAACCTTCATCAAGGAATCCTCCGACAAGGAGAATGAGAAGAGGAAAGAGCTCTCCGAGAAGCATGCTCGCGAGTTGGCGGAACTGAATGATAAACTAAAGAAGAGCCAAAGTCGAGTAACTTCCTTAGTGGCCAAGAACAAAGTTCAAGAGGCGGAAGCGGAGGCCATTGACAAGCTCATCTTCCGTAAGCGCTTTTTCCTTGTTGTTTCTCCGACTACTCCATATGCTATTCTCTCCGCGAGGGAACTGAATCCCATTCTTCCACAGCGAGCCTTGGCTTCGAGTGGTCGAAAGAGTCAAACCTCAAGATGACGGAGGCGTATGACGAAGCGCGGATTTCCATCGACTCGCTGTTTGCAGCCTGTCGCGGAATCGCCAAGTCCCTGTCTTTGAAGAGGGCCAAAACTTCAGTGATCGACACGATGACCAAGCTAATGGAGCAGGTGCCGGAATTCATCAAAGATTGGCAGGAGTATTCCGGACGCGGATTCGCCTCTCTGGTCTTAGCCACCTGCAAGGCCCACTTCCCCTCACCTAGCTTTGCGGATGTTGCGCGCGGAAGTCCAAAGGGTTCCGACATGGGCGCCATCCTCTCGGAAACCAAAGGCTATGATCAGCTGTTTGTCAGGCGAGTAAACCACTCGTTCTGGTATCACAAATACGATCTGCCCAAGGGGTTTTCCGATGCAGAGGAGGAAGAGGGCGAGCCGGAGTACTACGCGGAAGGCTCCGGGTCAAGCATCGAGCGTTCCAGAGAAGGCTCCGACGACGACTCCGAGGCTGGCTCCGGCGATAGTGATGGCGATGGCTCCGCGTACCAAGAATCTGAAGAGGAGGACTCCGAGTAGAGTTCCTGTTTAAACAATGAAACAATGTTGCATCATTTTGGCCCCGGAGTGGGTTTGTAATATAACTTAAATTCTTAAGTAGCTAGGAACGAAACAACTATGCATGGGGCGGAAACACTTATCCTGCTATCCTTTAATATTATGTGCATGTTTCGTTTTGTGTCGGAAAGCAAGTGCTGATCTCATTGTTTTCCGGCTTGCCCGCTTGACCTTCCGCGAGCCGGAAGACCTTTTGCCGGAAACACTCACCAGCGGCGACGAAGCCCAATGGCAATCCGTCAATAACCGCGGAAACAAGTGTAGGGATTCGTTGCATAGAAAACAAAAAATTTCCTACCGCAAACACACAATCCAAGCCAAGATGCAATCTAGAAGACGGTAGCAATGAGGGGATTATCGAGTCTCACCCTTGAAGAGATTCCAAAGCCTACAAGATGAGGCTCTTGTTGCTGCGGTAGACGTTCACTTGCCGCTTGCAAAAGCGCGTAGAAGATCTTGATCACGGCGCCACGAACGGGCAGCACCTCCGTACTCGGTCACACGTTCGGTTGTTGATGAAGACGACGTCCACCTCCCCGTTCCAGCGGGCAGCGGAAGTAGTAGCTCCTCTTGAATCCGGCAGCACGACGGCGTGGTGTCGGTGGTGGTGGAGAAATCTGGCGGAGCTTCGCTAAGCGTGCGGGAAGTGGAGGAGCGGGGCGGCTAGGGTTTGGGGAGAGGGGGCGCCGGCCATCTAGGTGGTGCGGCCACCTTGTGGTTGTTGGGGTGGCCGGCCCCCTCCCCTTGGCCCTCATTATATAGGTGGAAGCCCCAAGTGTTGGACTACAAGTCTCCGAATAAGACCCGAACCCAAAACCTTCCATGTGATAGGGAAACCTACCCAAGGTGGGAATCCCACTTGGGGTGGGATTCCCCCCTTCCATGTGGGGGGGTGGCCGACCCCCTTAGGGGGAGTCCACTTGGGACTCCTCCCCCTCTAGGGTTGGCCGGCCATGGAGGTGGAGTCCCTTTGGGACTCCGCCTTCCATAGTGGTTTCTTCCGGACTTTTCTAGAACCTTCTAGAACCTTCCATAGAACCTTCCGGATCATTTTAAATCTCATAAAATGACTTCCTATATATGAATCTTATTCTCCGGACCATTCCGGAACTCCTCGTGATGTCCGGGATCTCATCCGGGACTCCGAACAAATATTCGAACTCCATTCCATATTCAAGTTCTACCATTTCAACATCCAACTTTAAGTGTGTCACCCTACGGTTCGCGAACTATGCGGACATGGTTGAGTACTCACTCCGACCAATAACCAATAGCGGGATCTGGAGATCCATAATGGCTCCCACATATTCAACGATGACTTTAGTGATCGAATGAACCATTCACATACGATACCAATTCCCTTTGTCACGCGATATTTTACTTGTCCGAGGTTTGATCATCGGTATCACTCTATACCTTGTTCAACCTCGTCTCCTGACAAGTACTCTTTACTCGTACCATGGTATGTGTTCTCTTATGAACTTATTCATATGCTTTCAAGACATTAGACGACATTCCACCGAGAGGGCCCAGAGTATATCTATCCATCATCGGGATGGACAAATCCCACTGTTGATCCATATGCCTCAACTCATACTTTCCGGATACTTAATCCCACCTTTATAACCACCCATTTACGCAGTGGCGTTTGATGTAATCAAAATACCTTTCCGGTATAAGTGATTTACATGATCTCATGGTTATAAGGACTAGGTAACTATGTATCAAAAGCTTATAGCAAATAACTTAATGACGTGATCTTATGCTACGCTTAATTGGGTGTGTCCATTACATCATTCATATAATGACATAACCTTGTTATTAATAACATCCAATGTTCATGATCACGAAACCATGATCATCTATTAATCAACAAGCTAGTTATACAAGAGGCTTACTAGGGACTCCTTGTTGTTCACATAACACACATGTATCAATGTTTCGGTTAATACAATTATAGCATGGTATGTAAACATTATCATAAACACAAAGATATATTATAATAACCATTTTATTATTGCTTCTTGGGCATATCTCCAACAGTCTCCCACTTGCACTAGAGTCAATAATCTAGTTTACATTTGTAAAGATATAACACTTTGGCCTTCCGGTGCTTTATCATGTTTTGCTCACGGGAGAGGTTTTAGTCAACGGATCTGACATGCTCAGAACCGTATGTATTTTGTAATTCATTTGCGTCTCAACGCATCACTCATTTCCAAATGAGTCAGCATTAAATATGTTTGGTCTTCTGGTGGAACCTTAATTCCGCGGTCTGAAATATGTCACTAATATTGTCACACACAATATAGCTTCAAAGTTCTGACTCTATCGGAACTACACCAAGTTCTCAAAGAACTTCTTGACTTTAACATCCTTTGTCATTGTCAAAACAATGACATACTCTGCCTTATTTTGTAGAATCCGTCACAATATTTAGAACTTTTCTAAATCTAGCATAGACAACTTCTATCTCATTGTGCTACCTTTTAAACAACACTTAGCCTAATTGAGATTGAATTTTATTTTTATATGCGACCAAACTAATATCGGTGCAACACATTACATCAATTTGTTTGTCATTACACCATATAAAATTATATATATATCCTTGGATCTTCTAAAGTACTCAAGGATATTCCTACTGTTTGTCCAATAATCATCACATGAATTATTCTGGTATATGCTCCTAACTCTTTAGAGCACAAGACATCTGATTTTTGTACATATTCTTTGTGATCTAAAATTACTCATGTGTTTTTACTCATTTAAACCTTCACATGAAAAGAACACCTTCTTAATATTTCTATATTGAACTACTTCAATATCCATTCTATGTACTTTGACTTAAACTTATTTATGTATTCCAATCTATCTTCATAGATCTTGACACTAAATATGTTTTAGTCCATATTCTTTCATTGAAGTTAATTTCTCAATGAAACCTTTTAATCAAGTATATAATTACATCATTTATAACCAACTATATGTCATCTACATAAAGTATTATAAATATGTCTCAGCGCTCCCACTTAATTTCTTGCAAATGCAAACATCTTCATCGTTTCTGATGAAATAAAAACTCTTTGATTATTTCATCTGGTGAAGATTCCAACTCCGTGATACTTACTTCATCTAATTGAAGTTCGTATACCTATCTAGTATTCCATGAACTAGCAAAACTTTTGGTTGTATCTTGTATACACCTTTAACACATACTTCTGTTAAGTAGTATATTTTGCCATCCTACTAGCATATCTCATAAAAGAAATATGTAGTGATTACTAGAATAATCCACATAGACTATAAGCATTGCTACGGAAGATCTAATCTTATCGTAGTCAACTCTTTGAACTTTGTCGTAAACAACTTTTCGACAAGTCGAGCTTCTTCAAGGATATTTCATCCAAGTCCATCAATTTTATAGATCTATTTACTTTCAAAAAGTATTTATCTATCTTGGATTTCATGGCGTATAGCCATTTTAACGGAGTCAGGGCCCATCATAACTTCTTTGTTTGTAGTTGGTTTATCATTGTTCAAAATCAATCCTTTGTCCACAAATCATTTATTTGATCACAAAGTAAACCATACCTACAAGGTTCAATATGTACTTCGATCTCCATGGCTAAAACACTTTGTAGTCATGGGAGCCATGATCGTCGTGGCCGCTTCCGGAACCAATTCCGATGCTGCGCTACTCTGATCATTATGCTCAGGTTCATAAACCTTATCAAGTTCTATTGTCCTCACACTCAAATACTTTGCTAGAAACAATTTCTTGGAAATAAGAAACATTGACAAACACTTTTGTTTTTGTCTCATGGGAAGAATTCCCAATCAAATCTCTGGCATAACCAATAAAGACATTCATCCGAATTTGGTTGTAAACTTATTTACTTATGCTATGCATACCAAAATTTAAGAAAAGACTATCAGGTTTCATACCCATGCCATAACTCGTATGGTGTCATTTCAACGGACCATGATGATGCTCTATTTAGTGTAAAAGCGGTAGTCACTAAAGCATAATCCACAAAAATATAATGGCATTAATATTTTATCTCATCATTGATCCAACAAGGTTTGGATACATCTCTCGGATACTATATCATCATTATGATACTCCAAGAAATGTGAGTTGTAGAACAATTTCATGACTCTCTTAGATGTTCGCTAAAACTCGTAATTCAAATATTTTCCCAATGATCCAATCATAGATATTTGACTTTTCTATTACGATGATTTCCACTTCATGCTGAAATTTATTTGAATCCATTCAAATGTTTCAAACTTCTTCCTTATCGAATATATCCACATATATACTCAATTCATTGTTGGAAGTTTTCATGAAGTAGAAGAATCTCCCGCACACAACTATGCCCAGTGAGCCACATACATCATCATGTATGTTTTCACTAAGTTAGTTGCCTGTTCAACTCTTGGCCTATGAACGGTATTTTAGTCATTCTCTTTAGAAAAGATTTGCAAGCGCCAAACGATTCAAAAAATCAAATGACTCCAAAAATCCATTTGCATGGAGTTCCTTCATGCGTTCCTTTCTAACATGACCTAAATGACGGTTCCACAAATAAGTGGAATTCAAATCATTTGCCTTATGGCATTTTAGCGTCAGTATTATGTGTGTGTGTTTCACCATTAAGATTTATAATAACTTATCCATCGTACATGGAGTAATGTCATAATTTGAACAACTCATTGTTTTCATTTGACCAGAGAAAAATAACAATTATTAAGTTCTTTATTATAAATCCTAAGGGGTAGATAGAATGCCAAAGACGAACATAATAACACTTTATTTTGTTCCAGACGTGTATTCCTATCATATTCCTTGTCAGTCACTTAGGCCATTGTATTCTTGTATTGCGTTGTTTTGTATGACACTTCATACCAACCAATATGGTACAAATACCCAAGAATTTCATTATGTGACCAAACGAGGAATACATCCATAACATGTATATCATTTATATACACCTGAGCTAGACTTTCTAGTCTTTTCTTTCTTTCTGCCAATAATCTTTTGTAGTTTCTCTTTTAGCTTTCCTCATTATTCAGAAAAACACTTCAACATCAATAACTTCTAGGTTTGTTGGTCAAATACCAATAACCTTGATGTTCTTACTTTGAAGTTGATCATCATATGACAAGTGTTCCGGATTTCACTATTAGTAGCCTTGTAATATGATGAACAATTTCACTCATAATTTTATCCATTTTATCATGATGACTTTCTGAGACCATGTCTGTACATTATAGGCTCATAAAGTTTAATCTTAGTATTCGCATGTGCAAATCTGGCTTGCACCCGTTGTATGCACACATAGAATCTATAACACCCGATCATCACATGATGCTTCGATACGACGAGTCTTAGCAACGGTGCATACTAAGGACGATTACTTCATGGATATGCGAATATTGTTAGTGCCCCAATAGTTGGAGGATTGGGACGCCTTGCGTCTTCAACCTTCGTACATTCCCATAAAACTTATGAGTTTATGTAGTCTCACCAAATAATATTCTATCATCTTGCAATAAGGTCTTAGATATCACACATATCTCATACCTTGATTATTTCTGAAAACTAAATTTTCAGCTCCTTACTTTTCAAACAGATTTGAACGGAGACAAGATAACTTTAGGTACTAATTGAAAACATAGCTCTTTGAATCAACAATGTGAGGTTTACTAAAAGTTTGCAATAGGACTTAATCAATTCTTGATTCTTAACAATACGGTACCAATCCATAAAGTTTCTTGTCAGATTTTAACAGTATTTCTATCTCAATTACAAGACTAGCGCATAGTAGTAAACGGATGCCAATACTACAAAATTAATTCAAAATACTACTCAGACTAAGTTTATGATAATTAGTTCATGTTTTAATCTAATTACTAATGAACTCCCACTTAATACAACATCCCTCATAGTTGTTAAGTGGTACACGATCCAAATCCACTACACCAAAACCGATCATCACGAGAGATGATGTAGCTTCAATGGTGAACATCAACATGTTGATCATATCATCCATATGACTCGTGTTCAACCTTTCGGTTTCTGTTGTCCCGAGGCCATGTCTGTACATGCTAGGCTCGTCAAGCAAACCCAAGTATTCCGCGTGTGCAACATGGCTTACACCCGTTGTATATGAACGTTGAATCTATCACATCCGGTCATCACGAGATGCTTTGAAACGACGAACTTTGGCAACGGTGCATACGAGGGGAGAACACTTTATTATCTTGATATTAATGTGAGGGATCATCTTATAATGCTACCGTCGCGTTCCAAGAAAAATAAGATGCATAAAGGATTAACATCACATGCAATTCATATGTGATATGATATGGCCCTTTTGTCTTTGCGCCTTTGATCTTCATCTCCAAAGCACGGACATGATCTCCATCATCAACGGGCATGATCTCCATCATCGTCGGCGTAGCGTCAAGGTCCATGGCGCCGTCTTCATGGTTGTTCACCTCATGTAGCAACTATTACAACTACTTTGAAATACTACTCAACATGAAAATTAAAGACAACCATAAGGCTCCTGCCGGTTGCCACAATACAATAATGATCATCTCATACATATTCATCATCACATTATGGCCATATCATATCACCAAACCCTGCAAAAACAAGTTAGACGTCTCTAATTTGGTTTGCATATTTTACGTGGTTTAGGGTTTTCGAGAGAGATCTAATATACCTACGATCATGAACCACAACGGTGATACTAGTGTTGTCAATAGAAGAGTAAATTGAATCTTCACTATAGTAGGAGAGACAGACACCCGCAAAGCCTCTTATGCAATACAAGTTGCATGTCGAACGAGGAACAAGTCTCATGAACGCGGTCATGTAAAGTTAGTCCGGGCCGCTTCATCCCACTATGCCACAAAGATGCAAAGTACTCAAACTAAAGACAACAAGAGCATCAACGCCCACAAAACCATTGTGTTCTACTCGTGCAACCATCTATGCATAGACACGGCTCTGATACCACTGTAGGGATTCGTTGCATAGAAAACAAAAAATTTCCTACCGCAAACACACAATCCAAGCCAAGATGCAATCTAGAAGACGGTAGCAACGAACGGATTATCGAGTCTCACCCTTGAAGAGATTCCAAGGCCTACAAGATGAGGCTCTTGTTGCTGCGGTAGACGTTCACTTGCCGCTTGCAAAAGCGCGTAGAAGATCTTGATCACGGCGCCACGAACGGGCAGCACCTCCGTACTCGGTCACACGTTCGGTTGTTGATGAAGACGACGTCCACCTCCCCGTTCCAGCGGGCAGCGGAAGTAGTAGCTCCTCTTGAATCCGGCAGCACGACGGCGTGGTGTCGGTGGTGGTGGAGAAATCCAGCGGAGCTTCGCTAAGCGTGCGGGAAGTGGAGGAGCGGGGCGGCTAGGGTTTGGGGAGAGGGGGCGCCGGCCATCTAGGTGGTGCGGCCACCTTGTGGTTGTTGGGGTGGCCGGCCCCCTCCCCTTGGCCCTCATTATATAGGTGGAAGCCCCAAGTGTTGGACTACAAGTCTCCGAATAAGACCCGAACCCAAAACCTTCCATGTGATAGGGAAACCTACCCAAGGTGGGAATCCCACTTGGGGTGGGATTCCCCCTTCCATGTGGGGGGGGTGGCCGGCCCCCTTAGGGGGAGTTCACTTGGGACTCCTCCCCCTCTAGGGTTGGCCGGCCATGGAGGTGGAGTCCCTTTGGGACTTCGCCTTCCATAGTGGTTTCTTCCGGACTTTTCTAGAACCTTCTAGAACCTTCCATAGAACCTTCCGGATCATTTTAAATCTCATAAAATGACTTCCTATATATGAATCTTATTCTCCGGACTATTCCGGAACTCCTCGTGATGTCCGGGATCTCATCCGGGACTCCGAACAAATATTCAAACTCCATTCCATATTCAAGTTCTACCATTTCAACATCCAACTTTAAGTGTGTCACCCTACGGTTCGCGAACTATGCGGACATGGTTGAGTACTCACTCCGACCAATAACCAATAGCGGGATCTGGAGATCCATAATGGCTCCCACATATTCAACGATGACTTTAGTGATCGAATGAACCATTCACATACGATACCAATTCCCTTTGTCACGTGATATTTTACTTGTCCGAGGTTTGATCATCGGTATCACTCTATACCTTGTTCAACCTCGTCTCCTGACAAGTACTCTTTACTCGTACCATGGTATGTGGTCTCTTATGAACTTATTCATATGCTTGCAAGACATTAGACGACATTCCACCGAGAGGGCCCAGAGTATATCTATCCGTCATCGGGATGAACAAATCCCACTGTTGATCCATATGCCTCAACTCATACTTTCCGGATACTTAATCCCACCTTTATAACCACCCATTTACGCAGTGGCGTTTGATGTAATCAAAGTACCTTTCCGGTATAAGTGATTTACATGATCTCATGGTTATAAGGACTAGGTAACTATGTATCAAAAGCTTATAGCAAATAACTTAATGATGTGATCTTATGCTACGCTTAATTGGGTGTGTCCATTACATCATTCATATAATGACATAACCTTGTTATTAATAACATCCAATGTTCATGATCACGAAACCATGATCATCTATTAATCAACAAGCTAGTTATACAAGAGGCTTACTAGGGACTCCTTGTTGTTCACATAACACACATGTATCAATGTTTCGGTTAATACAATTATAGCATGGTATGTAAACATTATCATAAACACAAAGATATATTATAATAACCATTTTATTATTGCCTCTTGGGCATATCTCCAACAACAAGCCCCCAAGCATAGGTGCCGGAAATCGCTACTAGGAATCCACGAGTTCGCAACAGAAAACAATTCAATCAGAAAACTTAAGCTTACGTCCTAAAGGACGATTTTTGAAAATCACAACTGTTATACACGCCTAGGCGGAAATATCCAGCTCCGCGGTTTTAGTCGGAAAACATACACGATCTAAAAATGAACAAGTAAAGGAGGTAAAAGACTCAGAGAGTGAACCACAAGCTTTATTTCATTGATCATGTATAACTATTACAGAGTTTGCAACTCGGAAAAATTATGCTAAGTGTAGAAAGGACGTAGCTGTGCAATGTTCCAAGGACGATCTGTCTCGTCGTAGATGTCATCCGGATCCTCACGCTTGCGTTTCCGGTGCCAATTAGCAGGTCTGTCCTTCAGCTCCCGGAAATCAACAAGGTAGTATGACCCGTTATGAAGCACTTTGCTAACGACGAAGGGTCCTTCCCACGGAGATTGCAGCTTATGGTCTTTCACCTGCCGAAGGCGGAGAACCAGGTCTCCAGCCATGAAAGAGCGATTCCGAACTCGACGACTATGATAGCGTCGGAGCTTCTTCTGGTAAATGGTGGAGCGCTGGTCGGCTAGATTCCGAGCCTCTTCGATCAGGTCCACAGATAGCTGTCTGGCCTCGTCAGCTGTTTCTTCATTATAGGCGGAAACTCGCGGTGAATCGTGGATGATGTCGGAGGGAAGCACGGCTTCGGATCCGTATACCAGGAAGAAAGGGGTAAATCCTGTTGACCTGTTAGGAGTGGTTCGTAAACTCCACAAAACAGCTTACAACTCGTCTGCCCAAGCTCCAGCTGCTCGTCACAGCGGTTCTTCGAGGCGTGGCTTAATTCCTGATAATATGAGGCCGTTAGCCCTTTCAACTTGGCCATTGGATTGTGGATGAGCCACAGATGCAAGGTCCAGTCGAATCCCTACGGTCTCACAATAATCCTTCAATTCTCCCTGTGCGAAGTTTGTGCCATTATCTGTGATTATAATGTGCGGGATGCCGAATCTCATCACGAGGCTGCAGACAAATTTTAGTGCCGTAGCACCGTCGGCTTTTCTCACTGGCTTTGCCTCGATCCACTTACTGAACTTGTCAACAGCGACCAAGAGGTATTCAAAACCGCCAGGAGATGATCTTTTTAATTTACCAACCATATCGAGCCCCCAGACCGCAAACGGCCAGGTGATAGGTATGGTCTTCAGCTCTTGGGCTGGAGCATTTGGTTGAGTAGCGTAGTACTGACAACCTCGGCAGGTCTTGACTATTTTGTCAGCATCTTCTTTAGTTGTGAGCCAGTAAAAACCTAGCCGAAAAGCTTTTGCAACGAGTGACCTGGGAGCGGCATGATGCCCGCAATCCCCTGCATGGATCTCTCTGAGGATTTCAATGCCATCTTGATTAGAGACACATTTGAGAAATACCCCTGTTGCACTCCGTTTGTAGAGCTGTCCATCAACAATTGTGTAGGATCTTGCTCGTCTGATGATCTATCGTGCGAGGACCTCGTCCTCCGGCAACTTCTGATCAATAAGGTAGTCCAGGAAAGGCTGTGTCCAAGCCGGAATGACAGCCATCACTTCTCTGGCCGGAGACACTGCCACCTCTGGGTTTTCCGGGTTAGCGCCCTTCACCGAGGGTATCCGTAGATGCTCCAGGAAAATTCCAGGAGGAATTGGCTTCCTGCTGGATCCGAGCTTGGATAGCATATCTGTCGCTGCGTTATCGTCTCGCCTGACGTACTTGACTTCGTATCCGAGGAAATGTTTGGCGATCTCGTCAACTTCGTCTCTGTAAGCCGCCATGACAGAGTTTCTGGCGTTCCAGGTTCCGGCTACTTGCTGTGCCACCAGGTCCGAATCTCCGCAACATATAATGTGCTTGATCCCTATCTCCTTGGCGATGCGCAATCCGTGTAGTAGAGCCTCGTATTCCGCCATATTGTTTGTAGCTTCGAAGTGGATCTGCAGAACATACTGCAGTTCTTCTCCGGTAGGGGACTTTAGGGTGACTCCGGCTCCCGAGCCTTGATGCTGCTTGGATCCATCGAAGTGCATAACCCATGTCTCTGGTTCCGGCTCCAAATTTGCGTCCGGAGCTTCCGTCCAATCTGCGACGAAATCTGCCAAGACCTGGGATTTGACCGCGGTTCTGGCTTTGTAGTTGATGTCGAAAGCAGATAATTCAATGCCCCATTTTGCTGTGCGTCCTATTGCGTCAGCGTTGTTGAGAATCGTTGACAGCGGAGCTTTGCTCACAACTATTACTGGATGCTCCTGGAAGTAGTGTCTTAGCTTCCTGCTACCTAGGAATACTCCATAGGCTAGCTTCTGAAAGTGAGGGTAGCGTTGTTTGGACTCCGTAAGGACTTCACTAATATAGTAGACTGGCCTTTGGACTCCATACTCATGACCTTCTTCCTGTCGCTCCACGACGATGACGAGGCTGATGACTCTATTGGTGGCTGCCAGGTAAAGGAGCATAGGCTCTGACTCTCCTGGAGCTGCTAGGATAGGTGGGGAGGTGAGTATTTCCTTCAACCCTTGAAGTGCTGCATCTGCTGCCTCATCCCAGACAAATTTGTCTGTTTTCTTCAATAGCTTGTACAGGGGTAGTGCCTTCTCGCCAAGACGGCTAACAAACCTGCTGATTGCTGCGACACAACCAGTTAGCCGTTGCACATCTTTGAGACAAGTTGGCCTTTTGATGCACAAGATTGCCTTGATTTTCTCCGGGTTAACTTCAATGCCCCTATTAGAGACAATGAAGCCAAGGAGTTTTCCAGCTGGTACGCCAAAGACGCACTTTAGCGGATTCAACATCATCTTGTACCGACGGAGATTCTCAAAGGTTTCTGTGAGGTCGCTGATCAAGTCGGATCCTTTCCGAGTCATGACCGCGATGTCGTCGACGTAGGCGTGTACGTTCCGGCCAATCTGGTCCTTCAAGCACCGCTGCATCGTACGTTGGTAGGTGGCACCTGCATTTTTCAAGCCAAAAGGCATAGTAACATAGCAGTAAGTGCCAAACGGGGTGATGAATGAAGTCGCCTTTTGGTCGGACTCCTTCATCCGGATCTGGTGATACCCGGAGTACGCATCAAGAAAACACAGAAGCTCCGCCCCTGCCGTCGAATCAATGACTTGGTCAATGCGCGGCAGGGGAAACGGATCTTTCGGGCAATGTTTGTTCAAGCCAGAGTAATCGATGCACATCCTTAGTATTTCAGAATTCTTTTTGGGTACAAGGACGGAATTTGCGATCCAATCAGTGTGGATAACTTCTATTACAAAACCTGCCTCTAGTAACTTTGCTAACTCCATTCCTATGGTGCGGCGCTTCTTGTCTCCAAAGCATCGCATAGCTTGCTTCACCAGTTTAGCCCCCGGGTTTATGTTGAGGTAGTGCTCGGCGAGTTCCCTTGGTACTCCGGACATGTCAGAAGGCTGCCATGCGAAGATATCCATGTTAGCGCGGAGGAACTCGACGAGCGCGTCTTCCTATTTGGGGTCCATGTTGGCTCCGACTGAGACCTGCTTGGAATCGTCGCCTTCCTTGAAGTTGACTTTCTTGGTCTCTATCGCGGCCTTGAAGGAGTTTTTGTGCTCGGAGATCTGCTTCTTGGTGGTCTGCATTTCAGTCGGATCCACCGCGGCTCTGTAGCCTTTCAGCTCTTCTCCAGATATCACAGACTCTGCGAAGGCGGCTTCGCCCAACTCGCACTCATGAGCCTTTTTGTAGTCTCCGAATACGGTAATCATACCATTAGGACCCGAAATCTTGAGCTTGTTGTAGATGTAGCACGCTCTTGCGTGAAACTTGTGGTAGGTGGGCCTGCCGAAGATGACGTGGTAGGAGCTCTTGAAGGGCACAACTTCAAACGTGATCTTCTCTTCGCGGAAATTGTGAACATCGCCGAAGGCCACGGGAAGTGTGATGCTGCCGAGAGAATTCGCCTTTTTACCCGGAACCACGCCATGAAACTCAGTGTTGCTGTGTTTGAGCTGTTCCTTGGTAAGGTTCATCCGCTCTAGAGTCTCCAGGTACATGATGTTCAAGCTGGCTCCGCCATCCATGAGGCAGTTGGAGAAGTCATACCCGTCTATGCGGGGACTTACAACCAAGGCGTAGCACTCTTTTGGCACAATGGTAGGGTGATCCCCCCTGTCAAATGTGCACGGGACTTCCAACCACCTGACATACTGCGGCACATCCGAAACTGTGGCGTTCAGGATCCGGATAGCTGACTTAGTAGCGCGGACTGTTGGGGTTCCGAGGAAGGTGTGGTAAGCACCCACACTCCTTTTCTCGAATGGGTTGGATTTACCTGCGGACCCTGACTTGGGATCCGGCGAGTTATCATCCTCGTCCATCGCCTCGGAACTTTCCTCCTCTTTGTTCTTGTTCTTGCCCTTGCCTCCTTTGCCGCGTGGGCGGTGCTTCCAGGCTCGCTTGTATCCTGCCTCCGGGTCGTTTTTCAGATCATTGACCCACTTGCAGTTGCGGTTGGTGTGAGTGGACTTCCCCGTGACCGGTCCAGGTGGGCCAGGCAGGGCATGTCTCTGTACTCCTCATAGGTTTGCGGGGCGCGGGATCCAGCAGCTGTGACCTCAGTGCCATGCTGCTGGCCCCTGCCGGCTCCGCCTCCACGGCCGCGTCCTCTTCCGCCTCCTGGACCTCCGCGTTGGAACTCCATGGCGACCATCTCGGATCCGCCACTCTTCTGGTCATCAGGGTTTTCACGCTTGTGGCTGCTGCTGTTGCCGTTATCACGGTTCTTCTTTTGTTGGTGCAGGGGAATTGCTGTGGCTGCGAGATCTCCGCCTGCGTCTTCATCGGCGGCAGTATGATCACTGGCAATGGAGATCATGTCATCCTGATACGTCCAATTTGCATCACTATTTTATATCATAATTTGCTGTTATTCATTGATATATTTCATATTTGGATACAATACTTATGTTATTTCATCTATTTTGCATGTTTCATCATTATTGGAGGATCAAGCACCGGAGCTAGGAATCTGCTGGAAAAAGCACCGTCAGAACGCAATATTTCGGAAGATCAACTATGGAAGGAAATTATACCAAAAATCCTATTTTTCCAGATGACGAAGGGAGCCAGAAGGGGGAGCTGAGAAGGCCCAAGGTGGGGCCAGACCACAGGCCGGCGCGGCCCATGGCCTGGCCGCGCCACCTTGTGGTGTGGGGGCCCCACAGCCCCTTTCGCCTCCTTTTCTTCGCGAAACCCTTCGTCCCGAAGACCTAAGCCACAGAGGGTACCTCACGAAGAGTTACAGCCGCCTCTGCGGGGCGGAGAACACCAGAGAGAAAAGAGCTCTCCGGCGGGCAGGAATCCGCCGGGGAAATTCCCTCCCGGAGGGGGAAATCGACGCCATCGTCACCGTCATCGAGCTGGACATCATCTCCATCACCATCATCATCATCTCCACCATCATCACCACCGTCTCCACCGCTGGACACCGTCACCGCCGTAGCAATTTGGGTTTGATCTTGATTGTTTGATAGGGGAAACTCTCCTGGTATCGATTTCTACTTGTTGTTGATGCTATTGAGTGAAACCATTGAACCAAGGTTTATGTTCAGATTGTTATTCATCATCATATCACCTCTGATCATGTTCCATATGATGTCTCGTGAGTAGTTCGTTTAGTTCTTGAGGACATGGGTTAAGTCTAACTGTTAGTAGTGAACTATGGTTGAGTAATATTCAATGCTATGATATTTAAGTTGTGGTGTTATTCTTCTAGTGGTGTCATGTGAACGTCGACTACATGACACTTCACCTTTATGGGCCTAGGGGAATGCATCTTGTACTCGTTTGCCGATTGCGGGGTTGCCGGAGTGACAGAAACCTAAACCCCCGTTGGTATATCGATGCAGGAGGGATAGCAGGATCTCAGAGTTTAAGGCTGTGGTTAGATTTATCTTAATTACTTTCTTGTAGTTGCGGATGCTTGCAAGGGGTATAATCACAAGTATGTATTAGTCCTAGGAAGGGCGGTACATTAGCATAGGTTCACCCACACAACACTTATCATAACAATGAAGATTATTTAGCCGTATGTAGCGAAAGCACTAGACTAAAATCCCGTGTGTCCTCGAGAACGTTTGGTCATTATAAGTAAACAACCCGACTTGTCCTTTGTGCTAAAAAGGATTGGGCCACTCGCTGCAATTGTTACTCTCGCACTTTACTTACTCGTACTTTATTCAACTGTTACATCAAAACCCCCTGAATACTTGTCTGTGAGCATTTACAGGGAATCCTTCATCGAAACTGCTTGTCAACACCTTCTGCTCCTCGTTGGGATCGACATTCTTACTTATCGAAAATACTACGATACACCCCCTATACTTGTGGGTCATCAAGACTATTTTCTGGCGCCGTTGCCGGGGAGTGAAGCGCTATTGGTAAGTGGAATTGGTAAGGAAAACCTTTACTGTTTGTGCTGATTTTATTTCTGCTTGCTATAAGTCATTATGGAGAGATCTTCTCTTCAATTTCTATTTGGGAAATCTACTACTACTGCAATGGTAGTGGATGAGGCGCCAGGTGAGGAAGTGATACCATATAAAATACCTATGAAAATTATTGAACGTGTTATGGATAACCGCTATGAAGGGGATGGAACTGTCCATCCCGGTGATCATTTACTGTTTTTGCATGAATTATGCGGGTTATTCAAATGTGCAGGTATTGCCATGGATGAAGTGAGGAAGAAACTATTCTCTATATCGCTGTCTGGTAAAGCGGCGCATTGGTATAAATTACTGGATAATGGGGATTCTCTTGAATGGAATGATATTGTGCCCCGGTTTTATTCTAAGTTCTATCCTCCAAGTGAAATTCACAAGGATCGGAATCGCATATATAATTTTTGGCCTCATGATGGAGAGAGTATTGCCCAAGCTTGGGGGAGATTGAAGTCTTTAATGCTCAAATGCCCCATTCATGAGCTTCTGGTAATGTTATTATTGATAATTTCTACGCAAGACTTTCTTTTCAAGACAAGACCTTGCTGGATACTTCTTGTTCTGGATCATTTACACGCAACAAAGAAGAGTTTAAAAGGGACCTTCTTGATTGGATCCAAGAAAATACTGAAGGTTGGGAGAACGACAAGGATAGAGAATCAGGTATAATTTATGATTATAAATGCATTGAAGCTTTTATGGATACTGATAAATTTCATAATATGAGTGCTACATATGGTCTTGATTCTCAAGTTGCTGCAAATCTTTATAAAGCTTTTGCCTCTCATTATGAATTGCCTAAGAAGAATTTTGATAAGTATCATGAACCGTATAAAGATAAAATTGATTCATCTATTAATAAATGCGTTGTAGTTGAAACTGCTGATCATGTTATTCCTGAAGCTTATATTGAAAAAACTCCTTTCCCTGCTAAAATGAAGGAGTACTCTGTTATAAATAGTGCGGTTCATAAAGTGAAAAGAAACCTGTAGAACCTGAAGAACAAATAAAAGTTGAACCTGCTGTTGCAATAGTTAAAGATCTTGTGACTGAAAATGTGGAGGATGGTCATATTATTTTCTGTGAAGATGCTTCTAATATTGTTTCACATCCTAATAAACCCAAACAAGTTAGTGTTCCTATGCTATCTGTTAGAATTGGTGATCATTGCTATTATGGATTATGTGATATTGGTGCAAGTGTTAGTGCTATTCCTTATGAGCTTTACACGGAGATTATGCACGAAATTGGTTCTTGTGAACTTGAAGATATTGATGTGGTTATTCAGCTGGCTAATAGAGAAACTATTTCTCCAATTGGTATTGTTCGAGATGTGGAAGTTCTATGTGGTAAGATTAAATATCCTGCTGACTTTTTGGTACTTGGTTCTGCTGCTAGTGATTATTGTCCTATCATTTTTGGTAGACCTTTTCTAAATACTTGTGGAGCTATTATAGACTGCAAGAAAGAGAAAATTTTGACTAAATTTGCTGGTGAATCTTATGAGTTTAACTTCTCTAAATTTACCAAAACTCCTTATAAAGCTGATTTGCCTAGTGATGATTTTAAAATGGAACAGTGTGCATCTATTGTTCTTGTTCCTAATAATCCTTTGCAGCAACATTTGGAGGATAGCGAGAGTGAAGTTTTTAGGAAAGAAAGAGATGAGCTTGAGGAAATTTTTCTTCTCCAACCTATTCTTAAGCATGATTTACCGGTGGAAGATCTGGGTACAACACCGCCACCAAAGGAAGATCCTATTTTTGAATTAAAGCCTTTGCCTGATAATCTTAAATATGCTCATATTGATGATAAGAAAATATATCCTGTTATTATTAGTTCTAAGCTTACAGAGTTTGAAGAAGAAAGGTTATTGGAAATATTGAAGAAACACCGAGGCGCTATTGGCTACACTCTTGATGATTTGAAGGGGATTTCTCCTTCTATTTGCCAACATGCTATTAATATGGAAGATGATGCAAAGCCTGTTGTTGAACATCAGCGTCGTCTAATTCCGAAGATGAAGGAAGTGGTAAGGAATGAGGTATTAAAACTTCTTGAAGCTGGTATTATATATCCTATTGCTGATAGTAGATGGGTTAGTCCTGTGCATTGCGTTCCCAAGAAAGGAGGAATGACTGTTGTGCCTAATGATAATGATGAGCTCATCCCTCAAAGAGTAGTTGTAGGGTATAGAATGTGCATTGATTTTGGAAAAGTTAATAAAGTTACTAAGAAAGATCATTACCCTTTACCATTTATTGATCAAATGCTAGAAAGATTGTCTAAAAATACTCATTTTTGCTTTCTTGATGGTTATTCTGGGTTTTCACAAATTGCTGTTAAAACTAAAGATCAAGAGAAAACCACTTTTACTTGTCCCTATGGAACTTATGCTTATAGGCGTATGCCTTTTGGTTTATGTAATGCTCCTGCTACTTTTCAAAGATGCATGTCTGCTATTTTTCATGGCTTTTGCGAGAGTATTGTGGAAGTATTCATGGATGATTTTTCCGTCTATGGGAATTCTTTTGATAGTTGCTTGCAAAACCTTGATAAAGTTTTGCAGAGATGTGAAGAAACTAACCTTGTTCTTAATTGGGAGAAATGCCACTTTATGGTTAATGAAGGAATTGTATTGGGACATAAAATTTCTGAAAGAGGTATTGAAGTTGATAGAGCTAAAGTTGAAGCAATTGAGAAGATGCCCTATCCGAGGGATGTTAAAGGTATTCGTAGTGTTCTTGGTCATCTTTGGGTTTTATAGGAGATTTATTAAAGATTTCTCCAAGATTTCAAAGCCTCTTACTAATCTTCTTCAAAAAGATGCACCTTTTGTTTTTGATGATGATTGTAAGGAAGCTTTTGAAACTCTAAAGAAAGCCTTAACAACTGCTCCTGTAGTTGAACCTCCTAATTGGAACTTACCATTTGAAATTATGTGTGATGCTAGTGATTTTGCTGTAGGCGCTGTTCTTGGACAGCGAGTAGATAAAAAACTGAATGTTATTCATTATGCTAGTAAAACTCTTGATGCTGCTCAAAGAAATTATGCTACAACTGAAAAAGAATTATTAGCTGTAGTCTTTGCTTGTGATAAATTTAGATCTTATATTGTTGATTCAAAAGTTACGATTCATACTGATCATGCTGCAATTAGATACCTTATGACAAAGAAAGATGCTAAGCCGAGGCTTATTAGATGGGTACTTCTTTTGCAAGAATTTGATTTACATATTGTAGATAGGAAAGGTGCTGATAATCCTGTTGCTGATAATTTGTCTAGATTGGAAAATATTGCTTATGATCCTGTTCTCAAGTTAATGATAGTTTTCCAAATGAACAATTGGCTGTAATAAAGGTGAGCTCGCGAGACAGTCCTTGGTATGCTTGATTATGCTAACTTTATTGTTTCCAAGTACTTGCCTCCAACCTTTTCAGCTCAAGAAAGGAGGAAATTCTTTTATGACTTGAGGCATTATTTACTGGGATGACCCACACTTATATAAAGAAGGAGTGGATGGTATTCTGCGAAGGTGTGTTCCCGAATATGAACAACAAGAGATATTGAGTAAATGTCATGGTAGTACTTATGGAGGACATCACGGGAGAAAGAACCGCGCAAAAAGGTTCTACAATCAGGTTTTTATTGGCCAACTCTCTTCAAGGATGCGAGAAAGTTTATTTTATCTTGTGATGAATGCCAAAGGGTTGGTAATATCTCCAGACGTAATGAAATGCCTATGAATTATACTCTTGTTATTGAACCGTTTGATTGTTGGGGATTTGACTTCATGGGACCTTTTCCCTCTTCAGAAGGTAACACTCATATACTTGTTGCTGTTGATTATGTTACTAAATGGGTGGAAGCCATACCTACAAAAAGTGCTGATGGTGAGACCTCTTTAAGAATGCTTTTAGACATTATTTTTCCTAGATTTGGAGTGCCTAGATATATTATGACTGATGGAGGTTCTCATTTTATTCATGGAGGTTTTAGAAAAACTCTTGCTAGGTATGGTATTAATCATAGAATTGCTTCCACTTATCATCCTCAAACTAGTGGGCAAGTAGAATTATCAAATAGAGAGATTAAATCTATCTTGCAAAAGACTGTTAATAAAACTAGAAAGAATTGGGCTAGTAAATTGAAGGATGCACTATGGGCTTATAGAACTGCTTATAAAAATCCCATGGGAATGTCACCTTATAAAATGGTTTATGGGAAAGCTTGTCATTTACCTTTAGAATTAGAGCACAAAGCTTATTGGGCTGTTAGAGAATTAAATAAAGATCCTAAACTTGCCGGTAATAAGAGGTTGTTGCAATTGAGTTCTCTAGATGAATGGAGAAGTGAAGCTTATGAAAATGCTAAACTCTTTAAAGAAAAAGTTAAAAAATGGCATGATAGAAGGATTATCAAAAGAGAATTTAATATTGGGGATAAAGTTCTATTGTATCGGTATCGTCTCAGATTCTTTGCAGGGAAATTACTCTCGAAATGGGAAGGACCATATGTTGTCGAGGAGGTGTATCGTTCAGGAGCAATCAAAATTAGCTCTCTCCAAGGCAATGCCACGCAAGTGGTGAATGGACAAAGACTCAAGCATTATATCTCAGGTGATTCCTATAATGTTGATGTTGATATTATTCGAGTGGAAACACCGGAGGCTTTCATTAAAGGGCAAATTGACAGTCCGCCAGAACTCGACTTTGAATAGGTAACAGTACTGGTGTTATCACCAGAATTTGACCGAGTTAGAGGTGGGCCGCGATCAAGATGGGCTTGAAGAATATACATGGAAGAATATACGTGAATCGGCCTTATATGCAAAGTTTGGGCTAGTTTGCCCGTGTATCTGTAATATAGTAGGATACGTGTCGGTTAGTTAGAGTTTGGCTCGTGCACGGTGGGGATTATTCCCACGTTAGAAAGTCTACGGACTATAAATATGTATCTAGGGTTTATGAAATAAACAACAATCACGTTCACCACAAACCAATCTAGGCGCATTGCCAACTCCCTTGTCTCGAGGGTTCCTTCCGGGTAAGCATCATGCTGCCTAGATCGCATCTTGCGATCTAGGCAGTACAAGTTTATTCGCCGTTCATGCGTTGCTCGTACTGAAGCCTTTTTTATGGCGAGCAACGTAGTTATCTTAGATGTGTTAGGGTTAGCATTGTTCATCGTATCATATGCTATCGTCGTGCAACCCTTAGACATCTAGCCGCCCTTACGCCTATCTTAGGTGTAAGGGCGGCACCCCGCTTGATCATTATTTAGTAGATCCGATCCGTTATGGTTGCTCCTTGTTCTTCAAGGATTAGTTTAATATCTGCATAGTTAGGCCTTACAAACGGGTTGAAGGATCCAGTGGCGCGTAGGGTGTAGTTTGCTAGCCCTAGACAGGATGTTCCGGGGATCAACCTCGTGTTGGTTTTTAGGCCTTGCCTAGGGTCGGTTTACGAACACCGTGCGTGGCCGCGAGGCTCAATCACGAGTAGGATGTTCCGATTGTGTGGTGAAAACCCTAAATCGTAGTAGATCGTTTTAGCTTTATTTTGATCAAGCAGGACCACCATATATTCGTACACCTCGTGCGAATCATGGGTGGATCGGCTCTTTGAGCCGATTCACAGGACAACCTGAGAGCCGATCGAGGCTCGTATTTAATGTTTACGTGTATGCCATGCAAGAAACTAAGCGAGGCATCTCCATCACCTTCCTGACCAGGTATAGGTCAGGTGGCACGCCCTTGCACCAGCATCGAACGTGCGTGCCGAGTCTTTGCGGGCCGTCGCTCGGAGGGACCAGGGCCAGCCGCAGTCCTGGGAGCCTCCCGGCTCAACTGTGTTGCCCGTCGCTGCTCGCCGGTGGGTTTCTGACCGCAACACATTCTGGCACGCCCGGTGGGACAGTCTTCGACATCAACCGCATCGCCATCTACATCTGAGATGGCGGACGGCACCCCAGTCACGTACGAGGATCTGACCGAGGAGCTCAAGAAGAAGTATGACGAGGTCAAAGCGATCCTCGAAGCCGACCTCATCGGCTCTTTTCACAGAACCCGCTCACATGGCATCAGGTGGAAAGGGTTCTCACCTGAAGGCGCGCTCGATGGAGTGGACCTGTCCGCCCCGTCAGAAGAACGCACCAGGTCCCTGCATCAGGAGATTAACTACATGGTAGCTCACTCGCTGCACCGCCATTCTGAGAGCCTGGTGAACACTTTGGAGCGTGTCGCTCTTCGGGTGATCCAGGAAATCATGAGGCATCAGTACTCTCCGTCAGGACCAGCTCTCGGGACTTACCAAGGAGAGATGCCACTCCAGTCCCGTCCACCGCTGCCATTCGCGTTGGCAGCACCAGAAGTGCCGAGTTCACCGGTATACGTCGTCTACAAGATCGGTGGTTACCCTAGTGACTACCTGTTCTTGCATGAGGCGCCGAAGGAGATCCCTCACAGGTACACGTGCACATACGTGCCAGACTGCAGTAACTGGGCACTCACAAACCAGACTGCAACAGCAGGGACCTCTGGAACAACAGGAGGAACTTCGGGAACAGATCTTGAGAAGCAGACGTGGCTAGCTAAGTATGCCACTCCGACAAACCTCCAGAGCTCAGCTCCTGCAGTTGGCTCAGAGTTGGAAAAGCAAGCATGGCTGGCTAAGTATGCCACTCCGGCGAATCTTCAGAGTTCGACTCCTGCAGCCAGCACCGCGGATCAAATCAGTACCATCCTGAGAGACCAGTTCGGCATGGTGCCGAAGAGGAGGACAATCGGCTATTCCAAGCCGTACCCCAACGAGTACGAGTTGATCCCGCTACCACCCAAATATCAGCTCCCTGATTTCTCCAAGTTTAATGGATCAGATGGTTCCAGCTCCATCGAGCATGTGAGCCGATATTTGGCACAGCTGGGCACGATCTCAGCAGCAGATGAGCTGCGTGTGAGGTTCTTCGCACAGTCCCTCACAGGATCGGCTTTCGGGTGGTACACATCGCTGCCACCAGACTCAATCCGGACGTGGAAGCAGTTGGAAGAGCAGTTCCACATGCAGTATCACTCAGAGGCTTCCGAGGCCGGCATTGCCGATCTAGCACAAGTACGTCAGAAGCGTGGAGAAGCGTGGCGTAATACGTCCGGCGCTTCGGACTTGTTAGGAACCGATGTTATTCGGCTCGTGTGACTGAAAAAGAAGCGATCGAGTTGGCAGTGGTGGGCCTTGCATCACCAATCAAGGACATGGCCTCCCAAGCGGACTACCCTTCATCGGCGCACATGGTTCGAAGCGTCGTTATATGAACAGCGCCACCCAGACTTGTACCAGGACAAATTCAAGCGTGCGGTAGTCCTGGTTGAGGCGGATGAAGACGAAGGCTCTGCGGGAGATCAAGAGGTAGCAGTGGCTGAATGGACTCGGGGGGCAACCCCCGTGTCCTGCAAATGGGTTAAGCCACCAGGTCCGCCCAGAGGGTTTGATTTTGACGTGATTAAAACTGAGCAAATCTTCGACCTCTTACTCAAGGAGAAGCAGCTGAAGATACCCGAAGGCCTCAAAATCCCCACGGTACAGGAGCTGAACGGAAAGCCATACTGCAAATGGCATAACTCGTTCTCCCATACCACCAACGACTGCAGGGTGTGGCGTCAGCAGATCCAAATGGCGATAGAACAAGGACGTCTAATTTTCAACCAGTACGCCATGAAAGTTGACACTCACCCCTTCCCCGCCGTTAACATGGTGGAGTGCACTTACCCTGGAGGGTGCCAGCCAAGTTTCTCGTTCAACATCAACATGGTAGGACTTGGACACCACTCTGGTAAGGACGGAGATGAGGGCAGCTGCTCTCGTAGCAAGGACACAGAGGAAGCCGTTCCACGCGATCGGCTCCGTCACGATGGCAAGCGCTACATCACAAAGGGAGAAGTGAGGAACGTGAGATATCAGCGACCTCTCTCTGATCACCTCCTCAACAAGTATGTGAGTCAATATGACCAACGCCGATGACCCAACGACGATGATGAAAGGGATCGTCTGGCTAGGGACGCCAGGGGACGTCGTCGGCATGATCGCGACGAGGAGAGATATAGCGCCACGCCAAGGAAAGGTTAAGGGAGCAAGACGACGAGGATAGGCACTGGGACTGTCCCTTCTTCAGACACTGCTGGGATTCAGGAATGAGCCGATTGCCTACAATCGGCAACTGCCTAGAATGTAGACAGAAGAGGAAGGATGCAGCTAACGTGTCCGTGTTCAAACGTCTAGGGCCTCTCCCACCTCGGAACAAGCACGCTGAGTCCCCTCGGGTGGAAGATCTCGAGGATTTGGAAGACGATGATGAAGAAGAAGAAGACAGGTACCACCAGCCAAGTTGGTGCCCTGATGGACTCAGCCGTTCCCAAAAGCGTAGGGTTCAGCGACTGCGTGGCTTGGAGGAAGCCGAAAGGTTATACCTGCACACGCGAAGGAAGGCGCGGCCTGATCTGGCCGCGAAAATTCAGCGAACCCTGGATGAAGAGGGTCGACCACAAAAAATGGAGTGGCGCCCCAAGCAAAGGAAAGCCGATGATGAAACATCGGCTGGCACAAACATGGTGTTCATCCTTCCGACGGAGTTTAGTGCTCCAGGATTAGACGAGGCACCCGTGGCACAACTTGACTGCGGCCCACGGCCGGTTATCTTTGAGAAGCCACGAGAAAGAAGCTACAGACATCTGAAGGCCCTGTACTTGCGAGGTTATATCAATGGGCAGCCTGTCAACAAGATGCTGGTGGACACCGGAGCGGCAGTCAACATTATGCCATACTCCATGCTACGTCGGTTGGGACGCTCTAGCTCGGATCTGATCAAGACCAACGTGACACTGAGCGATTTCAACGGCCAAGCGTCTGACGCACAAGGTGTTCTGAACGTGGATCTGACCGTAGGAAGGAAAACCATCCCTACGACGTTCTTTATCATCGACAGCAAGAGCACCTATGCTGTCCTGCTAGGAAGAGATTGGATCCACGCCAACTGTTGCATTCCATCCACGATGCACCAATGCGTAATACAGTGGGATGGAGATGAGGTAGAGGTCGTCCATGCAGATGACTCAGCCGAGATTTCAACGGCCGGCATGAACGCTTGGGAAACAGCAGGCCAAGAGCCACTCTCAGGCATCAATTTGGACGACTGCGAGCGCATCGACGTGACAAAGGATGGGGTTAGGCTGGTCTTATCCACCGGCCTGACCGTGTAGCAAGAACGAACCGATGGGCAAACGTGGCGAGGCCGATCCTTGGGATCGGCCCCAAAGATCTATGGAGGAACATTGCAAAACCTTCATTGAGCGATTCGATCAACGTGGAGGCCGATTCCAGCAATCGGCCAAAATTATCCTCACCACACATTCTGCCTGTGTTCAACATCGATCTAATGGGCAGCGGTTTTACGTCGGCTGATGAGAGTCAACATTAGTCCTAACGGAGCCGACGTTCAAATACAGTGCCTTGGCTAACTACAGAGCCGATATCCGCAGTTACCTGGCAGATTCGGCTCGGGGGGCACCTAATCAGATGAATATGTGCAGATGAACATGTGCGATACATGTGCAGTGAAATATTGGGGGCCGATAGAAAATCGGCCAGTAAAAAAAAAATTCTCATGGTATACAGCCGATGCACGGACATCGACTTTAGAGCTAAGAAACAAAGCCGATGCACAGCCATCGACTCTAGTACAATTATACAAGATCTACCAGCTGCGTGTTCAAGACACGGATTTCGGCCAGGTCGGTTTTTAGTTCAGCCTCGAGGCCAACCTCCAACCTTTTACTCATTTGGCCGTCGGTGTTTTGTCTGCAATATCGGCTTTCAAAGGAAGAAAAGGTGATCGGCTCCGGTGTATCTACCGCCGGCCTGGCTAAGTTGGCTACTTTCTCAGCTATGCTCGTAGGAATGACTAGGACCACTGCACGGTGGCTGTCTCAATTGCCTGAGTTCGAGGCCCTTTGACTGATCTGTGCATCCTCACCGATATTCTCGCCTTGATTGAGGCTCGGGGGGAAGCTGGCCTGGTAGATGCTCTGTTTTAGAAGCCGATTGGGGTGTCATCGGCTGGTCCTTCGTCGCAACCTTCTTTAAAAATGGTGAGTTCTTGCAGAAGAGATCGCTGGAGCTGGTGGGAGGAATTTAAAGGCTCTCTTGAAAGCAAGGGTCTTCCACATTATCCACCAGAGCTTGAAGTCATCAGTCGAAGAGTTGAAGGATGGTTTGTGAAGGACCGATGCGTTGCCATCGGCTCATTGAGCATTGGCTAGGTGAACAAATCGGCAAAATCAGTATGAGGGGGAATCGGCTAAATTAGCTTAAAGGAAATCGGCAAAATCAAATTTGGGGAAATTCTTCATTGATAAACATGATTTCTTACATGAAGAGCTGATTGCTCTCAAAAGGAAGTACTAGGGGATACATTACCCCATCTACTACTACTGATCCTATGCTAAGGATCCTATCTATGGGCCGTCGCTGCCCTCGTCGTCGCCGTCGTCGCCGCTGTCGGCGCTACTTCCGGCGGGCTCCTCGTCGCTGCTGTAGCGGCCGCCGATAGGACCCTCGTTGTCCTCGTCCTCCTCGTCAGCGTCGTCGTCGTTGTCGAAGTCGTTGAGGTTCCCCGGCCAGGGACAGAAGCGCTTGGCCGGCGGTTCGTCGGAGGAGGTGTCGTCCTCCTCCTCCTTCTCCTCCTCCTCCTCCTCGGGGGAGGTGAAGTCATCGCAGGAGAAGCGATCGTCATCGCTCTCCTCCTCCGTTTCCCCGTCGGCAAGGAAGCGGAGGTCACTTTCTCCGTCGGTCGAGGACTTGTCGTCCTCGGACCAGACGGAGAAGTCGTGGCTAGACTCCTCCCCGGCTTCGATGGCGCGGCGGATGTTGGCCGCGTGGGCCTCCTCCGGGTTCCACTCCGGCGTCGGCTCACGGGAGGAGGAGGATTGGGTGGAAAGATCCGATGAAGCAGAGGAGGAAGAAGACATGGTGGCGCAGGAGGGCTTTTGGGAGTGCTAATGCGAAGGGGATGAAGAAGCAAACTGTTTGGAGCGGTTAAATAAAAGGGGATATAGTGGAAATTCAATGCCATAGCAGTTTCCGAGGAAGTGGTGCCCAACAAAAAAAACTGCCAGGTCACGCGGAGAAGTTGAGAAGGCAGGGCATCATGATGAAGGATGCTGCGATGGTTCTGCTCTGCCACGACATGACCCGACGAAGAAAAAGCAGAGTGATTTTGGAATTATCAATTCCAAAACCAGGGGGGCATGTGTTATCACCAGAATTTGACCAAGTTAGAGGTGGGCCACGATCAAGATGGGCTTGAAGAATATACATGGAATAATATACGTGAATCGGCCTTATATGCAAAGTTTGGGCTAGTTTGCCCGTGTATCTGTAATATAGTAGGATACGTGTCGGTTAGTTAGAGTTTGGCTCGTGCACGGTGGGGATTATTCCCATGTTAGAAAGTCTACGGACTATAAATATGTATCTAGGGTTTATGAAATAAACAACAATCACGTTCACCACAAACCAATCTAGGCGCATCGCCAACTCCCTTGTCTCGAGGGTTCCTTCCGGGTAAGCATCATGCTGCCTAGATCGCATCTTGCGATCTAGGCAGTACAAGTTTATTCGCCGTTCATGCGTTGCTCGTACTGAAGCCTTTTTGATGGCGAGCAACGTAGTTATCTTAGATGTGTTAGGGTTAGCATTGTTCATCGTATCATATGCTATCGTCGTGCAACCCTTAGACATCTAGCCGCCCTTACGCCTATCTTAGGTGTAAGGGCGGCACCCCGCTTGATCATTATTTAGTAGATCCGATCCGTTATGGTTGCTCCTTGTTCTTCAAGGATTAGTTTAATATCTGCATAGTTAGGCCTTACAAACAGGTTGAAGGATCCAGTGGCGCGTAGGGTGTAGTTTGCTAGCCCTAGTCAGGATGTTCCGGGGATCAACCTCGTGTTGGTTTTTAGGCCTTGCCTAGGGTCGGTTTACGAACACCGTGCGTGGCCGCGAGGCTCAATCACGAGTAGGATGTTCCGATTGTGTGGTGAAAACCCTAAATCGTAGTAGATCGTTTTAGCTTTATTTTGATCAAGCAGGACCACCATATATTCGTACACCTCGTGCGAATCATGGGTGGATCGGCTCTTTGAGCCGATTCACAGGACAACCTGAGAGCCGATCGAGGCTCGTATTTAATGTTTACGTGTATGCAATGCAGGAAACTAAGCGAGGCATCTCCATCACCTTCCTGACCAGGTATAGGTCAGGTGGCACGCCCTTGCACCAGCATCGGACGTGCGTGCCGAGTCTTTGCGGGCCGTCGCTCGGAGGGACCAGGGCCAGCCGCAGTCCTGGGAGCCTCCCGGCTCTACTGTGTTGCCCGTCGCTGCTCGCCGGTGGGTTTCTGACCGCAACAACTGGTAATGAAAAGTACGCAATTTACTTTCCGAACAATATTTTTGCTGTTTTTGGAAAATATGAAAAATTACGAGATCGAAACGGAGTGGAAAAGACGCACGAGGGCGTGCCACCATAGGCCGGCGCGGCCTGACCTGGGCCCACGCCGACCTATGGTCTGGCCGCCTCGTCGCCCCTTTCCGACTCTAGTTCGATCTGGTACTTTCCTTTTTGTCGTGAAATTTTTTGCTATATAATCCCCCGGACCCCTGGAGGCCCGTATATCATTTTCTCGACGTGTTTTGTTTCGAGCTGTTTCTGCCAGGATTTGCTTCGGATCTAGAGCCATCATGTCTTCGTCGGAAACTCCGAAGGACAGCTCCTGCAAGGATGTTGGCAACTTGTACATGGAGGAGCTGAGAATGCACCCCAAGGAGTTGCTGCTCGTTGAAGGAGAACTGCAGATCAAGGATGTCCAGGGTCCTAAAGGAGAAGGAAGCTTGGAAGACAGGATGGAGAAGCTAGAACAAGAGGTTTTCAAATACAAGAAGATGGTTGAGCGTGAGGTGGATATCTTCCACAGGATTGTGTCTGAACTCATTGCTGAACATGAGAAGGAAACTGCAAAGCTTTGGGGCGACATCTTCTCACTTCACGACACCACCAACAAGCTCCAAGCACAACTCTATGACGTTCAGAATCGAATCGTGAGTATGAAAACAGGTTTAAATACATAAGCCGTCTTTGCTAGTTTCAGGATTCCCGAGACCAAGATGTCGTTTCTTGATGGAGAGCCTCTTCCTTGGAAGTTTGATGACGGGAGTTCATCACCACCATCGCCGCAGGAGTAATTCATCATCGGTATTGGCATCCCCTTGGTTTGTTCCAAGATTGGGGGAGTGCCGCGGTATCAAATCATCACTACCTTTTACTTTTATTGTCAAGTAGTGTCATATCATGAGTAGGGAAGTTATCATATAAGATGGGTTGTAGTTTGGAAGTATCTCTCCTTTAGTTGGTTATCTATGTATCCCTTGGTGTGAGTTATCGTTATGGAATATTAATGAGAAGTCTTATCATTTACATATTGCACGTCTTGTTTTAGTTTGCAATCTCTATTATATGATTTACCTTGTTGTTAGTATTGGTATCACTTTGGGAGCATTGAATAAATCTATTTGGTTTTGGCAAACTTAGCATTGGTCAATAGCAACAACACTTTGAGGTTTAAGTAGAAAAGAGAAATACATGTAGTTGTTTCATTGTCTTTCTTTCTTGTTAACTCATAGCTTATTATTCTGAAGTTAAAATTGTTTGTGCTTACAAGGAAGATGCATGATTGTTTCTATCACATGTATATTTGTTTATTTCCTTCAACTCTTATGCTTGCTAATTAGCCTTGCTAGCCAAAAACCTGTACTGAGAGGGAATACTTCTCGTGCATCCAAACCTTAGCCCAAACTTATGTCATTTGTGTCCACCATACCTACCTTCTACATGGTATTTTCTGCCATTCCAAGTAAATACTTCGTGTGCTACCTTTAAACAATTCAAAACTTATTATCTCTTATTTGTGTCAATGTTTTATAGCTCATGAGGAAGTATGTGGTGTTTTATCTTTCAATCTTGTTGGGCAACTTTCACCAATGGACTAGCGGCTTCATCCGCTTATCCAATAATTTTGCAAAAAGAGCTGGCAATGGGATTCCCAGTCCCAAATTAATTAAACTAAATAGATACTCCTCCATGGTATGTGATTGATGGACGGCACCCGAAGGATTCGGTTAGCCATGGCTTGTGTAAGCAAAGGTTGGGGGGAGTGTCATCATAATAAAACTAAAATAAAAAGGCACTCCTTCATGGTATGAGATTGTTGGCAGGCACCCGAGGATTCGGTTAGCCATGGTTTGTGAAAGAAAGGTTGGAAGGAGTGCCACATAAAATGAAAATAATATGGGAGCCGCTCTTTGAAGGTTTGTCTGGCAAGGGGGTTAGAGTACCCGCTACCAGTCGTTGACAACAGCAAACACCTCTCAAAACTTTACTTTTATTCTCTTTATATGATTTCAAAACTGAAAAAGCTCTAGCACATGATTTAATTCCTGCTTCCCTCTGCGAAGGGCCTGTCTTTTACTTTATGTTAAGTCAGTAAACCTATTTCCCTCCATCTCAAGCAAGCATTTGAGTAGTTGTGATCAAACCATTATATTGTGATCTGCTTCATCATGTCCTTTATTCTTCCTTGTTTAGTACAAGTTTTATCTGAATGAATATAGCTTTGCAAGTTATCAATGATCATGAGGAGACCATTATGATTGAGTATGCAAGTTGTGCAATATAAAATTTAACATGAGAGCGCTGCTCAATGAGATAAGTATAATCTGTTAATTGTTCTCTGACCAAGAACGAAGTTTGCCATCACCAACTATGATTTCTTATGCACCTTTATTTGTGATTACTTTATACTTGTTTCAAGTTGAGTTATATGAGGAAGTTGTTTACTAGAATGTCTTGTGTGAATGAATATGATGCTTCTTGTCCGTATTTTATTTATCGACTCTTCACTCCATAAACATGTGGTCCTGTTTACCGAGTTCAGTTTCGCTTGGGGACAAGCGAAGTCTAAGCTTGGGGGGAGTTGATACGTCCAATTTGCATCACTATTTTATATCATAATTTGCTGTTATTCATTGATATATTTCATATTTGGATACAATACTTATGTTATTTCATTTATTTTACATGTTTCATCATTATTGGAGGATCAAGCACCGGAGCCAGGATTCTGCTGGAAAAAGCACCGTCAGAACGCAATATTTCGGAAGATCAACTGTGGAAGGAAATTATACCAAAAATCCTATTTTTCCAGATGACGAAGGGAGCCAGAAGGGGGAGCTGAGAAGGCCCAAGGTGGGGCCAGACCACAGGCCGGCGCGGCCCATGGCTGGCCGCGCCACCTTGTGGTGTGGGGGCCCCACAGCCCCTTTCGCCTCCTTTTCTTCGCGAAACCCTTCGTCCCGAAGACCTAAGCCACAGAGGGTACCTCACGAAGAGTTCTGACCGCCTCTGCGGGGTAGAGAACACCAGAGAGAAAAGAGCTCTCCGGCGGGCAGGAATCCGCCGGGGAAATTCCCTCCCGGAGGGGGAAATCGACGCCATCGTCACCGTCATCGAGCTGGACATCATCTCCATCACCATCATCATCATCTCCACCATCATCACCACCGTATCCACCGCTGGACACCGTCACCGCCGTAGCAATTTGGGTTTGATCTTGATTGTTTGATAGGGGAAACTCTCCCGGTATCGATTTCTACTTGTTGTTGATGCTATTGAGTGAAACCATTGAACCAAGGTTTATGTTCAGATTGTTATTCATCATCATATCACCTCTGATCATGTTCCATATGATGTCTCGTGAGTAGTTCGTTTAGTTCTTGAGGACATGGGTGAAGTCTAACTGTTAGTAGTGAACTATGGTTGAGTAATATTCAATGCTATGATATTTAAGTTGTGGTGTTATTCTTCTAGTGGTGTCATGTGAACGTCGACTACATGACACTTCACCTTTATGGGCCTAGGGGAATGCATCTTGTACTCGTTTGCCGATTGCGGGGTTGCCGGAGTGTGAAACCTAAACCCCGTTGGTATATCGATGCGGGAGGGATAGCGAGGATCTCGAGTTTAAGGTTTGTGGTTAGATTTATCTTAATTACTTTCTTGTAGTTGCGGATGCTTGCAAGGGGTATAATCACAAGTATGTATTAGTCCTAGGAAGGGCGGTACATTAGCATAGGTTCACCCACACAACACTTATCATAACAATGAAGATTATTTAGCCGTATGTAGCGAAAGCACTAGACTAAAATCCCGTGTGTCCTCGAGAACGTTTGGTCATTATAAGTAAACAACCCGACTTGTCCTTTGTGCTAAAAAGGATTGGGCCACTCGCTGCAATTGTTACTCTCGCACTTTACTTACTCGTACTTTATTCAACTGTTACATCAAAACCCCCCGAATACTTGTCTGTGAGCATTTACAGGGAATCCTTCATCGAAACTGCTTGTCAACACCTTCTGCTCCTCGTTGGGATCGACATTCTTACTTATCGAAAATACTACGATACACCCCCTATACTTGTGGGTCATCACATCCAAAGTCAGTTTATTTGCGTTAGCCAAACAAGTGAGCTTGTGCCTCAGCAATCCTCCTCTCTGCAGTCCACCAATGAAGGCGTACATAACAGTGGTGTGGTCGACGTTTTTGCACTCGTTCCTGCATGCCAACCATCGTGTGAGGAAGTGTCTTGAGGATTCTCCCTTCTTCTGGATACATGCTTGTAAGTCGCTTACTGTGGCAGGTCTTTTGTAGGTGCCCCTGAAGTGTTTTTCGAAAGCCGTCTTCAGGTCAAACCAACAAAAGATTGAGTTCTTCTCGAGGTCGCTGAGCCAGATCCGGGCTGGACCTACAAGGTACAGCTGAAGCATGCGACAAGCGATATTAGGGGTTCCTCCGGCAAAGGTTACTGCATTGTAGTAATCCTCTATCCTGGTATCCGGCCTTTCGGTGCCATCATAGTGCTTCAGGTTTCCGGGTAGCTTGAGGTTCATTCTTGGCTTTGGTTCCTCTCGAATCATCCTGCCGAAGCACTTCGGTCCGATGTAGTCAGTTCTGTATTCGTTGAGGCGTTCCCGCGCGTCACGCGAGCCGTGGCGAGGAGATTGTGAGCGAGAGCGAGATCTCCGGCCGCCACCTCCGCCTCCACCTCCGCTGCCACCGCTAGGTGGTGGTGAGGGAGACCTGCGAGGGGGTCGATCCGACTTCTTGCTTCCGCCTTCAGACTCTCCTCGGCCCTCCCGATGCTGGCTTCGACTCCTGTGGATGCCTTCGCCTTGGCGCTGGCTGCCATGGTCGTTCTGGCTCCGGCGAGGCTCTGGGTCGCGCTCTTCATTCCGACTCCTCCTAGGCTCGGGCTCACGATCGTTGTGCTGGCTCCGGCGGGGTTCCGGCGTGCGCTCCCTGTTCCTGTTTCTTGAGGGCAGCACGTTGTCGCGGATGATGATTCCGCTAGGCCCATTGGGCCTGGTGTTTCCGGCTGGACTACGGCGGTGAGGGGGACGCGGATATCCGTTAGGCGGAGGAGAGGGGTTGCGGTACTTGTCCCTTCCAGAGTACATTGCATCATTTCCCTTTCTTGGATCTGATGGAGGTGTCCTTGATGGAACGGGGATTGGATTTGGGTGTTCTCTGGCTTTCCTTCTGCGTTCCGAGGATCCGGTTCGCGACTCGTCATCTCGATGGCGGTGGTCGTAGGCGTCCTTCTGCGCGGTGGAGACGCAATGCTCTAGGTTAGATTCCAGTTTGCGCGAAGTGTCTGCCTTACTCTGCTGCCTCACTGCTGAAGCGACGAGCGCGCGAACGTAGTCGATGTCGATCTCCTCGTTCTTTTTCTTCAAGATCTCTGCAGCCTTCGTCATATTGTCCTTTGGAGTTGCGAATGGCTGCTGCTCAGTTGGTGTTGCGAAGGTGATCCTGCGGGGAGCTATCAACTCTCGCCGAACCCTTTCAACCTCATGATGAGCTTCAACGATCTTGTCCTCCCAATGCTTTCGGAGTTCCTTGACCTTTGCCAGTCCTTCGTCTACCTCCTGCTCGCGATGGATGAAGTCTTCCACGAAAACTGCGGCGTGCTTCCTTTCCTCAAGCATTGCGGCTGCGCTGTCCTTGAACTTCTTGGCTGTGGCCAGCATCTCCAGTCTCTTAGCTTCTAGTGCTTCTACATCTTCGGGAGTGATGGGTTTGTTAAGAATATCCGAGCGATAAACTGCATCCATGCCTGCTTGTGCAACCATCTCTTCAGGCGACAGGAGGTCCTCGGAGGAGGAATCCTTACGGGGTCGCTCCCGCGACATTGGAGATCCTTGACGGGATGGCTGAGGGCCGGATTGGGTGTTTGCATCTTCTGATGCAGGTTCTCCCAGCGCCGCCATAGTCGCAAGTACTTGCTTAGGCTGGGCGGATTCAACTTCAGGCTGATCACCGAAACCGTACTCCCCTAGCTTGCGGTTGAACTCTTCAGTATCCATGGAGGGGGTATCCCCGGAAATTGGGTTTAGATTGCCCAAAATCGACTCTTCGGCGGGAGTTCTGCTTTCTCCGACAGGTTCGACCTGATCCGGAGCAGCGTCGTTTTCCGATGCCTCGACTTGCTCGGGACCAGCTCCGTCTTCTTGAGGGGCGGTTCCGGCGGTATGGGCCAAGAAGTGTACGAAGTGGCACCTCTACTTTTCTAACACCTGGGAGACCCAGGCGGATCTGCATTGGTCTTCCACCGTTATTTCCTGCTCAGGGGCGGATTGGGTGGGCTTTGAAATTTCCAGATCCAAGGCGGAATCTTCCTTGGGAAGCTCTGCGGCTCGAGATCGGATCTTCGCGGCTGCGTCCGGCTCGGCGGCGGTCGCGTCGGCGTTACTTACCAATGGGTTTCCGTCGGAATCGACGGTTTCCCGATGAAGATGTGTATGACGCCAAGCGGGACGATGGAGAGCTTGACGGGGTTTGTCCTAGCGGAATCCGGCACTCATCGGAGGGACGATTGGCAGATTTCCGGCGTAAAGGACGCGCCCCACAGCGATGGTGTCGTCGTAGCTTCCCATGGCGGAACCCTCCCGGTTCCGGCCTCCAGACGCCGCAGGCCCCACGGTGGGCGCCAACTGTCGTTGCCTAATCGACGGTACCTCGGAGGAGGGATCCTCACGAGGGGGAGAAGAAGTAGGGGCCATAAGGCGGAGTGCACATGGGACGGTGGTACGCGATTTACCCAGCTTCGGAACACCTGCACGATGACAGGGCCTACTGCTGCTTGTCTGGAATTATCTGGGCGCTTTCGCGTTATTACAATGAGTTGTGGTTGTGCCTCTAGGGCTCCCGGGATCCGGCTTATAAAGGCGCACGGATCTAGGGTTTACATGGAGAGTCCTACCCGGATACAGGTTGCCTAACTACGATACAATGTCTTGCCGTGTACGTCAAGGATCCGCCCTTCCATCTATGTCGTACCGGATCCGGGTCCCTTAATGGGCCTTCGTGGATCCGGGTTCCTCCTCGAGGTCAGTCGGATCCGGCTCCCTGCTCCTGGGCCGGACTTCTTCCGTCAGGATCAACAGCAACTGGGCCGCCCGATGGGCCACATGCCTCATCACCATCTGTGGGCCACCCGGGCTTGCCGGATCTAGGCACTGTCGATGGTACACCCATGAAGTATACCCACAACAGGACCCATCTATAGGGCTGAGCGTAGGTCTGATGTCCCCACCCCCTCTTGCCGCTGGAGTGACTAGTAGAGGAGGCAGGAACCCGTCAATTCCCAGCCGTAGACGGGAAGGTTGAGGAAGATGGTTATTGCGGTTAGGGTTTCCACCCTAGCCATTTCTTCTCTTTCTTTCCCAGGAGGAGAGAGATGGAGCGGTTCACACCTACTCACTTCTACTTACACACAAACTGGAGATTGGAGAAGTGATAATTGGGCATCCCTTGGCCACCACTCATGGATCCATTGGGCATGAAACTAAGGGGCAGTGGTTGTCAGCAACGCCACCCGCATAGATGTCTAAGACCATCCACTATGTGTGCAGTTCAAAGAGGCCAATGATGCGGTTCCACACATAGCAGATCATCGATTCTTGGTGTCAGAAAAAAGCGACCTAAAACATTGGTTCGGTTCAAAGAGGATCTAACTGACACATGGAAAGGAGCAACCAATCACATGCATACTTCGGAGGAAACAAACAAGGAAAAGGTGGACTTTCTGCAGAAAACGGGCCCCATGTTTACATGCAAAAGCGGTTCAATATATATCAGGGAATTCATCCCGATTTCAAATTCTGGCAATATTTCCTTTGAACCGAACATACATAGTACATGGTAAGTAGCCTACTGAGATGAATGTGAGCACCCCCGTGAAGGTGACGCCAACATCAAGCTCCGTAGCGAGCATGTAATTGTCCCTCATCCACCACGCCTTTGGCCGCCGGTATATGAAGTAGTTGAACAAGATGAGGATGAAGCCCTGCACGACGAAGTTGACAGATCTCGGCAGGAGGGGCCTGCCAGCACCCGCGGGATAACCAGTATATTAATTTCTTGAAGAAGGCGTTGCACGGGTACCAATGATAGAGCACCAAAAACAGGCACAAACGGAGGCGGCCGATGAGGGCTAGTGGAATCCTTAGCTAGTCCTCGCTTTCGAATGATCCATCTAGTGCATCAATGATTTGGAAGTTTGCGATTGGTCCACAGTCCATCCAGACCCATGACCACACGTCGGGTTCATATTAAGTTGAGGCGCGTTTTTCCCTCGCCATCGGGCTTGCGATGTGACGTGCACCCGCATCCCTGTACACACCGACGGAGATGGATAGTCGTCGCTTGCGTCGCGGTACAAGAATGCATGTGGAGCATCCCGTCTCATTCACTATGCTTCGTCTTTCAACAAAAGGAAATTAACTTGTGGTTTTGATGGACACACGTGTCTTTAGTTAGGCCAACACTCGCAGAAATCGAGTGGCTGTACAGATCCTAGAGTTCCCGGCGGCCGGGCACTTCCTACTTAATTGGACCTTTACGTGAAGACCGGCACAGCTGAGACGAGTGCAAGATCACACAAAGCATATGGAAGGCGATTCTCGCACGCACATAATTCTGGTGCACGGCGCATGCCACGGCGCCTGGTGCTGGTTCAAGGTGGCCACGCGGCTCAGGTCGGCGGGGCATCGCGTGACCACGCCGGACCTGGCGGCGTCCGGCATCGACCCCCGTCCGCTGCGCGAGGTGCCGACGTTCCGCGACTACACCCAGCCGCTGCTGGACATCCTGGCCTCGCTCCCGCCTGGGGAGAAGGTCGTGCTCGTCGGCCACAGCCTCGGCGGCATAAGCATCGCCCTGGCCTCCGAGCTCTTCCCGGAGAAGGTCGCCGCAGCGGTGTTCCTCTCTGCCTTCATGCCGGACCACACGCTCCGGCCGTCGCACGTGATCGAGAAGGTGCAGTGTGTACCTGTGCGCGCGTGGCCGTGGTGACCAACACCCGGTCCCCCAAAATTCACATCCTCTGCAGAAAACTATTTTGGGCACGTTAACGTGACTTAATTTGTGTTCGATCTGCTCTTGTTTACCCTTCTAAATTAAAGGTGAGGTCGGCGACGGATACGATGGACACCGAGGTGAAGCCACAAGATCCAGAGGGCAAGCTGCCAGCATCCCTCCTGTTCGGGCCGCAGTTCACACGACAGAAGGTCTACCAGTTGTGTTCCTCTGAGGTACCGTATCTTCCATACTACCACATGTAGCTCTGCCTTCTACGGTGGGCACCTAAATTATTTTATTGTGGTAACACTTTAATTAGTGATTTAACCTTATGTGGCAAGTACGTTCGACTCTACTGGTGGTGGTACTCCTACATTACAGGGATTTATACCTCTCTTGAAAAGAATTGGGATTTGCACCTGACAAAATGTTCGACACATAATAATTTCGAGAACTTCGTAGCCGGTTACTCCATATGTTTTTACTCCTTCCTGTCCAGGCCGCAGGTCACACGACAAAATTGCTGTTTCCATATGTTTTTATCAATATGACTTGGATTTTGTCACAACAAATTATACTGGTTAGTGGGTTCAAATCATATAGCCTCTTGGGTGATTTACAATAACCATGCACCATAATAAGTGAAATTTGAATAGCATCATCATTTTTGTTTTTTGCTGCATCCAACTTGTTTCATAAGATGGTTCGTGATTAAAACTATACTACACGTCATGATAGTATGACATGAAGCTTTTGATTTTTTAACAGCACCTTTGACTTCAAATTTCATTGTTCAGTGGCCAAGACATCCGGATGCACTTGAGCCTCATAGCATGATTTTACTACATATTCTTCATTTCTAAGGTCGATTCCAACAAAATAGTATATTTCTTATTGCACTTGGCTTGGATGATAACTTCTTTTTGAACCGGAGCATACTTTGCACCGTCTCAGCTTAGGTATGCCACAGTGCTATTTAATCACACTTCATTATTTATGGTCGCTAATGTTTCGAACTTTATGCTTGATATCAATAAATTACCCTTATCGGAAAATATCGTACTTTGACCATTTTGCTAACTTATTCTCTATCTAGAAAAAGTTCTTCTAAAATCCATCTTTGTGGTTGCTGGGTTTGCCTAAAGTTAGACATGAAAAGCTTAATTTTGAATCAAGCATATCATTTGTTATACAAGTAACTGTATTGTTTAGACAAGGTATATTTCCCAACCTCACCAACCAAGCGTCATCCGAGTCTGGTCTACCATCTTGTTTGGATTTGTCGGGAATTAAATATGTCAGAACCTACATAATAATTCCTACTAGTGAGATGTAGCTGTCAGAGAGGTGGCGAGGAATTTGTGGATTCTCTAATAGAGTTGCCGGAACCATGTGGCAGGACCTCACCCTCGGTGCATCTCTGATGAGAGTTAGTTCGTACTTTGTTGAAGACCTGCAGCTGCAGCTGCCGTATTCCGAGGACCGTTACGGCTCGGTGCGAAAGGTGTACATAGTCGGTAAGGATGACCTTGCTATCATCGAGGCATACCAACGGTGGATGATAGAGAACAACCCGGTGCAGGAGGTGAAAGAACTCAATGGCGCAGACCACATGTCGATGCTCTCGAGGCCAGACGAGCTAGCGCAGTGCCTCGCCGACATTGCTGAGAAGTATGTTTGATGCCGACGACATGGAAAGATGATTGTTTATCTATAAGTTCTCTGTCTTTCTGAGGGCCTGTCATATATGCATTGTTGTCTTGCAAAATTGTTATAGAGCAAGCATGAACATTAGAAATGTATGGCAAATTGAAATAAAAGAAAGAACGGACAAGATGTTTAGGTCCTGTTTGGGCAAGTGTTTTTGAATGAACACCTTGTGTACGGGAATTTTATTTGTCACACGCTATTGTAAATTTCATAATCTATTAATAAATTCTCAAAAGGTTGTGTGAGAAAGCAATTGATTGGATTGCCACTATAACTGGTGGATTATTATTTATTATTAAATCATCATTTTGTATCAAAGCTTTACAAGCAAGAGAGTTACAACTATACAGAACAAGATGCATACAACCCATAAAAAAATAGTTTGGTGGTACTCTTAACATGCGATAGAGGGACACAATACCTAGAGTACGCCACCATCCAGCATTTGTAAAGACCTCCTTTCACTGCCTACTCCACCTGAATGCATATGTCATCATGAATATATCCATGTGTTTTGGCCAATGCTTAGAGTACGTTCTCACCAGTCCTCTTCGACCATTGCCCCTGCTCCTTGCTTATGATAGTAGGCCTAGAAGACCGAGAAGTTTTAAATTTGAGAATTTTTAGATTCGTCTCACGTTGTGGTGCAGCAAGGTTGGAATGAGCCAACCGGGCACAAAGAGCTTAATACAAATCTATTCAAAAAGCTAAGAAACATGGGGAAACGCCTTACCACTTGGAGCCGTAAGGTTGTGCCAAAGACCAATGTGATCATGCCGCCCTTCTCGTCAGCCTCCAACTTGACATAGCCCACGGACGCGCGTGATCTTCGAGCCTCCATCGAAAGGAGAATCATTAGTTTGGCAACAATTGTGCATTCAAGGAAAAAAGCATGTGAAAGAATTCCTAACAAAAATGAAGGAGACGCTAACACAAAGTTTTCCCACTTGAAGGTGAATTCTTGAAGAAGGGAAAACCATCTATACCGCCTCAAGGACAATAATGGATGAGTCGCCGAGCATGCCAAAAGGAGGGAATAATTCATGATCACTTTGCTTCGATGGTGGGGAGAGGCCCTACTACAAATCCCAACTTAAATTGGGAAAGCCTTAATTTGGCAAACATGGATATGGAGGGCATTGCCGCACCCTTCTTCATGGAGGAGGTCCAACAAGAAATTAGCCAAATGCCCCCCCCCCCCCCCCCCCCCCCCACAAAGCACCTGGTCCAGATAGCTTCACCGGGGTCTTCTTCGAGAAGTGTTGGATTATCATCAAGGATGATGTCTTCTCCATCCATCAATTCAACAACCTCCATATGGCACACCTTCAATGGGTAAATTCGTAAAATGCTGTTTTGTTGCCAAAAAAAGTGACCAGGAGCATCTCCGACAATAGGCCTATTAGTTGATTCATGCCATATCAAAAACTATTGCCAAGATGGTTGCTATCTAGTTAGCCCCGCTCATGAATGACCTTGTCTACAAAACCCAAACCGCCTTCATTACGAAAAGTATCCATGATAACTTCATGTATGCACTCAACCTTGTAAGACGCCTCCACAAAAGTAAACTTCTTATGCTCCCCTACAAGCTAGACATCCGCAAGGCCTTGAATTCCGTGAGATGGGAGGTCATTTTTGATATCCTCAAGAGACACGGCTTCCCACCAAAATTCCATGATTAGATTGTTGGATTTCTTTGGTTGGCCGGAGTGGTAAGTATCATGTAATAGTACCATATAGTATCTTTATAGTGGGCAGTATCATGTAGTAGTATCATAGTCATGTTATATTTATTGTTTTTTAGAATATCAATGCAAATTTATGTACAAGATTTATCTGGCGTTAATTTTTTTCCTGATATGCGTTATGATACAGTATATACCTATATTACTCTAATCTCCTCTCTCCTCTTAAATTAGTTTCCACATAAACATTTTTGTGGGATCAATCTAAGATACTAGCACTACGGCTACCCTTACATCCTCCTCCTCGAGGGTGCCCCTCAATGGGGTGGACGGCCTCCCCTTCAAGCATGGGCAAGCCTTGATCAAAGGAGACCCTTTATCAAATCTACTCTTTGTTCTTTCCATTGACCCCTCTTAAAAACCCTTGAGTTGTTTGGTGAAGTTACCGGTCTTGAGACAAATTTCCAAAAGAGCATGGTGGCTCCAATACGGTGCCAATACGTTGATCTTGATGATGTGCATGCGGGATTACAGTATATCCGGGCTACGTTCCCTATACAATATCTTGGTCTCCCACTCTCGGTTTGGAAAATCAAGAGGCCAGACTTTCAATTTCTTGAGGACAAGATGGAAGGGGGAGAGAGACTTGTCACTTGGGATGTGAAGAACATCAATGTGGCTAGGCACGGGACCCTAGTCAAGTATGCCATCACATCACAAGCCATCTTTCACCTCACGCCCCTCACCATCCCACCGGGTTGGTTGACAAGTGCCGCCATATCTCTTAATCTTCAACAACTAGATTATTTGTGAGCTTTGTCTGGGACCCACCAAATAAGCTGGAGGTTACTGCGGTCTCTTTACTTGTCAGGATATATGAATCTGTTCAAATGCCAGTTAGACAGCCGGTGAAGTCAGTAAACATCAATTCACAGTTATCTTGGACTACTCATTAACTTTCATAAAAAGCTGAACCGAGACTGAAAAAACCGAGTCGCTCCTGTAGGCGACCGAGAGGGGCAAACCCTAGCCGTAGCCTCGTCCGTCCTCCCTCCCCTCTCCCCCTCCTCGTCACCCCAGAGGTGCTGCTGGCCGAAGGCCGCGGCGCCGGTGAAGGGGGCAGCGGGGACCTGGCCCTCGGCTGCGCCTCCTGGCTCCTAGCACGACCGCATGGTAGGAATGTCACTGTTCTGGGCTGGTTAGGGCAGAGGCCGCTTCCCAGCGGTGCTCTCCATCCCCAACGCGTCTCCCCTTGGCCAGTGACCCGGCAGCCGTTCCTTCGTCCGTGGTGGCGGGTGGCTACCGGGATCCGACGGCTTGGCGGCGGTGGCCTTCGGTGCTGGAGGTGTTGCAGGTGGTGTTCTCGGCGGGGGCCCTGGATGCCGGAGTGGCGGCTTCAGATGGTGGCAGCGGCGCCGTCTTCTTCGCGATGATCGGTGGCCATGAGTGCTGGCCCGCGGACCTGACCGTGTGGGCGGCAGGGTGGCGGCAAGCGTTAGTGCGGCGTGCGAGGTTCTCCATCGACCCTCGATGCCAGATCTAGGGAGATCTCCATCATTGACCGGGGAAACTCCTGTCCTCCGGCTTGATCTGCGATCTCGCCGACTGGATGGTGGTGGGGTTTTCGGGACCGGGGGAAACCCTTGGCCGGCGGTGGCCACAATGTCGTCAACGCCTCTAGCGCCGGTTCCCTCCTTGCAGGCTTCGTTGAGGATCCCCTTCCCCCACCCACCCCCTGTTGTTAAGGTTCTTCTACCTCCAGATACACCTCACAGGGATTCGAGTACAACAATGGAGAAAGAGACCAGATCTAGAGGACAACGGTTGGGAAGAAGGAGGAAACAAGGGGATTGATACGTCTCCAACGTATCTATAATTTCTGATGTTCCATGCTAGTTTTATGAAAATACCTACATGTTTTGCTCACACTTTATAATGATTTTATGCATTTTCCGGAACTAACCTATTAACAAGATGCCGAGGTGCCAGCTGTTTTTTGCTGTTTTTGGTTCCAGAAAAGCTGTTCGGGCAATATTCTCGGAATTCGATGAAACAAAAGCCAAACATCTTATTTCACCGAGACGGACCAGAACACCGAAGGGGAGCCGGAGAGGAGGCCCAGGGCCCCCAGACCACAGGGCGGCGCGGCCTAGAGGGGGGGCGCCAGCCTATGGGGAGGGAGCCCCCTGGCTCCTCCGACTCCGCCTCTTCGCCTATATAACCCCTCGCGACGTAAAAACCCTACACCAATTGACGAAACTCCAGAAAGACTCCAGGGGCGCCACCGCCATCGCGAAACTCCGTTTCGGGGGACAGAGTCTCTGTTCCGGCACGCCGCCGGGACGGGAAAGTGCCCCCGGAAGCCATCTCCATCAACGCCACCGCCTCCATCATGCTCCATGAGTAGTTCCCCCATGGACTACGGGTTCTAGCAGTAGCTAGTTGGTACTCTCTCTCCCATGTACTTCAATAAAATGATCTCATGAGCTGCCTTACATGATTGAGATCCATCTGATGTAATCGGTGTTGTGTTTGTTGGGATCCGATGAATTGTTACATTATGATTAGTCTATCTATAAAGTTTGTGAAGTTATTGTTGCTGCAATCTTGTTGTGTTTAATGCTTGTCACTAGTGCACGAGTGGCATGATCTTAGATTTAAGCTCTATACTTATTGCTTAGATTGTATCTACAAGTTGTTTGCACATGTCTATGTCCGGAACCCGAGGCCCCAGAGTGACATCAACTGGGATAACTGGAGGGGAAGACTTAGATATGAGGATCACATGTTTTCACCAAGTGTTAATGCTTTGCTCCAATGCTCTATTAAAAGGAGTACCTTAATTACCAGTAGATTCCCTTGAGGCCCGGCTGCCACCGGCTGGTAGGACAAAAGATGTTATGCAAGTTTCTCATTGCGAGCACGTATGACTATATATGGAAAACATGCCTACATGATTAATAAACTGATGTTCTGTCTTAATGCTATTTCAATCCTATCAATTGCCCAACTATAATTTGTTCACCAAACACTTGTCACTTGTTATTGGAGAGTTACCACTAGTGTAGATAGCTGGGAACCCCGGTCCATCTCTCATCATCATATACTCGTTCCTATATGACATTGGAAGTAGTATCAACTATTTTCTGGTGCCATTGCCTACGTATTCTTTACTCTATTTCTTTCGTATTCTTGTTACTATTGCTCTCATATTACTGCTGCTTTCACATCACCCCTGTTACTAGTGCTTTTCCAGGTACAGCTGAATTGACAACTCAGTTGTTAAGGCTTATAAGTATTCTTTACCTCCCCTTGTGTCGAATCAATAAATTTGGGTTTTACTTCGCTCGAAGACTGTTGCGATCCCCTATACTTGTGGGTTATCAAGACTATTTTCTGGCGTCGTTGCCGGGGAGGCATAGCTCTACTCATAAGTTCACCTGGGAAGTACACTCTACCTCTCTCTCTCTGTGTTTTTATTTTATTTTATTTTATTTTGCTTAGTTTACTTTTGTCTAGTTTGTTTTTGTCTTGTTTTATTTTTCTTATATACCCAAAAATCCATAAAAATTTGAAAAACCTAAAAATTAAAAATTGTTCTTATGGAAGAACCCACAACTTGTATGGAGCTTATATAATTCTATATGAATTATAGAGAATCAAGAAAGGGTAAAGTCATGAGTGCTGTGTTAGAAAAATTGAATATAATTGCTAAAATCTTGCTTAAACACCATGATATAAACTGTTGCTCTCAACAGGATACTAAACATCTTAAATTCCAATGTGGCTTTAGTGAAGAAGTTTTAATTATGAACTATAATTGGAATAACTATATTCATCTTGGGTTCGAAGAAGTAGAACAATTTGTTTTATTTATGGGAGCTTCTGAGATCGAATCCTTCATGGCTAAAAATTATGAAACTTGTGTTGCTTGTAAGGACCTTAAAGATTATGTCTCTTCTATCCTTAATTTTTGCATAGAAAGTTAAAGTAATAATCCTTATATCATTGATTATAAAGAGAGACTCATTAATGCACAAGAATGCACTCACAATTTGCAGGAACCTGTGAAAGAGGAAATTGATGAACCTGAAAGCTCATTGGATGAAAAAGAGGAGGAAATTGATGAACCTGAAAGCTCATTGGACGAAAAAGAAGAGGAGAGTGGTGAACAAAAGGAGGAAGAATGGATTAGCTACCCATGCCAACCTTCTAATGAGAGTAACTTTTCATCTCTTACACTATTTGATTGTCCTCCATGCTTACCAAAGGAGGGTGAATGTTATGTTCCTGTGGATTCTCTTGAAATATTCCCTATGAGTAAAACTTGTGAGAATAATTGTGCTACTGTTATCTACGATAATCCATGCTATTTTGATAAATCTTATGATAATGCTTTGTTTGTGCCTGATATCGAAATGCATGGTTGTGGTGACCCGGCATACCACTGCATGGTGTAGTATGCAAGTCTGATACAACACCAATGAAACACCGTTCCACTAGTATTATATCGCTCAGAGTGGTACAACAGAAACATATGCGGGTCCAAGGCATGTCTATAGAATTACAACTCTGACTCTATTACATAAGATCAGCACAGCCTCCTACTTTACAATGAGGTAAATCTGCAAATAAACTCCAGAAGAACGACTCGTAGTCTAATCCTATCACGAACTCTATTTGTAGAGTATTTACCTAGCTATAGAGGCTAAGAATAGATTCTAGCTAAATAGGAGCTAGGTTTAGGAAGCTAGTTCCCTTCTATGGCTAAACTAGGTTTTCTCCTTGTTGGATGTGGTATCTGACTCCTCTGACAGGGTCTTGTCTCTTGAAGTAGTTGTTGACTCCTCGGCCTTCGAGTTGCACTGTGGATCCTCCTTCGATGCCTCCATATCTAAGCAGGGGATTTAAGAGTGGGATGAGTACGAGCGTACTCAAAAAGTTCATTATAGGAAAGAGGTGTTTAATGCACTAGCTACGGCATTAGACCAGAAAGTCTAATACCAATGCAGGTTTTCATAACCATTTCTTCAAAAGGTTGCTTTTATTCAGAAGAACTATGTCCGTCAGCCTTCACCGGTTTACTAGAACTTCATGGAGCTCCTTTCCGGCCGCGTTCGCAGTGACAGGTCACGGTTCTTTACACTCTGCAGAGGTGTGTTGCTTTACCCATAAGAGATCTTAATCTTGGTGCCAACCGAGTCATGTTCTCGTCCACACTTCCTTTGGTGTGAGGCCCGGTATAAGGTCATAGCCAATCATATTCCTCCGCTACCTCGCACACCCACCCTTTGCTGCATCCCCGACCCTGGGTCCTCGCCGGTCCCATTATTCCCGTATTTCAGGGTGGACCCCGACCACGACGACAGTCTGGGATCGAACCAAACTCCTTCGCCGGCAGATGCAACCCCTCATAGACCGCAATACCGTTGGGACTTCGACGGCTTCCCCAGCCTACCGCTTGCACTTCGGCGACAAGTGTCTACGGACAAAGCCGTGGGAACTTTTTTGGCTTCCCCAGCCTACCGCTTGCCCCGACAGATGACAAGTTTTATTCCTAATTTCTGAATTTTAATTGTATTTTGAATTAAAAGAAAAGACTTAATTATTAAATTTAATATAATTTGAAATTTTTATTAAACTGTGGTGACCCGGCATACCACTGCATGGTGTAGTATGCAAGTCTGATATATCACCAATGAAACACCGTTCCACTAGTATTATATCGCTTAGAGTGGTACAACAGAAACATATGCGGGTCCAAGGCATGTTTATAGAATTACATACAGACTCTGTTACATAAGATCAGCATAGCCTCCTACTTTACAATGAGGTAAATCTGCAATAAACTCCAGAAGAACGACTCGTAGTCTAATCCTATCATGAACTCTATTTGTAGAGTATTTGACTAGCTATAGGGGCTATGAATAGATTCTAGCTAAATAGGAGCTAGGTTTAGGAAGCTAGTTCCCTTCTATGGCTAAACTAGGTTTTCTCCTTGTTGGATGTGGTATCTGACTCCTCTGACAGGGTCCTGTCTCTTGAAGTAGCTGTTGACTCCTCGGCCTTCGAGTTTCACTGTAGATACTCCTTCGATGCCTCCATATCTAAGCAGGGGATTTAAGAGTGGGATGAGTACGAGCGTACTCAACAAGTTCATTATAGGAAAGAGGTGTTTGATGCACTAGCTAAGGCATTAGACCAGAAAGTCTAATACCAATGCAAGTTTTGATAACCATTTCTTCAAAAGGTTGCTTTTATTCAGAAGAACTATGTCCGTCAGCCTTCACCGGTTTACTAGAACTTCATGGAGCTCCTTTCCGGCCGCGTTCACAGTTCCATATCCCGGAACAGGGAGTGACATGTCACAGTTCTTTACACTCTGCAGAGGTGTGTTGCTTTACCCATAAGAGATCTTAACCTTGGTGCCAACCAAGCTGCAGGCTTGTCCGCACTTCCTATGGTGTGAGGCCCGGTATAAGGTCTAGCCAATCATGTTCCTCCGCTACCTCGAACACCCACCCTTTGTTGCATGCCCCGACCCTGGGTCCTCGCCGGTCCCATTATTCCCATAGATTTCAGGGTGGACCCCGACCACGACGTCAATGCAGGGCTCTACCATACATTCCTACGCCGGTAGCTGCAACCCATCATAGACCGCAATACCATGGGGACTTAAGGCTTCCCCAGCCTACCGCTTGTTCCTCGGGCGACAAGTGTCTACGGACAATGCCGTGGGGACTTAAGGCTTCCCCAGCCTACCGCTCGCCCCCGACAGATACAAGTGTCTACGGTAAAGCGCGTCCGTTGATGTACGAGAGGTGGAAACACTTTTGACTACTCCGTCCCACTCCGGATCTTATGGTTAACACGGGTATTACGGCACAAGAATCACTGGCGACATTTGTTGTTTAATCCTAGATGGATATAAACCCTTGCAATGGAACCTCCACCATATCAACACAATCCATGGTTCCATTGCCAACCACATAGTCATATTCATAGTTATGAAAATAGTGGTTTTGGTTTTTATGCAATAGTGATAATCATAGTACTTTGCAAGTAATTTGATAAAGATACTCAAATGACATGAGCAAGTGATGAACTTGCCTTTCTTGACTGCAAGATTATGCAGACAAGGTCTTCGATACGCAATAACTCCAAATTCTGAAATAACATCATCGTCCGGTAAGGACGATGTTTAAAAGATTGGCAAGGATGCAATAATGCATAAGAATGAGATGCAATCGCTCAAAGTTTGACCTAACCCCGATGATTTAGGATTAGTGAGTGGTATTGATTAGTTCAGGGTGTGTTGCACTTTTAGAATGATTCTCATATAAGGTTCTTATTCAGGTGTGGTACATGGTATCATAAACATGTGCTGCAATATATCATAACAATAACACTAATAGCACATAACAATAACATTTGATATAATCCTAACATGTAATGAATAGTGGTTGGTTTTTGCACTATATGACATGGTTAATGATTAATTATCATATACTTCAAAAGAATAACTTTTGAAGAACATGTTCTTTAATAAAGAACAAGTATGATAATTAGGGTTGTGGAGTTCTATGGTTTACTATATTTCTAATTGGTTTCTGGAGTAAGGGTTAGATGGATCTCAACAAAGTTGGATTCATCAATACCTAGGGCTGGTAAGGTTAAGATAAGCCTAGGCATCCTAAGCAATTCATTATACATGGTTGTTGTCAAGGTTGGTTTATCTTGCTAGTGATAGCTGGCTAGGGTTTATAGGTCCTTATAAGCAGGGTTGATGATGATTCTTTATTTACTTCAAAAGAATAACTTTTGAAGAACATACTTCTTAAATAATAAGAAGTATATCAATTAGGGTTGAGGTGTCTAGGGTTTTACTGTTGGTTCTATTAGGTAAGGGATATTTGGCTCCTAAATAGAATGGTGGATAAGTATCCAACACTAATGGAGTTTAGTGGAATATGGTTATGTAATGCTCAAGATTTGGCATAGTTGCTCCTAAGGTTCATCACATTGGTGTGATGCTAAGCAAGGTTAATTAAGTTTGGTGTCTCAGAAGATAGGGATTTAGGGTTGGTCCTATTTGATCATCTAGGTTTGATAAGCTGAACACATGGGTTATCCATCTTATTAGTGATAGGTCTTCTACATTTTATGTGACCAAGACAAGTGTTTAGTTGCTACTATGGTTCCATGATTTGAAAGATGGTACCATGATCACATGTTCTAACCTAGGGTTTTAGGTTAGAAGCAATTTAGGGTTCACATGTAAAATAGTGGAGCTAGGGTTTCTAGTGGAATTAGGGTTTGGGGTTTCACATACAATTATGAGGTTGTAATCTTCATTCAATATGAAACTAGGGTTTTCTAATTACCATGTAGTTCTATGATTAATAACTTAAATTTAAAGTTGAAGTTATTAATAACTTGGGAATAAAAATAATATTGAATTTGGCATTTTATTATTTTTAAACAATTAATAATTAGGGTAATTATTAATTAGGGTTTAAATCTTTCTAATAAAGATTTAACAAAATAACAAATAAAGAAATTACTTTTAATGTTTTCTTTATTTATTTACTGGTTTTTATTTACCTTTGGAATTTTTTACTAATTATTGAATTTTAATTGAATTTGGAATTAAAATTAAAGGATTAAATAACAAGTATTAGATAATTAAATTTTTATTAAAAATAAATTTTTTATTTTATATTTTTATTGGATAGGGTTTATCTTTATAAGAATTTTGATATCTTATATTTATTTTTCTGAGTTAAATTGGATTTTATATGATTTTGCAAAGTTGCAGTAATTAATGAATTGGAATTTAAACAGAAAAATGACTAAGTGTACCCGGGTGAGTTTCACCCAGGGCCACTGGCGGGTGGCCCAACGGTCCACGTCAGCTGCCACGCGATATTGACCAAAGTCATAATCGCTGGCATGGCACGGGCTACTGGCCGGTGCAAACGGCGACGATCGCCGGCGAGCTAGGGTTTCCGTCTGTGATGAATTCGAGCGGAGGAAGAAAGAAACGGAGCTAATTCGTCGACCAGGGGTACTTATAGGGCTCAGGGGCATGCCTCGTCACGCGTTGGAGCACGGAGGGGTCGACAGCGAGAGAGGGAAGGAAGGCACGGCGTCGTGCTGGCCGGCATGCGGGAGGAAGGGGATGAGGATGACTTCCTCCACGATATTTCAACGAAGGGTTATTTGGGCTGTTAGGTGGGCTGGTTATGGGCTGCTGCTGGGCTTCCTAGTTGGGCTACTACGGCCAGGTAAGTCAGGTGAGGCTTTGTTCCCTTTTTTCTGTTTTTTTATTTTCTGTTTTCAAATTCTCTTTGTTGAATTCAAATTTGAACTCAATTCTGTCTTGCAGATATTTGCAAATACTTTTAACTTGGCAATTACCTCTTAAGTAATAATTCTACTTGAGACTTACTATTTTGATTGTTAATAATTTGATAGTTTCAACATACATAATATTTTAATTAGGTATGTTAACAAATACAAATTCTCTTTTCTTTTTATTGGAATTCCAAGTATTTATAATACTTGTAATAATTTTTTTATAGCAGGTTATATGTTGCTTTGTTTTATCTAGCAAGAATTGATTAATGTATTGTGATTTTAATTGCTTAATTTCCTATTTTGAAATAGGATTACAAGGGTGTTATCTTATGTGTCCTAAGGAGTTGATCTAATGGCATGATTTCATGTACCTGAATACTTATAGAGGATTGATTGCTTATTTGATAATTTGATTACTTGTCTAACATTTTATGTGAGCATATATTTGTTAAGGTCTTGTAAGTATTATTATAATCCTATTTCAAGGGTAGCACTAGTATTATATTTTATTAACACCTAAAGTAGATTCTGCTCTCACCATGGTTTGGTCTTAATTATAAGAATAAGTGGTTGATCACCACTTATGGGTTTTTAATTAGAAGATATAGCACAAGGGTTTCGAATATTCATGAATTGAAGCATAAGATATTAATGAGGATGCAATCCTATTTATAGAGATGAGATGCCACCATATTGCATTGGCTAGGGTTTATTCTCCCCTAACCAAGGTAATATGGTTACTTGCTTAATTGTTTCTGTTCTCCTTTAATTACTAAGGACTTGAGAATTGGTTTTATCTTATACCAATAGATTTCTATTATATCCTTAATCTATTGTTAAAGTAACTAAAGTTGTTGTAGTTCTTTTTTTTTACTTAACTTTGGTCATATGGATGGATGGTTTCTTACCATATTAAGTATGGAGTTTTACTCTAAAGTTTCCTGATGTTTTTTAATTAGGGAATAGGTGGAATATAAACGTGGTAGGATTCTACTTATGATCACCAAGTGAATCACAAGTTAAGGTTGGGATATAAGCCTGGATTTGATTACTAGTGATCTTCCTATAATTTCATGTGATGAATTATATCTACTTATCTGATTAGGGTTTAACTTATCCTCACATAACTCAAGAGCATGATCATGGTTAGACATGATCAACTTATTCTTGATATCATTTCCTCAAGTTCTTAGGTTTATGATCATCACTCAATTTATAATGATCAAGGTTTGGCTTCCTATGGATCTCTCCTTAAATGGGGTTCTCACTTCTATTTTTACTTTCTAGGATGGGACTACTATGGTTGCCTCTAAAGTTTATATCCCAGGAGAATGCCTGAGATACTATGTTAGGGTTCTACTTAATCAATGATGATATAATCATCTGGTTATATGGATAGTTCTCTCCCTCAAATTCAAGTGTTGCCTCAACTAACTTGAGTGTAACACCAGATCTTGAGCTCTCTTATATAGAAATGATCATTCTAGGGTTTATGGTCTTATTCTATCTGATATTTGGTTATCTCACCACTCTAAGATGAAATGGTTTACCTCCTAGTACTTTAGTTCAATGGTTGTCCTTTATTCTTAAATAGGTAAAGCTAGGATTTGTATGATTGGTCTCTCTCATTTGGAAAGGTCTTTAATACTAACCTAAGGTTAGTCTCCATAGAGAATGATGTGATCATCAATATCTATGTTTAATATAATTGGGTTCTCTCTCTAGAGATGGTCTGGAATAATATCCTAGGGTTTCTCTTCAAAGTGATGGTTGGAATACTTGGATGTATATCCAAGGTTTTAGCTTAAGGTTTTCCATTGCTTCTCTAATAAATACTATAGAACTCTCACTTCTCTAGGTTTGATGTATATTAATATGTAGTAGAGAAGAACATATACTTCTAGAGTTGATCTCCTTGTCTTGTTTCCAAGATTGAAATAGAATGATTACCATGAGGTTCATGGTAGGACCAAGGATTAGTTTAAGACCTGGAAAAGATAAGTCAGGAATGGTTTCTCCATTTTATTGTTACTTGGTTTGTAATTGAACAGATGTTATTGTGTCATGGCAATGATTACCATATTATGATCTGTTATAAGATCAAGTAGTTGATCATTGAGTAAAGTGTTGTTGTGTTGATTATTAGTTCCATTTGATCTAACCCCTTAGATCAAATCATCTCTACCCAAAACAAGGTTTTAACAAAGTCACATTGAGGTTTATAGCGCTTGAGTTCCTCAGATATGTACGCAACTATCATTAGTTTTAAGTTTTCTGATTTGAGCAACGAAAGTACCTCTAAAAAATTCGTCTTTACTGACTGTTCTGTTTTGATAGATTCTGTCTCTGTTTTTTGCATTGTCTCTTGTGGACTTTAAGTAAGGCTTTCTAGACGTGGAGAGCTGTAGCTAATGTTTTATTGAGTTCTTGAAATGTGTCACTACAGGACTAAAGTGGATTAAAGTTTTTTGAGTACTAACCCCTCTAATGAAGTTTATGAGAAGTTTGGTGTGAAGGAAGTTTTCAAGGGTCAAGAGAGGAGGATGATATATGATCAAGAAGAGTGAAAAGTCTAAGCTTGGGGGTGCCCCCGTGGTTCATCCCTGCATATTTCAAGAAGACTCAAGCGTCTAAGATTGGGGATTCCCAAGGCGTCCCCCTCTTCATCAACAACTTATCAGGTCACCTCTAGTGAAACTATATTTTTATTCGGTCACATGTTATGTGCTTTACTTGGAGCATCTGTGTGCTTTTATTTTTGTTTGTGTTTGAATAAGATCGGATCCTAGCAATCCTTGTGTGGGAGAGAGACACGCTCCGCTTTTTCATATGAACACTGGTGTTCTTCGTTTTACTTTTAATGTTCATGACAAAAGTTGGAAGCTATTGCACTTACTGTTATTTGGTTGGAAACAGAAAATGCCTCATATTGTCTTGGATAATTTGATACTTGGCAATTGTTTTGAGCTCTCAAGTAGATCATGTTTAAGCTCTTGCACCATGTAGTTTAAACCTATTAGTGGAGAACTACCGTAGAGCCTGTCAAAATTTGGTTTGCATGATTGGTCTCTCTAAGGTCTAGATATTTTCTGGTAAAAGTGTTTGAGCAACAAGGAAGACATTGTAGAGTCTTATAATGCTTGCAATATGTTCTTATGTAAGTTTTGCTGTACCGGTTAATACTTGTGTTTGCTTCAAACAACCTTGCTAGCCAAAGCCTTGTACTGAGAGGGAATGCTTCTCATGCATCCAAAACCTTGAGCCAAAACCTATGCCATGTGTGTCCACCATACCTACCTACTATGTGGTATTTCTCTGCCATTTCAAGTAAATACTTCATGTGCTACCTTTAAACAATTCAAAAGTTATTATCTCTTATTTGTGTCAATGTTTTATAGCTCATGAGGAAGTATGTGGTGTTTTATCTTTCAATCTTGTTGGGCAGACTCTCACCAATGGACTAGTGGCTTCGTCCGCTTATCCATAATTTTGCAAAAAGAGCTGGCAACGGGGTTCCCAGCCCCAATTAATTAATTTTCATTAATAATTCTCTTCACATGTTTTGCCCTGATTCATCATTAAGCAACTTAATTTTGCAAATAGACACTCCTTCATGGTATGTGAATGTTGGAAGGCACCCGAGGATTCGGTTAGCCATGGCTTGTGTAAGCAAAAGGTTGGGAGGAGTGTCATCCATAAATAAAACTAAAGTTCATGTGTAAACAAAAGAGAAGAGGGATGATCTACCTTGCTGATAGAAATAACGTCCTTCATGGGAGCCGCTCTTTGAAAGTCTGTTTGATGAGGGGGTAAGAGTGCCCACTACCATTCGTTAACAACAACAAACACCTCTCAAAACTTTACTTTTATGCTCTCTATATGATTTCAAAACTTAAAAAGCTCTAGCACATGATTTAATCCCTGCTTCCCTCTGCGAAGGGCCTTTCTTTTAATTTATGTTGAGTCAGTTTACCTACTTCCTTCCATCTTAGAAGCAAACACTTGTGTCAACTGTGCATTGATTCTTACATACTTGCTTATTGCACTCATCATATTACTTTGTGTTGACAATTATCCATGAGATATGCATGTTGAAAGTTGAAAGCAATTGCTGAAACTTAATCATCCTTTGTGTTGCTTCAATGCCTTTTACTTTGAATCTATTGCTTTATGAGTTAACTCTTATGCAAGACTTTTTGATGCTTGTCTTGAAAGTACTATTCATGAAAAGTTTTGCTATATGTTATCTATTTATTAGCAAACTATAGATCGTTGCCTTGATTCACTTCATTCATTTCATATGCTTTGCAATAGTATGATCAAGATTATGTAAGTAGCATGTCACTACAGAAATTATTCTTTTTATCGTTTACCTACTCGAGGGCGAGTAGGAACTAAGCTTGGGGATGCTTGATACGTCTCCAACGTATCTATAATTTCTGATGTTCCATGCTAGTTTTATGACAATACCTACATGTTTTGCTCACACTTTATAATGATTTTATGCATTTTCCGGAACTAACCTATTAACAAGATACCGAGGTGCCAGTTCCTGTTTTCTGCTGTTTTTGGTTCCAGAAAAGCTGTTCGGGCAATATTCTCGGAATTCGATGAAACAAAAGCCAAACATCTTATTTCACCGAGACGGACCAGAACACCGAAGGGGAGTCGGAGAGGAGGCCCAGGGCCCCCAGACCATAGGGCGGCGCGGCCTAGAGGGGGGGCGCGCCAGCCTATGGGGAGGGAGCCCCCCTGGCTCCTCCGACTCCGCCTCTTCGCCTATATAACCCCTCGCGACGTAAAAACCCTACACCAATTGACGAAACTCCAGAAAGACTCCAGGGGCGCCGCCGCCATCGCGAAACTCCGTTTCGGGGGACAGAGTCTCTGTTTCGGCACGCCGCCGGGATGGGGAAGTGCCCCCGGAAGCCATCTCCATCAACGTCGCTGCCTCCATCATGCTCCGCGAGTAGTTCCCCCATGGACTACGGGTTCTAGCAGTAGCTAGTTGGTACTCTCTCTCCCATGTACTTCAATACAGTGATCTCATGAGCTGCCTTACATGATTGAGATCCATCTGATGTAATCGGTGTTGTGTTTGTTGGGATCCGATGAATTGTTACATTAAGATTAGTCTATCTATAAAGTTTGTGAAGTTATTGTTGCTGCAATCTTGTTGTGTTTAATGCTTGTCACTAGTGCACGAGTGGCATGATCTTAGATTTAAGCTCTATACTTATTGCTTAGATTGTATCTACAAGTTGTTTGCACATGTCTATGTCCGGAACCCGAGGCCCCAGAGTGACAGCAACTGGGATAACTGGAGGGGAAGGCTTAGATATGAGGATCACATGTTTTCACCAAGTGTTAATGCTTTGCTCCGGTGCTCTATTAAAAGGAGTACCTTAATTACCAGTAGATTCCCTTGAGGCCCGGCTGCCACCGGCTGGTAGGACAAAAGATGTTATGCAAGTTTCTCATTGCGAGCACGTATGACTATATATGGAAAACATGCCTACATGATTAATAAACCGATGTTCTGTCTTAATGCTATTTCAATCCTATCAATTGCCCAACTGTAATTTGTTCACCCAACACTTGTCACTTGTTATTGGAGAGTTAACACTAGTGTAGATAGCTGGGAACCCCGGTCCATCTCTCATCATCATATACTCGTTCCTATATGACATTGGAAGTAGTATCAACTATTTTTACGGTGCCATTGCCTACGTGTTACCGCTACCGCTTTGTGTTACTGTTACTATTGCTCTCATATTACTGCTGCTTTCACATCACCCCTCTTACTAGTGCTTTTCCAGGTGCAGCTGAATTGACAACTCATTTGTTAAGGCTTATAAGTATTCTTTACCTCCCCTTGTGTCGAATCAATAAATTTGGGTTTTACTTCCCTCGAAGACTGTTGTGATCCCCTATAGTTGTGGGTTATCAGGGATGAGATAGAGTTAGTTTACAACTTGGTCCAACAACAATTGCCCACACACACGCACCCGCTAAGTAACCAGCTTGACCAGCTTGCTGCGTCACAGCCACTACGTGGCAACACCTGATTGGTCACTCACCGCGTCCATTCTGGACCGTCGATCCTAGCAGGTCTTCATCCTGCGCGCCTGAATCTCCTCTGTTGCTTCCCTGAAGCTGATTTGGCCACGTCTTCCATCTGGTCCATGAAATTACCTCCTCCTTTAGAACCAGCTTGTCCCCAAGCTAGATGTCCAGGGAATCGGAGTAGCAATTCATATTTGTCTTCCCATGTTGCCGAAGCATCAGGCAATCCTTGCCAACGGACCAGTAATTGACAACTTGGCTCACCGTCTTTGCGCCTCCAGCGTGTTCCTAACACCATATCTGGCACCGCTTTTTGGTAGGTTGTAGTAGGTAAGTGAGGGAGTACCTTTGTATCCCTTTCGACGACTTTCTTCAGTTGGGAGACATGTATGACATGATGATTTGCGAATGTTTTGTGGCAGGTCAAGTTTGTAAGCCACCTTGCCAATCTTTTCCAACACCTGAAAAGGCCCATAAAACGGAAGTCAAGCTTATGTGTGCCTTGGTTAGCAATAGATTTTTGCACATAGGGGTGTAATTTGAGGTACACCCAATCACCAACAACAAAATGCCTCTCCGTCCGGTGTTTATCAGCTTCATGTTTCATGCGCAGATTCTGTCGCTCAAGGTGTTGTCGCAAAAATTCTGTCATCATCTCGCGGTCCCTCAACCATCGTTGCAGATCAGGTATGGCACAAGAGTATGCCACATTCACTCCGAAGTGGCGATGAGCATGTCCATAGAGAACTTCAAAGGGGGTTTTACCCCATTGTGGAGTATAATGTTGTGTTATACCAAAATTCTGCTAAGTGCACCCAGTGAACCCATTTCTGACAAGAACTGACAAAACACCTCAAGAAGCCCTCCAAACACGGGGTTGACCCTCTATGTATATCCATCCGTCTCTAGATGACGCGCTGAACTCATACTCAATTCAGTTTGGGTCAGCCTAAATAGTTCTTTCCAAAGGGTACTTGTGAAAAGTGGATCACGATCCGATACAATAGCCAGGGGCAACCCATGCAAACGATAAATTTCTTTCAAATAAAGTGTGGCTACTGATAGAGAAGTAAAAGGACGTTTCAGTGGTAGAAAGTGAGCATACAGTGAGAATTTGTCCACCAAAACCAGGATACAGTCAAACCCGGAGGATGGAGACAGCCCAGTGATAAAATCCATGGTGACTACTTGCCAAGCACCTTCAGGGGTTTTCAGTGGCTCTAACAGGCCAGGGTAGGGCAACCGTTCTACTTTATCTTGTTGGCATACTGTGCATTGCACTACAAACGTGCAGACATGTTTTTTATGTCCTGGCAAAGAGAAAGTTTGTTTGACACTGTGATAAGTAGCGTGAAATCATGAGTGCCCACCAATAGGACTGGAGTGCAGAGCATGGAGTATCTCCTGTTGCATCACTGTATTATTTCGAATCCAGATGCTCCCTTTACATCTGATCATCCCTTGCTGGAGTGTGTAGTTGCCACCGGAGGTTTTGACTGCTAGTTGGGCTAGTTTCTCTGTCGCCACAGGGTCTTGCAGATAACCTTGTGCAACTGCCTCAAGCCAATCTTCTTTACATTGAGAAACCGCCAGCAATTCCTCCGTGTCCGCGTGAATGTTTCTGGAGAGGGCATCAACCACATGATTATCCACACCTGTTTTATACACTATCTTATAGGTAAGCCCCAGCAGCTTGTTCATTGCCTTGTGCCACCATGGTGTTGATAATATTTTATCGTCCAGATGCATTAGACTTTTCTGATCAGTTCTGATGATAAATTCTGCGTGTTGTAAGTATGATCTCCATTTCTCTAGAGCCATAAGTATCGCCAGACACTCCTTCTCATAAGTCGAGAGCCCTTGTAATTTCGACCCCAATGCCTTGCTGAGAAAGGCAATTGGATGGCCATTTGAAGTAGCACAACGCCAATTCCTTTGCTGCAAGCATCGGTTTCCAGTACAAATGTTTGAGCAAACTCCGGCAATGCCAGAACTGGGGTGGAGCTTAGAGCTTGCTTGAGCGCTTGAAATGCTGATTCCTTCTCTGAATTCCAAATGTAAGGAACACTCTTTTTCAACAAGTCTGTAAGGGTTCTACCGATGATCCCATACCCTCTTATGAATTTACGGTAGTACCCCACCATTCCAAGGAAGCTTCTCAACTCCTTTATGTTTTGAGGTGCCTTCCATTGCAGGATTGGTGCAATCTTCGATTTGTCCGTGGAGACTCCTTTATCACTAATAACATGCCCCAGGTACGAGATCTCTTGTTTGGGAAATGTGCACTTTGATTTCTTGACCTTCAATTCTTGTTGCAGCAAGACTTCAAGGACAGCTTCCAGGTGTTTAGCGTGCTCCTCCAAGGACATATTGTAAATCAAGATGCCGTCCACAAACACTATAACAAATTTGCGTAAGAAGGGCACCAAGATGACATCCATTACACTCTGGAATGTGGTCGTTCCACCAGTCACGCCATAAGGCATCACTCTGTACTCAAAATGCCCATGGTGTGTTTGGAAAGCGGTTTTATATTCATATCCTTCAGCCATTCGTATCTGATGATACCCTGCTCTAAGATTCAAGCAGGTGAACCACTTAGATCTCGCTAATTCATCCAGAAGCTCATCGATCACCAGCAGGGGATACTTGTTCTTTATAGTGAGCGCATTTAGATGTCTGAAATCCACATATAGTCGCCAGGATAAATCTTTCTTCCCCACTAACAACACTGGTTATACAAACGGGCTCGAGCTTGGACGTATGACCCCCTAAACCAACAATTCCCTGATCTGCTTCTCTATTTCATTCTTCTGGTAGGGGCTATACCGATAGGGGCGGAGATTTACTGACGAGGCTCTTGGCAGCAGTGGTATGGTATGATCATATTTACGATGAGGTGGAAGCCCTTTTGGTTCATCAAATACTGATACATATACATCCAGAACCATGCCAATGATGTGAGGGACAGTTTGCTGTGTCTTTTCATCATTCACAAAACTCAGTTGGACAACATGATAAATGGAATCATGGTGTTGCATGTGCAATAAATCCACCTCTAAAATCATTTCACACTGCTTGGTATTAGATGTGAGACCCTGCAACCAGCATTGCTCCCCATGATTATCAAACTGAAACCATTTGTGTGTCTGTTTGCATCAAACCAAACTGCTCTAGCCACTGCATACCCAATATGTCATCATAGCTTTGGTCGTCCCCATGCATCAGCATGCACATAATCTAAAATCCCTTTGGTGGTATGAACGGAAGCATTGAATTTAACTCTTTTATGCTTACAAAAAATGCAGTGCTCACAGAACTCGAACTTACTCAAATTGCAGCCATCTAGTAGATCTCTCATGTGTAATTTTGCCATGCCATGTTCGCTCATATGTCCAAGACACATATGCCACAGATTAGTTTTATCATCCTCATCGAGAATAACAGCAGCAACAATACCAGACAAAGTGCTACCTCTAAGAACATATAACTGTTGGGATTCGTAGCATAGAAAACAAAAAATTTCCTACCGCGAGAACGAAATCCAAGCCAAGATGCAATCTAGAAGATGGTAGCAACGAGGGGATCACGAGACTAACCCTTGAAGATTTCCAAAGCCTACGAGATTAGATCTCGTTGTTGCAGAAGATGATCACTTGCCGCTTTCAAAAGCGCGTAGAAGATCTTGACGGTGCCACAATCGGGCAGCACCTCCGTACTCGGTCACACGTTCGGTGTTGATGAAGACGACGTCCTTCTCCCCGTTCCAGCGGGCAGCAGAAGTAGTAGATCCTCCTCGGAATCCCTGCAGCACGACGGCGTGGTGGCGGTGGCGATGGAGATCTCTGGAAGGGCTTCGCTAAAGCGTATGCGGGAGAGGTGGTGGAGGAGGGCGGCTAGGGTTTGGGAGAGGGGTGGCGCCGGCCACTAAGGGGTGCGGCCAACTAGGGCTTGGTGGGGCCGGCCCCTCCCCTTGTCCCTCTTTTTATAGGTGGAACCCCCAAGAGTTGGTCTACAAGTCTTCGAATAAGACCCCAACCCAAATCCTTCCATATGGTGGGAAACCTACCCAAGGTGGGATTCCCACTCAAGGTGGGATTCCCACCTTTCCTTGGAGGGGGGTGGTCGGCCACCATGGGAGGAGTCCACCTGGGACTCTTCCCCCTTTAGGTTGGCCGGCCTTGCTAAGTGGAGTGGACCATTCCGGAACTCCTCGTGATGTCCTGGATCCCATCCGAAACTCCGAACATAACTTCGAACTCCATTCCATATTCCATATCTACTCAAATGACATCAAACCTTAAGTGTGTCACCCTACGGTTCGCGAACTATGTGGACATGGTTGAGACCTCTCTCCGACCAATAACCAATAGCGGGATCTGGAGATCCATAATGGCTCCCACATATTCAACGATGACTTAGTGATCGAATAAACCATTCACATACGATACCGATTCCCTTTGTCACGCGATATTTTACTTGTCCGAGGTTTGATCATCGGTATCTCTATACCTTGTTCAACCTCGTCTCCTGACAAGTACTCTTTACTCGTACCGTGGTATGTGGTCTCTTATGAACCTTTCATATGCTTGCAAGCTAATTAGACGACATTCCACCGAGAGGGCCCAGAGTATATCTATCCGTCATCGGGATGGACAAATCCCACTGTTGATCCATATGCCTCAACTCATACTTTCTGGATACTTAATCCCACCTTTATAACCACCCATTTACGCAGTGGTGTTTGATGTAATCAAAGTACCCTTTTGGTATAAGTGATTTACATGATCTCATGGTCGAAAGGACTAGGTAACTATGTATCGAAAGCTTATAGCAAATGAACTAAATGACGTGATCTTATGCTACGCTTAATTGGGTGTGTCCATTACATCATTTCACATAATGATATAACCTTGTTTATTAATAACATCCAATGTTCATGATCATGAAACTATAATCATCTATTAATCAACAAGCTAGTTATACAAGAGGCTTACTAGGGACTCCTTGTTGTTTACATAACACACATGTATCAATATTTCGGTTAATACAATTATAGCATGGTATATAAACATTTATCATAAACACAAAGATATATAATAACCACTTTATTATTGCCTCTTGGGCATATCTCCAACAGTCTCCCACTTGCACTAGAGTCAATAATCTAGATTACATTGTAAGGTACCTAACACCCATGGCATTCTGGTGTTGGTCATGCTTTGCCCTAGGGAGAGCTTTAGTCAATGGATCTGCCACATTCAGATCAGTGTGTACTTTGCAAATCTTTACTTCTCCATCTTCGATGTATTCGCGAATCGAATGAAAACGCAGCTTGATACGCTTCAGCCTCTTGTGTGACCTTGGTTCTTGTGCATTGGCGATGGCACCCATGTTGTCACAATAGATGACTAGTGGGTCCAATGCACTAGGAACCACACCAAGCTCAACAATGAACCTCTTCATCCATACCGCTTCTGATGAAGCCTCTGAAGCCGCTATGTATTCCGATTCTGTTGAAGACTTCGCCACCATGCACTGCTTCAAGCTAGACCAGCTTACTGCAGCACCATTCAATATAAACACGTACCTAGACTGAGACTTAGAGTCATCAGGATCAGTGTTCCAACTTGCATCGGTGTAACTGGTTACAACAAGCTCTTGGTCACCTCCATAACAAAGAAACATATCCTTAGTTCTTTTCAAGTACTTCAGGATATTCTTGACCGCTGTCTAGTGTTCCATTCCTGGATCACTTTGATATCTGCTAATCAAACTAACAACATGTGCTATATCCGGTCTAGTACACATCATGGCATACATGATAGAGCCTACTGCCGAGGCATAGGGGATCGGATTCATCCTTTCTCTTTCTTCTGCCGTAGCCGGACCTTGAGTTTTACTCAAGACCTTACCTGGCAACATAGGTAAGAACCCTTTCTTACTTTCGTCCATTCTAAACTTCTTTAGAATCTTGTCCAGGTATGTACTCTGTGAAAGCCCTATTAGGCGTCTTGATCTATCTCTATAAATCTTGATGCCTAAAATGTACGATGCTTCACCAAGGTCTTTCATTGAAAAACATTTATTCAAATAACCTTTTACACTGATTAATAGTTCTATATCATTCCCAATCAATAATATGTCATCTACATATAATATCAGGAATGCTTCAGAGCTCCCACTCACTTTCTTGTAAATACAGGCCTCTCCATGACACTGTATAGACCCAAAGTCTTTGATCACCTTATCAAAGTGTCGGTTCCAACTTCTGGATGCTTGCTCCAGTCCATAAATTGAACGCTGAAGTTTGCACACCTTGTCAGCATTTTTAGGATCGACAAAACCTTTGGGTTGTACCATAGACAACTCTTCCTCAATGTCTCCATTAAGGAACTCCATTTTGACATCCATCTGCCAAATTTCATAATCGAAAAATGCAGCTATTGCTAACAAAATCCTCACAGATTTTAGCTTCGCTACAGGTGAGAAAGTCTCATCGTAGTCAACACCTTGAATTTTTCGGAAACCCTTTGCGACAAGTCGAGCTTTATAGATAGTAATATTACCATCAGCATCTGTTTTTTCTCTTGAAGATCCATTTATTCTCGACAGCCTTGCGGCTATCTTGTAAATCTACCAAAGTCCATACTTTGTTATCATACATGGATCCCATTTCGTATTTCATGGCTTCTTGCCATTTGTTGGAATCTGGGCTCACCATCGCTTCTTCATACGTCGCAGGGTCTTCATCATTGTTGTCCACAATCATGACATTTAGACAAGGATCAAACCAATCAGGAGTGGTACGTTCCCTTGTTGATCTGCGAGGTTCAGTAGCTATCTCGTTTGAAGTTTCATGATCATTATCATTAGCTTCCTCTGTTACCGGTGCAGGCGGCACAGGAACATCTTCCGGTACTGCGCTACTCTGATCAACGAGAGAAGGTTCAGTAACCTCGTCGAGTTCTACTTTTCTTCCAGTCACTTCTTTAGTGAGAAATTCTTTCTCAAGAAAGGTTCCGTTCTTAGCAACAAAGATTTTGCCTTCGGATCTGTGATAGAAAGTATACCCTATAGTTTCCTTAGGGTATCCTATGAAGACGCATTTCTCCGCTTTGGGTTCTAGCTTGTCCGGTTGTAACTTTTTTACATAGGCTTTGCAACCCCAAACTTTAAGGAACGACAGCTTAGGTTTCTTATTAAACCATAATTCATACGGTGTTGTTTCAACGGATTTAGATGGTGTCCTATTTAAAGTGAATGCATTTGTCTCTAATGCATAACCCCAAAACGATAACGGCAAATCAGTAAGAGACATCATAGAACGAACCATATCTAAGAGAGTTCGATTACGACGTTCGGACACACCATTTCATTGTGGTGTTCCCGGCGGTGTCAACTGTGAAAGTATTCCGCATTTCTTTAAATGCATGCTAAACTCATAACTCAGATATTCGCCTCCGCGATCAGATCGCAGAAATTTAATCTTCTTGTTACGTTGATTTTCTACTTCACTTTGGAATTCCTTAAACTTCTCGAAATTTTCGGATTTATGTTTCATGAAATAGATATATCCATATCTACTCAGATCATCTGTGAAGGTTAGAACATAACGATAACCACCGCGCGAGGCTACACTCTTTGGTCCACATACATCGGCATGTATGATTTCCAGTAAGTCTGTAGCTCGCTCCATAATACCAGAGAATGGAGTCTTAGTCATTTTTCCCATTAGACATGCTTCGCATCTATCAAGTGACTCAAAGTCAAGTGACTCAAGTAATCCATCGGAATGGAGTTTCTTCATGCGTTTCAGTCCAATATGACCAAGACGACAATGCCACATATAAGTAGAATTGTCATTCAATTTAATTTGCTTAGCATCAATGTTATGAACATGTGTATCACTACTATCGAGACTTAATAGAAATAAACCATTCTTCTCAGGCGCATGACCATAAAAGATATTATTCATAAAAATAGAACAACCATTATTTTTAGACTTGACTGAATAACCGTCTTGCATTAAACAAGATCCAGATATAATGTTCATGCTCAACGCAGGCACTAAATAACAATTATTGAGGTTTAAAACTAATCCCGAAGGTAGATGTAGAGGGAGCGTGCTGACAGCGATCACATCGACCTTGGATCCATTTCCAAAGAGCATCGTCACTTCATCCCTCTATAGGCTTCGTTTATTCTGTAGTTCCTGTTTCGAGTTACAAATGTGAGCAACCGAACCAGTATCAAATACCCAGGCACTGGTACGAGAACCAGTAAGATAAACATCTACAACATGTATATCAGATATACCTTTCTTCTTCTTGACAAGGCCGCTCTTCAGATCAGCCAAGTATTTGGAGCAATTACGCTTCCAGTGTCCATTCTCCTTGCAGTAATAACACTCAGCATCAGGCTTAGGGCCAGCCTTAAGCTTCACAGGAGGCGCGACAGCTTTCTTGCCGCCCTTCTTGAATTTGCCCTTAGACTTGCCCTGTTTCTTGAAGCTGGTGGTCTTGTTGACCATCAACACTTGGTGCTCTTTCTTGATCTCAATCTCAGCAGATTTCAGCATGGAGAAGAGTTCAGGTAACTCTTTGTTCATGTTCTGCATATTGTAGTTCATCACAAAGTTCTTGTAACTAGGTGGCAGTGATTGAAGGACACGATTAATCCCCAGTCTGTTAGGAATCACTATCCCCAAGTCACTAAGTTTCTTCGCATGCCCAGTCATGATGAGCATGTGCTCACTAACGGAGCTGCCCTCTTCCATCATGCAACTGAAGAAGTGTTTCGATGCTTCATAGCATTCCACAGCCGCATGAGTTTCAAAGATAGCTTTCAGCTCATTGACCAACTCATGCGGATCGTGGTGCTCAAAACATTTTTGAAGATCGGCTTCCAGACTGCATAGGATGGCACACTGAACTTGAGAGTACCGAGTTTTCCGAGTCTCGTAAACATTCTTTACTTCATCGGATTCAGTTTCTGCAGGAGGGGCACCTAGCGGTGCATCGAGCACATATTGCAGGTTTCCACCAGCGAGGAAAATCCTCACATGACGGAACCAGTCGGTGAAGTTGCTACCATTGCGCTTAAGCTTTTCTTTCTCTAGGAACTGGTTAAAATTGATGGATGGGGACGCCATAATCTACAACATATATTTGCAATAGTTTAGACTAAGTTTATGACAAATTGAGTTCAAATTTTAATTCAACAAAATTAAAAACTAGGTGAACTCCCACTCAAAACAATATCCCTCGCATTGTCTTAGTGATCACACGAACCAAATCCACCACACCAAGTCCGATCATCACGAGACAAGATGTAACTTCAATGGCGAACACTCAAAGTGTTCATCATATCAATCATATGATTCATGCTCTACCTTTTGGTATCCCGTGTTCCGAGACCATGTCTGTACATGCTAGGCTCGTCAAGGCAACCTTAGTATTCGCGTGTGCAAATCTGGCTTGCACCCGTTGTATGCACATGTTGAATCTATCACACCCGATCATCACGTGATGCTTCGAAACGACAAGTCTTGGCAACGGTGCTACTAAGGATGAACACTTTATTATCTTGATATTTAGTGAGAGGGATCATCTTATAATGCTACCATCGCGATCTAAGCAAAATAAGATGCATAAAAGGATTAACATCACATGCAATTCATATGTGATATGATATGGCCCCTTTGTCTTTGCGCCTTTGATCTTCATCTCCAAAGCACGGACATGATCTCCATCATCAACGGGCATGATCTCCATCATCGTCGGCGTAGCGTCAAGGTCAACGGCGCCGTCTTCATGATTGTTCTCCCATGTAGCAACTATTACAACTTCTTTGAAATACTACTCAACATGAAATTTAAAGACAACCATAAGGCTCCTGCCGGTTGCCACAATACAATAATGATCATCTCATACATATTCATCATCACATTATGGCCATATCACATCACCAAACCCTGCAAAAACAAGTTAGACGTCTCTAATTTGGTTTGCATATTTTACGTGGTTTAAGGTTTTCGAGTAAGATCCAATCTACCTACGAACATGAACCACAACGGTGATACTAGTGTTGTCAATAGAAGAGTAAATTGGATCTTCACTATAATAGGAGAGACAGACACCCGCAAAGCCACTTATGCAATACAAGTTGCATGTCGAGCGTGGAGCAAATCTCATGAACGCGGTCATATAAAGTTAGCCCGAGCCGCTTCATCCCACTATGCCACAAAGATGCAAAGTACTCAAACTAAAGACAACAAAGCATCAACGCCCACAAAACAATTGTGTTCTACTCGTGCAACCAATCTATGCATAGACACGGCTCTGATACCACTGTTGGGATTCGTAGCATAGAAAACAAAAAAATTTCTACCGCGAGAACGAAATCCAAGCCAAGATGCAATCTAGAAGATGGTAGCAACGAGGGGATCACGAGACTAACCCTTGAAGATTTCCAAAGCCTACGAGATTAGATCTCGTTGTTGCAGAAGATGATCACTTGCAGCTTTCAAAAGCGCGTAGAAGATCTTTACGACGCCACAATCGGGCAGCACCTCCGTACTCGGTCACATGTTCGATGTTGATGAAGACGACGTCCTTCTCCCTGTTCCAGCGGGCAGCGGAAGTAGTAGATCCTCCTCGGAATCCCGGCAGCACGACGGCGTGGTGGCAGTGGCGATGGAGATCTCCGGCAGAGCTTCGCTAAAGCGTATGCGGGAGAGGTGGTGGAGGAGGGCGTCTAGGGTTTGGGGAGAGGGGGGTGCCGGCCACTAAGGGGTGCGGCCAACTAGCGCTTGGTGTGGCCGGCCCCCTCCCCTTGTCCCTCGTTTTATAGGTGGAACCCCCAAGAATTGGTCTACAAGTCTTCGAATAAGACCCCAACCCAAATCCTTCCATATGGTGGGAAACCTACCCAAGGTGGGATTCCCACTCAAGGTGGGATTCCCACCTTTCCTTGGAGGGGGGTGGCCGGCCACCATGGGTGGAGTCCACCTGGGACTCTTCCCCCTTTAGGTTGGCCGGCCATGCTAGGTGGAGTCATTTCTTCCGGACTTTTCTAGAACCTTCTAGAACCTTCCATAAATGCACTGGATCATTTTCAAACTTGGAAAATGACTTCCTATACATGAATCTTATTCTCCGGACCATTCCGGAACTCCTCGTGATGTCCTGGATCCCATTGGAGACTCCGAACATAACTTCGAACTCCATTCCATATTCCATATCTACTCAAACGACATCAAACCTTAAGTGTGTCACCCTACGGTTCGCGAACTATGTGGACATGGTTGAGACCTCTCTCCGACCAATAACCAATAGCGGGATCTGGAGATCCATAATGGCTCCCACATATTCAACGATGACTTAGTGATCGAATGAACCATTCACATACGATACCGATTCCCTTTGTCACGCGATATTTTACTTGTCCGAGGTTCGATCATCGGTATCTCTATACCTTGTTCAACCTCGTCTCCTGACAAGTACTCTTTACTCGTACCGTGGTATGTGGTCTCTTATGAACCTTTCATATGCTTACAAGCTAATTAGACGACATTCCACCGAGAGGGCCCAGAGTATATCTATCCGTCATCGGGATGGACAAATCCCACTGTTGATCCATATGCCTCAACTCATACTTTTTGGATACTTAATCCCACCTTTATAACCACCCATTTACGCAGTGGTGTTTGATGTAATCAAAGTACCATTTCGATATAAGTGATTTACATGATCTCATGGTCGAAAGGACTAGGTAACTATGTATCGAAAGCTTATAGCAAATAAACTAAATGACGTGATCTTATGCTACGCTTAATTGGGTGTGTCCATTACATCATTTCACATAATGATATAACCTTGTTTATTAATAACATCCAATGTTCATGATCATGAAACTATGATCATCTATTAATCAACAAGCTAGTTATACAAGTGGCTTACTAGGGACTCCTTGTTGTTTACATAACACACATGTATTAATGTTTCGGTTAATACAATTATAGCATGGTATATAAACATTTATCATAAACACAAAGATATATAATAACCACTTTATTATTGCCTCTTGGGCATATCTCCAACAATAACTTTGCAGAATTCATATCACCTATCATGTGAACGAGAGAACCTTTTGATACCTTCAGAACTCCGCGAGAATCGGAGTGTTTGTACCCATCAACATCAAGGGTACTGAAAGAGATCAGATTTTTGGCCATGCCAGGTATGTGTCTCACATCTGTCAGAGTGCGTGGCATGCCATCATGCATCTTGATCTGAACGGAGCCAATGCCCACGATCTCACGTGGGTTGTTATCTCCCATACGCACAAAATCGCCACTCTGCACAAACTCATAAGAACTGAATCCGTCTTTGTTACAGGAAATATGAAACGAACATGCAGAATCAAGGATCCACTCATCATTACTAGAAACACAACCAGCAAACACAACTAGGCAATCGCCATCAAAATTATCACTGGAAACAACAGCAGCCTTACCATCACCATCAGATTTGTTTTTCGCTTGGTAAGTACCGTTTCTTTTCTCTTTGTTCTGCAATTTCCAGCAATCATCAATATTGTGGTTAGTTTTCTTACAATACTTGTAGAACTTACCATCTCGTCCCTTGGACTTTGAGCGACCTCTGTCGGTCTTGCTCTTATCTCTGTTGTAGTTGTTGTAGTTGTAGTTTCTGTTCTCGGTCTTGCCTCGGACCTGCAGTGCTTCTGCCTTAGAATACGAACCCTCTGCCCGCACCATAGATTTCATCTTTTCCCTCTGCTGGAGGGCCTCATAAACTTCGGCAAGGGTTAGTTCATCACGACTGTATAACAAGGTGTCTCGGAAATTCGCAAAAGAATTAGGCAATGAGACTAACAGTATAAGATCGAGATCCTCATCCTCATAACTTACCTCCATGGACAGCAAATCAAAAGCGATCTCTCTAAAGATCGATAGGTGGTTCATCACTGACGCACCTTCTTGCAGCTTGTGCGAGAACAACATCATCTTCACGTGCATCTTACTGGTTAGATCTTTGGACATGCAGATCGATTCCAGTTTCAACCACAGTGCCGCTGCGGATTTCTTAGCTAGCACTTCCTGCAAGATATTGTTGGAGAGATGAAGCTGAATTAAAGAAAAAGCCGGACGGTCTTTCCTCTTTTCATCTTCGGTCCAGGTCTTGGCATCTTTCTTGCCAAAACCATCAAGAGCTCCATCCAGATCAGAAGATTGTGTAAGAATCGCCGGCGGCTTACAAGAGGTATACTTCAGACTCCGCTACACTTCGGCCCAGGCCTATTGGCGACGGGTCTCGCTCCGCTCGTCAGAAGTTAGCCTCCCTTTAGAATGAATTTGGATCACAATAAAACAACAACCTTACCGGCTCTATACCAGCAGAGCTCAGCGAGCTGGTGAACCTGATAGAGTTGGACGTGAGCGCTAACCAGTTGGAAGGTGAGCTACCCGCCACCATCACATCACTCGGGAATCTCTATTACCCCGCCTTGTTCGACAACAACTTCAGCGGCACGCTACCACCAACCTCGGGAAGAGGATAAGCTTAGTCGATGTGTGTTTTGGGAGCAACAACTTCTCCGGTGAGCTGCTGCAGAGACTATGCGATGGCCTCGCGCTGCAGAACTTTGCGGCAAACCATAACAACTTCAGTGGAAGACTGCCCCCATGCCTCAAGAACTGCATGAAGCTGTTCCAGCTGCTGCTGGAAAGGAACCAGTTCACCGGCGACATCTCGGAGGCATTCGGTGTCCACCCCAGCTTGGACTACCTGGATATATCGGGGAATCAGCTGATGGGGAAGTTGTCGTCTGACTGGTCAGAGTGCATCAATCTTTCACGCTTATCCATGAGCGGTAATCAAATATGGGGCAATATTGATGCAACCTTCTGTGGGTTGAACTCTCTCCAGTATGTGGATCTATCAAATAACCAATTCACTGGGAGCTCCCAAGTTGCTGGTGGAAATTAAACATCTGTTGTTTATGGACGTGTCCAACAATAGCTTCTGGGGTGAACTTCCTATATCAACAAACTTGGAACTTCATCTCTAGTCTCTTGATCTTTCTAACAACGGTTTTTTTTGGAGTCTTTCCATCTGTGATTGAAACCTGTAGAGAGCTCAGCAGCCTAGATATTGGGAAAAACATGTTCTTTGGTGATATTCCCTCTTGGTTTGGACCAAGTGTCCCTTTTCTAATATTTCTGAGCATCCCATCCAATAATTTTAGTGGTGTCCTTCCACCCGAGTTATCACAACTTCCTTACCTGGAGTTCCTGGACCTTTCCAGTAACTCCTTCTCAGGTGAATTTCCCAAACTCATGGCATGCATATGTCTTCTCCAGTCGTTTCATCTTGCTAGCAATGGCTTCACCGGAGCCAACCCCCCTTTCCTAGCCGGTTGCGACTCGCTTGAAACCCTAGACATCGGGAACAACCATTTTTTTGGTGGTATCCCTACCTGGAACTTTAGTCATGTACCATTGCTGAGGATCCTTAGCCTCAGATCAAACAATTTCAACGGAGAAATCCCATCGTGGATATCCCGGCTTTCACAACTTCGAGTACTCGATATGGCCAACGATAGCTTGACAGGATCAATCCCCGTAGCCTTCAGAAATTTGACCCATGAGGCATAATCTTCTCCTAGAGGTCCAACCGAGAGTTGTTGACTTCATAGACAAAGTTAACATATCCTGGAAGGGCCGTGAACAAACTTTTCAGGAAACCATCCAGTTAGTAACAGGTATTGATCTATCATGCAATCTACTTGCTGGGGACATCCCTAAGGAGCTAACATACCTTCAAGGTCTCCGGTTTCTGAACTTATCATGAAATTCTTTGTCAGGCAGTATTCCAGAGGAAATTGGCAGTTTGGAGCTCCTGGAATCCCTTGACCTCTCATGCAATGAACCTTCATGTGCCATTCCTCCCAGCATTTCAAATTTTCCATCCCTCAGCGTGTTAAACCTCTCGAACAACCACTTGCAGGGCAGCATACCCACTGGAAATCAGCTGCAGACACTTGTAGATCCATCAATGTATGGCAACAATCCTGGGCTCTGCAGCTTCCCGTTGAGATCGTGTGATCATACATCCGACGAGGGAACAAATGGCCATGGAGAACTAGGAGATACCACTTGGCTGTGTTACTCTGTAATTCTCGGCACTGTTTTTGGTTGTTGGCTCTGGTTCGAAGCTCTGTTTTGCCTTGAGCAATGGAGATTTTCTTTTCTCCATTTTGTTGATGGCTTAGGCATTAGGCAGTGAGTGATGAATAAGTTATGGTCCTTGTGGACTGCAGATGCACACACATGGTCCTTGTGGACTGCAGCACACACATGGTCCTTTGTGAAGGACATGTGGTTAGGATAGGATAGCATCCCTGATCTTTGACTGCTTTTAGAGGCATCAAGGACTGGCAGTTAGCAATTTTAGACTAGCATCTTTAGACTAGCATATTCTGGCTGGCTAGCAGCTATAAATCTGTAGTCCCGTGTCCTCAGTTTGGTATGGCATTGTGTGAGATGTGTGTGAAATAAACCAACGAAAATTGCCCCAACTCTCCTAGTGTCATCCTCTTCTTCATGAAAGTGAGGCTAGAGATACTAACAGTGAGTCATGCATTTCGGATGTGCAGCAGCTCTGCACTTGTAGTACCATTTCAGTAAAAGAAACTGTAGCACGCTATAACCTGAATCATGTGTATTATGTCGGAGACTTGTAACATTTAATAAACTGTTTTAGGTCCCAGCTTCTGAGATGTTGCTTCCATACGCAGACTTTAATGTGTTTCCTGAACCTCAAGGAATCCCATTCTTACCCATGTCTCTGAACCTTCAGCCACTGGATCAATTGTTAGCTTTGTCTGAAGCCCATGAAGCAACCTGAAGATACTGAATACTGTAAAATTCTTCTGCGCCTAGTATGATCATATTGTGACTTGTGAGTACAAGGAATATAGATTCAGATCATCCGAATGAAAATCATACCAAGTGGCCGGCCAACCGATTCTGTTTCAGCAAATAAGCACAGATTCTGGTTAAACAAATCTCAACAGATATGAACTCTCTTTCAGCGTGAACAACATTTCAGATTTTAACATATTCGCTTGTGAATGCAAAATTTGAAGTAACACAGATTTTAACACTAATCATCAATTCAAGAAACTGATGCAGCTGTTAAACCTAGCTACGCATTTTGATGTTGTACGACCACAACATTGTTCATAAACACCTACCAAGGCCAATTTGTTTCAGTAACGCTCCTTATTAGACAAAATCCCCTATGGTGAAATCCATTGTTAGTTCCATAGCGCCTTGTATGTCCACCACAGCTCAGGTCTCCCCCAGAGCTACCAAAATGCTTTGTGTTGGGCCTCTAAATAAATACAGTTTTTGGTGAAGACGTGCATATGATTCAATTCCGCCACTAACCAAGAAACTGCACCACTAACCGTGTTGTCTGAAAGCATTATTCGGTGCACTGAACTTTCATTCATTGGTACCAGGTCTGAACCCCGTAATTTACTTGACATAGAGCTTTCAGCACCAGCGCATGATGTAATTCTTCTGTCCTTATCAGTATATGCTGATGCAGCCAGTGAGATAATGTTCAGCAGATGAACTATTTTCGAGGTTCTCTGATGCCAAGTCCGAGCGTGGTAGGCGAGTAAATGAGAGGCGACGTTCAGCAGACGAACTATTTTCGAGGTTCTCTGATGCCAAGTTCGAGCGTGGTAGGCTTGGAAAACCAGAAAGACCCTGTCCTGAACCGTTGTCATTCAAATCCGACGAGACAAAGGAACAAGTAACATTCAGATAATGAAAAGGGGAAATAATTAAGAAGGTCCAGCTTATCTCTACATCTAAAATTTAACTTCTAATCCAAAGTATACGTAGTACAATAATAGGCTATTGTCTTCATGCAACCTTGTTTCAGTTTCCATCTTCAGCAGGAGTGAGAAATGAGAAGGAATATGTTGCACATTGATGATGCACAAGAAGAGAGCAACACTTCACGTGAGAAAGAATTTGGTGTTAGCTTGACAGCTGGGGACGCTTTACCTGATATCGAGGATGTTCCATCTAAAAATACTTCGCTGCTCTGCAGGTTCCTTTCGGTACCCCACTGGAGGACGTGGGTGCTGGATTTGGAGCCGCTGAGAGCCAGTCCAACGGTGCGAGCTGCGTCCGCTCCGATCCCCTCCCCTTCCTCTGAGGCCGCCATCACATGGAGCCGCCTCGTCTGAATATGCTTTTACCAAGTCAGGAGCCTAACAAGTCTACTTCGTGCTGCTGCTCTGTTTTGGAGGGAACATGCGGTGCAGCTGCCCAGTTTGGCGCCAAAATAGGACCACTGCCTTTGCTCAGTTTGGCGCCACGATAGGACCACTTATTTTGCTGCTACCACACTTTTTCCTTCTCCTCTTCTCACAATTTCTTGTTCCTGCCAATATGAGCATCTAGATTAGAAGAACCAGGTGCAAGGAGTATATTTGCTAAGCTATTGCAGTCAATCTCTAATGGAGGAACCAATCCAATGCCGATTCAAACAAGTGAGACTAAAATAGTTTTGTTCTGTGCCAGCTCCTTGTTCTTTTTACAGATAAATGGCAACTCTTGTCTGCACTTGTGCTTGATGCATGTTCTTTTTTTTCATCTCTTGTCTTCACTTGTGCTTGATGCATGTTCTTTTTTCAAATAAATGACAGCTCTTGTTGTACTTGTGCATTTTACAAATAAAATGTAACACCTACTTGGATACCTCAAGTTGGCATGACATTTAGCACTCTAGATGAGGCTCTGATATTTTGGGGGTATTATGGAAGAAGGAAGGGGTTTAGCATCTGACAGAGTTAGAAGAACAAAAGCAATTTGATGGTAAATTCACCTCATGCAAGTATGTTTGTTCCAAAGAGGATAAAGGCCGTAATAAAAGAGATAACATAGTTAAGAACCCAAGAGCTGAGACTAGAACTGACTGCCCAGTTCGTATGACCCTTTCAATAAATCGTGAATCTGGAAATTGGGCGATATCTGATCTTTCTTGAACATAATCACATACTTCAATTGCCAGAAGCATGCCACCCATTGCCATCACAGCGAATGATCTCTGAAGTGCAGGCGCATGAAATTGAAATTGTGGTTGACTCAGGTATTGCACCAAAAGCTGCTCATGAGTTTGCTAGTCAATGAGTTGGTGGACCATGTAATCATAGCTACACTTTCCAAGATCACAAAAATCATTTGGGAACTAAGCACCAAAGAGACGTGAAGCATGGTGAAGCGGGCAGTATGTTAAAATATTTTCAAATCAGGGCTACAGAGAATCCATCATTCAAATATGATTTTCAGCTAGATTGTGATGAAAAGATAATAAACATTTTCTGGGCTGATGCCAAGATGATCATTCATTATGCATATTTAGGTGATGTTGTGACCTTTGTCACCACTTTTCGGACAAAATAGGAACGTAGGCCATTTGGTGTGTTTGTTGGATTCAACGATTTTAGAGGAACTGTTACCTTCGGTGCTTCTCTTCTCTATGATGAGACATTTGAATCTTTCAAATGGTTGCTTCCTTGTTTCTTATCAATACATAACCAGAAGCATTCTAGAACCATATATACTGATCAAGATCAAGCAATGGGAAAGGCAGTTGGGCATGTTTACCTAAAGCACGACATGGATTGTGTACTTTTCACATTATGCAAAATGCTGGGAAACATTTATCTAGTTATATGGATAAAGAATCAACTATTCTTGCACACTTTAGTGCTTGTATGTATGAACATGAGCACCAAGAAGCATTTGTAGAAGCTTTTGAAAATAAGATAGGTCAAGTACCAACAGACTTGGATGGATAGTATTTACATAGTAAAAGAGAAAGTGGGCTGAATGTTTCATGAAAAATGCCTTTACCTTGGGTATGAGGAGCACACAACTAAGTGAGAGTCTCAATAATGACTTGAAGCATCATTTGAAGTCAGATTTGGATATTGTCCTATTCTTCCAGCATTTTGAAAGAGCTTTCAAAATAAAAATAAAAAGGTGTTGAGGTCTTCAAAGTTTGATTCAAGGAAGTACTTTCCAAAAATCAGAATGAAAACTCCAATGTTGGTGCAAGTCAGCAAGCTCTATACTCCTGTTATATTTGATTTTTTTCAGAAGGAATACCAGAGATCTATAGCAGCATGCGCTGAAGCACTAGATAGACAGTACGAATACATGGTTAAATTGGTTATCCTTTTGAGCAACCAATATTTCAAGAAGAATGGAAAGTTAAAGGTAACTGTTTGGAACAAATATCATTATGTGGTTAAAATTGGTTATCATTTTGAGCAGCCAATATTTCCATGACTAGGAGTATTGTGTGCACGTGCTATGGAAGTCCTTGTTTGATGAACGTTAAGTTACTTCCCGAACACTATAATTTGAAGCGATGGAGTAGAGAAGCACGTGCAGGATCAGTTCATGATAGTCATGGAAGGATTTTGGTTGCAGATCCAAAGGTTGATGCCATTAACCACACATTCTATAACTTGGTAACTGAAGAATCCAATTCTGAAGAATGTAGTGTTTTGATTGAGAATTCACCTGACAACCTTACCAAGGATGTGAAAGAACGATTGTTGAATGCTCAAGCGACTCCTACAACATCAAGTGTTTTATTGAATGCTCAAGTGACTACTCCATCATCAAATGATTCATTGGCTGCTGCACGCCTAAAGAAAACGGAGGTTAATGAAGAAGATAAAAGTTCTAAAAGAAGGAAAAGTTGGACAGAAAGGAAATTCAGAAGGAAGAAGGATAGGAACAGCTACAACCACTGCACCATTATCTAAGGTATAGCAAACAGACATCACATCATTCAAATATAATTTACTCGAACGCTGCTATCTAAATTTTCACATGTAGCAGGGGAAAAAGAAGAAGAAAAGGGAGCTCAAGACAAAAGAAATTCATCTCGTGGAGCAAACTTTACAGGAAGACTCGCATGGATATGATCACATTAAAACTTTACTGAACTACTCAATATGCCTTGCTCTGAATCCTCCATTGGAGAAGACATATTTTGATCTAGCAACCATGACACTACATTGTTGAAGAACTTTTGTATACTGTTGTAGATTTTTGCAAACAAACAGAGTTTTTCTGAACTTTTGTAGACTCTCTTTTAGATTCTTTTTACTGTATCTTATATTTTTTTTCGCGAAAACGCAAAAGCCTTGTGTTTCGATGCATTGATAGATAAATAAGAGTTTATGTACAAGTCCGAGGACGGACACACCACGCCGTACAACTCGACCCAAGAAAAAGGAAAAAACCTAGACTAGGGGAGTAACTGGCGAACACCCCGGGCTCCCGCGTCCGCCCAAAGCCGCGCGTCAGCAGTGATGTCGTTGAACAAGGATGTCACCGAAGGTCGCGCGTTGTCGAAGACCGCCGCGTTCCGATGCTTCCAAATCTACCATGCCATGAGCATGATAACCGACGAAATGCCCTTGCGCAGCTGGCGAGGGGCAGTCCGCACCACCAGCGACCACCACTCCGCGAAGTCACCCTCAGCCGTGGGTGGGCCTGAGGTGGATCGGATCCACGATAGCACCTCAAACCACACCGTCCTAGAGAAGGAACATCCTTTAAGGAGGTGCCTCATGGTTTCAACAGACTGATCACATAACGGGCATCTCGGCGCATGCGGTAGCCCCCGCCGTGCCAGCCTCTCACCCGTCCAGCACCTGTCGAGACAGGCCAACCAGATAAAGAACTTCACCCTAGGTGGCGCCCAGGATTTCCAGTTGAGCTTCCAAGAACCTGAGATGATTGACCCCTGGAAAAGGGTGTCATAGCAGGATCCAGCTGAATACTGTCCATCCGTCGTCTACCGCCAAACCAACCTGTCCGGGTCCCCAGATAGTTGAATGTCCCTGAGTCTACCCCACAATTGGACGTACTGCCACAGTGCTAGGACGCTCGGTGCACCTACTATATCGGGGATCCAGGTGCGGTCAACCAGCGCTTCACGGACCGTGCGCGCCTTCCGCCAGCGCTTTGGAACCAAAGCATATACCTCCGGCGCCATCTCTTTGATGGACCTGCCGTCCAGCCATCTGTCCCCCAGAACAGGGCGGATTCCCCGTTACCGACTACCATGTAGGTAGAGGCCGCAAAGACATCCAGCTCCGTCTTCGAGAAATGCATGTCCAACCCGCGCCAAGGTCGTAGGGGGTCGGTGTGCATCCTCCAGATCCAACGCACCCTGAGGCTGATGGCCGTGCGAGCGAGATCTGGGATTCCCAGCCCCCCTAGCCGAAGCGGCCTACATACTCTCGCCCAGTTGACGTGACAATGTCCGCCATTGGCGTCAGCCCTACCAGCCCATAGGAATCCTCGCAAGATTTTGTTGACCTGCTTGAGTGCTTTCTTATCAAGACTCAGCACCATCAGCTGGTGCAACGGTATCGCTGCGAGAACCGAGCGGATTAGGGCCAAGCGTCCTGCCCGATGCATCATCGATGCACGCCAGGTAGGTAGCTTGTCGGCTAGACGGTCTATGAGGGGCTGGAATGATGCAGCCGTCAGCCTCCTTATAGACAGTGGGATGCCAAGGTATCACACCGGAAACGGCGCTAGCTGGCACTCCATGAGTTCAGCAGCGCCCGTGGCCTCAGCCTCCGAACAGGCAATGGGTGAGACCGAGCACTTGGCGAAGTTAGTGCATGATACGCGTGAAGCACACGTCCATTGGGAACCCCAAGAGGAAGGTGTGATGCGTACAGCAGCAAGTTTTCCCTCAGTAAGAAACCAAGGTTATCGAACCAGTAGGAGTCAAGGATCACGTGAAGGTTGTTGGTGGCGGAGTGTAGTGCGGCGCAACACCAGGAATTCTGGCGCCAACGTGGAACCTGCACAACACAATCAAAGTACTTTGCCCCAACTTAACAGTGAGGTTGTCAATCTCACCGGCTTGCTGTAAACAAAGGATTAAATGTATAGTGTGGAAGATGATGTTTGTTTGCGAAGAACAGTAAAGAACAATGTTTGCAGTAGATTGTATTTCAGATGTAAAAGAATGGACCGGGGTCCACAGTTCACTAGTGGTGTCTCTCCAATAAGAAATAGCATGTTGGATGAACAAATTACAGTTGGGCAATTGACAAATAGAGAGGGCATAACAATGCACATACATATCACGATGACTACTATGAGATTTAATCACGGCATTACGACAAAGTACATAGACCGCTATCCAACATGCATCTATGCCTAAAAAGTCCACCTTCGGGTTAGCATCCGCACCCCTTCCAGTATTAAGTTGCAAACAACAGACAATTGCATTAAGTATGGTGCGTAATGTAATCAACACAAATATCCTTAGACAAAGCATTGATGTTTTATCCCTAGTGGCAACAGCACATCCACAACCTTAGAACTTTCTGTCACTGTCCCAGATTCAATGGAGGCATGAACCCACTATCGAGCATAAATACTCCCTCTTGGAGTTACAAGTATCAACTTGGCCAGAGCCTCTACTAGCAACGGAGAGCATGCAAGAACATAAACAACACATGAGAGTGGATTTGGTGATCAGGGGGGTACGTGAGCACCCCCTAGACACTGTTAGATTTGCTTTTAGATTTGCTCTCCGCGAGTAGACGCTCACAGCGATCAAACTGCCGTGGAGGAGGGGAGGGTGCCCCGCAGGCGCAGGTGGCGAGGGGAGCCCCGGCGTCGGTGCGGCGCGCCGCCTCGAGGAGCTCGTCCACCGCGGCCACGGCGGTGGGCGGCAGGCCCTGCAGGAGCGCGGCGGCGTGGAGGACGGGAGGGTGCCCCGGAGGCGTAGGTGGCGAGGGGAGTCCCCGACGTCGACACGGCGCGCCGCCTCGAGGAGCTCTTTCGTCGCGACCGCAAGCTCTAGGGCTCCTTCTCTGGACGAAGACGAACAACGGCGCGTGGTGGAGGGAGCTCCTTCTCTGTTCTGCTTACTGTTTCCCCAAATCGGATGCAGGAGGAGGCCAAAATCAGATGTGTGAGCAGGCCAAATCAGAGGAGGCCAAAATCAGATGCGTCGGGAAAATCCGTCGAGGTGCCGCAGCAAGTCGTCCTCGTGCTTGAGCAACGCCGCCCCCATGGCCCCGCCGCCTCAGGACCTGGCCTCGTTGGTGGTGGTTGCGTGATGCCGGAATCACGCTCGGTGCAGGTATAAGCTTCTACGGTGGACTAACGCGCTGAAATTTTGCTAGCTCTATAGCTATCAGGACATTCTGAAGAGGTGACTCGAGCCCTGCTGCTGCTCTTTTGTTTGTTCATTCACCTGCTTCTACAAATGTATAACCTTGCCGCCGATTTATTGGCTTCTTTATGTGTAACCTTGTCGGGTGAGACAAGGCTGGAGGCGCGGCCGGACACGACTCACTGCCCTGTTTCTCCAGCGCCGGCGAGGAAGAATTCCACATCGGCGCAGCATGGCTTCATCGATCGATTCATCGCAACAAGCACCAGCATCGGCAGGGATGAGAATAGTATGAATCTTCACATTTATGTGACTCAGGGATGAGAATAGCATTAATCTGTGTATAATCTTGGGCTATGTATTTCTGAATAAAAAAACGTGTCACGGGAGGCTCCAGTGTCCCCTCAAGTGTCTTCATTTCGTTTTGGAGAGTGTTAACGGAATATTGGATGCCGTTAGACACGTGTCGAGTAGTCAGGGGGTGCTCACGTACCCCCTGATCACCGAGCTTCATCCGAACAACACATATATGATAGATTGATAATCAACTTGACATAGTATTCCATATTCATCAGATCCCAACAAACACAACATGTAGCATTACAAATAGATGATCTTGATCATGATAGGAAGCTCACAAGATCTAACATGATAGCACAATTAGGAGAAGACAACCATCTAGCTACTGCTATGGACCCATCCAAGGATGAACTACTCACACATCAATCCGGAGGCGATCATGGTGATGAAGAGTCCTCTCGGAGATGATTCCCCTCTCCGGCAGGGTGCCGGAGGCGATCTCCTGAATCCCCCGAGATGGGATTGGCGGCTGCGTCTCTGGAAGGTTTTCCGTATCGTGGCTCTCGGTACAGGTGTTTTCACGATGGAGGCTTTAAGTAGGCGGAAGGGTAGGGTTGGAGGCGTCACGAGGGGCCCACACACTAGGGCGGCACGGGCCCCTCCTTGGCCGTGCCGCCTTGGTGTGTCGCCACCTCGTGGCCCCACTTCGTATCTCCTTCGGTCTTCTGGAAGCTCCGTGGAAAAATAAGACCCTGGGCGTTGATTTCGTCTAATTCCGAGAATATTTCCTTTGTAGGATTTCTGAAACCAAAAACAGCAGAAAACAGTAACTGGCTCTTCGGCATCTCGTCAATAGGTTAGTGCCGGAAAATGCATAATAATGACATAAAGTGTGTATAAAACATGTGAGTATCATCATAAAAGTAGCATGGAACATAAGAAATTATAGATACGTTTGAGACGTATCAAGCATCCCCAAGCTTAGTTCCTACTCGCCCTCGAGTAGGTAAACGATAACAAAGATAATTTTTGAAGTGGCATGCTATCATAATCTTGATCAATACTATTGAAAAGCATATGAGATGAATGCAGCGATTCGAAGCAATGGTAAAGACAATGAGTAAACAACTGAACCATATAACAAAAACTTTTCATGAATAGTAATTTCAAGACAAGCATCAATAAAACTTGCATAAGAGTTAACTCATAAAGCAATAAATTCATAGTAGAAAGCTTTGAAGCAACACAAAGGAAGATATAAGTTTCAGCGGTTGCTTTCAACTTCAACATGTATATCTCATGGATAATTGTCAACACAAAGTAATATGATGAATGCAAATAAGCAAGTATGTACGAATCAATGCACACAGTTAACACAAGTGTTTGCTTCTAAGATAGAAAGAAGTAGGCAAACTGACTCAACATAAAGTAGAAGAAAGGCCCTTCACAGAGGGAAGCATGGATTACTATTTTTGTGCTAAAGCTTTTATTTTGAAAACATAGAAACAATTTTTTCAACGGTAGAAATAAAGTATATGTGTTATGCATAAGACATCCTATAAGTTGCAAGCCTCATGCATAGATTACCATTAGTGCTCGCTCCTTGTCCTAATTAGCTTGGATTTACTTGGATTATCATTGCATAACATATGTTTCAACCAAGTGTCACAAAGGGGTACCTCTATGCCGCATGTACAAAGGTCTAAGGAGAAGGTTCGCATTGGATTTCTCGCTTTTGATTGTTCTCAACTTAGACATCCATACCGGGACAACATAGAAAACAGATAATGGACTCCTCTTTAATGCATAAGAATTCAACAACAGATAATATTCTCATAAGTGATTGAGGATTAGTGTCCAAACTGAAACTTCCACCATGGTTCATGGCTTTAGTTAGCGGCCCAATGTTCTTCTCTAACAATATGCATACTCAAACCATTGGATCATGATAAATCACTGATGACCCACAAGTATAGGGGATCGCAACAGTCTTTCGCGGGAATTAAAACCCAATTTATTGATTCGACACAAGGGGAGCCAAAGAATACTTGAAAGCCTTAACAACGGAGTTGTCAATTCAGCTGCACCTGGAAACAGACTTGCTCGCAAGAGTTTATCATTAGTAACAGTTTTATAGCAGTAGCAGTAGTAAAATATCAGCAACAGTGTAACAAAGACAGCAGTAGTGATTATAGAAAACAGCAGGATTAAAATACTGCAGGCACAGGGATGGATGAACGGGCGTTGCATGGATGAGAGAAACTCATGTAACAATCAAAGCAGGGCATTTGCAGATAGTAATAAAACGGTGTCCAAGTACTAAACAATCAATAGGAATGTGCTCCATATTTAGTCGTACGTGCTCGCAATGAGAGACTTGCACAACATCTTTTGTCCTACCAGCCGGTGGCAGCCGGGCCTCTAGGGAATCTACTGGAAATTAAGGTACTCCTTTTAATAGAGCACCGGAGCAAAGCATTAACACTCCGTGAACACATGTGATCCTCATATCACCGCCTTCCCCTTCGGTTGTCCCAATTTCTGTCACTTTGGGGCCTCGGGTTCCGGACAACAATATGTGTATACAACTTGCAGGTAAGATCATAAAACAATGAATATCATCTTGAAACAATAACATGTTCAGATCTGAAATCATGGCACTCGGGCCCTAGTGACAAGCATTAAGCATAACAAGTTGCAACAATATCATAAAAGTACCAATTACGAACACTAGGCATTATGCCCTAACATTCTTATGCTATTACATGACCAATCTCATCCAATGCCTACCATCCCCTTCAGCCTACAGCGGGGGAATTACTCACACATGGATGGGGGAAACATGGCTGGTCGATGGAGAGGCGTCGGTGGTGATGATGGCGATGATCTCCTCCAATTCCCTGTCCCGGCGGAGTGCCAGAACGGAGTTTCTGGTCCCGAGACGGAGTTTCGCGATGGTGGCGGCGTTCTGGATGTCTTCTGATGATTTCGACTTTTTCTCTCTCGTTTTTAGATCGAAACCCTTAAATAGTCCAGAGGGGCGTCAGAGGCTGGCCGAGGCGGCCTCACCATAGGGCGGCGCGCCCCCCTCCTAGGTCGCGTCGGCCCATGGTGTGGGGGCCGTGGGCCCCCCTGGCCTGCCCTTCTGGCTCCATGAATCTTCTGGGAAAATAAGCCCTTTGACATTAATTCCGGGGATTTTCCTGAAAGTTCAATTTCTGCACAAAAACGAGACACCAGGGCAATTCTGGTTAAAAAAGCGTTAGTCCGTGTTAGTTGTATCCAAAATACACAAATTAGAGGCAAAACAATAGCAAAAGTGTTTGGGAAAGTAGATACGTTTTGGACGTATCAACTCCCCCCAAGCTTAGCTTATTGCTTGTCCTCAAGCAATTCAGTTAACAACTGGGTGCGATAAAAGAACTTTCACGAACACATTTGCTCATATGATGTAAATATTTTCATGATATGGGCAAGTACTTAAGCAATTCATAATAAGATACATGCAAATAAAATCATCTAATAGCTATGTCAATCATGGAAAAGGTACCAACAAATTAATAATAAGCATCATGAATCATGTCTATCAGCAGGATTGCAATATTCATAAAAGGATATGATAAAGTGGTATCTCGCTTGCCCATATTTGTACAGCAAAACATAAATGCTCGGGCACCTTTGAAGTTCATAGAAAGACTAGAAGTAGAGATTGTCAAAGATAAAAGCACCAAAGTTATACCACAGTTAATCACATTTTGGGACAAGCATATTATACTAAGAATGACAGTTGTGCTCTCAAGAAAGTGCTCAAAGAAAGGATGGTGACTCAACATAAAAGTAAAAGATTGACCCTTCGCAGAGGGAAGCAGGGATTAACATGCGCTAGAGCTTTTCATTTTTTTAAACAGGAGTAAAATTATTTTGAGAGGTGTTTGTTGTTGTCAACGAATGGTAGTGGGCACTCCAACTACCTCGTCAACCAGACTTTCAAGAGCGGCTCCCATGAAGGACGTTATCTCTACCAGCAAGGTAGATCATCCCTCTTCTCTTTTGTTTACACACGTACTTTAGTTTTATTATGGGTGACACTCCCCCCAACCTTTGCTTACACAAGCCATGGCTAACCGAATCCTCGGGTGCCTTCCAACAATCTCATACCATGGAGGAGTGTCTATTTGCAAAATTAAGTTTCTTACTGATGAATCAGGGCAAAACATGTGAAGAGAATTATTAATGAAGTTTGATTAATTGGGGCTGGGAACCCCGTTGCCAGCTCTTTTTGCAAAATTATTGGATAAGCGGATGTGCCACTAGTCCATTATGAAAGTCTGTCAAAAGTAAATGACAAGGTTGAAAGATAAACACCACATACTTCCTCATGAGCTATAAAACATTGACACAAATTGAGAAGCATTTTGAAGGTTTAAAGGTAGCGCATGAGAATTTACTTGGAATTGTTTGAAATGCCATGCATAGGTATTTATGGTGGACACTTTGGAATAACTTGGTTTTCAGGGGTTTGGAAGCACGAGCAGCGTTCGCGCTCAGTACAAGTGAAGGCTAGCAATAGACTGGGGAGCGACAATCAAGAGAGCAGTAACTGTCATAATCATGCTTGCGGCAAAATAAATTAACGGAGGCATAAAAGTGATACAAGAACTCTGAGGCAAAGTGAATCATCGAGGCTTAATTGACTTTTGTTCAGTCATATGCATACGTGAGCATGTGCCAAGTCGATTCAAGTGAATTATTCAGAGGAGGATACCACAATGTCATACTTATTTATGAATAAAATAATGCAAGCAAATATCTATGACATGCTACTCATATTAATAAACTGGAGCTAAACATGAGAGATCATGAACTACTAGACTTTCTTAAATGACATATACCTCACATGAACCAACTAAGCATGCTCACATGGATGAGTATATGTACAAAAATGAAAACAAATAGAGTTCATACCAGCCTCTCACCACAGTCGAGTTGTTGTAGATCGTCATTATTGCCTTTCACTTGTGTAGCTTGAATAATATGAAATGAAAACCACGCTCCAGCCACCGAAAACCATTGAACTCCATAATGAACTTTACAAAACCAAAGAAGAACAGCAAATATTTTTGGTGTTTTCGAATTGGAAACAAGAGCAAAAGGAAACAAGCAAACAAAGCAAAATCTTTTTGGATTTTCTTATAGCAAACCAACGATAGCAAACAAAGCAAAATAAAAGCAAGAAACCAAAATAAACAAATGGTGAAGAGAAACAACAGAAATATTTTTGGTCTTTTTGTGTTTTAGGAAAGAAACAAAGCAAAAACAAGAAAATGAAAACTAAAAGAGTCACATAAGCACAAAGCAGCAGAAATTCGTCAAACTTGACAGCAGTACAGTAATCGATTTTTAAGAAATTCTTCCGCTGCTCAGCTCGAAAAGTGTTCAGCTAATGAAAGTTATATAACAACCTGGGGAACATGCACAAAAATTGGCTTCGCAAAATAACGTTCTGGCTGTTTTTGAGAATTTTTTTGGTATCAGTCCAGAATCTGTTTTCAGGCAGCACTTCCCCAAATATCATCTCCCTCTTATTAGAAAACCACTTTAAGAAGCTAAACAGTATGTACAAGTATCCAGCAACTATAATATGCAAAGAATGAGTGATGCCGGTATACCTCCCCCCAAGCTTAGGCTTTTGGCCTAAGTGGAGATCAATCCCATGCTGCCCATGAAGTGGCACCTCCGTAGTACGACGAAGATGGATCCTGTTCCGGGTATGTGCTGGAAGATGCACCACGATACGTGACGGTGTACCCGTGGGAGGGCTCAGCGTCCTCAGAGTCATGCTGCTGGTGGAAGCCATGTAGCTTCAGCTGCTCATCCACCTCCTCCTTAGAGCGCGACCACGGTTTCCTGTGAATACTGGACAAATCTGGCTGCGGCAAAGGGATTTCCCTCTCATCCCCGTCAGTAAACAACATTCTATAGACAATATTATCTAAACTAGAGTCAGTTGTAACAAATTGATGACTCTTCATAGCAGCAATATCAAGCCTTATAGGAGTTAATTTCACATCAGTAGGGTCAAGAGGAAGATCTAGATATGCTAAAATGCGTGAGGCAACAATTCCTCCAAAAATAGGCCCCTTGTTAGACAAACGGCGAGCAACAAGAGCACCAAGATGATAAGGTGTCTCTCCAGTAAGTGCAGCAACTAAGAAAGCAAGATGATAACTAGAAATATTGCTAGTGTTCTCCCTAGCAAGAATGCTAGTAGCAAGATAGTGATATGTCTCCAACGTATCTATAATTTCTGATGTTCCATGCTTGTTTTATGACAATACCTACATGTTTTGCTCACACTTTATAATTTTTTTATGCGTTTTCCGGAACTAACATATTAACGAGATGCCAAAGTTCCAGTTCCTGTTTTCTGCTGTTTTTGGTTCCAGAAAGGCTGTTCGGGCAATATTCTCGGAATTCGACGAAACGAAGACCAAACATCATAATTCACCGAGACGGACCAGGACACCGAAGGGGAGTCAGAGGGGAGGCCTGGGGTCCCCACACCATAGGGCCGCGCGGGCTGGCCCCTGGCCGCGCCGGCCTATGGGGAGGGCGCCCTGGTGCCCCTCCTGCGCCGCCTCTTCGCCTATATAAGCCCTTTCGACCTAAAAACGCGACACCAATTGACGAAACTCCAGAAAGACTCCAGGGGCGCCGCCGCCATCGCGAAACTCCAATTCGGGGGACAGAAGTCTCTGTTCCGGCACCCTGCCGGGACGGGGAAGTGCCCCCGGAAGCCATCTCCATCGACGCCACCGCCTCCATCATGCTCCGTGAGTAGTTCCCCCATGGACTACGGGTTCTAGCAGTAGCTAGTTGGTACTCTCTATCCCATGTACTTCAATACAATGATCTCATGAGCTGCCTTACATGATTGAGATTCATCTGATGTAATCGGTGTTGTGTTTGTTGGGATCCGATGGATGATACATTATGATTAGTCTATCTATAAAGTTTGTGAAGTTATTGTTGCTGCAATCTTGTTATGCTTAATGCTTGTCACTAGGGCCCGAGTGGCATGATCTTAGATTTAAGCTCTATAATTATTGCTTAGATTGTATCTACAAGTTGTATGCACATGTCTATGTCCGGAACCAAAGGCCCCAAAGTGACAGAAATTGGGACAACTGGAGGGGAAGGTGTAGGTATGAGGATCACATGTTTTCACCAAGTGTTAATGCTTTGCTCCGGTGCTCTATTAAAAGGAGTACCTTAATAGCCAGTAGATTCCCTTGAGGCCCGGCTGCCACCGGCTGGTAGGACAAAAGATGTTGTGCAAGTTTCTCCTTGCGAGCACGTACGACTATATATGGAAAACATGCCTACATGATTAATAATCTTGATGTTCTGTCTTAATGCTATTTCAATCCTATCAATTGCCCAACTGTAATTTATTCACCCAACACTTGTCACTTGTTATTGGAGAGTTACCACTAGTGTAGATCGCTGGGAACCCCGGTCCATCTCTCATCATCATATACTCGTTCTATATGTCATTGGAAGTAGTATCAACTATTTTCTGGTGCCATTGCCTCTGTGTTACTGTTACCGCTGCTGTGTTACTGTTACTATTGCTCTCATATTACTCCTACTTTCACATCACCCCTGTTACTAGTGCTTTTCCAGGTGCAGCTGAATTGACAACTCAGTTGTTAAGGCTTATAAGTATTCTTTACCTCCCCTTGTGTCGAATCAATAAATTTGGGTTTTACTTCCCTCGAAGACTGTTGCGATCCCCTATACTTGTGGGTTATCAAGACTATTTTCTGGCGCCGTTGCCGGGGAGGCATAGCTCTACTCATAAGTTCACCTGGGGAGTACACTCTACCTCTCACTCTATTTTATTTTGTTTTGTTTTGCTTAGTTTACTTTTGTCTAGTTTATTTGTGCTTAGTTTATTTCTGTCTAGTATTATTTTGCTTAGTTTACTTTTGTCCAGTTTCTTTCTGTCTTGTTTTATTTTTCTCATATACCCAAAAATCCATAAAAATTTGAAAAACCTAAAAATTAAAAACTGCTGTTATGGGAGAACCCACAACCTATTTGGAGCTCATACAATTATATAATAATTATAGAGAATCAAGAACGGGTAAAGTCATGAGTGCTGTGATAGAAAAATTGAATTCAATTGCTAAAATCTTGCTTAAACGCCATGATATAAACTGTTGCTCTCAACAGGATACTAAACATCTTAAATTTCAATGTGGCTTTAGTGAAGAAGTTTTAATTAAGAACTATAATTGGAATAACTATATTCATCTTGGGTTCGAAGAGGTAGAACAATTTGTCTTATTTATGGGAGCTTCTGAGATCGAATCCTTCATGGTTAAAAATTATGAAACTTGTGTTGTTTGTAAGGACCTTAAAGATTATGTCTCTTCTATCCTTAATTTTTGCATAGAAAGTTACAGTGATAATCCTTATATCATTGATTATAAAGAGAGACTCATTAATGCACAAGAATGCACTCACAATTTGCAGGAACCTGTGGAAGAAGAAATGGATGAACCTGAAAGCTCATTGGATGAAAAAGAGGAGGAAATTGATGAACCAGAAAGCTCATTGGATGAAAAAGAAGAGGAGAGTGATGAACAAAAGGAGGAAGAATGGATTAGCTACCCATGCCAACCTTCTAATGAGAGTAACTCTTTATCTCTTACACTATTTGATTGTCCTCCATGCTTACCGAAGAAGGATGAATGTTATGTTCCTGTGGATTCTCTTGAAATATTTCCTATAAGTAAAACTTGTGAGAATAATTATGCTACTGTTATCTATGATAACCCATGCTATTTTGATAAATCTTATGATAATGCTTTGTTTGTGCCTGATGTCGAAATGCATGGTACTAAAGAGTTTTGCGTAGCAAATGTTTATGATAAAGCTCTAGATGATGGTTCTATGTTACTTGATAATATTAATTGTACTACTAATGAAAATGGGATTGGAGAGTTCTTGACTTCATATAGGAGTCCCATATCTCTTGAGATTGATCAATCATCCTGTTATATTATTGATAAAAGTGGGTTTGAAAGTTTTAATCCCACTATTTTTGAGCTTGATAAAAATTATGTGATTGTGGATCATGAAAAGTATGCTTCATGTGATAGTTATATTGTTGAGTTTGTTCATGAAGCTACTGAAAATTATTATGAGAGAGGAAAATAAGATGGTAGAAATTTGCATGGTACTAAAACACCTCTCTATATGCTTAAAATTTTAAAGTTACTCTTGTTTTATCTTCCTATGCTTGTCACTTTGTTCTTCATGAATTTATTTGGGTACAAGATTCCTATGCATAGGAAGTGGGTTAGACTTAAATGTGTTATGGATTTTCTTTTTGATGCTCTCTTTTGCTTCAACTCTTATTTCTTATGCGAGCATCATTAAAACTGCTGAGCCCATCTTAATGGCTATAAAGAAAGCACTTCTTGGGAGATAACCCATGTCTTTATTTTTCTACTGTTTTGTTGTGTTTTGGAAGTTGTTACTACTGTAGCAACCTCTCCTTATCTTTATTTTATTGCAATGTTGTGCCAAGTGAAGTCTCTAATAGAAGGTTGATACTAGATTTGGATTTCTGCGCAGAAACAGATTTCTATCTGTCACGAATTTGGGCAGGGTTCTCTGTAGGTAACTCAGAAAAATCTGCCAATTTACGTGCGTGTTCCTTAGATATGTACGCAACTTTCATTAGTTTTGAGTTTTCTGATTTGAGCAGCGGAAGTACCTTTTAAAAATTCGTCTTTACTGGCTGTTCTGTTTTGGCAGATTCTGTCTCTGTTTTTTGCATTGTCTCTTGTGGACTTTAAGTGAGGCTTTCTAGACGTGGAGAGCTGTAGCTAATGTTTTATTGAGTGCAATGTGTCACTACAGGACTAAGGTGGATTAAAGTTTTTTGAGTACTAACCCCTCTAATGAAGTTTATGAGATGTTTGGTGTGAAGGAAGTTTTCAAGGGTCAAGAGAGGAGGATGATATATGATCAAGAAGAGTGAAAAGTCTAAGCTTGGGGATGCCCCCGTGGTTCATCCCTGCATATTTCAAGAATACTCAAGCGTCTAAGCTTGGGGATGCCCAAGGCATCCCCTTCTTCATCAACAATTTATCAGGTTTCTTCTATTGAAACTATATTTTTATTCGGTCACATCTTATGTGCTTTACTTGGAGCGTCTGTGTTCTTTTATTTTCGTTTGTTTATGTTTGAATAAAATCGTATCCTAGCAATCCTTGTTTGGGAGAGAGACACGCTCCGCTTTTTCATATGAACACTTGTTCTTCGTTTTACTTTTAATGTTCAATGGTAAAAGTTGGAAGCTATTGCACTTGTTGTTATTTGGTTGGAAACAGAAAATGCCTCATATTGTCTTAGACAATTTGATACTTGGCAATTGTTTTGAGCTCTCAAGTAGATCATGATTAAGTTCTTGCATCATGTAGTTTGAACCTATTAGTGGAGAACTACCGTAGAGCTTATTGAAATTGGTTTGCATGATTGGTCTCTCTAAGGTCTAGATATTTTCTGGTAAAAGTGTTTGAGCAACAAGGAAGACAATGTAGAGTCTTATAATGCTTGTGATATGTTTTTATGTAAGTTTTGTTGTACCGGTTCATACTTGTGTTTGCTTCAAACAACCTTGCTGGCCCAAAGCCTTGTACTGAGAGGGAATGCTTCTCGTGCATCCAAAACCTTGAGCCAAAATCTATGCCATGTGTGTCCACCATACCTACCTACTATGTGGTATTTCCTGCCATTCCAAGTAAATACTTCATGTGCTACCTTTAAACCTTCAAAATGCATCTCTTATTTGTGTCAATGTTTTATAGCTCATGAGGAAGTATGTGGTGTTTTATCTTTCAATCTTGTTGGGTAGCTTTCACCAATGGACTAGTGGTTTCATCCGCTTATCCAATAATTTTGCAAAAAGAGCTGGCAACGGGGTTCCCAGCCCCAATTAATCACAAATAGACACTCCTCCATGGTATGTGAAATGTTGGAAGTCACCCGAGGATTCGGTTAGCCATGGCTTGAGAAAGCAAAGGTTGGGAGGAGTGTCATCACCTAAATAAAACTAAAATAAATAGACACTCCTTCATGGTATGTGATTGTTGGAAGGCACCCGAGGATTCGGTTAGCCATGGTTTGTGAAAGCAAAGGTTGGAAGGAGTGTCACCCAAATAAAAATAAAACTACTTCATGGGAGCCGATCTTTGAAAGTCTGTTTGATGAGGGGGTTAGAGTGCCCACTACCATTCGTTGACAACAACAAACACCTCTCAAAACGTTACTTTTATGCTCTCTATATGATTTCAAAACTTAAAAAGCTCTAGCACATGATTTAATCCCTGCTTCCCTCTGCGAAGGGCCTTTCTTTTAATTTATGTTGAGTCAGTTTACCTACTTCCTTCCATCTTAGAAGCAAACACTTGTGTCAACTGTGCAATGATTCTTACATACTTGCTTATCGCACTTATTATTCTACTTTGTGTTGACAATTATCCATGATATATGCATGTTGAAAGTTGAAAGCAACCGCTGAAACTTAAATCTTCCTTTGTGTTGCTTCGATGCCTTTACTTTGAATTTATTGCTTTATGAGTTAACTCTTATTCAAGACTTTTGATGCTTGTCTTGAAAGTACTATTCATGAAAAGTTTTGCTATATGTTATCTATTTGTTAGCAACTATAGATCATTGCCTTGAGTCACTGCATTCATCTCATATGCTTTACAATAGTATGATCAAGGTTATGTAAGTAGCATGTCACTACAGAAATTATTCTTTTTATCGTTTACCTACTCGAGGACGAGTAGGAACTAAGCTTGGGGATGCTGATACGTCTCCAACGTATCTATAATTTTTGATGTTCCATGCTTGTTTTATGACAATACCTACATGTTTTGCTCACACTTTATAATGTTTTTATGCGTTTTCCGGAACTAACCTATTAACGAGATGCTGAAGTGCCAGTTCCTGTTTTCTGCTGTTTTTGGTTCCAGAAAGGCTGTTCGGGCAATATTCTCGGAATTCGACGAAACGAAGACCAAACATCATAATTCACCGAGATGGACCAGGACACCGAAGGGGAGTCAGAGGGGATGCCTGGGGTCCCCACACCATAGGGCCGCGCGGGCTGGCCCCTGGCCGCGCCGGCCTATGGGGAGGGCGCCCTGGTGCCCCTCCTGCGCCGCCTCTTCGCCTATATAAGCCCTTTCGACCTAAAAACGCGACACCAATTGACGAAACTCCAGAAAGACTCCAGGGGCGCCGCCGCCATCGCGAAACTCCAATTCGGGGGACAGAAGTCTCTGTTCCGGCACCCTGCCGGGACGGGGAAGTGCCCCCGGAAGCCATCTCCATCGACGCCACCGCCTCCATCATGCTCCGTGAGTAGTTCCCCCATTGACTACGGGTTCTAGCAGTAGCTAGTTGGTACTCTCTATCACATGTACTTCAATACAATGATCTCATGAGCTGCCTTACATGATTGAGATTCATCTGATGTAATCGGTGTTGTGTTTGTTGGGATCCGATGGATGATACATTATGATTAGTCTATCTATAAAGTTTGTGAAGTTATTGTTGCTGCAATCTTGTTATGCTTAATGCTTGTCACTAGGGCCCGAGTGGCATGATCTTAGATTTAAGCTCTATAATTATTGCTTAGATTGTATCTACAAGTTGTATGCACATGTCTATGTCCGGAACCAAAGGCCCCAAAGTGACAGAAATAGGGACAACTGGAGGGGAAGGTGTAGGTATGAGGATCACATGTTTTCACCAAGTGTTAATGCTTTGCTCCGGTGCTCTATTAAAAGGAGTACCTTAATAGCCAGTAGATTCCCTTGAGGCCCGGCTGCCACCGGCTGGTAGGACAAAAGATGTTGTGCAAGTTTCTCCTTGCGAGCACGTACGACTATATATGGAAAACATGCCTACATGATTAATAATCTTGATGTTCTATCTTAATGCTATTTCAATCCTATCAATTGCCCAACTGTAATTTGTTCACCCAACACTTGTCACTTGTTATTGGAGAGTTACCACTAGTGTAGATCGCTGGGAACCCCGGTCCATCTCTCATCATCATATACTCGTTCTATATGTCATTGGAAGTAGTATCAACTATTTTCTGGTGCCATTGCCTCTGTGTTACTGTTACCGCTGCTGTGTTACTGTTACTATTGCTCTCATATTACTCCTACTTTCACATCACCCCTGTTACTAGTGCTTTTCCAGGTGCAGCTGAATTGACAACTCAGTTGTTAAGGCTTATAAGTATTCTTTACCTCCCCTTGTGTCGAATCAATAAATTTGGGTTTTACTTCCCTCGAAGACTGTTGCGATCCCCTATACTTGTGGGTTATCAGATAGTAAGTGAAATATCTAATGGCAGGGAGTTGAATGTTTCTTATCTTGCCGCGCTGAATGGTGCGGCTATCATCATTGGTAATATCTCGATAGAGCTCCAGCAAAGCCTTAGGATTATTCTCGATTTTCTTCGCTGTACCTACAGGGGCAATATCCAATGCAATACAAAAATCCTTCAACTTTATAGTGATAGGATTACCATAAATCCTGAATACAACTGATGGTTGATAGTGCTTGTTGTTGAACTGAAAGCTCTCAACAAAGATTTTAGTTAGCATGTAGTATTGATCCCTCTCATCTTCCATATAGGTGGTTAAGCCCACATTACCGACGAGGACCAAGAAATCATCCAGCAACCCTGCATTACTCAAAAAGTTATAACATGGAAAAGCTGAAGCGTTAGGGACTCCATTATCTTCTTCGGCTTCGAAGCTCGGTGTGAGGACATCCTCATTATAGGATCGTCTGAATCGAGTGGCGGTCCTTGAGGGCCTTCCCGTGCTTGTCGTCTCTCTTTCAAACACTTCTCCAAAGTTATAGTTATCCATCTTCCTTTTCTGAAATTTTTCAACAAACATTATAAAATTTGATTTGGTGACATATAATTGAGGGAAACTACCATAGGAACTTGCTAGAGTACTAAACATGCATCAAAACTAATTTTTACAACTTAGAACAAGCATGCATGCTCACTAAATATGTTACCTACAGCAGCAAAATATTCAAGATATACTCAACCAAACAAAATTCTATTTGGATACTCGGAGGAGTCACATACCGGAGAGAAAATGTGCCAAATTTCAGACAGAAATCTGGGCTGAGCAAAGAGATCGAGAAATCCAGAGTTCTTGAGCAAAAACGCGAGTGAGAGAAAGCTGGTTCGAGTTTTTTCGGGAGAGAGAGTGAGATGGGAGGAAGAGACGAATAAGTGGGGCAAGGAGGGGCCCACACCACAGGGTGGCGCGCCCCCTCCTTGGCCGTGCCGGCTGGTGGGGTGCAGCCCTGGGGTGCCCCACTGGTCATCCCCAGGTGCTCCCAGGTGCCTCTTCGAAAAATAAGACCAACGGTATAATTTTTGTAAATTTTTGAAAACTTTGAAAAATGCACATTTCTGGGTATTAAATTTATTATTACTGGGCAGAAAAAGAATTTCAAATCTCTAAAAAATTAAAGAACCTTGCAAAACATGAAATGCTACAGCAAGTAGAACAAGTGGAGGAAGAAAGAAATGTTGTTTAGCTCCTCTATGCATATAAAATGTATTTGTTAACAAGGTTGATCAAGTCTTGCCACCAAATAAATTTTACATAGCATAAAAAGAAATAAACCTCAAATCAATCATGTTACCTTGAATTGTATTGATATGGATCCAATCATAATATTTTGATATCCTTCTTTAGGCTCATATATAAGACAATCAATATCTCCCACTTTGATAGTTCTCACATTAGAAATTGTATTAACTCCACATACTTTATCAATCCTCTTGGGGAAATAAACAGTATGCTCCTTGTCATCGACATTGAAAGTAACTTTTCCTTTATTGCAATCAATAACAGCCCCTGCGGTGTTAAGAAAAGGTCTCCCAAGAATAATAGACATATTATCATCTTCAGGCATTTCCAACACAACAAAATCAGTTAATATCAAGCAGTTATTAGTAACTTGAACAGGAACATCCTCACATATACCAACAGGAATAGCAGTAGATTTATCAGCCATTTTCAAAGATATATCAGTTGGTACCAACTTATCTAAATAAAGTCTCTTGTAAAGAGAAAAAGGCATAACACTAACACCTGCTCCCAAATCACATAGAGCAGTTCTAACATAATTATTCTTGATGGAACAAGGAATAGTCGGTATACCTGGGTCGCCCAGCTTTTTTGGAACTTTGCCATTGAAAGAGTAATTAGCAAGCATAGTGGAAATCTCCTCATTAGGAATTTTCCTTTTGTTAGAGACAATATCTTTCATATACTTTGGATAAGGAGGCAATTTAATAGCATCTGTCAAAGGGATTTGCAAGAACAAAGGTTTCATCCAATCACAAAATTTATTATAGTGTTCTTCTTCCTTTGATTTTAGTTTCTTAGCAGGAAAAGGCATTTCCTTTTGAACCCAAGGTTCTCTTTCATTACCATGTTTCTTAGCAATAAAATCTTCTCTGGTATACTTTTTATTTTTAGCATGCTTTTCAGGTTCATCTTCAACCTCTTCTATATCAGAAGCATCATTCTTATCATTATCTTTATCATGTTCATTACCACTTTTAGTTTCAGCATCGGAAATAGAAATACTATTAGGATCATTAACAGGCTCAGAGGATTCTACAACATTTTTATGTTTCTTCTTCTTTTTCTTAGAAGGAGCACTAGGTTCGATTCGTTGAGAATCTTGTTCAGCTCTTTTGGGATGCCCTTCAAGATATAGAGGATCCTGAGTAGAAACACCGCCTCTAGTTGTTACTTCATAAGCATGTCTTTCTTTAGAATTATTTTTTAACAAGTCATTTTGCACTTTAGTGAGTTGATCAATTTGAGTTTGAATCATATGAAAATGTTTAACAAGCATCTTAACATCATTGGAGGTTCTCTCCACAATATCATGCAATTTACTAATGGCTTGAGAATTTTCCATTAAATGATTCTCTACTCTCATATTAAAATTTTCTTGCTTAACAATATAATTATCAAACTCATCTAAGCATTGAGCAGGAGGTTTTGAATACAGAATATCTTCCCTAGTAAAGCGTTGAAGAGAGTTTACCTCAATCATGGATGACGGGGGAGTAATCTTGCATAAATCTTCTATGGGAGGTAAATTCTTCACATCTTCAGATTTAATACCTTTCTCCTTAAGAGATTTATTGGCTTCCCTCATATCTTCATCATTTAATTTAATCAATCCCCTCTTCTTCAATATTGGCGTCGGAGTTGGTTCAGGTGTAGTCCAATCATCGTGGTTCCGGCCTATTCTAGCCAATAATTCTTCAGCTTTGTCCGGAGTTCTTTTCCTGAAAACACAACCAGCATAACTATCCAAATATGCTCTAGATTCAATGGTTAGTCCACTATAAAATATATCAAGTAAATCATGCTTTTCCAAATCATGTCCAGGTCGAGCTCGGATAAGAGAGCAAAATCTTGCCCAAGCTTCAGGCAATTTCTCTCCATCTTCCTGGTTGTCGAGGGTACTCCTCGCCAATGCCCTTCGATAGGGGCTTAGGGTTGATGGAATCCTGCAAGCTGACACGAGACATCGGTTCACAGACAAGCGGGTAGAGCGATTTACCCAGGTTCGGGGCCCTCGATGAGGTAAAACCCTTACGTCCCGCCTGTCTGTTCTTGATTATGATGATAATGGGTTACAATGGGGTGTCGAATAGTTCGGCTGAGATCTCGTCGAGATGGCTATTGCTAAGGTGACCTAGCTCTGAGCTTTTGTTGGCTAAGATTGCTAAGATTGATCGGGTCCCTCGGCAGCCCCTCTCCTGGCCTTTATATAGGAGGCCAGGTCTCAAGAGGTCTCACCGAGTACGACTAGGTTTACAGTAGTTTTAGATCCGATCTTTCCTTGTTCGATCGCTTCCTTGTCTTGCCCGTCAAGGAACCTTCTGGTGCGCCGTCCTAGTGGCCCATCTCGCCTTCAGGTGTCTTCATGGGCCTCCAATTAATCAATACATGATAGGGTAATGTGGGTTACCCGAAGGGTAGTGCCCACGTCAGTAGCCCCCCGAGTGTCTAGCCGAAGATAGTTCGGGTAGAGACTAAAACATGTCTTCTCCTGATGCTCTTCTCCTTCATTGTCCTTGTTCATCTTGAATCTGCTCTATCTTCATTTTATCGGGTGCGCGTCAGCGCTCCCGATGGGAGTAGCCCCCGAGTCTAGGTACGGATGTCTACAATCCGTGCGTAGACTCAAGTTGTACCACTCGAATATTCTCCTCTGCCGATGCTTTTCACAAGTCTTCATAGGTCATCCGATATATTTTCTTTATGCAAAGGATAATGAGTAACGTGCCCAACTTTTGTTGGTTAACTACCGATGGCAAAACAACGTTACCCTACACAGAATCAAGTCCCCGGGCATCATCTTGGAGTGCAAAAAATTTCTATCGGGTGCACACCGCGCTCCCGATGGGAGTAGCCCCCGAGTCTGGGTGCGAGCGCTTGTAACCGAGTGCAGACTCAAACCTTCTTCCTTCGGCTGTTCATTCTGTCGAGTCTTCATTTTATCGGGTGCGCGTCAGCGCTCCCGATGGGAGTAGCCCCCGAGTCTAGGTACGGATGCTTGCAATCCGTGCGTAGACTCAAGTCCTTCATCCGATAACTTTTCATTTTTCCTTCGAATGCTTCTAGCCTTTTTTTATGACGTCACTGTTGACGTGTAACTATTGTGGATCGATGGACAAGACTTGACCTGACGGGCCCACCCTAACTCTGCGCGGGCAGTTTTTAGGGCTTGATCAGTGCATGCGTGGTGACCGAGGTGCCTCCTCGATTTTCGCACAGCGTGGGAATAGTGGGCCGCCGGTTCCTCCCCTTCTTCAAGCGCCACGTGCTTACACAACTCTTAAAATCTCCAAAGGGCGAAAAATCCCTAATCTCCTCCACGGTTCCCGTAGCATCTCCTCATTCTTCCCCTTCTTCCTTCCTTTGCTGTTGCTGCGCCGCCACCGCTGCTTTCCCAATCTTCATCAGATCTCACAATGGTGAAGAAGAAGAATCCTGCCGCCGCCGCCAGTTCCACCAGTGGAGGTGCCGCCGCCAAGTCCTCCTCTTCTCTTCCGAAGGGGAGCGCTCTGAGCGCTCCTCCCCCAGCTCCGGCGCCGCCAGCGCCATCGAGTTCAATGGTCAAGCCCGGAGACTGGGTAGCATCAACCGTCACCAAGCGTGACGAAAAGAGATCCCGAAGCCTGGGATTGATATCTTCTGACGCGGGAAACGTAATCCTTCCAGGTGCGATTTCTTGGCCTGATCCCCCTGCTGGCTTTACCGTGATGTTCTTATCTTTCCTATACCGAGGCCTTTCGCTTCTCACTCATGGATTCCTCCTCCATCTCTTGCGAACGTACGAAATCCAATTATGGCAACTTACCCCCAACTCAATCCTCCATGTTTCTGTGTTCATCACCCTTTGCGAGGCGTTTCTGGGTATCGAACCTCATTTCGGGCTGTGGAAAAAGATCTTCTATGTTAAGAGATACAGCAGCAATAATGGGTACTTTGTCATCGGAGGAGTGGGGTTTGTAGTTCGTTCGGAGGTCAATTATTTCAATTTCCTAATGAGGGAATCTGTAAAAGGGTGGAGACTGAAATGGTTTTACATCAAGGACTCCTTGTCACCCGAATCTCAGCTTCCTTGCTTTGCCGATGTCTCCGAAGTGAAGCCCAAGAATTCCTGGAAGAATATTCTTTCATCCGATGAAAGAGCAGCAGCCGAAGAACTATTCGCCAAATTCCTTCGAATCAAAGAGGTCGACGGCCAAACTATGATCGGCACAGAGGTGGCAGCTTTATTCTTGAAACGCCGAGTCCAACCAGTCATGGCCAGAGTTCACCCGATGTGGTTGTACTCAGGTCCAAAGGATGAAACCAGGATCAATGCTGCCGATCTGTCGGAAAAGGAGTTGCTTGACGAAGTCCGTCGCCTTACTTCTTTTAGCCAAGAAGATTTGATTCCGCTGATTTCTTCTTATACTCCCCTAGACGCTGGCCATCCATCATCAGAGGTATTTTTCTTTTTCCTCGTTCCTATTATGCTGCTTTTACTTAGCCGACATAATTACCACTGTTCTTACTTGCTATTTTCTTCGATAGATCCCCATAGTTTCTGGAAATATGCATGATTCACCAGATGATACTTCTGAAGGGAGAGGCTCCTCAATCCCAGTAGATTTTCACTCTGTCGAGCATACAGGCCTAGAGGACGAATATAATGGTCCGATAGATTTTGAAGTTGCCCACACCGACCTTCCTTCCTTAGCCGATGACGCTAGTGTCGCAAATGGATCAATGCGTAATGACGACGCTGATCATGATACCTTTGTTGATGCAGCTGCTGAGGAGGCCAGGGCTTCACCTGTGAAGAGATCAATCGGCTGCTTTGCCGATGAAGATGATCTCTTCGACATGTAAGTAGTTTCTTTTCTGAAGTTATACTTTGCCCTTTTATTTTTCTTACTCTTCTTATAACCATTGTCGACCTTTCACCTTTGCAGCGACGAAGGCTTTATCGAGCCTCCGTCTAAAAAAGCCAAATCTGATGCTGCCTCGCCGGTCGTAGTGGCTTCCGAAGCTTCGGCTCCTAAGGCTGCTCCTTGATGCGTGTAGTTGACACGTCCGTTGGGAACCCCAAGAGGAAGGTGTGATACGCACAGCGGCAAGTTTCCCTCAGTAAGAAACCAAGGTTTAATCGAACCAGTAGGAGTCAAGAAGCACGTTGAAGGTTGATGGCGGCGGGATGTAGTGCGGCGCAACACCAGAGATTCCGGCGCCAACGTGGAACCTGCACAACACAACCAAAGTACTTTGCCCCAACGAAACAGTGAGGTTGTCAATCTCACCGGCTTGCTGTAACAAAGGATTAACCGTATTGTGTGGAAGATGATTGTTTGCAGAAAACAGTAAAACAAGTATTGCAGTAGATTGTATTTCAGTAGAGAGAATTGGACCGGGGTCCACAGTTCACTAGAGGTGTCTCTCCCATAAGATAAACAGCATGTTGGGTGAACAAATTACAGTTGGGCAATTGACAAATAAAGAGGGTATGACCATGCACATACATATTATGATGAGTATAGTGAGATTTAATTGGGCATTACGACAAAGTACATAGACCGCTATCCAGCATGCATCTATGCCTAAAAAGTCCACCTTCAGGTTATCATCCGAACCCCCTCCAGTATTAAGTTGCTAACAACAGACAATTGCATTAAGTATTGCGCGTAATGTAATCAGTAACTACATCCTCGAACATAGCACCAATGTTTTATCCCTAGTGGAAACAGCACATCCATAATCTTAGAGATTTCTGTCACTTCCCCAGATTCACGGAGACATGAACCCACTATCGAGCATAAATACTCCCTCTTGGAGTTACACGCATCTACTTGGCCAGAGCATCTACTAGTAACGGAGAGCATGCAAGATCATAAACAACACATAGATATAAATTGATAATCAACATAACAAGTATTCTCTATTCATCGGATCCCAACAAATATAACATATAGAATTACAGATAGATGATCTTGATCATGTTCGGCAGCTCACAAGACCCGACAATTAAGCACAATGGGGAGAAGACAACCATCTAGCTACTGCTATGGACCCATAGTCTAGGGGTAGACTACTCACTCATCACTCCGGAGGCGACCATGGCGGCGTAGAGTCCTCCGGGAGATGATTCCCCTCTCCGGCAGGGTGCCGGAGGCGATCTCCTGAATCCCCCGAGATGGGATTGGCGGCGGCGGCGTCTCTGGAAGGTTTTCCGTATCGTGGCTCTCGGTACTGGGGGTTTCGCGACGGAGGCTTTAAGTAGGCGGAAGGGCAGGTCAGGGGGCCACACGAGGGCCCCACACTACAGGTCGGCGCGGCCAGGGCTTGGGCCGCGCCGCCCTAGGGTGTGGCCACCTCGTGGCCCCACTTCGTCTCCTCTTCGGTCTTCTGGAAGCTTCGTGGCAAAATAGGACCCTGGGCGTTGATTTCGTCCAATTCCGAGAATATTTCGTTACTAGGATTTCTGAAACCCAAAACAGCAGAAACAAAGAATCGGCACTTCGGCATCTTGTTAATAGGTTAGTTCCAGAAAATGCACGAATATGACATAAAGTGTGCATAAAACATGTAGATATCATCAATAATGTGGCATGGAACACAAGAAATTATCGATACGTCGGAGACGTATCAGCATCCCCAAGCTTAGTTCTGCTCGTCCCGAGCAGGTAAAACGATAACAAAGATAATTTCTGGAGTGACATGCCATCATAACCTTGATCATACTATTTGTAAAGCATATGTAGTGAATGCAGCGATCAAAAGAATGTATATGACTGATGTCTACGTTCCCCCTCCTTTCCTGTAGACAGTGTTGGGCCTCCAAGAGCAGAGGTTTGTAGAACAGCAGCAAGTTTTCCCTTAAGTGGATACCCAAGGTTTATCGAACTCAGGGAGGAAGAGGTCAAAGATATCCCTCTCATGCAACCCTGCAACCACAAAGCAAGAAGTCTCTTGTGTCCCCAACACACCTAATAGGTGCACTAGTTCGGCGAAGAGATAGTGAAATACAGGTGGTATGAATATATATGAGCAGTAGCAACGGTGCCAGAAAATAGCTTGATGGTGTGTAGTTGATGGTGGTAGAATTGCAGCAGTAGTAACGCAAAGAAACAGATAAACAAGCAGCGGTGGTAGGAGTATTTAGGAACAAGGCCTAGGGATTACACTTTCACTAGTGGACACTCTCAACATTGATCACATAACAGAACAGATAAATGCATACTCTACACTTTTGTTGGATGATGAACGCATTGCGTAGGATTACACGAACCCTCAATGCCGGAGTTAACAAGCTCCACAATTTGTTCATATTTAGTAACCTTATAGTGTAAGATAGATCAACAGACTAAACCAAGTACTAACATAGCATGCACACTTTCACCTTCATGCATATGTAGGAGGAATAGATCACATCAATACCATCATAGTAATAATTAACTCCACAATCTACAAGAGATCATGATCATAGCCTACGACAAGAACCACACGGTGCACACACTAATCACCTTTACACACGTGCAGGAGGAATAGAACTACTTTAATAACATCACTAGAGTAGCACATAGATAAATTGTGATACAAAACTCATATGAATCTCAATCATGTAAAGCAGCTCATGAGATTATTGTATTGAGGTACATGGGAGAGAGATGAACCACATAGCTACAGCGAAGCCCTCAGCCTCAGGGGTGAATTACTCCCTCCTCATCATGGGGGCAGCGATGGCGGTGAAGATGGCGGTGGAGATGGCGGTGGAGATGGCTCCGGGGGCAATTCCCCGTCCGGCAGGGGTGCCGGAACAGAGAGTTCGTCCCCCCGAATTGGATTTTCGCGATGGCGGCGGCGCCCTGGAGTCTTTACGGAGTTTCGTCAATTGGTGTCGAGGTTTTAGGTCACGACGGCTTAAATAGGCGAAGAATCGGAGTCGGAGGGGCCCGGGCTGGCCACACCATAGGGGGCGCGCCCCCTTGGGCCGCGCCACCCTAGGGGGTGGGGCCCCCCGGGCACTCCCGCGACTCTCCTTCGGTGTTCGGGAGCCTTCCGGGACAAATAGGAGGTTTGGCGTTGATTTCGTCCAATTCCGAGAATATTGCCCGAACAGCCTGTCTGGAACCAAAAACAGCAGAAAACTTGAATCTGGCCTCTCGGCATCTCGTCAATAGGTTAGTTCCGGAAAAACGCATAAAAATGATATAAAGTGTGAACAAAACATGTTGGTATTGTCATAAAACAAGCATGGAACATCAGAAATTATAGATACGTTGGAGACGTATCAGCATCCCCAAGCTTAGTTCCTACTCGTCCTCGAGTAGGTAAACGATAAAAGATAATTTCTGAGGTGACATGCTACCAACATAATCTTAATCATACCATTGTAAAGCATATGAGATGAATGCAGCGATTCGAAACAATGTAAATGCAATGAGTTAAACAATTGAATCATATAGCAAAGACTTTTCATGAATAGTACTTTCGAGACAAGCATCAACAAGTCTTGCATAAGGATTACTCATAAAGCAATAAATTCTTAGTAAAGGTATTGAAGCAACACAATGGAAGATTAAGTTTCAGCGGTTGCTTTCAACTTGTAACATGTATATCTCATAGATAGTTGTCAATGCGAGCAATATAACAAATGCAATAAGCAAGTATGTAAGAATCAATGCACAGTTCACACAAATGTTTGCTTCTTGAGGTGGAGAGAAATAGGTGAACCGACTCAACAATAAAAGTAAAAGAATGGTCCTTCAAAGAGGAAAGCATCGATTGCTATATTTGTGCTAGAGCTTTGGTTTTGAAAACATATAGAGAGCATAAAAAAGTAAAGTTTTGAGAGGTGTTTGTTGTTGTCAACGAATGGTAATGGGTACACTAACTACCTCGCCAACCGGACTTCCAAGAGCGGCTCCCATGAATTATTTTATTTTTGGGTGGCACTCCTTCCAACCTTTCTTTCGCAAACCATGGCTAACCGAATCCTCGGGTGCCTGCCAACAATCTCATACCATGAAGGAGTGCCTTTTTATTTTAGTTTTATTATGATGACACTCCTCCCAACCTTTGCTTACACAAGCCATGGCTAACCGAATCCTTCGGGTGCCGTCCAACAATCACATACCATGGAGGAGTGTCTATTTTTGTTAATTAATTTGGGACTGGGAATCCCATTGCCAGCTCTTTTTGCAAAATTATTGGATAAGCGGATGTGCCACTAGTCCATATGAGAGTCCGTCAAAAGTAAATGACAAGGTTGAAAGCTAAACACCACATACTTCCTCATGAGCTATAAAACATTGACACAAATCAGAGGTGATAAATTTTGAATTGTTTAAAGGTAGCACTCAAGCAATTTACTTTGGAATGGCAGGAAATACCACATAGTAGGTAGGTATGGTGGACACAAATGGCATAGTGTTGTTTGGCTCAGGATTTGGATGCATGAGAAGTATTCCCTCTCGATACAAGGTTTAGGCTAGCAAGGTTGTTTGAAGCAAACACAAGCACGAACTAGTACAGCAAAACTCACATAAAAGACATATTACAAGCATTATAAAACTATACATCGTCTTCCTTGTTGTTCAAACATCTTACTAGAAAATATCTAGACTCTAGAGAAACCACTCATGCAAACCAAATTTTAACAAGCTCTATGTATTTCTTCACTAATAAGTGTAAGGTATATGATGCAAGAGCTTAAACATGAGCACAACAATTGCCAAGTATCACATTACCCAAGACATTATAGCAATTACTACATGTAGCATTTTCCAATTCCAACCATATAACAATTTAACGAAGAGGAAACTTCGCCATGAATATCATGAGCTAAGAACACATGTGTTCATATGCAACAGTGGAGCGTGTCTCTCTCCCACACGAGCATGATGTAATCCAATTTATTCAAACAAAAACAAAAACAAAAGCACACAGACGCTCCAAGTAAAGCACATAAGATGTGACCGAATAAAAATATAGTTTCAAGAGAAGGAACCTGATAATTTATCGATGAAGAAGGGGATGCCTTGGGCATCCCCAAGCTTAGACGCTTGAGTCTTCTTGATATATGCAGGGGTGAACCACCGGGGCATCCCCAAGCTTAGAGCTTTCACTCTTCTTGATCATAGTATATCATCCTCCTCTCTTGACCCTTGAAAACTTCCTTCACACCAAACTTCTCATAAACTTCATTAGAGGGGTTAGTACATAATCAAAAACTCACATGTTCAGAGGTGACACAATCATTCTTAACACTTCTGGACATTGCTCAAAGCTACTGGAGTTTAATGGAACGAAGAAATCCATCCCACATAGCAAAAGAGGCAATGCGAAATAAAAGGCAGAATCTGTCAAAACAGAACAGTCCGTAAAGACGAATTTCTAATAAATACTTCCGTTGCTCAGATCAGAAAACTCAAAACTAATGAAAGTTGCGTACATATCTGAGGAACACGCACGTAAATTGGCATATTTTTCTGATTTTTCTACAGAGAGAAAATCCCAGATTCGTGACAGATAGAAATCTTTTTCTGTGCAGAAATCCAAATCTAGTATCAACCTTCGATTAGAGGCTTCACTTGGCACAACAAAACACAAAACTAAGATAAGGAGAGGTTGCTACAGTAGTAAACAACTTCCAAGACACAAATATAAAACAAAGTACTGTAGCAAAATAACACATGGGTTATCTCCCAAGAAGTTCTTTCTTTATAGCCATTAAGATGGGCTCAGCAGTTTTAATAATCCATTCGTGGGAAATAGTATTTGAAGCAAAAGAGAGCTTCAAGAGGCAAATTCAAAACAAATTTAAGTCTAACATGCTTCCTATGAAGAGGAATCTTGTACACAAATGAATTCATGAAGAACAAAGTGACAAGCATAAGAGGATAAAACACGAGTAACTTCAAGATTCTCAACATAAAGAGGGGAAACTTAATATTATTAAGATGCATATAACCATATTTCCCTCTCTCATAATAACTTTCAGTAGCATCATTGATGAAATCCACAATATACCCATCACTTAAAACATTCTTATCATGGTTCATATGCATAGAAGTATCATTAAATTTGGCATAAGAAGAGTTATTCTCATTAATAGTAATTGGAGCAAGATTATTATCCAGAATTTGAACATGGTAAACAAGTTGCCTATTAAGGGGATTGTTTTTGGTAATCCAATCATGACTATGACAAGTTTCATAAGGATAATTAGAACCTATTGTAGGATAACGTTGCATAGAAAACAAAAATTTTCCTACCGCGAACACGCAATCCAAGCCAAGATGCAATCTAGAAGACGGTAGCAACGAGGGGGTATCGAGTCTCACCCTTGAAGAGATTCCAAAGCCTACAAGATGAGGCTCTTGTTGCTGCGGTAGACGATCACTTGCCGCTTGCAAAAGCGCGTAGAAGATCTTGATCACGATCGGTTCCGGCGCCACGAACGGGCAGCACCTCCGTACTCGGTCACACGTTCGGTTGTTGATGAAGACGACGTCCACCTCCCCGTTCCAGCGGGCAGCGGAAGTAGTAGCTCCTCTTGAATCCGACAGCACGACGGCGTGGTGTCGGTGGCGGTGTAGAAGTCCGGCGGAGCTTCGCTAAGCTACGCGGGAAATATGAAGTGGAGGAGCAAAGCTAGGGTTTGGGAGGGGGTGGCCGGCCACTCAAGGGGGGCGGCCAAGCTATGGTCTTGGGGTGGCCGGCCCCCTCCCTTGGCCCCTCATTATATAGGTGGATCCCAAGTGTTGGTGTCCAAGTCTTCGAATAAGACCCGAAACCAAAACCTTCCATAGGAGGGGGGAAACCTAGCCCAACTAGGACTCCCACCCAAAGGTGGGATTCCCACCTCCCATGTGGGGGTGGCCGGCCCCCTATGGTGGAGTCCACTTGGGACTCCACCCCCACTAGGGCTGGCCGGCCATGGAGGTGGAGTCCCTTGTGGACTCCACCTTCCTTGGTGGTTTCTTCCGGACTTTTCTAGAACCTTCTAGAACCTTCCATAGAACCTTCCGCGACATTTTATTTCACATAAAATGACATCCTATATATGAATCTTATTCTCCGGACCATTCCGGAACTCCTCGTGATGTCCGGATCTCATCCGGACTCCGAACAAATATTCGAACTCCATTCCATAATTCAAGTGCTACCATTTCAACATCCAACTTTAAGTGTGTCACCCTACGGTTCGAGAACTATGTGGACATGGTTGAGTACTCACTCCGACCAATAACCAATAGCGGGATCTGGAGATCCATAATGGCTCCCACATATTCAACGATGACTTTAGTGATCGAATGAACCATTCACATAAATTACCAATTCCCTTTGTCTCGCGATATTTTACTTGTCCGAGGTTTGATCTTCGGTATCACTCTATACCTTGTTCAACCTCGTCTCCTGACAAGTACTCTTTACTAAATGCCGTGGTATGTGGTCTCTTATGAACTCATTCATATGCTTGCAAGACATTAGACGACATTCCACCGAGAGGGCCCAGAGTATATCTATCCGTCATCGGGATGGACAAATCCCACTGTTGATCCATATGCCTCAACTCATACTTTCCGGATACTTAATCCCACCTTTATAGCCACCCATTTACGCAGTGGTGTTTGGTGTAATCAAAGTACCTTTCCGGTATAAGTGATTTACATGATCTCATGGTCATAAGGACTAGGTAACTATGTATCGAAAGCTTATAGCAAATAACTTAATGACGAGATCTTATGCTACGCTTAATTGGGTGTGTCCATTACATCATTCACACAATGACATAACCTTGTTATTAATAACATCCAATGTTCATGATTATGAAACTAATCATCCATTAATCAATAAGCTAGTTTAAGAGGCATACTAGGGACTTCTTGTTTGTCTACATATCACACATGTACTAATGTTTCGGTTAATACAATTCTAGCATGATATATAAACATTTATCATAAACATAAAGATATAAATAATAACCACTTTATTATTGCCTCTAGGGCATATCTCCTTCAGTCTCCCACTTGCACTAGAGTCAATAATCTAGATTACATTGTAATATACCTAACACCCATGGCATTTTGGTGTTGGTCATGCTTTGCCCTAGGGAGAGCTTTAGTCAACGGATCTGCTACATTCAGATCAGTGTGTACTTTGCAAATCTTTACTTCTCCATCTTCGATGTACTCGCGAATCGAGTGGTAACGCAGCTTGATATGCTTCAGCCTCTTGTGTGACCTTGGCTCTTGTGCATTGGCGATGGCACCCATGTTATCACAAGAAATGATTAATGGGTCCAATGCACTAGGAACCACACCGAGCTCTACAATGAACCTCTTTATCCATACCGCTTCTGATGAAGCCTCTGAAGCCGCTATGTACTCTGAGTCTGTTGAAGACTTCGCCACCGTGCACAGCTTCGAGCTTGCCCAAATTTCATCGCAAAGCACCATTCAATATAAACACGTACCTGCATTGTGACTTAGAGTCATCAGGATCAGTGTTCCAACTTGCATCGGTGTAACTTGTTACAACGAGCTCTTGGTCACCTCCATAACAAAGAAACATATCCTTAGTTCTTTTCAAGTACTTCAGGATATTCTTGACCGCTGTCCAGTGTTCCATTCCTGGATCACTTTGATATCTGCTAGTCAAACTAACAGCATGTGCTATATCCGGTCTTGTACATAGCATGGCATACATGATAGATCCTACTGCCGAGGCATAGGGGATGTTACTCATCCTTTCTCTTTCTTCTGCCGTAGCCGGTCCGTGAGTTTTACTCAATACCTTGCCTGGTAACATAGGTAAGAACCCTTTCTTACTTTCGTCCATTCTAAACTTCTTTAGAATCTTGTCCAGATATGTACTCTGTGATAGCCCTATTAGGCGTCTTGATCTATCTCTATAAATCTTGATGCCTAATATATACGATGCTTCACCAAGGTCTTTCATTGAAAAACTATTATTCAAATAACCCTTAACATCGCTTAATAGTTCTATATCATTCCCGATCAATAATATGTCATCTACATATAATATCGGGAATGCTACAGAGCTCCCACTCACTTTCTTGTAAATACAGGCCTCTCCATGACATCTTTGTATAAACCCGAAGTCTTTGATCACCTTATCAAAGCGTCGGTTCCAACTTCTTGATGCTTGCTTCAGTCCATAGATTGAACGCTGAAGTTTGCATACTTTGTCAGCATTTTTAGGATCGACAAAACCTTTGGGTTGTACCATATACAACTCTTCCTCAATGTCTCCATTAAGGAACGCCGTTTTGACATCCCTCGGCCAAATCTCATAATCGAAAAATGCAGCTATTGCTAACAAAATCCTCACAGATTTTAGCTTCGCTACAGGTGAGAAAGTCTCATCGTAGTCAACTCCTTGAATTTGTCGGAAACCCTTTGCGACAAGTCGAGCTTTATAGACAGTAATATTACCATCAGCATCTGTTTTTCTCTTGAAGATCCATTTATTCTCGACAGCCTTTCGGCTATCAGGTAAGTCTACCAAAGTCCATACTTTGTTATCATACATGGATCCCATTTCGGATTTCATGGCTTCTTGCCATTTGTTGGAATCTGGGCTCATCATCGCTTCTTCATACGTCGCAGGGTCCTCATCATTGTTATCTACAATCATGACATTTAGACAAGGATCATACCAATCAGGAGTGGCACGTTCCCTTGTCGATCTGCGAGGTTCAGTAGTTTCCTCGTTCGAAGTTTCATGATCATTATCATTAGCTTCCTCTCGTTGCCGGTGTAGGCGGTACAGTACAACTTCGATCGCGCTACTCGATCAACGAGTATAGATTCATCAATCTCATCGAGTTCTACTTTTCTTCCAGTCACTTCTTTAGTGAGAAATTCTTTCTCAAGAAAGGTTCCGTTCTTAGCAACAAAGATTTTGCCTTCGGATCTGTGATAGAAAGTGTACCCTATAGTTTCCTTAGGGTAACCTATGAAGACGCATTTCTCCGCTTTGGGTTCTAGCTTGTCCGGTTGTAACTTCTTTACATAGGCTTCGCAACACCAAACTTTCAGGAACGACAGCTTAGGTTTCTTATTAAACCATAATTCATACGGTGTCGTTTCTACGGATTTTGATGGTGCTCTATTTAAAGTGAATGCGGCTGTCTCTAATGCATAACTCCAAAATGATAATGGCAAATCAGTAAGAGACATCATACTACGAACCATATCTAAGAGAGTTCGATTACGACGTTCGGACACACCGTTTCGTTGAGGTGTTCCCGGCGGTGTCAATTGTGAAAGTATTCCGCATTTCTTTAAATGCATGCCAAACTCATAACTCAGATATTCACCTCCACGATCAGATCGTAGAAATTTGATCTTCTTGTTACGTTGATTATCTACTTCACTTTGAAATTCCTTAAACTTCTCGAAAGTTTCGGATTTATGTTTCATGAAATAGATATACCCATATCTACTCAGATCATCTGTGAAGGTTAGAACATAACGATAACCACCGCGCGATGCTACGCTCATTGGTCCACATACATCGGTATGTATGATTTCCAATAAGTCGCAGCTCGCTCCATCATACCAGAAAATGGAGTCTTTGTCATTTTTCCCATTAGACATGCTTCGCATCTATCAAGTGACTCAAAGTCAAGTGATTCAAGTAATCCATCGTATGGAGTTTCTTCATGCGTTTCACTCCAATATGACCAAGACGACAGGTGCCACATATAAGTAGAATTATCATTAAGTTTAATTCGCTTAGCATCAATGTTATGTATATGCGTATCACTACTATCGAGATCTAACAGAAATAAGCCATTCTTTTGTGGTGCTCGACCATAAAAGATATTATTCATAAAAATAGAACAACCATTATTCTCAGACTTGAATGAATAACCGTCTTGCATTAAACAAGATCCAGATATAATGTTCATGCTCAACGCAGGTACATAATAGCAATTATTTAGGCTTAAAACTAATCCCGAAGGTAGATGTAGAGGAAGTGTGCCGACTGCGATCACATTGACCTTGGATCCATTTCCAACGCGCATCGTCACTTCATCTTTCAGCAGTTGTCGTTTATTCTTTAGTTCCTGTTTGAGTTACAAATATGAGCAACCGAACCAAGATCAAATACCTGTGTACTAGAACGAGAACTAGTGAGATAAACATCTATAACATGTATATCAGATATACCTTCTTTCTTCTTCTTGACAAGGCCGCTCTTCAGATCAGCCAGATACTTGGAGCAATTACGCTTCCAGTGTCCCTTCTCCTTGCAATAATAGCACTCAGCATCAGGCTTAGGGCCGTTCTTAGGTTTCATAGGAGGCGTGGCAGCTTTCTTGCCACCCTTCTTGAATTTTCCCTTAGACTTGCCCTGTTTCTTGAAACTGGTGGTCTTGTTGACCATCAACACTTGGTGCTCTTTCTTGATCTCAATCTCAGCAGCTTTTAGCATGCCAAAGAGTTCATTCAACTGATTGTTCATGTTCTCGCATATTGTAGTTCATCACAAAGTTCTTGTAACTTGGTGGCGATGATTGAAGGACACGATTAATCCCGATCTGTTAGGAATCACTATTCCCAAGTCACCGAAGTTTCTTCGCATGCCCGGTCATGGCGAGCATGTGCTCACTAACGGAGCTGCCTTCTACCATCATAGAGGTGAAGAAATGTTTCGATGCTTCATACCATTCCACCGCCGCATGAGACACGAATAAAGATATCAGCTCATTCATCAACACATTAGGCTCATAGTGCTCAAAACGTTTTTGAAGATCGGATTCCGGCATCGCACAGATGGCACACTGAACTTGAGAGTACCGAGTTTTCCGAGTCGCGTAAACAGCTTTTACTTCATCGGATTCATCTTCTGCAGGAGGGTCACCTAGCGGTGCATCAAGCACAAATTGCAGATTTCCGCCAGAGAGGAAGATCCTCACATGACGGAACCAGTCGGTGAAGTTGCTACCGTTGCTCTTAAGTTTCTCTTTCTCTAGAACCGATTAAAATTGATTGGGGACGCCATCTCTACAACATATATTTGCAATAGTTTAGACTAAGTTTATGACAAATTGAGTTCAAATTTTAATTCAACATAATTAAAAACCTAAGTGAACTCCCACTCAAAACAATATCCCTCGCATTGTCTTAGTGATCACACGAACCAAATCCACCGCACCTAAAACCCGATCATCACGAGAAAAGGTGTGATTTCAATGGCGAACACTCAAAGTGTTCATCATATCAACCATATGATTCATGCTCTACCTTTCGGTATCACGTGTTCCGAGACCATGTCTGTACATGCTAGGCTCGTCAAGGCCACCTTAGTATCCGCATGTGCAAAACTGTCTTGCACCCGTTGTATGTACTTATCGAATCTATCACATCCGATCATCACGAGATGCTTCGAAACGATAAGACTTGATAACGGTGCTACTAAGGATGAACACTTTATTATCTTGAGATTTTAGTGAGGGATCATCTTATAATGCTACCGTCGCGATCTAAGCAAAATAAGATGCATAAAAGGATTAACATCACATGCAGTTCATATGTGATATGATATGGCCCTTTTGTCTTTGCGCCTTTGATCTTCATCTCCAAAGCACGGACATGATCTCCATCATCTTCGGGCATGATCTCCATCATCGTCGAAGCACCAAGGTCAATGGCACCGTCTTCATGATTGTCCTCCATGTAGCAACTATTACAACTACTTTGAAAAACTACTCAACATGAAATTTAAAGACAACCATAAGGCTCCTGCCGGTTGCCACAATACAATAATGATCATCTCATACATATTCATCATCACATTATGGCCATATCACATCACCAAACCCTGCAAAAACAAGTTAGACGCTCTCTAATTTGGTTTGCATATTTTACGTGGTTTAGGGTTTTCGATATAGATCTAATCTACCTACGAACATGAACCACAACGTTGATACTAATGTTGTCAATAGAAGAGTAAATTGAATCTTTACTATAGTAGGAGAGACAGACACCCGCAAAGCCTCTTATGCAATACAAGTTGCATGTCGAACGAGGAACAAGTCTCATGAACGCGGTCATGTAAAGTTAGTCCGAGCCGCTTCATCCCACTATGCCATAAAGATGCAAAGTACTCAAACTAAAGATAACAAGAGCATCAACGCCCACAAACCATTGTGTTCTACTCGTGCAACCATCTATGCATAGACCTGGCTCTGATACCACTGTAGGATAACGTTGCATAGAAAACAAAAATTTTCCTACCGCGAACACGCAATCCAAGCCAAGATGCAATCTAGAAGACGGTAGCAACGAGGGGGTATCGAGTCTCACCCTTGAAGAGATTCCAAAGCCTACAAGATGAGGCTCTTGTTGCTGCGGTAGACGATCACTTGCCGCTTGCAAAAGCGCGTAGAAGATCTTGATCACGATCGGTTCCGGCGCCACGAACGGGCAGCACCTCCGTACTCGGTCACACGTTCGGTTGTTGATGAAGACGACGTCCACCTCCCCGTTCCAGCGGGCAGCGGAAGTAGTAGCTCCTCTTGAATCCGACAGCACGACGGCGTGGTGTCGGTGGCGGTGTAGAAGTCCGGCGGAGCTTCGCTAAGCTACGCGGGAAATATGAAGTGGAGGAGCAAAGCTAGGGTTTGGGAGGGGGTGGCCGGCCACTCAAGGGGGGCGGCCAAGCTATGGTCTTGGGGTGGCCGGCCCCCTCCCTTGGCCCCTCATTATATAGGTGGATCCCAAGTGTTGGTGTCCAAGTCTTCGAATAAGACCCGAAACCAAAACCTTCCATAGGAGGGGGAAACCTAGCCCAACTAGGACTCCCACCCAAAGGTGGGATTCCCACCTCCCATGTGGGGGGTGGCCGGCCCCCTATGGTGGAGTCCACTTGGGACTCCACCCCCACTAGGGCTGGCCGGCCATGGAGGTGGAGTCCCTTGTGGACTCCACCTTCCTTGGTGGTTTCTTCCGGACTTTTCTAGAACCTTCTAGAACCTTCCATAGAACCTTCCGCGACATTTTATTTCACATAAAATGACATCCTATATATGAATCTTATTCTCCGGACCATTCCGGAACTCCTCGTGATGTCCGGGATCTCATCCGGGACTCCGAACAAATATTCGAACTCCATTCCATAATTCAAGTGCTACCATTTCAACATCCAACTTTAAGTGTGTCACCCTACGGTTCGAGAACTATGTGGACATGGTTGAGTACTCACTCCGACCAATAACCAATAGCGGGATCTGGAGATCCATAATGGCTCCCACATATTCAACGATGACTTTAGTGATCGAATGAACCATTCACATAAATTACCAATTCCCTTTGTCTCGCGATATTTTACTTGTCCGAGGTTTGATCTTCGGTATCACTCTATACCTTGTTCAACCTCGTCTCCTGACAAGTACTCTTTACTCGTACCGTGGTATGTGGTCTCTTATGAACTCATTCATATGCTTGCAAGACATTAGACGACATTCCACCGAGAGGGCCCAGAGTATATCTATCCGTCATCGGGATGGACAAATCCCACTGTTGATCCATATGCCTCAACTCATACTTTCCGGATACTTAATCCCACCTTTATAGCCACCCATTTACGCAGTGGTGTTTGGTGTAATCAAAGTACCTTTCCGGTATAAGTGATTTACATGATCTCATGGTCATAAGGACTAGGTAACTATGTATCGAAAGCTTATAGCAAATAACTTAATGACGAGATCTTATGCTACGCTTAATTGGGTGTGTCCATTACATCATTCACACAATGACATAACCTTGTTATTAATAACATCCAATGTTCATGATTATGAAACTAATCATCCATTAATCAATAAGCTAGTTTAAGAGGCATACTAGGGACTTCTTGTTTGTCTACATATCACACATGTACTAATGTTTCGGTTAATACAATTCTAGCATGATATATAAACATTTATCATAAACATAAAGATATAAATAATAACCACTTTATTATTGCCTCTAGGGCATATCTCCTTCACCTATATCATAGCATTCTTTATAATAATCATTAGAGACCGGAGGCATAGTGTCATCATAAGAAATAGAATAGTTATCCTTCACAATCGGTTTATCTGTGTCCACACCATTATTGTTATTAGAAGGAGATGTATCAAGAACATAATGACCAGTAGCTAAAGGATTTGCAAACACCTCTTCCCCAAGCTTAGAGCTTTCTATATCATTATGGGAGGAAGCATGGATAGCACTGACACTATGGCAATTATTATCATCATCATTTTCAGAATTAATTTCCCAGAGATTTGCAATATCAAAAGTGGTGTGCTCATTCAAATCATGATTGCTAATGTATGTAAAGGGCATAGGAAGATCATCATATTCAGATTCATTATCACAATAATCATTAGGAGCAACATACTTACGGTTACCTATTGCTATCTCATATACGCGGGGATATGATGTTACCTCTTTCTTTTTATTCCCCTTCTTCTTCTTCTTCTTCTTCTTCGTTCCCTTCTTCTTCTTCTCTTCCTTCTCCTCGTTCCCTTCTTTAGGTGGAAGAGGCTTGAAGGGTGGCTTGTCCGCATAACCTGATTTACTTTCAGAAACAATAGAAGAAACTTGGGAGAATCCCTCCTTTTCATTAATTAGTTGAAAACACACAGCAGTCCTATCATATTTTGGCAAGGTGTCATCTTCTAAGATATTTTGTATGTAAGTATTTGTATGGCTATTATCAATGCAATAAGAAAAACACCCATGCAGGACATCATCAATATCAAGATCACTCATATGTAACAAAGAGATTTTTCTCGACAATTCTTCACACCCCAAAAATAAAGTAAGTTCATCATGCTGATTAGGAGTAATTTTATCATCACAATACAAATTTGCAGCACTCATTGGGTTCAATATATCACTGGAGGAGCATTGAAAATTAAAATGACCCACTTCATGGCAAACTTCACAAATAAAAGGATAGAGGGCACAAACTTTTTTACCAAGATCATCTAGAGCCCTAAACCACTTTCTAGTTTTTTCATTAGCATGATGGATACAATATTCATCTTTGATTTGATTAATTCCACAAGGTCTATGTATTCCACAAAAATTAACATGCTTATAGGAAATAGCATTCTTAGGAGTTTGAGCATGCTTATTGCAATAATTAACAACAATTTCATTCTTCATGCAAGCCTCTTTAAAAGGTTCATGATACTTATCAAAATTGTTTTTAGGTAATTCAAAATGAGAAGCAAAGGCTTTATAAAGATTCGCAGCAACTTGAGAGTCAAGACCATAAGTAGCACTCATATTTCGAAATTTATCGGTATCCATAAAAGCTTCAATGCATTCATAATCATAATTTATACCTGACTCTTTACCTTTGTCGTTCTCCCATCCTTCAGCGTTGTCCTCAATCTGATCAAGGAGATCCCACCTAGCTTCAACCTCCTTGCTTGTGAAAGATCCCTCCGAACACGCGTCCAGATAGTCCTTGTGTTGTCCTGAAAGTCTCGCATAAAAATTGTTAGCAATAACATTACGGGGGAGCTCATGAATGGGACATTTGAGCATTAGAGACTTCAATCTCCCCCACGCTTGAGAAATACTCTCTCCATCACGAGGATAAAAGTTATAAATATAATTCCTATCAATATGCACTTCATGCGGAGGATAAAATTTAGAATAAAAGAGAGATGCAATTTCCTCCCAACCAAGAGAATGCCTATTCTCCAACAATTTATACCAATGCGCCGCTTTACAGACAAATAAACGGAGAATAGCTTCTTCTTCACTTCATCCATAGAGATACCTGCACACTTGAATAACCCACATAATTCGTGCAAAAACAGTAAATGATCTCTAGGATGGACAGTTCCATCCCCCTTATAGTGGTTGTCCATAACACGTTCAATAATTTTCATGGGTATTTTATACGGAATACTTTCAGCAGGTGGATTTAAAATATCAGAAGCATTATTAGAGTTATCACATATGGGAGATAAAGCATTATCAGAACAAATTTTCTCCCCTAAAGATGGGAAGCTAAAAAGACCACAAAAACTAGCTTCCCCAAGCTTAGACTTCTTCATATCATTAGCAGTAATTGCATTCATACTAATAACATCGCTACTAGCATGCAAATAAGGTTCCATAGGTTTTTTAATTTTCGCATCAAACAATTCTAAATCAGGAAAAAGACTAAAAAGCTCACCAATTTTTTTGTTGTTTTCCATTATGCCTAACTAGTGTAAACAAGAAACAAAAAGTTGCAATTGCAGGATCTAAAGGAAATAGCTTCGAGCACAAACACAATGGCGCCAGAAAAGTACTTTACTTGGAACCGGAGTATGAGTGCCTTTTACCTTTCCTCCCCGGCAACGGCGCCAGAAAAGTGCTTGATGTCTACGTTCCCCCTCCTTTCCTGTGGACAGTGTTGGGCCTCCAAGAGCAGAGGTTTGTAGAACAGCAGCAAGTTTTCCCTTAAGTGGATACCCAAGGTTTATCGAACTCAGGGAGGAAGAGGTCAAAGATATCCCTCTCATGCAACCCTGCAACCACAAAGCAAGAAGTCTCTTGTGTCCCCAACACACCTAATAGGTGCACTAGTTCGGCGAAGAGATAGTGAAATACAGGTGGTATGAATATATATGAGCAGTAGCAACGGTGCCAGAAAATAGCTTGATGGTGTGTAGTTGATGGTGGTAGAATTGCAGCAGTAGTAACGCAGTAAAACAGTAAACAAGCAGCGGTGATAGCAGTATTTAGGAACAAGGCCTAGGGATTACACTTTCACTAGTGGACACTCTCAACATTGATCACATAACAGAACAGATAAATGCATACTCTACACTTTTGTTGGATGATGAACGCATTGCGTAGGATTACACGAACCCTCAATGCCGGAGTTAACAAGCTCCACAATTTGTTCATATTTAGTAACCTTATAGTGTAAGATAGATCAACAGACTAAACCAAGTACTAACATAGCATGCACACTTTCACCTTCATGCATATGTAGGAGGAATAGATCACATCAATACCATCATAGTAATAATTAACTCCACAATCTACAAGAGATCATGATCATAGCCTACGACAAGAACCACACGGTGCACACACTAATCACCTTTACACACGTGCAGGAGGAATAGAACTACTTTAATAACATCACTAGAGTAGCACATAGATAAATTGTGATACAAAACTCATATGAATCTCAATCATGTAAAGCAGCTCATGAGATTATTGTATTGAGGTACATGGGAGAGAGATGAACCACATAGCTACAGCGAAGCCCTCAGCCTCAGGGGTGAATTACTCCCTCCTCATCATGGGGGCAGCGATGGCGGTGAAGATGGCGGTGGAGATGGCGGTGGAGATGGCTCCGGGGGCAATTCCCCGTCCGGCAGGGTGCCGGAACAGAGAGTTCTGTCCCCCGAATTGGAGTTTCGCGATGGCGGCGGCGCCCCTGGAGTCTTTCTGGAGTTTCGTCAATTGGTGTCAAGGTTTTAGGTCACGACGGCTTAAATAGGCGAAGAATCGGAGTCGGAGGGGGCCTGGGCTGGCCACACCATAGGGGGGCGCGCCCCCCCTTGGGCCGCGCCACCCTAGGGTGTGGGGCCCCCCTGGCACTCCTCCGACTCTCCTTCGGTGTTCTGGAGCCTTCCGGGAAAAATAGGAGGTTTGGCGTTGATTTCGTCCAATTCCGAGAATATTGCCCGAACAGCCTTTCTGGAACCAAAAACAGCAGAAAACAGCAACTGGCCTCTCGGCATCTCGTCAATAGGTTAGTTCCGGAAAACGCATAAAAATGATATAAAGTGTGAACAAAACATGTTGGTATTGTCATAAAACAAGCATGGAACATCAGAAATTATAGATACGTTGGAGACGTATCAATGACATGAGTAAACAAGTGAATCATATAGCAAAGACTTTTCATGAATAGTACTTCAAGACAAGCATCAATAAGTCTTGCATAAGAGTTAACTCATAAAGCAATAATTCATAGTAAAAGCATTGAAGCAACACAAAGGAAGATTAAGTTTCAGCGGTTGCTTTCAACTTATAACATGTATATCTCATGGATAATTGTCAACATAGAGTAATATAATAAGTGCAATATGCAAGTATGTTGGAATCAATGCACAGTTCACACAAGTGTTTGCTTCTTGAGGTGGAGAGAAATAGGTGAACTGACTCAACAATAAAAGTAAAAGAATGGTCCTCCATAGAGGAAAGCATCGATTGCTATATTTGTGCTAGAGCTTTGATTTTGAAAACATGAAACAATTTTGTCAACGGTAGTAATAAAGCATATGAGTTATGTAAATTATATCTTACAAGTTGCAAGCCTCATGCATAGTATACTAATAGTGCCCGCACCTTGTCCTAATTAGCTTGGACTACCGGATCATCACAATACACATGTTTTAACCAAGTGTCACAATGGGGTACCTCCATGCCGCCTGTACAAAGGTCTAAGGAGAAAGCTCGCATTTTGGATTTCTCGCTTTTGATTATTCTCAACTTAGACATCCATACCGGGACAACATGGACAACAGATAATGGACTCCTCTTTAATGCATAAGCATGTGGCAACAATTATTATTCTCATATGAGATTGAGGATATATGTCCAAAACTGAAACTTCCACCATGAATCATGGCTTTAGTTAGCGGCCCAATGTTCTTCTCTAACAATATGTATGCTCCAACCATTAAGGTGGTAGATCTCTCTTACTTCAGACAAGACGGACATGCATAGCAACTCACATGATATTCAACAAAGAATAGTTGATGGCGTCCCCAGAAACATGGTTATCGCACAACAAGCAACTTAATAAGAGATAAAGTGCATAAGTACATATTCAATACCACAATAGTTTTTAAGCTATTTGTCCCATGAGCTATATATTGCAAAGGCGAATGATGGAATTTTAAAGGTAGCACTCAAGCAATTTACTTTGGAATGGCGGAGAAATACCATGTAGTAGGTAGGTATGGTGGACACAAATGGCATAGTGGTTGGCTCAAGGATTTTGGATGCATGAGAAGTATTCCCTCTCGATACAAGGTTTAGGCTAGCAAGGCTATTTGAAACAAACACAAGGATGAACCGGTGCAGCAAAACTCACATAAAAGACATATTGTAAACATTATAAGACTCTACACCGTCTTCCTTGTTGTTCAAAACTCAATACTAGAAATTATCTAGACTTTAGAGAGACCAAATATGCAAACCAAATTAGCAAGCTCTAGGTGTTTCTTCATTAATGGGTGCAAAGTATATGATGCAAGAGCTTAAACATGAGCACAACAATTGCCAAGTATCACATTATACAAGACATTATAGCAATTTACTACATGTATCATTTTCCAATTCCAACCATATAACAATTTAACGAAGAAGAAACTTCGCCATGAATACTATGAGTAGAGCCTAAGGACATACTTGTCCATATGCTACAGCGGAGCGTGTCTCTCTCCCATACAATGAATGCTAGGATCCATTTATTCAAACAAAAACAAAAACAAAAACAAACCGACGCTCCAAGAAAAGCACATAAGATGTGATGGAATAAAAATATAGTTTCAGGGGAGGAACCTGATAATGTGTCGATGAAGAAGGGGATGCCTTGGGCATCCCCAAGCTTAGACGCTTGAGTCTTCTTAGAATATGCAGGGGTGAACCACTGGGGCATCCCCAAGCTTAGAGCTTTCACTCTCCTTGATCATATTGCATCATACTCCTCTCTTCATCCTTGAAAACTTCCTCCACACCAAACTTAGAACAACTCATTAGAGGGTTAGTGCACAATCAAAATATACATGTTCAGAGGTGACATAATCATTCTTAACACTTCTGGACATTGCACAAAGCTACTGAAAGTCAATGGAATCGAAATATCCATCGAACATAACAAAACTGGCAATGCGAAATAAAAGGCAGAATCTGTCAAAACAGAACAGTTCGTATTGACGAATTTTATCGAGGCACCAGACTTGCTCAAATGAAAATTCTCAAATTGAATGAAAGTTGCGTACATATCTGCGGATCACTCACGTAAATTGGCATAATTTTCTGAGTTACCTACAGAGAAAACAGCCCAGATTCGTGACAGCAAAGAAATCTGTTTCTGCGCAGTAATCCAAATCTAGTATGCACTTTACTATCAACGACTTTACTTGGCACAACAAAACACTAAAATAAGATAAGGAGAGGTTGCTACAGTAGTAAACAACTTCCAAGACTCAAATATAAAACAAAAATACTGTAGTAAAAACATGGGTTGTCTCCCATAAGCGCTTTTCTTTAACGCCTTTCAGCTAGGCGCAGAAAGTGTGTATCAAGTATTATCAAGAGACGAAGTGTCAACATCATAATTTGTTCTAATAATAGAATCAAAAGGTAACTTCATTCTCTTTCTAGGGAAGTGTTCCATACCTTTCTTGAGAGGAAATTGATATTTAATATTACCTTCCTTCATATCAATGATAGCACCAACGGTTCGAAGAAAAGGTCTTCCCAATATAATGGGACAAGATGCATTGCATTCAATATCCAAGACAACAAAATCAACGGGGACAAGGTTATTGTTAACGGTAATGCGAACATTATCAACTTTCCCCAAAGGTTTCTTTGTAGAATGATCAGCAAGATTAACATCCAAATAACAATTTTTCAGCGGTGGCAAGTCAAGCATATTATAAATTTTCTTAGGCATAACGGAAATACTTGCACCAAGATCACATAAGGCATTACAATAAAAATCTTTAACCTTCATCTTAATGACGGGCTCCCAACCATCCTCTAGCTTTCTAGGAACAGAGGCTTCGCGCTCTAATTTCTCTTCTCTAGCTTTTATGAGAACATTTGTAATATGTTGCGTGAAAGCCAAATTTATAGCACTAGCGTTAGGACTTTTAGCAAGTTTTTGCAAGAACTTTATAACTTCAGAGATGTGGCAATCATCAAAATTCAAACCATTATAATCTAAATCAATGGGATCATCATCCCCAATGTTGGAAAAAATTTCAGCAGCTTTATCACAGGCAGTTTCAGCAGTTTTAGCAATTTCAGGCAGTTTTGTACGCTTTGCACTAGGAGTAGAAACATTGCCAACACCAATTATTTTACCATTAATAGTAGGAGGTGCAGCAACATGTGAAGAATCAACATTGCTTGTGGTGGTAATAGTCCAAACTTTAGCTACATTTTTCTCTTTAGCTAGTTTTTCATTTTCTTCTCTATCCCACCTAGCACGCAATTCAGCCATTAATCTTATATTCTCATTAATTCTAACTTGGATGGCATTTGCTGTAGTAACAATTTTATTTTCAATATCCCTATTAGGCATAACTTTCGATTTCAAAAGATCAACATCAGAGGCAAGACTATCAACCTTAGAAGCGAGAATATCAATTTTATTGAGTTTTTCCTCAACAGATTTGTTAAAGGCAGTTTGTGTACTAATAAATTCTTTAAGCATAGCTTCAAGTCCAGGGGGTGTGTTCCTATTATTATTGTAAGAATTCCCATAAGAATTAGCATAACCGTTACCATTATTATAAGGATATGGCCTATAGTTATTACTAGAATTGTTCCGATAAGCATTGTTGTTGAAATTATTATTTTTAATGAAGTTTACATCAACATGTTCTTCTTGGGCAACCAATGAAGCTAACGGAACATTATTAGGATCAACATTAGTCCTATCATTCACAAGCATAGACATAATAGCATCAATCTTATCACTCAAGGAAGAGGTTTCTTCGACAGAATTTACCTTCTTACCTTGTGGAGCTCTTTCCGTGTGCCATTCAGAGTAATTGATCATCATATTATCAAGAAGCTTTGTTGCTTCACCAAGAGTGATGGACATAAAGGTACCTCCAGCAGCTGAATCCAATAAATTCCGCGAAGAAAAATTTAGTCCTGCATAGAAGGTTTGGATGATCATCCAAGTAGTCAGTCCATGGGTTGGGCAATTTTTAACCAAAGATTTCATTCTTTCCCATGCTTGTGCAACATGCTCAGTATCTAATTGTTTAAAATTCATTATGCTACTTCTCAAAGATATAATTTTAGCAGGGGGGTAATATCTACCAATAAAAGCATCCTTGCATTTAGTCCAGGAATCAATACTATTCTTAGGCAGAGATAGCAACCAATCTTTAGCTCTTCCTCTTAATGAGAAAGGAAACAATTTCAATTTAATAATATCACCATCTACATCCTTATACTTTTGCATTTCACATAGTTCAACAAAATTATTAAGATGGGCAGCAGCATCATCAGAACTAACACCAGAAAATTGCTCTCGCATAACAAGATTCAGTAAAACAGGTTTAATTTCAAAGAATTCTGCTGTAGTAGCAGGTGGAGCAATAGGTGTGCATAAGAAATCATTATTATTTGTGGTTGTGAAGTCACACAACTTAGTATTTTCAGGGGTGGCCATTTTAGCAGTAGTAAATAAAGCAAACTAGATAAAGTAAATGCAAGTAACTAATTTTTTTGTGTTTTTGATATAGCAAACGAGATAGCAAATAAAGTAAAACTAGCAACTAATTTTTTTTTGTATTTTGATTTAGTGCAGCAAACAAAGTAGTAAATAAAATAAAGCAAGACAAAAACAAAGTAAAGAGATTGGGAAGTGGAGACTCCCCTTGCAGCGTGTCTTGATCTCCCCGGCAACGGCGCTAGAAATTTGCTTGATGCGTGTAGTTGACACGTCCGTTGGGAACCCCAAGAGGAAGGTGTGATGCGCACAGCGGCAAGTTTCCCTCAGTAAGAAACCAAGGTTTAATCGAACCAGTAGGAGTCAAGAAGCACGTTGAAGGTTGATGGCGGCGGGATGTAGTGCGGCGCAACACCAGAGATTCCGGCGCCAACGTGGAACCTGCACAACACAACCAAAGTACTTTGCCCCAACGAAACAGTGAGGTTGTCAATCTCACCGGCTTGTTGTAACAAATTATTAACCGTATTGTGTGGAAGATGATTGTTTGCAGAAAACAGTAAAACAAGTATTGCAGTAGATTGTATTTCAGTATAGAGAATTGGACCGGGGTCCACAGTTCACTAGAGGTGTCTCTCCCATAAGATAAACAGCATGTTGGGTGAACAAATTACAGTTGGGCAATTGACAAATAAAGAGGGCATGACCATGCACATACATATTATGATGAGTATAGTTGTTGGGGGGATGACCCCCGGTATGCCAAAGGCATGCCAAACCGGATGGTATGAGCCATCAAGATACCGGTTTAATATTGATACCGGACATGGTCGTCTCTAACCAAAGATACCGGATAAAAGAATAAGATACCGGATTGAAGAGTAAACCGGATTATGATGGCTGAGTTCAACAGTGTTGGATGAAACAATCCGGTATACCATGAGGGGTATACCGGAGTAAAGGCACCGGAGCAAAGATACCGGTAAAAAGATAACGGAAGAAAGATACCGGAGCAAAGATACTGGAGCAAAGATACCGGATCAAAGATACCGGTAAAAAGATACCGGCATAACAGGCAAAGGTACCGGAAAACCGGTACCAGGGTCACTGTAGCACGTCGGCAAGACTGGTCAAAGATTCTCTAAGGAGCTAGAAGACAAGTATGAGCTAAGCAAAGTAGCTTTAAGCGAAGCCCTGACGCCAAAGGTGGAGGATGACACCAAAAGCAACCGGGGGCGTCAGCCTCTGTGGTTAAAGAAGCCGGTGCCGCCCTTTTTGACTAAAGTGACTTTGTAAAAGTAGTTTGTCTAGTCAAAGATGCTGTAAGATGCCATTAGATGCCATTTTGATGCCATTAGGGTTTCTTGCTCTGTAAGCCACCTCTCCCCTATATAAGGAGAGGAGGTAGCCCCATTACGGGCACGATCTGAGGGACGACCTAGCACCTACGTTCCTGTAACCACAAACCTGTAATTTGCTAAGAGCAATAAAGAGAAAGATCTAGAGCGGAGTTCATCCTTGTGTTCTTCTTCTTGTTTCGCTACCCTTGGTTGTGTTCTTGAGGAAAGCATCCGGAAGTTTGTCCAATCTTATCACAAACCCTCCCCCGAATCCTCTAGCGCACATTCGGCCCCAACTCAAGCCATCCCATGGCATCTGCTCGTTCACCACGACGACAGTTGGCGCCCACCGTGGGGCATGAAGTGGCGCTTGCTGGAGTACATATTCGGGCGGGCCTCCTCACCATCGACGGCGAGCGTGTCGTCACCGCGCTCGTCGACCGCGTCCTCGACATGGACTTCATCAACGACAACGCGGGCTGCTTCGCCAACGGCGGCATCTTCCCCAAGAACGGCCGCATCACCGAGTTCAGCAGCCACCGCGTCTACCTCGGCACCGTCTCGGAGCGCCAGTACCTCTCGCTGGTACTGGAGGCGCCAAGACCCGCCAAGATCTTCACCAACTCGCGGGCTGCGCACCGACCGCGCAGCCAGCAGCGTCGAGGTTATGATGGCCGGCGCAGGAGGCGTTGGCGAAGCGGCAGCTGAGGAGGGCGCTGGGCCCGTCAAGTTCGGGCACATGGCAAAGCATCCAACGGAGCCCGACAGGATCATCCCGGCACCTCTACCGCGCCACCGGCAGCAACCCTGCTGCAGGCCGCCATTGGCTCGTTGGCCACGCCTATCGCTATTAACCCCGGTAATGTAAGGAGTTCTTTTCTCTGCCTGATTTGCTGTCTATAGTATGCCGGTACCTCGAATGAATCTCGGGGACTGCCTCTATCGAAATTGCATGCAATATGTTTATTCTTTCCGTATACCGGTTTGTTTGCTTAAGGTTCGCTCTTCCGGTCTGGTAACGTGCTAAACCTACCGGAGTCTTCGACTTTGCTGCTGTCCGAAACCCGGCTTCATGGCAAGCAAGATAAACCGGAAGGTCCTAAGCACGTGAAAAACGAAAAAGGGACCGAAAACGAACAATCCAGAAGAAAATTTAACTAACCCCGGTCATACCGGTTTTTTGTGAAACATTCCGAATTATTTCTGAATTCAAGAAAGTGCTTGCTTGGCAAAAGAACTTTGAGTCTCATATGCCGAACGCCCAAAAGAGGTAGGCAGAGCCAAAGCAAAAGAACCAAGTGTGCATCGGATTGGATTCGGAAACAAATCCGGAATCTTCACCATGCAAGGATCAGAGCAAAACCAAAACAAACCGGCAAGGTCTTAATCATGTAAATACCGGCTCAACTTATAAGCCTACCGGTGTACCGGTTAAAGTCAGCACCACCAAGAGGGCTTAACGCATTAATACAACTCCCACCCGGTATACCGGGAAAATTTCACGAGGTTGCTTTTCATGAGACAGGAACAGAGTTTTCACAGGTAAAATGGAGATGAGCTCTCCGGGGCTTGGGCGGAAGTAGCAGGTATTTCTGTGGCTTGTTTAGGGGCAGCGAAGCTCGGACAAAGCCGGGCTCGAGCAAAGCCGGGCCGACCTTCATGTGCGTCGACTTCCAACTAAGGTAAAATATTTATGATGTATATGCATCGACTAACCCTGTCTTCAGGCACAACTGTTTTCCGGTGAAAATTCATCGCTACCATCATTTTTCTTAGCTCATAATATATCATGGCACCATCTAGTATCTCAGATCGCCGTTTATCATGGCATCATCCAAACTCTCAGATCGCCGTATATCATGGCACCATCTAGTATCTCAGATCGCCGTTTATCATGGCATCATCCAAACTCTCAGATCGCCGTTTATCATGGCACCATCTAATATCCCAGATCGTTGTTTATTCTGGTTGGCCAAAGTATCACGCCAAAGTCAGCTACATCATGTCACAAGTAATGTGGCATTGACTACTGAGTCAAACCACTGCATATCTGGGTTGACCAGTGGCCATAGCTCGTCGAATATCATCTTGACATAGTCCAAGAGGGCAAAATGTCAAACATGCCAAGATGGCAAAATTTCAATCCGGTATACGCCAAGAAGGCTATACACACCGGTATGTGACAAGCCCAAGAGGGCAAAATGTCAAACATGCCAAGATGGCAAAATTTCAATCCGGTATACGCCAAGAAGGCTATACACACCGGTATGTGACAAGCCCAAGAGGGCAAAATGTCAAACATGCCAAGATGGCAAAATTTCAATCCGGTATACGCCAAGAAGGCTATACACACCGGTATGTGACAAGCCCAAGAGGGTAAAATGTCAAACATGCCAAGATGGCAAAATTTCAATCCGGTATACGCCAAGAAGGCTATACACACCGGTATGTGACGAGCCCAAGAGGGCAAAATGTCAAACATGCCAAGATGGCAAAATTTCAATCCGGTATACGCCAAGAAGGCTATACACACCGGTATGTGACAAGTCCAAGAGGGCAAAATGTCAAACATGCCAAGATGGCAAAATTTCAATCCGGTATACGCCAAGAAGGCTATACACACCGGTATGTGACAAGCCCAAGAGGGCAAAATGTCAAACATGCCAAGATGGCAAAATTTCAATCCGGTATACGCCAAGAAGGCTATACACACCGGTATGTGACAAGCCCAAGAGGGCAAAATGTCAAACATGCCAAGATGGCAAAATTTCAATCCGGTATACGCCAAGAAGGCTATACACACCGGTATGTGACAAGTCCAAGAGGGCAAAATGTCAAACATGCCAAGATGGCAAAATTTCAATCCGGTATACGCCAAGAAGGCTATACACACCGGTATGTGACAAGCCCAAGAGGGCAAAATGTCAAACATGCCAAAATGGCAAAATTTCAATCCGATATACGCCAAGAAGGCTATACACCGATATCTTTCAATCCGGTATCTTTCAAGATGCCGGTCTCTTGGTAAGTTCGCACTAAGTACTGCGTGCTTAACCCGGAACTCGGGGACTGGCTATGCCGGTTTTTTGTTTCCAGCAAAGTTTCGCGCTAAGAACTGCATTCTCAACCCGAAACTCGGGGACTGGGAGGATGTACATATAAGCTGGGAAGTTGAAAACCGGCATAGATTTGAAAGATGAAGCTTTGAAGTTTAAGGTGTGCGGCTTACCACCACGTTGCCGCTGGCATCGTGCCAAGTGGTGTTAAACTCCTTGACGACGCGCGTAAGCCGGCTCAAGTGCTGCGCCGTGCTCCGCGAACCGGAAGTAACAACGACCGGAAGCTTGTCCTTGCCCGGGCCGCGGGTAGCCGGAGACAACTCCGCCTGGTTCCACTTCTCAGCGTTTTCTAGTAGCAGGCCCAGGATGACCTCACCGCGGTTGAGCTCAGTGATCCGGCCCGGCTGCGCTGAGACCTTCTCGCCGGCTTCCCTTGCAGCGCGCCCAGTATGGGCAAATGCAAGGGTGCAAACCGGAAGGCTGTGATGATAAGGTTCACCCGAAGGAGACCGCAATCTGGTTCTTCCTCTTTCGGCCTGAGGGCGCTTGGCATCCGGAGCAGCGCTGCTTCTGGCATCAAAAGCCGAAGCCTTCTGCACTATGGAAGCCGGAGGATCCCCGACTTTGGCACCAATGGAAGTCACGTGCTATAGCACCGAGGGTTACCAGTCGGCTGAAATCGGCGCCACAAAGAAAGCACAAGATAACGCAAGTGATGTAAATACCTCAAGCACAACACAGTCGTTGTCATCATAGCCGGAACCGCCGGCCCGAGTTCCGGAAGGGTCACATGGATCCGGTGCGCCACATTAACTGCGCGAGGGAGACGAAGGATTTGAAGCCTGACGCTGGCACGCCAGGTACAGTGCGCATGTCTCTCACAGGCACAAGTTTTGGGGTATTCTGGACTTCGTCAAGACAAGCATTGAAGACCAAGGAACCGACAGAAAGAAGCCGGAGGTGTTCAATGATGGTTGTTCAGCTAAGTGGGTTCGGCAAGGAGCCGGATGAGTTTAAATGGAAACCGGAAGGATTAATCCGGTACGTTTGGAATGGGAACCTGGCATGACGCGTCAGAAACAGTGCGTATGTCTCTGACAGGCACTGCTCCCCACATATTCTCGACTTCACCGAGAAAGTTTTTGACAACAAAGATACCAGATCAAAGATACCGGAGCAAAGATACCGGAGCAAAGATACCGGAGCAAGTATACCAAAGCTAAATTCGGTGTGATGAGATGGTTTCGGTAGAGACGCCGGAAGGTTTTCAACTAGACGCCGGAAGGTTTAAACCGGTACCTTGAGAAAATAGAACCTGGCATGGTCCGTTGGGTAGGATCCACCGGACTATACCAGCTTCGGGGACTAATGTTGGGGGGATGACCCCCGGTATGCCAAAGGCATGCCAAACCGGATGGTATGAGCCATCAAGATACCGGTTTAATATTGATACCGGACATGGTCGTCTCTAACCAAAGATACCGGATAAAAGAATAAGATACCGGATTGAAGAGTAAACCGGATTATGATGGCTGAGTTCAACAGTGTTGGATGAAACAATCCGGTATACCATGAGGGGTATACCGGAGTAAAGGCACCGGAGCAAAGATACCGGTAAAAAGATAACGGAAGAAAGATACCGGAGCAAAGATACCGGAGCAAAGATACCGGATCAAAGATACCGGTAAAAAGATACCGGCATAACAGGCAAAGGTACCGGAAAACCGGTACCAGGGTCACTGTAGCACGTCGGCAAGACTGGTCAAAGATTCTCTAAGGAGCTAGAAGACAAGTATGAGCTAAGCAAAGTAGCTTTAAGCGAAGCCCTGACGCCAAAGGTGGAGGATGACACCAAAAGCAACCGGGGGCGTCAGCCTCTGTGGTTAAAGAAGCCGGTGCCGCCCTTTTTGACTAAAGTGACTTTGTAAAAGTAGTTTGTCTAGTCAAAGATGCTGTAAGATGCCATTAGATGCCATTTTGATGCCATTAGGGTTTCTTGCTCTGTAAGCCACCTCTCCCCTATATAAGGAGAGGAGGTAGCCCCATTACGGGCACGATCTGAGGGACGACCTAGCACCTACGTTCCTGTAACCACAAACCTGTAATTTGCTAAGAGCAATAAAGAGAAAGATCTAGAGCGGAGTTCATCCTTGTGTTCTTCTTCTTGTTTCGCTACCCTTGGTTGTGTTCTTGAGGAAAGCATCCGGAAGTTTGTCCAATCTTATCACAAACCCTCCCCCGAATCCTCTAGCGCACATTCGGCCCCAACTCAAGCCATCCCATGGCATCTGCTCGTTCACCACGACGACAATAGTGAGATTTAATTGGGCATTACGACAAAGTACATAGACCGCTATCCAGCATGCATCTATGCCTAAAAAGTCCACCTTCAGGTTATCATCCGAACCCCCTCCAGTATTAAGTTGCTAACAACAGACAATTGCATTAAGTATTGCGCATAATGTAATCAGTAACTACATCCTCGAACATAGCACCAATGTTTTATCCCTAGTGGCAACAGCACATCCATAATCTTAGAGATTTCTGTCACTTCCCCAGATTCACGGAGACATGAACCCACTATCGAGCATAAATACTCCCTCTTGGAGTTACAAGCATCTACTTGGCCAGAGCATCTACTAGTAACGGAGAGCATGCAAGATCATAAACAACACATAGATATAAATTGATAATCAACATAACTAGTATTCTCTATTCATCGGATCCCAACAAACACAACATATAGAATTACAGATAGATGATCTCGATCATGTTCGGCAGCTCACAAGACCCAACAATTAAGCACAATGGGGAGAAGACAACCATCTAGCTACTGCTATGGACCCATAGTCCAGGGGTAGACTACTCACTCATCACTCCGGAGGTGACCATGGCGGCGTAGAGTCCTCCGGGAGATGATTCCCCTCTCTGGTAGGGTGCCGGAGGCGATCTCCTGAATCCCCCGAGATGGGATTGGCGGCGGCGGCGTCTCTGGAAGGTTTTCCGTATCGTGGCTCTCGGTACTGGGGGTTTCGCGACGGAGGCTTTAAGTAGGCGGAAGGGCAGGTCAGGGGGCCACACGAGGGCCCCACACTATAGGTCGGCGCAGCCAGGGCTTGGGCCGCGCCGCCCTAGGGTGTGGCCACCTCGTGGCCCCACTTCGTCTCCTCTTCGGTCTTCTGGAAGCTTCGTGGCAAAATAGGACCCTGGGCGTTGATTTCGTCCAATTCCGAGAATATTTCGTTACTAGGATTTCTGAAACCAAAAACAGCAGAAAACAGCAACTGGCACTTCGGCATCTTGTTAATAGGTTAGTTCCAGAAAATGCACGAATATGACATAAAGTGTGCATAAAACATGTAGATATCATCAATAATGTGGCATGGAACACAAGAAATTATCCATACGTCGGAGACGTATCACTCCTATGGCTCAAGCATCGACTGCTTCTTCCCTTTCCAAAGGGAAAGACGTCTCTCCAACTGCTGCCACCGCGACTCCTCCTTCTGTAAGTCTTTTTCTAACTGTGATGCAAATCTCTTGGAGTGTGCTTTGCTTGACAATTTCTGGTAAAATATCCTTCTTTCTTAAGGACTTGCGAGGCGTTATTTCCTCTTTGGAGGCCTTCGCCTCCCAATTCACTTCTCTGGAAGCTGACTGTCAGGGGGAAGACCCCGGATAGGGCAATGGACGCGGAGCAGCCGGCTGGCCACTGGCCGGCTCGCGGCAAAGGCCGGCTGAGGAGCAGCCGGCTGGCGCCGTGGCCGGCTGGTCCGGAAGCCGGCTGGCTCTAGGTCCTAGTTGGCCTGGCTGCGGCCACCAATGCTGTAGCTGGGCCGGCTTCTACAAGCCATATCCGACTGGGGTTTGTACCTCAGACCGACTCGAGGCTGGCGAGTCTTGCACTGGAAGGAACCGGGTTGGTGATCCGGGTTCCCAAAGTCCACGCTGACTCCATCTTCCGTAAAGCGCGGGGCACTGTGGAGCAATAGTGCCGCGCGCCGGACAGGCCGTCAGGGCTTACGACGATCCGTACTGGCTACAGTGGCTGACGGCGACAGGGACACCTCCTCCATACCGCTGACCGTGGCAGCCGGATGGGACAGGCCACGATGCCTCAACCACTCCTGACGTCACCGCCTCGGGAAGGAGCGGAAGCCGAAGCCGGCCCAGCCGGCCAGTAAACTATAGGGTCTTATATGTAAAGTGCCGGTGCCTATATAAGCCGCACTACCCCCTCTCGTGCAGGGGATCGATCATTTATTGCTTTCACCCACCTACAGAGCTGCCCTGTGAGAGAGACCATCGTCTCCCTTAGCCTCTCAGGAGCAGCCGGACACAGCTCTAGGAGCACCATTGTATTGTGTGATCATCATATACACTCATAGCAGGAGTAGAGGTTTTACCTCCACCGGAGGGCCTCGAACCTGGGTACGTCGCCGTGTCGCTCGTGCCCATACCCGCATCCGGATACCGCCGTGAGATCCCTCAGGAACCACTTCGATTAGCCACCCTATGGCATATGCCGTGACGATACCACGACATTTGGCGCCCACCGTGGGGCCTTCAGCATCCTCGGCCGGTGTCTTCATCCGGACGGGCCTCACCACCACCACCGGCGAGCGAGTCGCTTCGGTGCTTGATGCGGAGATTCGGCTCCCTCGACTGCGTCAGCGACAACGCTGGCTGCTTCGCTGACCGGCCCTTCCCGGCCGGCGGCAGCGTCATCTCCTTCGGCGGCTTCGACGTCTACGTCGCCACCGTCGCACCGCCGCGCTACCCGCGGCAGGTGCTGCGCTGCGCTAGCCCTCCTCCGCGAGCCGGCAGCAGCGCTCCCGCCAGCCCCGTCGTCGTGCAAGTCATGATGGCTGGCGACGAGCTCCCTACCAAGAACCCGCGCATGCGCGGCCCCAACCTGGAGCGCAACATCGACCCCAACGCCTCCGGCTCGGGCCCGAAAGCGCCACCGCCACCGTCCCGGCTGGACGAAGTCCGGGCAAAGCTGAGCACCCCGCTCACGCCTGGTGCCGACCCCACCGCCATCGAGGCGGACTTGGAGGCGCACCGCCAGCTCCTCCTCAAGCAAACCGAAGAACTGGCTGCTGCTAAGCGCCAGATGGAGATCACCCAGCGCGAGTACAACCGCGCCCACGGCCTCACTCCAGGCGGCGACGAGCCAAGCCGAGCAGGCCACATCCGCCGCAGGGGCCGCGACCTTGGCGCTGAGATCGCCCGCGACGGCGCTCCTTCGCCGGCTCCGTCCGCGGAGCTCCCCGTCTACAACACCCCCGACAAGAACGTGCGCGCGGCAGAAGCCGCCGCAGAAGAGCTGAACCGCCTCGAAGGCGAAGAGTTACGCCGCCAGACCTGGCGGGTGACTGAGCTGCTCAACGCAGCCAACAGGCAGATCGCCGACCCCAGGTATGTCAATGCCCCCAGAGCTTCTCACGCTCGTGGAGCTGCAGGCAACGACAGGGAAGGCGCCAGGGACACGGCCGAGTCCTCCTCCCCAGCACCAAGCCGGCGCCATGATTCCCGGGCCACGCACAGCTCGGGCCGGCCAAGCCACCAGCCGAGCGGCAGCAGCCGCAGCCGGCCCCCTCCAAGCCGGAACCAGGAGCAAGACTCCGGGCCCCGCCGTCATCACCGAGCGGCTCCAGAAGCAAGCGGCGCGCGCCAGCCGGCACACTCCCGGCTGGGCCCGCGCATCGAGCCCGCCGACGCCCGAGATCGCCTCGACCGGCTGGTCGAATCCCGCATTGCGGAAGAAGAAGCTCCAGCCGGCCCAAAGTGCTTCGGGCCCCGCATCGCCAACGAGCCCACGCTCGAAGGCTTCACGCTCCCCCGTGACACCCCCAAGTACGACGGCACCGCCAAGCCGGAGGACTGGCTGCAGGACTACTCCACCGCAGTCGGCATCGCCAAAGGCAACAAGCGCTGGGCCGTGCGCTACTCCCCCCTGATGCTGGTCGGCTCCGCCCGCACATGGCTCAACAACCTGCCAGCCGGCAGCATAAACGGCTGGCTCGACTTGGCGGCCTTCATCAGCAACTTCACCGGCACCTATCGCCGGCCGGGTCGCCCCCAGCAGCTCGAGATGTGCAAGCAGGGCCCCGACGAGACGGATCGCGCGTACCTGACGCGTTGGTGCGAGATGCGCAACTCCTGTGAGGGCGTGCACGAGATCCAGGCCATCAGCTTCTTCATGGGAGGCTGTCGGCCCAACACCATGCTGTGGCACAAGTTGCGCCGCAGTGACCCCAAGTCGATGGCCGCCTTGATGGCCATCGCCGACAAGTACGCGCTGGCTGAGGAAGCCGGCAATGCGCCGGCTGACGTTGCGCCGGCCCCCACCAGAAGGGACAACAACAAGCCGGCCGAGGGCGCCTCGCACGGCAGCCGGCGGGACAACTACCGCGGCAAGCGTCACAACGACCAGCCGGACCGCCGGTACGGCTCCGCCCACGTGGCCGCCGTGGCAGACAACGCGGCAGGCGGCAGCCGCCGCCAGAAGCAAGACCGGCAATGGAAGCCGAAGTACACCTTCGAGCAGATGCTCGACTCGCCGTGCAAGTACCACAGCGGCAAGAACCCCTCCAACCACACCACCCGCGACTGCCACTTCATGAAGCGGCTGACAAGCGGTGAACCTCTACCGCCTCCCCCCCCCCCGCCTCCACCAGCCGGCGGGCCGGGTGGCCAAGCCGGCGCAGAGAACGCCAACCTCGAGCACCACGAGGCTAATCAAGTGCACCATGCCGGCCGATATCTGGCCGAAGACGCCACCTACATCATCTTCACCTCCGAGCCCGAGGACAGGACGAGCCAAGAGCGCCGTTCCCCCGAGGTCAACGCGGTCATACCGCCGGTCCCCCAGTACCTAAACTGGTCAGAGCAGGCCATCACTTTTGATCGCCGCGACACACCGGCTGTCCTGCCGAAGCCGGGCAGCTACGCCATGGTCCTCGACCCCACCATCGGCACAACCCGGCGCAGCGTGCGTTTCTCGCGCGTCCTCATCGACGGCGGCAGCAGCATCAACATCCTCTACCGCGACACCGCCCGCAAGCTGGGCATCCAGGAGGCCGAGTTGCGCCCCACCCCCACCGTCTTCCATGGCATCGTGCCAGGCCATTGCTGCCAGCCGATCGGCCGGATCACGCTGGAGGCGATGTTCGGGAAGCCGGACCACTTCCGCACCGAGAGAATCGAGTTCGAGGTGGTGGACCTCGTGAGTCCCTACCACACGCTCCTGGGCAGGCCGGCCCTGACCAAGTTCATGGCGGTGCCCCACTATGGGTACCTGAAGATGAAGCTGCCTGGCCCCAAGGGGGTCATTACCGTAGCCGGCAATTATCGCTGCTCCATGGACTGCGCCACGCAGAGCTCCAAGATGGCCCAGACGCTGGTCATCGCCACCGAGAAGCAGCTCATCCACGACGCCGTCGCCCTCGCCAAAGCCGCGCAGACAGACATGCCGGCTGCGGGCAACCCGGCTGGGACGACTCACTTCCAGCCGGCCGACAACACCAAGAAGATCCTGCTGGACCCGGCGCAGCCGGACAAGTTCGTCACCATCGGTGCCGGCTTGAACAAGAAATAGGAAAGCGAGCTCACCAGCTTCCTCCGTGAGAATCGGGACATCTTCGCATGGACTCCAAGAGACATGCCGGGTGTGCCGAGGGAGTTGGCTGAGCACCACCTCCACGTTCGGCCTGAAGCCAAGCCGGTGAAGCAGCCTCTCAGGCGCTTCGCCGAAGAACGAAGGAAGGCCATCGGTGAAGAAATCGCCCGGCTCCTAGCTGCCGGCTTCATCATGGAAGTGCTGCACCCGGACTGGTTGGCGAACCCGGTCCTGGTTTTGAAGAAGAACGGCTCCTGGCGCATGTGTATCGACTACACCAGCCTGAACAAGGCGTGCCCAAAGGATCCCTTCCCCCTGCCGCGCATAGATCAAGTCATAGACTCGACTGCCGGCTGTGAACTGTTGTCTTTCTTAGACGCCTATTCAGGCTACCACCAGATTCCTTTGAATCCGGCTGATCAAATAAAGACTTCGTTCATTACCCCGTACGGGGCTTATTGCTACACGACTATGCCGTTCGGCTTGAAAAATGCAGGCGCCACCTACCAAAGGTGCATGCAAAAATGCTTGCAGGATCAAATCGGCAGAAACGTTCACGCATATGTGGATGATGTCGTTGTAAAGACCAAGGAGACGACTACCCTCCTTGATGACCTGAGAGAAACCTTCACCAATCTGAGAAGATTCCGGATGAAGCTCAACCCGGCCAAGTGCACATTCGGCGTGCCGTCTGGCCAGCTCCTTGGCTACCTCGTCTCTCAGCGAGGGATCGAAGCCAACCCGGACAAGATCAGTGCCCTGGAGAAGATGGAACTGCCGCAGTGCCTCAAGGACGTCCAGAAGTTTGCTGGCTGCCTGGCCTCCTTGAGCCGCTTCGTCAGCCGGCTGGGGGAGAAGGCACTGCCCCTGTATCAACTAATGAAGAAGGCGGACAAGTTCGTCTGGTCACCGCAGGCGGATGAGGCCTTCCGTGACTTGAAGCGCGTGCTCTCAACCGCGCCAATCCTTGCAACGCCGGGTTCAATGGAGCCGATGCTGTTGTACATCGCAGCCACCAACCGAGTGGTTAGTGTTGTCCTGGTGGTGGAGCGCAGAGAAGCCGGCAACAGGGAGCAGCTGGTTCAGCGCCCAGTCTATTACCTTAGCGAAGTGCTCTCCCAGTCGAAGCAAAATTACCCCCACTACCAGAAGGTCACCTACGGCGTCTACATGGCGGCCAAGAAGCTCAAGCACTACTTCCAAGAGCACCCCATCAGGGTGGTTGCCACAGCGCCCTTGGCAGAAATTATAGGCAGCAAGGATGCCAACGGCCGGGTTGCCAAGTGGGCCCTGGAGCTAGCCGCCCACACCATCCTCTATGAGCCACGCACAGCCATCAAGTCGCAGATCCTCGCGGACTTCTTCGTCGACTGGGCCGAGATGCAGTACCTGCCGCCTGTGCCGGATTCCACACATTGGAAGATGCACTTCGACGGCTCGAAGATGCGCAACGGCTTGGGAGCCGGCATCGTCATCACTTCTCCCAAGGGGGACCGGCTGGACTACGTCCTGCAGATCCACTTCGCCGCCTCCAACAATGTGGCGGAGTATGAAGCGCTCATTCATGGGCTGAAGCTGGCCAAGGAGATTGGCGTGCGTCGCATACTCTGCTTCGGCGACTCCGACTTGGTCATACAGCAAGCATCTGGCGACTGGGACGCGAAGGACGCCAACATGGCCTCATACCGCTTCCATGTCCAGCAGTTATCCGGCTTCTTCGACGGCTGCGAATTCCACCATGTGCCACGGGCAAACAACGAAGTGGCTGATGCCTTATCCAAGATTGGCTCAACCCGGCAAGCCATTCCGCCGGGTGTCGCCTTGGCGGTTCTCAAGAAGCCGTCCATCACACCGTCACCGGACTCGGATTCAATATTCGTGCCGGCTGACCCGGGGGCTGCTCAGCCGAACCCGGGGGCTTCATCGCCCAAGTCGGGGGCTAACAAGCCAAACCCGCCGGCTAGCATGCCGAACCCGGGGACTTCTCAGTCCAACCCGGGGGCTTCATCGCCAAACTCGGGGGCTAGCAAGCCGAACCCGCCGGCTAGCAAGCCGAACCCGGCGACCATGCAGTCGAATCCGGAAGCTCCCACGCAGGAGGCCCTGTTGGTCAGCGTATTCGAGATAAGATGCGTACCTTCATGGGCACAAGAATTCCTCTCCTACCTCACCGACGGTGTGCTGCCTGATGATAGAGTCCAGGCCAGGCAGATTGAGAGAAGGGCCAAGGCCTATACCATCATCAACCACCAGCTGTACAAACGCAGCGTAAGTGGGGTGTTCCAGCGGTGCGTCGAGCCGGCTGAAGGGATTGAACTCCTACGGGAAATCCATCAAGGAGAGTGCGGACATCACGCCTCATCCAGAGCCATAGTGGCCAAAGCCTTCCGGCACGGTTTTTACTGGCCGACTGCGCTCAGAGAAGCAGAAGATTTGGTGAAGAAGTGCAACGGCTGTCAGCGCTTCGCAAAGCAAAGACACCAGCCGGCTTCCGCCTTGAAAACCATCCCCATCACATGGCCATTTGCCGTATGGGGCTTGGATATGGTAGGCCCAGTCAGAACAGCGCGAGGCGGCATGACACACCTCTTGGTGATGATTGACAAATTCACCAAGTGGATCGAAGCCAAGCCAATCAAGAAACTGGACGGGTCCACAGCCGTCACATTCCTCAAGGAAATCATTGTGAGATTCGGCTACCCCCACACCATCATCACCGACAATGGCACCAACTTCTCCCAAGGCATCTTCTCTCGCTATTGCGGGGAAATGGGGATCCGGATGGCCCTATCTTCTGTGGCACACCCAGAGTCCAACGGACAAGTGGAAAAGGCTAACGGCTTAGTCCTAGCCGGCATCCGGCCCCGGCTGGTGGAGCCGCTCGAGCGAGCAGCCGGCTGCTGGATTGAAGAACTGCCCAATGTGCTGTGGAGCCTGCGCACAACGACAAACCGCTCGCCGGCTTCACACCATTTTTCCTCGTATACGGGGCCGAAGCCGTCTTGCCGACTGATATCGAGCATGACGCGCCAAGGATCAAGCTCTACACGAAGCGAAGCCAAAGAAGCTCGCGAAGATGGAGTTGACCTGGTCGAAGAGGCCCGGCTGCTGGCTGAGTCTAGATCTACTATCTACCAGCAAAGCCTCCGACGCTATCACAGCCGGAAGGTCCAGCCCTTAGCATTCCGAGAAGGAGACCTAGTGCTCCGGCTGATCCAGAGGACAGCCGGACAGCATAAACTGTCATCCCCATGGGAGGGTCCCTTCATCGTGAGCAAGGCAGTAGGCAATGATTCCTACTATCTCATAGATGCCCAAGAGGCTAAGAAAAACAAGCCGGACAAGGCTGACGAGGAGACTAAACGTCCCTGGAATGTCAGGTTACTCCGCCCATTTTACACATGAGAGCAGGAATGTATGTATCCCTTGTATCCCTTTTGTGAGTTATGAAAAAGCTTGCGCCAAGAGCGCCGTTTCCGACAAGTTTTTCGCGTACTTTACCTTGTTTCGCCAATTGGCTTGAACCCTCTCACGCGGCCGGCTCAGTAACGTGATCCGGTTTCCGACAGCCGGCTTCCGATCCAGCTACAGACCGCAACCCGGCTGTCCGGCTGGCGGGAGTAAGGCCTAGGGAGCCGGCACGCGAAAAACGGCTAAGGGAAAGAGTAAAAGCGAGTTGACTTGCAACTTTTCATAAAAGTGCCGGATTGCCGAATTCAGCTCGTTCGACTGAAATACTGTCGGCCTCACCCAGCGGCCCGCTCTTGATCCGGCGACGGATCGCAAGTCGGACGTACGACCGACGAGGGCACAGCCAAAGAGTGGGGCGGATGGGAAAAAGCGAACGAGTCAAAAGAAAGCAACTCGGCACACAAATGATTAACAAACACATTAAAGTGTGACATAATTAAAGGGCGATAATATTCATACATCTGCACCCGGCATACCGGGGATTTAATAAATTGTCTTGGCAAAATAACAACTGGAAAGCAGGAAATCTAAGCCGGAGGGGCATCAGCGGAGCCGGCTGCCGGGTCGTCCTCGGGCACGCCCTCCGCCTCCTCATCGTCCATGTATTCTCCATCGGATGGAGGAGGGTTCGGGTCCGCGATGAAGAGGGCCTTGTCGACGAAGTCGGCGATGGTGCTGGCTCGAGCAAGGCGGGCGGCCTTGAGATCGGCTGGGAGCTTGTCCTCCACGCCGGCTCGCCGAAACTCAAGCTGCCCCAGGTCCACCTCGTTGTACCAGGAGAGGACGAAGGACAGCGCCATGTCGGCACCGGCGCGCGTGGCCGACTCCTTCCAGTCGAGGAAGCGGTCCGGCGCCCGCTCCATCGCGGAGATGAGGCCGGAGATATCTTGCGGCGCCGCCTCTTCAGGCCACAGCATGGGCACCAGCTCTTCAGCCGCCTTCCGGAGCTCCCAGCCGAGCTTGGTGACGGGCTCGATGCGGGCAGCCATGGACGCCAGGTGGTCCTCCATGGAGAAGTACTCCGAGCTGCCCTCGCCGGTCTCCCGCCTCCTGGAGTCGCGCGCGACGCCAACGGCTGCCAAAGCCGCCTCCTGCGTCTCCGGGAAGGCCGCTGCAAGAAGAAGAAGCAAGTCAGAAACCATCAAAGCCGAAATAAGCTGAAAAATGCAAATTTTCGAAGTCCTAAGCCAAAAGGAAAAGCCTGGCGGCAGCCGGCAAGAACCGACTGTCGCCAGCCCGAAGATGAGGATAACGAAGAAATCAGAAGTTTCTGCTGCCGGCTGCCAACGAAAGCCGGCAGTCGACAGCCGAAAGCCGGCAAAGGGAAAGGAACATAGAGATGTACTCACCCGCCAAGCCGCGATCAAGCGCGCTAAAATCGTCGGTCCAACGCTTGGCGGTAGCCGTCAGCTCTGTGGACTTGGCGGTGACCTCCTCCTGCAGCGCAAGCCGCTGCTTCTCCACCTCCGTCAGCCGCCGGCTCAGATCATCCACCTTCGCCTTCTCCGCCGTCCTGAGGGAGTTGAGCTCGGTGAGATGGTTCTGCTCCAGCAGGCGCAGCCGCGTCAGCTCCTGCTCAGCCAGCTTGAGCTTGCCGGCGGCGGATCGGCCCGCCTCCTCGCTCTCGGCGCACTGGGCGCGAGCGGCTCGGAGATCCGACTCCAGCTGCGGGACCTTGGCGGCTTCAACTGCGAGGCGGCCAGAAAGAAATGTCAGCCAACCAAGATTAAAAAGAAACAAGACATCAAGTCGAAAGAAGCATAGAGCTTACCCTTGACGGCTTCCAGCTCGCGGGCCAAGTCGGCCCGGTCCAGCTTGGCCTTGTGGTAATGGGTGACGGCGCGATTGTACAAAGTGGTGCGCCGGTCCATCACAGCCTAAGGAAAAGAAAAAGTTAGTCGATCAGGCGAAACCCGTGCCGGCTCCAAGCAGCCGGCCCATGCCTCGGAGGGCTACCAGGATAATGATCAGATCAAAAACAGACGAAGCTTACCTTGCCGGCTTCCTCCACCTTGGCAAAGTTAGCCGCAGCCTCGGCTGCCCTGGCCTTGAGATTGGCCTGCAGGCTGGAGAAGAACATCTCCACCGATGCTTGGCCGGGGTTCCCCTCCCGGCTGGACACCTCGTAGGAGTCGGCGCGGAGCCACGCCTGCTCCATGGTGGCAGCCGAGCCGAGGCTGGAGTCGGAGGCGGACGGCACCTGAAGAAGAAGTGCGCCCTTGGCCACGTGCAGGCCTTGCGGTAACGCCGATGGGGTCCCCGTCCTCACCAGCGCGCGCGAGTCGGCGCCCTCCATGCGCGCCGGCTCGTCTCTCGCCGGCTCCTTCCTGGCCGGCTCCTCTGTCGTCGGCTGCGGCGACGGCGTCGCTCCGGGCGCAGCGGATGGCCCAGCCAGCCCAGTTGTCTCCGGCGCCTGGGGCGCCCCCTCCGGGCTCTCGTCCAGCTCCACCACGGTGGGCCTGGTGCCGGCTCCGGCCGCAGGCGGCGCAGCCCTGCCAGCACCGGTTCTAGGAGCAGCCCTGCCGGCTCCGGCTCCGGCTGCAGGCGGCATGCCCCGCCCGGCCCCAGCGGCTGGGTCCAGAAGAGGTGTCCGGCGCGGGAACATGTCGTCCAGCGTCGGCCGCCGAGTCGGCTCGACCCGCATGCCGCGATCAGGCGCTGAGGCCAGCGGCACGGCGAAGGAAGGTGCCCCTGCGGAAGGCGCAGTACCCGCAGGCGGCGGTGGCATAGGAGCGCGCGATGAAGGCTGCGGCGTCGGCTCCCTCCTTTGGCGCAGCGGCGGCGACGCGACGCGCGGAGCTTGCCGGGAGCCGCCGCCCTGGGCAAACTTGATGGGGGCCCTAGCCGGATAAATAGAAAGACAATAAGCATGAAAGCAAGGAAAGAAAAGGGATCAAACAAGAAAAAGAAAGAGAACTCACCCGGCCTGCTCCGGGACCTTCTTCGGCTGCTGCCGGCGCTGCTTCTTCGCCTTCGCCTCCAAGGCGGCGGTGGAGCCGGCTCGCTTCGTGCCCTTGGGCGCCGAAGTCGCCGTGGTGCTTGGCGGCCTCGTACGCAGAGGCACGGCGGGGATTGGCCCCGTGCCGGACGTCGCCGGCTCCTCCTCCTCCTGCTGCTCTGGTGAGGGGGGCGGATTGTGCTCCCCCTGGCCGCCTAGATCAGGCGCCTGCGGCAGGTCGTCGTCGCCGGCATGGTCGCCGGCTTGGTCAGCCGGATCGACGTGATCCGGCGTCCACCTCCTCGTCGCCAGGTCGCCGTCCTCGGCGTTCTGGCGCTCAAAAAGCTAGAAAGACAGAGAAAACATGAGCACATGGCAAGCCGGAAGTCGGCAAAAGAAAAAGGAAGTCGGCCCCGCAGCCGCAAGCCGGAAAATGGCAAAGACACGAGGCTTACCCGCGCCGGTGGGCGGTTCCTGTCGCAGGGCACCAGCCCGTAACTCCAGTCCTCCGGCAGGTTCGCCTTGGTGATGTGGTTCACCCGGCTGGCCACCTGGGCCTTGGTGAGCGGCGCAATGGACGTCCGGTTCGGATCGAACCGGCCGGACATGTGCCCGATCTTGTGGGTGCGCATCTGGAGCGGCAGCACCCGGCGCTCGGCGATGGTGCAGAGGAGATCTTCGGCAGTCAGCCCGCCATCGGTGGCTGTCGCCAGGAAGTCCCAAAGCAGGTTCACCTCGGCGTTCGGATCCGACGAGCGGGCGTTGTGGCTCCAGTTGATCCGGCCGACTGGGGGAGCCGGGTTGAACTCCGGCAGGTTGATCCGGTCGACGAGCTCCCCCTCGTTGCGCACGTAGAAGAATGACATCTGCCAGTTCTTCACTGAGTCGACGGTGGGGATTTTGGGGAAAGGCGTACCAGGCCGGGTGTAGATCGAGGCGGCGCCGCAGGCTCGCAGGCGGCCGTCGTTGGTCTGCGCCTTCAAGAAGAAGAGCCGACTCCAGAAGTCGATGTCGGGCCACAAGCCGGCGTAAGCCTCCATGAACGCCACGAAGCAGCTCAGGAGGACGCACGCGTTGGCCGGCAGGTGGTGCGGCTGAAGGCCGAAGTGGTTGAGGAACTGCCGGAAGAACGTCGAAGCCGGCAGGCCCAGCCCGCGATCGAGGTGCGCGCCGAAGACGACGCGCTCGCCGGGCCGCGGCTCGGGCTCCACCTCCTCGCCGGGCACCTGCGTGATCACCGACTGCGGGATCCGCCGGAGGCGCACCAGGCGTTCGATGTCGTCTTCCTGCATGTAGGAGCCCCTCCACGATCCGCTGGGGGACGCCATTGACGAGGTCGAGGAAGAAGATGACTAGGAGAGACTAAACGGCGAGGAAGAACCTTGTGACCGCGGCGGCGACAACGGCGGCTGAGGACGCTCCGTCGAGACGCGCGGCCCCGTGGCGCCGGATTGACGGAGTGGCGGCGGCGGATCGGTGGAGATTCGCCCGCCGGAGTTCGCCAGCGGGAGGCGTTCGCCGGAGCAACAGCGAGCTCGAGCGCGCAGGGAGCGATGGAAGCAGGAGCGCGAGGAGGAAGAGAATGGCAAGTGGCCGCCTCGATGCCTCCCCCGCGGCATTTATAGCCTCCTGCCGCGGGCGGTTGGCCTCCAAGTGGCGGTCGTGGGCCACGTCCCCGGATTTACTGCGCCGTAACTCCTCCCACGTCCACGACGGTTTTCGGAAACGGCCACACCACGTCGCCCACTACCGCACCGGATCCGGGGGGACATTGATGTGACCAGACGAACCGACCGCCGGGCCAGGCGTCAGACCAGTCAAGTCGGGCGCAGGACCCGAGGCGGCGGAGACTCCGGCGCGCCGCAAGCCGGAGCCGGACAATAAGTTCCACCCGAGCCAAAATTCGTCAGCAAGGCGGAGGCGCCATCAGATCTTGCGAGAAAGCAAAAAACTGTACAAGTGTAAAAAGCGGCCGGCTAGAAGCAGCCGGCAGGAACGAGCCGGATGAGGGCGCAGCCGGCTGAATGGAAATTCTCAGTCGGCCCCTCCAAGTGCCGTCTAATATATTCGAGAAGCCAGGAAAACCTGCCTAGGTCCTTCTAAACGCAGGACCTTGCCAGCTTCGGGGGCTAATGTCGGGGGGAAGACCCCGGATAGGGCAATGGACGCGGAGCAGCCGGCTGGCCACTGGCCGGCTCGCGGCAAAGGCCGGCTGAGGAGCAGCCGGCTGGCGCCGTGGCCGGCTGGTCCGGAAGCCGGCTGGCTCTAGGTCCTAGTCGGCCTGGCTGCGGCCACCAATGCTGTAGCTGGGCCGGCTTCTACAAGCCATATCCGACTGGGGTTTGTACCTCAGACCGACTCGAGGCTGGCGAGTCTTGCACTGGAAGGAACCGGGTTGGTGATCCGGGTTCCCAAAGTCCACGCTGACTCCATCTTCCGTAAAGCGCGGGGCACTGTGGAGCAATAGTGCCGCGCGCCGGACAGGCCGTCAGGGCTTACGACGATCCGTACTGGCTACAGTGGCTGACGGCGACAGGGACACCTCCTCCATACCGCTGACCGTGGCAGCCGGATGGGACAGGCCACGATGCCTCAACCACTCCTGACGTCACCGCCTCGGGAAGGAGCGGAAGCCGAAGCCGGCCCCGGCCGGCCCGATAAACTATAGGGTCTTATATGTAAAGTGCCGGTGCCTATATAAGCCGCACTACCCCCTCTCGTGCAGGGGATCGATCATTTATTGCTTTCACCCACCTACAGAGCTGCCCTGTGAGAGAGACCATCGTCTCCCTTAGCCTCTCAGGAGCAGCCGGACACAGCTCTAGGAGCACCATTGTATTGTGTGATCATCATATACACTCATAGCAGGAGTAGAGGTTTTACCTCCACCGGAGGGCCTCGAACCTGGGTACGTCGCCGTGTCGCTCGTGCCCATACCCGCATCCGGATACCGCCGTGAGATCCCTCAGGAACCACTTCGATTAGCCACCCTATGGCATATGCCGTGACGATACCACGACACTGACAAGGCTCGACTACAAGAGGAAGTCAAATCTTCCTCCTTGAAATTGGATGGCGTAGTCAAGATAGCTGCTGAGGCTCACCAAGAGGTTGACTCTCTGAAGGTGGAACTGGGCAAGATGAAAGAGAAGTTGAAGGAGGAGGAAGCATCCAGGCTGGTGGCTGAAGCTCGGGCAGCCGAAAAGGATGAAGTCCTTCGTCAATCTTCTTTGGCCTTACTTGGTAATTTTTATACACCTCTATCGATTGATGTACTTATGGATTTGATCCTTTTGCCAATGTACTTTTTTCTTTCTTTTCCCTGCAGAAGCGGCGAATATCCCTGCTGATGCCCTGGACAGAGTTCCAAACAACTCTCCAGCAAATGCTATGTCGGTGATTCTTGCCTCTCACCAGCTTACGCAGGAGCTTCTTGTAAAGGGGAAGGGTGCTCTGGCGCGGATGCACTGGATGATTTCCCCAAGATCAAGCAGGAGAAGTCCCTGGGGCAGCTGGTCGATGCCTTCGCGGTTGACACCAAGGAGGTTATCGAGGTATTCAAGCGTACATCGCGCACTTATGGTGCTGTCCTTGCCTTCCAGCTTATGATGGGTTACGGCTTTAAGGGTGACATCGAAGAGATGACCAAGGAGCTGCCGAAAGAGCAAGACGGGCAGCTTGTTGATTTAAGCGCCTTTAAAGCGTCTGCCCTTACTTGTGCCCGCCAGCTCCTTGATCTGGTTTCATCATGGAAATCATCGGCTGGACCCAATTTATTGACTCAGACCCAAGCCCCTTGATTCTTGTAGCAACCTTATGCTTGAGCTGATGTGAAACATTGTTCTGCCGCAAAACTTACGCTTGTAATAAACTCCGTGCTAGCAATGTTGTTACCACACTTTTATTATGATATTTCTTCTTGTACTTCTCCCGATGGGAGTTATTTCGGATGCTCAGCTGTACCATATCCATCATCCTTTTGTAACGGTGTTTCCTGCAGGTCTTCCCAGTGCCCTCATTTGTTGACGACTCTTCGGGTGCCCTTCCTGAAAGTGATCGGATCCAGCGTATGAAGGACCGGATTACGCAGATGGAAAAGGACCTGCGCAGCACTTATGCCTTAGCTTCTATTATCAATAAGAAGAGCGAGATTGCAGCCGACGTGGAACAGTACACTCTTACTGAGCTGCATAAAGCTACTGAGAGTTTGAACTGTAAGTTTCCTGATTCCTTTGCCCTTTTGTCAACAACACCTTGTCTGACTCTTTAATGATTCTTTTGCCAGTCATAGCGTTGAACCGTGCGGAAGAGAACAAGCGGATACACGAGCGAGTGCATGCTTTAACCCAGCTTTCCTCATCCGAAGAGATTTTCTGGCGGGATCACTCGAAAGCTTCGGTTGTTGCAAAATTTCAGGATCGGGTCCAACAAGTCCACCAATTCTTTGATAAGTGCTACAAAGCTATGAGGGTGGTTTGGAAGACAATGTTTCCTTTGAATGCAGTTCCCCCCACGCTTTTGACTTTGATGTCTGAATTTGGAAACGCCAAGAAGGTTCGGGACTTGGTGCGAGCTCAAGTTTTCGCAGGGGCCAAGTGTACGCTTGCCCTTGTGCTTGCTCGTTATCCCTCAGCATGTTTGCTATCTATCGCCAACGCTACTGGTGATTTTGAAGAACTGTACCCGAAGGTTTTAGTGCCCGCCAATATAATTGTTGATAGGCTTGAAGAGGAGTCAAATCTACCTGAAGAAAGGGAAACTCCGCAAGGGTGACGTCAGGGTGTAAAGTTATTTTTGTAAAATGAATTGCATTGGCTAATCCATCCAAGTGTTAGGATTGTTAAGCCGAGACTTGTTATTTGGTAAATACATGAATATGTACTTTTACCGTGCCGTTGGCAAATTTTTGAAGGAGCAAATCTTAATTGCCCGTTATATGTATGTATACTGGTTGGTCAGCAAATCATTATGAGTGATCAGCTCGTGTTGCAGGTTTTGCTAAACCTGTTGTATGCGCAACTTTGCTTTCAACCGATTGTGAGTTTCGACAGTCACTCCCGAATATTTCGGGTGCAATGATTCTGCCAATGAGCCCGTTGTTCTTTGATATTTCCATAAGTGAAATATCGAACGTGGGTTGTTTTATGTTTTCCAAACTCTTGCTTTTTGCGGCACTCGTAGAGGCATCTGAAGCAGAGGGAAGGATTAATGTCCTTGTTTTTCTTTGCAGCACTCGTAGAAGTTTTTCCCTTGGGGCGCGATCTTCTGCCGTGCGTTACGTTGTACCGTTACTTGTAGGCAAGGTTCACGGTGGCGCGGTCATAGATGCTTTAAATTACTGCAATGCTTAACAAGAATCGAAACTTAAGTGCTCATTGATAGGGTAAATACGAAACTAGAGGGCGAAAAAAGGGAGGCCCTGTGTAAAGTAAAGGGAAAAAATTGAAATTAAGGGAAGTGCTTTATCAAGGAAGGGGTTCTTCTCATCTTCAACAGCATCTTCTGATTTCTTCGTCATGCTAGTGGTTGCTGCAGCGTTGTTGATTTCGCCAGGGGCTTGGGCAGCGATTGTCAGCGCCTTGCTGCCTCCTATATCTTCTGCATCGGCAACTGCCGAAGCTTGTGCTGCCGAAGCTTTTGCTGCCGAAGCTTCAAGAGCAAGGTTGGCTGGCTTCTTCTTGGTTTCCCTGTCATGTTTTTCCTCCTTGATTTCTCGTATCGTCAGCTGGGGTGGAGGGTCGACAGTTTCTCGCTGTGGCCCAAACTTTGCAGCAATCCTTTGAAAATCACGATCACAATTTTCCGAGCGTGAGAAACTTCCATGGACTATGATGTTCGTTCCGTTGTTCCCAGGCATTTTCAGCTTGAGGTATGCATAGTGCGGCACAGCCATGAACTTGGCATAAGCTGGTCTCCCGAGTATGGCGTGATACTGTGATTCCCATTTCACGACTTCGAACTCGATCTTTTCCTTCCTGAAATTGTCGGGTTTGCCGAAGATGACGTACAGGTACGCTTTGCCAAGAGAGTACGCTGGTGAAGTAGGGAGAATCCCATGGAAGAGGGTGTCTGATTCTTCTAACATTCTCATGGTGATCCCCATACTTTGAATTGTGTCAAGGAATATCAGGTTGAGTCCACTTCCTCCGTCCATGAAGACTTTGCTCATCTTGAACCCTCCTATCTATGCTTCAACCACTAGGGCAGCGTGTCCTGGTTTTGGTATAGTCATCGGGTGATCCGCTTGGCTGAACGTGATGTTCTGAGACGACCACTCGACATACTCAGGGATGTTCGCCATGACGCTTTCTGCCAGATTGATTTCTCGGGTGAGCTTCTTCATTTCTCTCCTTGAAACGCCTGTCCTGTGGATCATACTCATCTGCCCACGTGGTGGTGGAAATGCCTCGTTGGGTTGATGAGGTTGAGCTTGCTGGACCTGATGTTGCGATGTGGGTGGTGGTGGTGGCGGTGGTAGCTGTTGCTGGCCTGCCTGCTGGATGAGTTTATGCATATCGATGAACTGCCGACAGTCCTGAGCAGGTGGCTAGACTTTACTTTACCATCCTTGGAATCGGTATATGAATGCAGGTAACAGGGGGCGTTGATCTGCTCAGCGTAGGGTAGTTCGGGGGTTCTCTGCTGTCGTGGTTTATAGTTACCACGGTTGCCAGAGTTGTTCCGATTACCGTCATGTCGATCATCTCGCCTGTCATCATACCGATCATCCTGCCGATCGGAGTAGCCTGCGGCCACCAAGTTGTTGTCATCGTAGCTGCGGTTCTTCCTTCTCTTGTTGCGATCCCTTCGACCACCCGAATCATGCTTCGGCTGGTCATCTTCTTCATCGTCGCTGCGCTGTCGTGGCTTTCGAACGTTGTCCTCGCCACCGGCCCAGCTGTTGGCGATTTCCATTAACTTGGTTATGGTTTTGGGCTTCTTGCGTCCAAGTTCTTCTATATAGCTTTCACGTTGGATGCCATCACTGAAGGCGTCGATTGCTCTATCGACAGATACGTCTTCCGCAGCGTTCAGGAGCTTGGTGAATCTCCCGATGTATGCGCGCATCGATTCCTTCTGCTTCTGCTGGCAATGCCGTAACTCCTCGATCCCGACGGGCCTTTTGTAGGTTGCTTGGAAATTGGCGACGAAGGCTTCTACTAGGTCGTCCCATGACTTGATGGAACCCTTCGGTAGACCTCTTAGCCAGGGTCGCGCTGAGTCCTTTAGGTAAAGCTGCATGCACTGCATTGCTGCTATCTAGTTTCCTTTTTGCAGAATCACCGTATGCAGATAATCCTCTATCCAGGATCTTGGCTCCTGCTGCCCATCGTACTTGGCGGCGTCGGTAGGGGTGGGTTTGAACTTCTTAGGTGGCATCGCCTCCCGAATTTTGTAGCTTAAACAATCGGCCCCCCTAAGTTCGCCGTCGTTCTCCTGGGTCTCATCCGAAGAATCGCTGTCGAATTCCTCTCTGAGGGCGCGTCGTCGCCTTGCTTTGTCAATCCTACTCTGAGTAATTTCATCCCGAGCGTCTCTTGCGCGATGCTTTGAGCCGCTGGCCTGCAACGTGGTCTTCTCCTTCCGTGGAACTAGATTGTCTCCTAATATCGCGAGACTTTCTAAGGCGCCACGGTGAGCCTGAGCCATGGATCCTTCGGGACGCTGATTAATGAGGTATGCTGCAAGGTTGGCTGTTGCTCCCGCAACGGTTTTTGGCCGTGGCATGCCCGCGGTGTCCGTAGTCATAAAGGACTTGGTCAGGTTTAACGTTATCTCCCTTGCATCATCTTCCGAAAGCCTGGACATTCTTGATCAATGTTTGCCTCCACCGTGGGTACTTCGAGAGGCGCTTCCCTGCGAGCCCCTCCGTCGCTCACTGGATCGGTCTGCCACAGATAGGCATTTCTCGAGGGTGGCTTGCTCCTTAGATAGGCGCTCCCGATTTTTCTCCAATATGGAGCGGTAAGCATTGAGAGTGCCAACCGTGGTTCCCGCCGGAAGCGGTGTGTTGTTAAGCAAGGCTGCCTTGGCTGCTGCCCACTCCTCCTCTGCGATGGTGTGGTCGCTGTTGTTGTTGCTGGTGCTGTTTTCAAAACTAGCTCGCCTGCTGGAACGGGGGGTGCGATCCTCGTCTCCCCTGTTAGCGACATAAACTTGGAGGGGCGCCACTCTTCGGGTGTCTCGTTGGGTGATGCTGCCGATGCTGTGCTCTCCCGATGAATACTAGGCATTGCAGATGAACGGCGTGTCGCTTGACCCCAGTCCGTGCCTGGTGTCGCAGTTCATGCAGTAGTACGAGGTTAGCTCCGAGGACGCGGGATCATCAGATCCGACCGACATAGAGGATGCCGAACGGGGAGTCGAAGGCGCAGACGGACTCGACGGGCTTGTCAGGCCAGCCGAAAGGTCGAGTGACGACGACGCGCTTGGACTCATCGATCTGGAGATGGGAGATTCCAGCAGCCGAAGAATTCCTTCTGAGTTGACATTGTAGTGGACGCTCCCGAAAGCCATCTCCATGTTGCCTTGTAGACCGGAGAAAGTCGAGCGAGATGAATCGCTATGTGGGGTGAATTCGTAGGAGCCGAAACGAGTCGGGCTTCCCAGACGAGGCAATGACGGTGTTGATGAAGCTGCCGATGACATGACGGGTTTAGCCGATGTCCGATCTTGTGCCGACAGGTTTCCCACAGACGGCGCCAATTGTCGAGGGTACTCCTCGCCAATGCCCTCCGATAGGGGCTTAGGGTTGATGGAATCCTGCAAGCTGACATGAGACATCAGTTCACAGACAAGCGGGGAGAGCGATTTACCCAGGTTCGGGGCCCTCGATGAGGTAAAACCCTTACGTCCTGCCTGTCTGTTCTTGATTATGATGATAATGGGTTACAATGGGGTGCCGAATAGTTCGGCTGAGATCTCGTCGAGATGGCTATTGCTAAGGTGACCTAGCTCTGAGCTTTTGTTGGCTAAGATTGCTAAGATTGATCGTGTCCCTCGGCAGCCCCTCTCCTGGCCTTTATATAGGAGGCCAGGTCTCAAGAGGTCTCACCGAGTACGACTAGATTTACAGTAGTTTTAGATCCGATCTTTCCTTGTTCGATCGCTTCCTTGTCTTGCCCGTCAAGGAACCTTCTGGTGCGCCGTCCTAGTGGCCCATCTCGCCTTCAGGTGTCTTCATGGGCCTCCAATTAATCAATACAGGATAGGGTAATGTGGGTTACCCGAAGGGTAGTGCCCACGTCACTGGTCAAAACTATAAATTTTCTGCAAAGCAATATGTTGAGCACTAGCAGGAAAGTATTTCCGAAAGAAAACATCAAGCAAACCACTTGGGCTATCAATAGAATCAGGAGGCAAACTATTATACCAAGTTTTAGCATCATCCTTTAATGAGAAAGAAAAAAAATTAGCAACAAAATAAGTACGCATCTTGATATCATCAGAAAACAAGCTACTCAAAGTAGAAAGTTCATTCATGTGTTCTACTGCACTTTCTTTTTCAGTACCACAAAAGGGTGTTTTCTCAACAATAGCTATATGAGATAGATCAAGAGAAAAATTATAATCCTTATCCTTAATGTTTATAGGAGATGTGGAAAATTTAGGATCAGGAGACAGCTTATATCTAACAGTATGTTGTGCAAGAAACTTTTTAATTTTACTCGCATCGGTAGTAGCATTGCATTTATCAATGAAATCATCATCAAGTTCCACATAATCTTCATCAAGATCATCAGTAGAGTATTCAACAGATTCAGGTGAATTAACAGGTGTAGCAGCATTTTTATTAGGAGTTTCAGTATTTTCAATTTGTCTAGACCTAGCAATTGTAGCATCTAGAAAAGATCCTAATGAACCACTATCATCAAGCACAGCAGAAGCATCATCAATATTATAAGAATTTTCAGATTCAGCAGAAGTACCAGCATGTGAAGCTTGTGGTGGTGAAACAAGTTGACCTATCACAGATGATGAATCAAGAGCATCAGAGGTACTCAGAGTTGTACCTTTTCTTGTAGTGGATGGTAATATGGCGACTTTAGGATCGCGAGATTTACCCATGATGGAGAATTTGCAGCGAACAATATCAATCCAGGTGAACTTCCAAATAAAGCTATGCTCCCCGGCAACGGTGCCAGAAAATAGTCTTGATGACCCACAAGTATAGGGGATCGCAACAGTCTTCGCGGGAAGTAAAACCCAATTTATTGATTCGACACAAGGGGAGCCAAAGAATACTTGAAAGCCTTAGCAGCGGAGTTGTCAATTCAGCTGCACCTGGAAACAGACTTGCTCGCAAGAGTTTATCAGTAGTAACAGTTTTATAGCAGTAGTAGTAGTAAAATATCAGCAGCAGTGTAACAAAGACAGCAGTAGTGATTATAGAAAACAACAGGATTAAAATACTGTAGGCACAGGGATGGATGAACGGGCGTTGCATGGATGAGAGAAACTCATGTAACAATCAAAGCAGGGCATTTGCAGATAGTAATAAAACGGTGTCCAAGTACTAAACAATCAATAGGCATGTGCTCCATATTTAGTCGTACGTGCTCGCAATGGAAAACTTGCACAGCATCTTTTGTCCTACCTGCCGGTGGCAGCCGGGCCTCTAGGGAATCTACTGGAAATTAAGGTATGATACGTCTCCAACGTATCGATAATTTCTTAAGTTCCATGCTTGTTTTATGACAATACCTACATGTTTTGTTCACACTTTATGTCATATTTATGCGTTTTCCGGAACTAACCTATTGACGAGATGCCGAAGTGCCAGTTCCTGTTTTCTGCTGTTTTTGGTTTCAGAAATCCTAGTAAGGAAATATTCTCGGAATTGGACGAAATCAACGCCCAGAATCTTAAAATCCCACGAAGCTTCCAGAACACCCGAGAGCCACCATAGGGGAGCCCTGGGGGCCCCACACCACAGCCTGGCATGGCCAGAGGGGGGGCCGCGCCCCCCTATGGTGTCACCGCCTCGTCAGCCCTCCGACTCCGCCTCTTCGCCTATTTAAAGGTCCCTGACCTAAAACTTCGATACGAAAAAAGCCATGGTACGAGAAACCTTCCAGAGCCGCCGCCATCGCGAAGCCAAGATCTGGGGGACAGAACTCTCTGTTCCGGCACGCCGCTGGGACGGGGAAGTGCCCCCGGAAGGCATCTCCATCGACACCACCGCCATCTTCATCACCGCTGCTGTCTCCCATGAGGAGGGAGTAGTTCTCCATCGAGGCTAAGGGCTGTACCGGTAGCTATGTGGTTCATCTCTCTCCCTATGTACTTCAATACAATGATCTCATGAGTTGCCTTACATGATTGAGATCCATATGATGATGCTTGTAATCTAGATGTCGTTATGCTAGTCAAGTGAATTTTACTTATGTGATCTCCAGAGACTCCTTGTCCCACGTGTGTAAAGGTGACAGTGTGTGCACCGTGTGGGTCTCTTAGGCTATATTTCACAGAATACTTATTCACTGTTATGAATAGCATAGTGAAGTGCTTATTTATATCCCTTTATGATTGCAATGTGTTTTGTATCACAATTCATCTATGTGCTACTCTAGTGATGTTATTAAAGTAGTCTATTCCTCCTGCACGGTGTAATGGTGACAGTGTGTGCATCGTGTAGTACTTGGCGTAGGTTATGATTATGATCTCTTGTAGATTATGAAGTTAATTATTGCTATGATAGTATTGATGTGATCTATGCCTCCTTCATAGTGTGATGGTGACAGTGTGCATGCTATGTTAGTACTTGGTGTAGTTGTGTTGATCTATCATGCACTCTAAGGTTATTTAAATATGAATATCGAATATTGTGGAGCTTGTTTACTCCGGCATTGAGGGTTCGTGTAATCCTACACAATTAGTGGTGTTCATCATCCAACAACAGAGTGTAGAGTGGTTTTATTATGTGATCAATGTTGAGAGTGTCCACTAGTGAAAGTATAATCCCTAGGCCTTGTTCCCAAATACTGAAATCGCTGCTTGTTTACTGTTTTACTGCATTTGTACTGCCTGCAATATTCCCACCATCAACCACACGCCAGTTGTAGCATCAAGCTATTTTCTGGTGCCGTTACTACTGCTCATATACATTCATACCACCTGTATTTCACTATCTCTTCGCCGAACTAGTGCACCTATACATCTGACAAGTGTATTAGGTGTGTTGGGGACACAAGAGACTTCTTGCATTGTGATCGCAGGGTTGCTTGAGAGGGATATCTTTGACCTCTTCCTCCCTGAGTTCGATAAACCTTGGGTGATCCACTTAAGGGAAAACTTGCTGCTGTTCTACAAACCTCTGCTCTTGGAGGCCCAACACTGTCTACAGGAAAAGAAGCGTGAGTAGACATCAAGGTACTCCTTTTAATAGAGCACCGGAGCAAAGCATTAACACTCCGTGAACACATGTGATCCTCATATCACCGCCTTCCCCTTCGGTTGTCCCAATTTCTATCACTTTGGGGCCTCGGGTTCCGGACAACAATATGTGTATACAACTTGCAGGTAAGATCATAAAACAATGAATATCATCATGAAACAATAACATGTTCAGATCTGAAATCATGGCACTCGGGCCCTAGTGACAAGCATTAAGCATAACAAGTTGCAACAATATCATAAAAGTACCAATTACGGACACTAGGCACTATGCCCTAACAATCTTATGCTATTACATGACCAATCTCATCCAATCCCTACCATCCCCTTCAGCCTACAGCGGGGGAATTACTCACACATGGATGGGGGAAACATGGCTGGTCGATGGAGAGGCGTCGGTGGTGATGATGGCGATGATCTCCTCCAATTCCCCGTCCTGGCGGAGTGCCAGAACGGAGTTTCTGGTCCCGAGACGGAGTTTCGCGATGGTGGCGGCGCTCTGGATGTCTTCTGGTGATTTTGACTTTTTCTCTCGCGTTTTTAGATCGAAACTCTTAAATAGTCCAGAGGGGGCGTTAGAGGCTGGCCGAGGCGGCCTCACCATAGGGCGGCGTGCCCCCCTCCTAGGCCGCGTCGGCCCATGGTGTGGGGGCCGTGGGCCCCCGTGGCCTGCCGTTTTGGCTCCGTGAATCTTCTGGTAAAATAAGCCCTTTGATATTAATTCTGGGGATTTTCCTGAAAGTTGAATTTCTGCACAAAAACGAGACACCAGGGCAATTCTGCTGAAAACAGCTTTAGTCCGTGTTAGTTGTATCCAAAATACATAAATTAGAGGCAAAACAATAGCAAAAGTGTTCGGGAAAGTAGAAACGTTTTGGACGTATCAATCACCCTTACTTTAGACAAGACGAACATGCATAGCAACTCACATGATATTCAACAAAGGTGTAATAGTTGATGGCGTCCCCAGAAACATGGTTACGGCTCAACAAGCAACTTATAAGAAATAAGATACATAAGTTACATATTCAATACCACAATAGTTTTAAGCTATTTTCCCATGAGCTATATATTGCAAAGACAAAGAATGAAATTTTAAAGGTAGCACTCAAGTAATTTACTTTGGAATGGCAGAGAAATACCATGTAGTAAGTAGGTATGGTGGACACAAATGGCATAGTTTTTGGCTCAAGGATTTGGATGCACGAGAAGTATTCCCTTTCAATACAAGGCTTAGGCTAGCAAGGTTGTTTGAAGCAAACACAAGTATGAACCGGTACAGCAAAACTTACATAAGAACATATTGCAAGCATTATAAGACTCTACATTGTCTTCCTTGTTGTTCAAACACCTTCACCAGAAAATATCTAGACTCTAGAGAGACCAATCATGAAAATCAAATTTTAACAAGCTCTATGTAGTTCTTCATTAATAGGTGCAAAGTACATGATGCAAGAGCTTAAACATGATCTATATGAGCACAACAATTTCCAAGTATCAAATTATTCAAGACATTATACCATTTACCACATGAAGCATTTTCCGTTTCCAACCATAATGATGAACGAAGCAGTTTCATCCTTCGCCATGAACATTAAAAGTAATGCTAAGAACACATGTGTTCATATGAAACAGTGGAGCGTGCCTTTATCCCACACAAAGAATGCTAGGATCCGATTTTATTCAAACAAAAACAAAAATAAAAACAAACAGACGCTCCAAGTAAAGCACATAAGATGTGACGGAATAAAAATATAGTTTCACTAGAGGTGACCTGATAAGTTGTCGATGAAGAAGGGATGCCTTGGGCATCCCCAAGCTTAGATGCTTGAGTCTTCTTAAAATATGCAGGGATGAACCACGGGGGCATCCCCAAGCTTAGACTTTTCACTCTTCTTGATCATATTGTATCATCCTCCTCTCTTGACCCTTGAAAACTTCCTCCACACCAAACTCAAAACAAACTCATTAGAGGGTTAGTGCATAATCAAAAATTCACATATTAAGAGGTGACATAATCATTCTTAACACTTCTGGACATTGCACAAAGCTACTGAAAGTTAATGGAACAAAGAAATCCATCAAACATAGCAAAATAGGCAATGCGAAATAAAAGGCAGAATCTGTCAAAACAGAACAGTACGTAAAGACGAATTTTTCTGGGGCACTTAACTTGCTCAGATGAAAAAGCTCAAATTGAATGAAAGTTGCATACATATCTGAGGATCACGCACGTAAATTGGCATAATTTTCTAAATTACGTAAAGAAGGGGATGCTCAATTTCGTGACAGTAAGAAATCTGTTTCTGCGCAGTAATCCAAATCTAGTATCAACCCTACTATCAAAGACTTTACTTGGCACAGTAATGCAATAAAGTAAAGATAAGGAGAGGTTTCTACAGTAGTAACAACTTCCAAGACTCAAATATAAAACAAAAGTGCAGAAGTAAAATAATGGGTTGTCTCCCATAAGCGCTTTTCTTTAACGCCTTTCAGCTAGACGCAGAAAGTGTGAATCAAGTAACATCAAGAGATGAAGCATCAACATCATAAAATTTTCTGATAATAGAATCATAAGGTAACTTCATTCTCTTTCTAGGGAAGTGTTCCATACCTTTCTTGAGAGGAAATTGATATTAATATTCCCTTCCTTCATATCAATAATAGCACCAACAGTTCGAAGAAAAGGTCTTCCCAATATAATGGGACAAGATGCATTGCATTCAATATCCAAGACAACAAAATCAACGGGGACAAGGTTATTGTTAACCATAATGCGAACATTATCAATCCTCCCCAAAGGTTTCTTCACAGCATTATCCGCAAGATTAACATCCAAATAGCAATTTTTCAATGGTGGCAAGTCAAGCATATCATAGATTTTCTTAGGCATAACAGAAATACTTGCACCAAGATCACATAAAGCATTACAATTAAAATCATTGACCTTCATCTTAATTATGGGCTCCCAACCATCTTCTAACTTCCTAGGAATAGAAGTTTCAAGTTTTAGTTTATCTTCTCTAGCTTTTATGAGAGCATTTGTAATATGTTTTGTAAAGGCCAAATTTATAGCACTAGCATTGGGACTTCTAGCAAGTTTTTGTAAGAACTTTATAACTTCAGAGATGTGACAATCATCAAAATCTAAACCATTATGATCTACAACAATGGGATCATTGTCCACAATATTTTGAAAAATTTCAGCAGTTTTATCACAAGCAGTTTTAGCAATTTCAGCAGTTTCAGGCAGTTTTGCACGCTTTGCATTAGGAGTAGAAACATTGCTAACACCAATTATTTTACCATTGATAGTAGGAGGTTTAGCAACATATGGAGCATCAACATTACTAGTGGTGGTAATAGTCCAAATTGTTGCTACATTATTCTCTTTAGCAAATTTTTCCTCTTTTTCCCACCTAGCATGCAATTCAGCCATCAATCTAATATTCTCATTAATTCGAACTTGGATAGCGTTTGCTGTAGCAAATTACTTAATATATTTAGTTTCATTAGGCATAACTTTCAATTTTAAAAGATCAACATCAGCAGCAAGACTATCAACTTTAGAAGCAACAATATCAATTTTACCAACCTTTTCTTCAACAGATTTATTAAAAGCAGTTTGTGTGCTAATAAATTCTTTAAGCATGGCTTCAAGACCAGGGGGTACACTCCTATTATTGTTGTAAGAATTACCATAAGAATTACTATAACCGTTACCATTATTAGAAGGATATGGCCTGTAGTTGTTACCAAAATTATTCCGATAAGCATTGTTGTTGAAATTATTATTTTTAATGAAGTTCACATCAACATGCTCTTCTTGAGCAACGAATGAAGCTAAAGGAGCATTATTAGGATCAACATTAGATCTACCATTCACAAGCATAGACATAATAGCATCAATCTTGTCACTCAAGGAGGAGGTTTCTTCAACATAATTTACCTTCTTACCTTGTGGAGCTCTTTCCGTGTGCCATTCAGAGTAGTTGGTCATCATATCATCAAGAAGCTTTGTTGCGGCGCCTAAGGTGATGGACATAAAAGTACCTCCAGCAGCTGAATCCAATAGGTTCCGCGAAGAAAAATTCAATCCTGCATAAAAGGTTTGGATGATCATCCAAGTAGTCAGTCCATGGGTAGGGCAATTCTTGACCAAAGATTTCATTCTTTCCCATGCTTGGGAACATGTTCATTATCCAATTGCTTAAAATTCATTATGCTACTTCTCAAAGATATAATTTTAGCAGGAGGATAATATCTACCAATGAAAGCGTCCTTACATTTAGTCCATGAATCAATAGTATTCTTAGGCAAAGATAGCAACCAATCTTTAGCTCTTCCTATTAATGAGAAAGGAAACAATTTTAATTTTATAATGTCACCATCTACATCCTTATACTTTTGCATTTCACATAGTTCAACAAAATTATTAAGATGGGCAGCAGCATCATCAGAACTAACACCAGAAAATTGCTCTCTCATAAAAAGATTTAGTAAAGCAGGTTTAATTTCAAAAAATTCTGCTGTAGTAGCAGGTGGAGCAATAGGTGTGCATAGGAAATCATTATTATTTATGCTAGTGAAATCACACAACTTAGTATTGTCAGGAGTACCCATTTTAGCAGTAGTAAATAAAGCAAACTAAATAAAGTAAATGCAAGTAACTAATTTTTGTGTGTTTTTAATGTGGAGAACGCAAACAAGATAATAAATAAAGTAACTAATTTTTTTGTATTTTTGATATAGAGAACAAACAAAGCAATAAATAAAATAAAGCAAGACAAAAACAAAGTAAAGAGATTGGAAGTGGAAGACTCCCCTTGCAGCGTGTCTTGATCTCCCCGGTAACGGCGCCAGAAAACAGTCTTGATACGCGTGAAGCACACGTCCGTTGGGAACCCCAAGAGGAAGGTGTGATGCGTACAGCAGCAAGTTTTCCCTCAGTAAGAAACCAAAGTTATCGAACCAGTAGGAGTCAAGAATCACGTGAAGGTTGTTGGTGGCGGAGTGTAGTGCGGCGCAACACCAGGGATTCCGGCGCCAACGTGGAACCTGCACAACACAATCAAAGTACTTTGCCCCAACTTAACAGTGAGGTTGTCAATCTCACCGGCTTGCTGTAAACAAGGGATTAAATGTATAATGTGGAAGATGATGTTTGTTTGCGAAGAACAGTAAAGAACAATGTTTGCAGTAGATTGTATTTCAGATGTAAAAGAATGGACCGGGGTCCACAGTTCACTAGTGGTGTCTCTCCAATAAGAAATAGCATATTGGGTGAACAAATTACAGTTGGGCAATTGACAAATAGAGAGGGCATAACAATGCACATACATATCACGATGACTACTATGAGATTTAATCAGGGCATTACGACAAAGTACATAGACCGCTATCCAGCATGCATCTATGCCTAAAAAGTCCACCTTCGGGTTAGCATCCGCACCCCTTCCAGTATTAAGTTGCAAACAACAGACAATCGCATTAAGTATGGTGCGTAATGTAATCAACACAAATATCCTTAGACAAAGCATTAATGTTTTATCCCTAGTGGCAACAGCACATCCACAACCTTAGAACTTTCTGTCACTGTCCCAGATTCAATGGAGGCATGAACCCACTATCGAGCATAAATACTCCCTCTTGGAGTTACAAGTATCAACTTGGCCAGAGCCTCTACTAGCAACGGAGAGCACAAGAACATAATCAACACATATATGATAGATTGATAATCAACTTGACATAGTATTCCATATTCATCGGATCCCAACAAACACAACATGTAGCATTACAAATAGATGATCTTGATCATGAAGCTCAATAGATCTAACATGATAGCACAATTAGGAGAAGACAACCATCTAGCTACTACTATGGACCCATAGTCCAAGGATGAACTACTCACACATCAATCCGGAGGCGATCATGGTGATGAAGAGTCCTCCGGGAGATGATTCCCCTCTCCGGCAGGGTGCCGGAAGCGATCTCCTGAATCCCCCGAGATGGGATTGGCGGCGGCTGCGTCTCTGGAAGGTTTTCCGTATCGTGGCTCTCGGTACAGGTGTTTTTGCGACGGAGGCTTTAAGTAGTCGGAAGGGTAGGGTTGGAGGCGTCACGAGGGGCCCACACACTAGGGCGGCGCGGGCCCCTCCTTGGCCGCGCCGCCTTGGTGTGTCGCCACCTCGTGGCCCCACTTCGTATCTCCTTCGGTCTTCTGGAAGCTCCGTGGAAAAATAAGACCCTGGGCGTTGATTTCGTCCAATTCCGAGAATGTTTCCTTTGTAGGATTTCTGAAACCAAAAACAGCAGAAAACAGCAACTGGCTCTTCGGCATCTCGTCAATAGGTTAGTGCCGGAAAATGCCTAATAATGACATAAAGTGTGTATAAAACATGTGAGTATCATCATAAAAGTAGCATGTAACATAAGAAATTATAGATACGTTTGAGACGTATCAGTGCGCAGCCCTGATGCATGGCCAAAGAGCTCCAGGATCCCACGTACAACGCGGAGATCCGTCTCATCTGCGTGGCAGAAAATCACCACATCATCCGCATAGAGCGACACTGACGTCGCTAAGTCCCGCCACGCTAAGCGCCGCAGCACCCCAAGCTCGATCGCTTTAGCCAACAACCCGTTGAGTGTGCTAATCATCAGAACAAACAGCGCTTCAAGTAGTCGCTAGCCTCGTCCAGGAACGGATTCCCACCGGAGCGGCGGCGCCTGGACGGCAGGACAGGCACAAGACTCCCTACTCTGTGCTCCGCTCTCGGCTGGGCCTAGGGGAACCGGGGACGGGGAGGGACGCAGGGAAGGGTGGAATATTCTGGAGAGGGGTGGAGTAGCGAGCGGCGGTACCGGTAGCCAGGCCACAGCGACGAGTCGCCGGCGACTGGAGGCTGGGAAAGGGGAAACAACGAACCGCATCGTGTCTGTCCAACGAGTTCAGTTAACATTCAGAGAACACCCATTGTTGGAGGCCGCGTGTGCATTTGGTGGAGGGTGGAGAGGGAGCTCACCTGGTGTCTCCGAGCGCCGCGGTTGTTCACGTCGGCGAGGCCGGAGGATAGGGCATTGGGCGATTTTGATAAAAATAACCTTTTTGGCGGAAAAAAAACACGGAACTAATCCTCTAACCAATCTATTTCACGCCACTAATCCATTTGTGTGGCGCTCTTCCGAGCGATACCACACCTGTCTGTGTGACACCCTTGCGAACGAGCCTACGTGGCGGTCGGCAGTCGCGCCATTGAACAACCAACGTGGTAGGGCGTGTGGTGCCGCTCGGAAGGCCGCCACACGTTCTGTTATGTGTGGCGACCCGAGCCGCCCCAGCCAGACCATACCTCACTTCCTACTCATCTCTTCTTCCTCCTCCTCCAACCAGGCACCCGACCTCTCTCCCGTACCCAAATCTTTCTCAAATCTTGGTGGATTTTATTGGATCTGTTCGTGGAGTCGTTCGCAACTCATTCCTTAAGGTAATCTCCTCCGATCCCCTTCTTTTCATCCAATGAATTGATGGATTTGATTGGATCTAGATGCGAAACCCTAACTTGATTTGGCAAGTGAAGTCAATTTTTTTTTGAAATGTTAGGGTTTGTTGAAGTAAGACAAGTGTTAGGGGTAGGTTGTATGTGTAGAAACCCTTGCTTGATTTGTTTTGACTATGGCTAACTATTGACACATGTATGTATGTGTTGTTCACATTATGCTAGGGATGGAAAGAATTGTTCATGTTCATCTTGTGGACAAGGATACTTTTTTGAAGGGAAACATGGAGCCGGACCCGGGAGAGGTTGACTTGGTGTTTAACCATAGCCATAACTATGTCGTGGTGGTAGCACAAGTGAGGATTGACTTGGATTGAAATAAGCTAAATTATGATGTTGAGCTAGAGGGAAGACATAATGTGGGGTTCGAAATGCACATCCGTTGGAAGACAATGTGTATCAACTCCGAGCAACGTTGGTCCATTTACAAGGAGAAGGTGGCTGAATCACAAGACAAAGCTTTGGAGTTGTTTGCAACCAAGACGGTTGATGCTAATTTGTAGCTTGACCTTAACCGACGCTACTCCCCCATTGATGATAGGAGTCCACCACCCATGAGCAAAGAAGAAGCCATCGAACCTTCCATTATCCAAGATGCACCATTGGAGAAGGAGTATGACAAGCATGACGATGGTGACAATGGCATGGGCGGATCCAATGTGTTAGCCAAGGGGGCAGCTGCCCCCACTCAGTTTTTAGTCTCTTTGTAATATGTATGGCTAAATGGTTATTTGCCCCCACTTAGCAAATATTTTTGCCCCATTTGGAACATCCTTGCCCCCTCTAAGAAAGTTTCCTGGCTCCGCCCCTGGACAATGGTGACATAAGTGGGCGTGTGGCGCCCTTTCGAGCGGCACCACACATTCAAAGTGTGGCGCTCGTGGGAGTGGCCGCAAGCCCTACCACATCGGCTGGTCAACGGCGCGCAGCGTCGACCGTGCCACATAGGCCAGGATCTGTGGCGACATTCGTATGGGCGCCACATAGACAGGTGTGGCGCCGCTCGGAAGGACGCCACGGAAAAGGGTTAGGCCAGTGAAATAGTTTGGCCAGAGGGTCATTCCGTGCTTTTCTTCGCCAAAAGGGTTCTTTTTGTCAAAATTTCCACCCAGGTGATTGTGTGATGTATTATCGGTTCGCGCGGACATCGGATTGGAAGCGCATGCTGCAGCGGACCTACCTAAATGGGTCAATCCGTCGGCCTAATCAGAGGGGCAGAAAGTTGATTGTTGGCAGCGTTTACCCATCTTGCCTAGGAGCACGAAGCGCAAAATTTTCTGACGTGCCTTCCTTCTCTGGGAGTACGAAACGCGCCGAACGATCCGCGACAAGCAGGATTTCCTGCCCGACGACGTCGCGCCCGACAGAGAGAGCGAGATGCGACGAGAAGGATGACGAGGAGGATGACAAGATGGAGGACGTGCCTCGAGCCACTGTGAAGCTGGAGGGATCGTCCCGATGACTACGACGAGGAGCTGGCCACGGTCGTCGCCCTAGCCACGTCAAAGGCCAACGAGGATTCGAAGTAGGCCTAGCCAAGGTTGGAGGACGTCGTCCAGCTCTCGGCAATGGTGGCGGAGCATGTTGCCTCCTTGCCACCACCGCCACCATTCCCGCCGCACATGCCACCACATTCAGCATGGCACGACCAGATGCTTCCACCTCCTTCGTAGTACGCGTCGCTAGCCACACCACCACATTACACGCAACCGCCACAGTAGCCGCAGTTCGTGTTGCAGCCGTCAGAGGTCCCTGCTTAGGCGCAACAACTGTGGGCGCCCCCGCCCTTCGTCAGGACGGCGCTAGAAACTACGGTCTAGATTTTACTTTTAAATTATGTAAATTACTTTCGGTTTGATGAAATTTTTGTCAGATTTTTGTTTTTTTTTCGTTCCAATTTATTTGTCTCCTCTGTGCAGGCCAAATAGCCAGCGGACGGATGAACTACGCCGGCCGGACCGCGAGACGCATTCTATCCGGGAGCGGACCTAAGAGCATCTCCACTCGTCCCCCCGAGGAGGCCCCCGGCGAGCGTTTTTTCCATCCGGACGGCGAAATTCGGCCCAGTCGCGCCCCCGGTTCCTCGTTTTCGTCCGGATTTGGGCCTAAATTCATCCGGCGATCCCACGCCCCCCCGGCCCCCCGGGGAGCTCTCGGGGACTCCGGACGAGTGAAAAGCGGGGAAGGGCCCGATCTGTCGGTGACTCGACGCACGAACCCCACCGCCACGTCGCTCAAATTCTCCCCCACCCCTCGTATCTCTCTCACCGCCGGCACCACCCCGCCGGCTTGTTGCCCAGATTGCGCCGCCACTCCTTCCCCACCTGCCTATATTCCGCCGTGTTTGGACGACGGCCTATCTGGCTGCTCTTCCGCCGGCCTGTTTTCCGGCCTGCTTGCTCGTCGTCGCTCGCGGCTCGGGTTGCCTCGACCACGCCCGTCAGGTGTTCGTCCATTTGCCTCGCCGGCCATGGACTCGGACGAAGAGGAGGAGCAGATGTTCGTCGAGCTTATGCAAGAAGAGATGGCAGCAGCCGCCCAAGACGAGGAGCACATGATGATCCTTGGTTGCTTGGCAAGCATGTATGCCGGACTGGCAACTCGTCGGCGTGGTGGGTCGGCACGAGGTCGCCGGAAGTGCAAGCCGAGACAGCGAATGGAGGGCTACTGCATGTTGTACGCCGACTACTTCGCCGACAATCCATTGCACGGTGAGACTGTTTTCCGGCGTCGTTTCAGGATGAGCAGAAAGCTATTTCTGCAAATTGTGTATGCCATCCGCCACTTTGATCCCTACTTCAGATGCAAGGCGGATTGCACTGGTTTGGTTGGATTTTCGTCACTGCAGAAGTGCACAGTGGCTATGAGGATGCTGGCGTATGGAGCTCCCGGTGATACTGCAGATGACTATCTTCGGATGGCGGAGTCCACCGCCCTTGATTGTTTCTACCGGTTATGCAGTGCAGTCATAGCAGTGTTCGGGGACTATTTCTTGAGATCACCCACTGTCGAAGACACTCAGAGGATCCTTGCAAAAAATGAAGCTAGAGGTTTTCCAGGGATGCTTGGAAGCATTGACTGCATGCATTGGCAATGGAAGAACTGTCCGTTTGCGTGGCAGGGAATGTACAAGGGTCACAAAAAAGGCTGCACTGTGATACTTGAAGCAGTGGCTACCCATGATCTTTGGATTTGGCACTCTTTCTTTGGTATGCCTGGATCCAACAATGACATCAACGTCCTAAACTGCTCCCGGTCTTTTCCAAGCTTGTTGAGGGTCATGCTCCCCGGTGGACTATGTGATCAATGGTCGGCACTACAACAAAGGATACTACCTTGCAGACGGTATCTATCCAAAGTGGGCAACATTTGTGAAGACGATCTCCAACCCTAGCACCCCCAAACTTTGCGAGTTTGTCAAGAAACAAGAAGCTTGCCGAAAAGACGTCGAGCGAGCATTTGGTGTCCTACAGCAGAGATTTGCTGTCGTCCGGTTCTCCGCTATGACTTGGTCCAAAGATCAGATGTGGGAGGTGATGAACTGCTGTGTGTGCCTACACAACATGATTATTGAAGATGAGCGAAAGCATCCGGTTCCTCTGGCTGAGCAAGAAGCACCATATGAGAGAGAGGGTCCTCTTGCACAGCCTAATCACCAGGTGCCTCCATCATGGGCCGCCTTCATTGCTATGCGCCAGGAGATTCGAGACTCTACAATGCACCAGCTGCTGCAAGATGATCTGGTGGAGCACATATGGAGGCTCCGAGGCAACGCCAACGCCGACGCCAACTAGTCTGTCTTAATTTGTTTGAAAAATTGTGAAATTTGTGTGCTTCATTTGTTTCAGCACTTGTTAAACATTGTACTGTTATCGCCGAATTTGTTTCAGCAATTTTCGTCCTCTTGTTTGCCGAACTTGTTAAATTTTATGTTGAATTTGTTTGAAATATGTCAAATGGTCGAGGTTGGGGGTTTCCTGCCGGGGGGACGGCTGGAACTTCGGCGCTCCCCACGCCAAAACTTCATCCAATCCGGACGAAAATATCGCCGGATTTGGGCGTGGGGAGCGCCAACGAGTGGGGATGCTCTAAATGTACAGAAACAGACCGTCGCCCATAGCTGGGTGAGTACGGCTCGGGAGATTTTTTTAGAACAGAATTTCCACTGTATTTTATTTATTTTCGCAAAAGGAGGATCACTTGCAAACGGGCGACGGAAAGCCCGATTGGTCCACGCCCACTCACGCCGCGTCTTCTCACAACAACTGTGCTGCGAGCCTTCGACGCTCGCCGTTCAGCCAACGCATCGCCATTGCTCCCCTCCTCCTCTTCCGCCGCCGCCGCCACAAGGACACCACCTTCCCCTCCATCCTATTCAATGGTATCTCCGCCATCGTGTCATCCTGAATCGCTGCTAATTTTCCTTCTGAATGTTGCTCCTCTCCTCCTCCGTGGATTGCGATCCTTGTGTTCGATGAAATGCCTCAGTGCACTAGCGCCATTCTGGGCTCTGATGTACCTGCAACGCCTTTCATCTAATTGCAGGTTGCATCACAAGCTCAGTCACCGGCATCGGTAATTCGGTATCCTTGTTGGATGAGGACATACTGGAGTTAGTAAGTATGTAAATTTGGAACACCCTTCACCCTTGGCAGCAAACTCCTGTGTAACTCATGCGTAAAATTTGTAATTTTGAACACCCTTCACCCTTGGCAGCAAACTCCTGTGTAACTCATGCGTAAAATTTGTATTCGGGTTTGTAAGTTTTTGAATTCGCTAGTTTCTGCTCAGTTTTGACCTTTTTTATGTATATATATTATGCATAACCTGTCACCTGTGATACTATACATACATGTCTTTTTGAATAGTTTAAGCCTCTCCTGGCTGCTGCACTTAATCTGTGAAACATAAATGTTGATGTGCTGCTATGCATAACATGCGTAATGTCCTTTGTTAGATATTCTCTTTGTAGCTTTATTTGCAGAGTTTTTGCCATGGAAACCAGTGCGTTGGAACTATGATCTAAGACTTTTCAGTTCAGGTACACATTATGTTTTATGATTAGTAATTTAGCTTGTTTAGTCCAAGTCATTTAAACCATTGCTACTCCATTCAAGGATTACAAGTCGAGGAGTCGAGACGAGTCGTCTAGGTACTGGCTCATAGACTAATTGTCACTAGTCGATACTACTACTTCAGCCGTAACTAGTACAAAATACTACTGTATATAGCAACCAGATAGGTGATTTATTAGTAACTAAAATCGACATAAGTTCAACACAAGTTACGTAACATAATAATGCTAGAATCTAGAAGTTCATGGCATAGGCCTCAAATTATCTTGTCTAGATGATGAAACAATGTCTTTGAACATCAGATTCATTCTCCACGTCTAAATGTTGCTCCATAGCTCTAAAGTTTCTTGTATGTAAGAAATTGCGATTTTTTTCTTAAGTTCCACCGATGCCTTTGGACAGTTCTCCATGCCTCAATTGAGTCGATCGACTCGAATACCATGACTAGTCTTGACTAGTCCACGACTAGTCGCTCGACCGTTTGACTCAACGAACTAGTCGAGTCAAACAAGTTAGTCGACAATCAAGTTAGGACTCATAGACTAGTCGCACGACTAGTCTAGACTAGTCGTTAGACTCATAATCCATGACTCCATTTCACATACTTGATTGCATTGCCAGTGTGTGTGCCAGTTGGTATACTGACTAGTACTTGGGCTGTACTGCTGGAAATATCGAACGTAGTCACAGAATTGTCATAGTTTAGGTGAACTAGTAGTGTGAATCATATCAGCAGATGGAGGATAGTATAGTAATATGTGGTGTCATTTGTTAGCTTTTCATTAAGACTATAACTTTGTTAAACTACAGTTCGTATCAATGTTGAGGGACTGTTCGTAACCTGGCTAACGTTGGAATCGAGCAAGGAGAGGGACGCTCGGGTGCGGCGCTGAGGTTAGCAGGGTCGGGGCACGGGGGCAGGTCGATGGGGATGAGAGAATCGGCTGAAGCTACAGCCGGTTATAAGATAGAGTTTTCTATGATTATTGCAATGACTTGGTACCCTAGTTCAGTTTTCTCATGAAGGGAAAAGAATGGATGATATTTGATAGGCGGTATGCCACAAACAAACAAAAAACATTTTTTTTTCATGAAATACAACTACAAAAGACTGTGTCTACCTTAAAATGCCATATTATTATCATCGAGCCCTTACTCCCTTAGTGAAATAGTAGATGTGAATCTAAAAAATGGAAATCCTATTTTCTTTTCTACCGCTGTGCTGTACTACTGTACAAGTTGCTGTATGGTGTTAGGCTGAACTGACAACTGGGCATCCCTTGGCTACGACTCCTGGCGCTGTTGGGCATGATGCCAAGGGGCAGTGGTCGTCAGCAACGCCGCCCCACCACTGCACCCCGTAGATGTCGAAGTAGCCTAGCGAGATGAACGTGAGCACCCCCATGAAGGCGACGCCGGCATCGAGCCCTGCTGCGAGCACGTAATTGTGCCTCATCCACCATGCCTTGTGCCGCCGGTATATGAAGTAGTTGAACAAGATGCCGATGAAGCCCCACATTATGAAGTTGACGGATCTCGCCGGGAGAAGCCCGCCGGCGCCCGCGAAGATGAGCGGTATACTGATGTTCTTGAAGAAGGCGTTGCGCGGGTACCAGCGGCAGAGCAGCCAGACTGGCACGGGCGCGAGGAGGCCGACGAGGAAGAAGTAGTTCATCTGCCAGTAGTTGCCGAGGCGGCCGAACATGCGCAGCGGGCCGACGACGCCCCAGATGATGGAGGCGTTGTAGAAGACGTCGTCCCCCGGGCACGTCCAGGGGCTGCCCTCCGGCAGAGTATCCACGTCGCAGACGTTCTTCACCGTCGTCAGTAGCCACCACGCCGTCGCGAAGTGCACGGTCGATGCCGTGACAGTCCCTGCCAGCTGAGCGAAGAACATGGATATCGGGGGAATCTTCATGTAGTGCCCGAGCTTGAAATCCGACACGAAGGTGAGCGCCTGCCCCATGCTTATGTAGCCGTACGTCTTGAACACAACGTTGGCAAGTGGCTTCCCGGGGTACAGGTACCCGATGATGAGCTCCGTGATGATATTTAGTCCAGGTTGCTGCACCAAATTAGGAAATGCCCCTCTTGTCATTACAGATCAAGTTCATGGAAAAATTACTAAAATACTAATTTTTCTCGCCATTATTCTTCAGAGAGCTAGCGGGCTTGAAGGCATCGACCGAAATTACCATATTTGTGGTTGCGGTGATGATGCCGATGGGCAGTGTGAATGTTAAGGCGATGGCGCAGGCAAGGAGGAGTCCCCACCAAGGCAGCTGCAGCTGACCTCCGAAACCCTCGCAGGTGAAGACGGACAACGCCAGCACGAGGACCAGCATCAGGTGGAACCACCACTGCGGCACAGTCTTGTAGTTCCTCTTCATGATCCTGGTGTGCACGTCCTGCTCCCTGCCCTTCTCTGACGCTGCCTTCCGCCACAGGTCAAAAATCTCCCTGCATCAGTTAAGATTTCCAGGCATAATTAAGCTCTTATTCAGTGTTCAGGGATTCTATGTCGGCGTGTCTGTCTATAACCTTACTTGCCGTGGTAGAGTGCAACGTGCGAGAGCGTGGACATTAGACCAGCGAAGCCGAATCCATAGTTGAGGGCAAAGAGCACGCTGAGGTTGATGCGGCTGTAGGAGTTGTACTCCTTGAGGTTGAGCGTGAAGGATTCCGGGTCGAGGATGCGGTTGGTGTCGTAGCGCTTGCCGGAGGCGTCAAAGACGTGTGACGAGATGATGGGGAAGCGCTTGGCGTTGTAGGTGTTGGTCCAGTACAGAAATGGCACGGCGATGTAGTTGTTGATCGCGAACCCAAACATGATGTTGAAGATGGCGAAGGCCGGCGAGGCGAGCGGGTTCCCGACGAACCCAGCCACGGTGTTCCAGTCGAGGCCGAAGGAGCCTACGCCGAGACCCTTGAGCCCGGAGCCGATCTGCTGCGCCATGACGGAGTCCTTGAAGAACCAGCACAGCACCGACATGGTGCTGGCCGCTGGGAACAGGTAGCTGGGGATCAGGTAGTAGGCGAAGCTGCAGACCATCACGATGATGAAGAATTGCAGCCGTGTCAGCTGCCCCTTGGGCCTCTTCTCTTCCTCGTGCATTGCCCTGCAGAGGAACACATCTTCTGTAAGTACTCTTCTATGTTCATGCAGATAGGTTCATCTATACACATTCATCATTTTGAAGTTTCACCAAACAGGTATCAGTCCATTTCAAATTATAAGATGTTTTCCTTTTTTCTGAATTATATGTATCTATGCGCATCTTAATGTGTTTGTTCACCTATTTCAGTCTAGTTCAAATTAAAGTATATAAAAACAATTATAATTCGAAACAGATGGAGTGAGGAATTACCTGAAAAGGGTCACCTGAACAAGGTTTAGTGGCCACCACATGTAGGCTGAATCTACCAGATATGTCCTAAACAGGCCAGCCCATCCGTACCCAAGCAACTGAAATTTAAAAATGCCACAAATTATCCAAATAACTTCAAAATTGAACTCTATATACTAGTACATATCATTCTGAAAACACACATATCATTCTGAAAACACACACAAATATAAGTCTTTTAAAAATGCTAGTTTAGCTTTCTAAAAACATATCACTCTGAAAACACACATAAATATATATATATATATATACAATTAATGGATCACCTGGGTTGTTTGTGCGAGCAGCATTGCCGCGTAGGGGTTGATCTGCCGCTTGTAGAAGACCTTGACGATGGCGATGATATTCATGGCATAGACGCCGCTAGCCCCAGCTCCGGCGAAGATGGTTATGAGGCAGTGCTCCTTGAGGCTGAAAGGGCCCGGGTTGAGGGAGAATTTCCAGCCGAAGACTGGGACGCGCATGACCTTCTCCGGCAGCGCCGACGCCATGAACCGGCCGATGGGCAGCGTGACGATCTGCACCACCACGGTGCCGATCGCCAGCTGGTTGGACCGGTACATGAAGAACTCGTTGACGAAGGCCAGAAGAATGCAGGAGGACATCCCCAGCAGCCATGTCCGGAACGTCAGGCATGGTTCGGACGGGTCGTCAGTCACCCGAACCGTGTTGCGGACCTCCTCAATCGGGTGGTCGTTCACCTCTTCTTCTGCGTCGTCTGTAGATCGGTTATCGTTCGTAGCAACATCTGAATGCATCAGCAGAATAAGCAAGTAGGAAGGTTGCAGGCAAACGTACAATGGGTTTCCGCCATCGTAATGTGCTCTCGCCGGAATGTGGCCTGCCGGCCTAGGAAACGTTGGCGGTCTCCTCCACTGTGCAGGGGAGGAGCACGCGCGCGGTGGTCGGATCCTCTTGCTGTACGAGCTAGCTCCTCCTTCCAGTTTGTCTCCGGTTCCTAAAATAGGCTGGCTATTGTTAGAAAGGAGTCGTTCCATGAGCTCACTTGTTCATGAGATCTTAGACCGTGAGATCCAGTAACCATGTAAGAAGCCGGAGTTCTTGGTAATTCTTCACAGGTTTTTCGCCGTTTGTATCGGTCACTCAGCAGCTTGGTCCACGGGCATAACTGTGTGTTTGTTTACGCTTTCTCCTGTGCTTTTGGGTTCAGAGACACAAGCCTAAACGAACGCCCAAAATAAAGGTTTTTGTATGTCTCGCTCTCTCTTTTTCGAAATGGGGTTCTCCCGGACTCTGAATCAATCGATACACACAACTTGCTTTATTACGAAGTCATAAGTTTCAAAGTTTACCATCTCATGAATGATGAATCACAAAGGGTGCATATAAAATAAACCAGTGGAAAAAGATCAAAGCAAATCGCATGTGCATCTTGACGGATGTACCCAAAATTCATATGTACATGTTGCACCTCCGACGGCAGGAAATACAACTCGTGGATTCAGTGGGTAGCCGTATGTATAACCTATAGTAAATGAGAGCAGTTCCTTTTGTTAAAGATTATATCATTTCTGCAATGTCATAAAAACCACACTATAGCACAAGTTCATACTTTGATTCATCCCTTTGTATCTTTATCAATCTCATTTAACCAATTACGGAACATATTTGTACAATTAGTTGGTGTGGCAATATTAAAGTAAACTAAACTACTCTCCAAACAAAACGAGCAAGGGAACATTTAAAAAGAAGATGATTGATGGATTTCTCATGGTCACAGAAACTTACAGCCATGCCAATTGTGTTTTGCTAAATTACCTTTTGTAGGAATTACTTTTTGATGCAAGAACCACATAAAGATCCTAATTTATAGTGGTACCTTAAGTTTCCAAATATACTTCTTCAAATAAATTGTATGTCCATTCACTAAAATCAGTACACGCAGACTTGACAGAGAAATTACCAAAAGTGGTAAGCTTCCAAACAAATCTATCGTCATTATCATTCAAATTTATAGACATAAGACGATGAGCCAATGGAGCCATGCAACTCATTTGTCATCAGAAAGGATCCTTCTAAACTTGACATTCAAAGGATTATTAGCTAATACATCATGCACCAAGATGTTTCATCGGCCTACCACCATATAAAGCAAAGGATATTGTTCGGATAATGGTGTTTCGCCCAGCCAAGTGCCTTCCTATAACATGGTAGATTGACCATTTCCAACAACCAAAGATTTTGTAGAAGAAATCATTTTTCACTCTCATAAGACCCTTTCAAAAAGGAGAACCATAAGGTCCCGACACCACTTGTGACATCGTCTTATTGTAACGGTCTTTCGTTAAGTAATTCGATACTTGGGTCACAATAATATTCCACTTGGTTAACCAGTATTTTAGTTGTGTTGTTCAATTTTCCCAAGAAAAAACGAGACCGGTAGAAATCCAATCTTTTCAACACCCCTTTAAAAATTTCTAAGAAAGATAACATAAACATAGACATAGTAAGACTTGTAAGAACATAATTAATAAGGATCGGCCGATCTCCGTATGAGAGTACCTTGCCACCATCCTAGTCTGTTTTAAAACCCATTATTTACTATATTACATTCCTTATTTAAAATCCTTCTATAATAAAATGGGGCCGCCCAAATATTTCAAAGGTAAAGAGCTAGCCTCCTATCCAAAAATATTTTTTATATCGATCCTCTAAATCTTTTGCTTTTCTAAACAAAAGATTTCGTTTTTTGTGCAAATTTATTTTCAACCTAGATAGTTGTTTGAAGATACAAAGAATTAGCTTCATGTTCACTTCGTTCTCAAGGTCGTGTTCCATAAAGAGAATGTTATCATTTGCATACTTCAAAAATGGATACGCCACCCTCAACAAAATTAGAAATAAAACCCCCCACCTACCCATCCTCTTTGGCCGTTGCAATTAGGATATCAAGCATATCCACTATAATGTTAAAGAGAAGGAGAAAGAGGCCTACCCTTCTTAGTCTGAAAGTAATGGACAATGTTGTAATTGACTTTGACACCTACAGACCCACCATCTAGATTTTTTTTGATAAGGTCACATCACTTTTGGTTAAAGACTTTCATTCACAATGTATGATGAAGAAAAGACCACTTCACTTTATCGTAAGACTTTTCAAAATCAAGCTTAAACAAAACCCCATCTATTTTCTTTTGGTGAAGCTCGTGGATTGTCTCATGCAACACAATCACTTCCCCTCGGATGTGTTGGCAAGGCCTAGCTAATAACTTTGTGAGCTACACCCGTGACATGGTTTGTTCCCACCTTTGTAAAAAAACTTAAATTGAGTAAACAAATGGGCATGTATTGTTGAATGTGCATCGTGTCTTCTAGCAAAAGAGTAATCACCCCAAAGTTTAATTTGTACAGCGGCAAACCACCTTGTCGCAACCGTACAAACATGACCATAAGACCACTTTTAATAATGCTCCAAAAAAAATTATAGAACTCATTGTGTCTTCCGCTTTTGGTCACAATATCGATTACAGAGAATCCACTTCCAACCACTTGACATAAAGTGTCCGCCAAGCTATTGCCGTGGATCGGGAAGCATGTGACCATGACTGGCCGTGCCACCCTTATGAAGTCCGTCCTCGCTATTATTATCATTTGCTTCATTACCGTGCTAAACATTCCAGTGAAGGTTCTTTGGAACATTGATAGCATAAGAAGAGCCTTTCTTTGGATGGCGTGTGATAAAGTCACCGGAGGAAAGTGCAAAGTTAATTGGAAAATGTTTGCAAACCAAAATAATATGGAGGCCTTGGTATCCTCAACCTTGCAAAATTCGCTTCGACTCTTTCAATGAGATGGATATGGCATGAATGGAATTACGAGGCAAGACCATGGGTGGGTCTTGGAAATATATGCACCCCTCAAGATAAAGATCTCTTCGCCGCGACTACACAAGTAACCGTTGGAAATGGAAAGAAGGTGCTCTTTTGGAAGCCCTTACTAGTAGCACACATCTTTCTTCTACACTACTAGTAATACTAGTGACGTACAGAGTAGTAGGACGCGGTACTAGTTAACTTTTGCCTATAGGCTCATTCCTACTAGTGCAAGATAGAGTTTGGACGACGGATAAGATTGAGAAGAGAGGATGAAAAAATTGTGGAAGGTACAAGCTTTGCAACAAATTTCAGTAATCCGCCTCCCACTTGCTTTTGAAATGTCGGTACACCATCCATGTCTGGTCAAGCGTGGAGAATTGGCTCGGAATTAATGACGTTGATCCAAATATTTGGCGTACTAGGCCCTCCATCAAAGAGTAGTGGACGGAGGGGATCTAGAAGCATGGATAATGAAGGAAGCTCGTGGCTTCACTCGCGATGTTGATATCTTTGGAAACATGCAAGGAACGAAACGTGCGCGTTCTTCGAAACAACGCTTCCTCTCGGTTATGCTTGTTACTAAGATCAAAGCAATGTGGACCATGGCAGGTGCAAAAGCTTTGAGTAATGTAATATCGTGAGAGTAGATGTATTCTTTTGGCTTGACCTAAGGGCCAAGTTGGGATTGTAAAATCTTTAAAAACTTCTTCCTTATCAATGAAAAATGGCAATTCTTTTTTCTTTTTTTGAAAAAACAGTGTATTTGTTTTTCTTACACTTTTTAACACTATCGGGCTCTGATTGAAATTAATATTACCTTTATTTATGAGGTATCTTTTGCACGAGTTGGTTTGTCACATGAGAATGGTTGTATTCACAAGATTTTAGGTCCCACGTGTATCATACAGAGTAAGTAGAAGTGTAGCCCGAGCAAACTTAATACCAATTTCAAACTTTATAAGAAGAAAATATAATATTAATAAGGTGAAACTTCTCAGTCAAGTAATTGTTTAAAAAGTACAGTAATTATTAACAAAGAGTAACAGTGCAAATAATCAGGTGTCAACAGAAAGACAACAAAAAATAGCGGTATCTACCGTGACTCTATAGTCTAGACAATGATACCAGCCGCCAAGACGATTCCAATACAAATGCCCACGGATGCAACAACACCTGACGTCGTCGAGCTGGACGGACGCGTAGCCTGGGCACTACCTGCGCTTGGCATGGGCGCAGCTGCCGGTGTTAGCGCACGACGGCTCGCCGGAGATGGGGCGCCAGTACGCGGCCGCTCGCTCCTCCTACAGACAGACGCCGTCGACACTCTGGCTCGTCGCTGACTCGCCGTCGGCACCGCCGCCGCTCTCCTAGCTCGCCTCTGCTAGCTTTCTCCTTCACGCGCGCACGCGGCCGCTCGCTCCTCCTAGCCGACAGCCGCCGTCGGCGCTCTGGCTCGTGCCTCCCTCCTCTCTCTCCCGAAGCTCCCTTCTCCCCACCATTAGAGCCTCCTCCTGGAGGACCTGGCCCTGCGTCGGCCTCACCCAGGCAGTCCGCCTTCTCATCCGCTTGCGCCGACCACCATCACTACAAGATATTCCCTTTTAGCCGAGGGTAAAATTACCGTCGGATATTTTAGTTCACCATCGGGCAAACTTATATTCGACGGTGCACCGTCGGTAATCTCCCGTCGGCTATGCTCGGTCGGCCATTACTCTCATAGCCGACGGTACGGTCGGGTAATATAATCGCCCATGGTAGTAAGCCGACGGTGAGCCATCGGACATTTTTTGCCACCGTCCGCCTCACAGTATCTTGACGACGCTTATGACCGACCGTTTCCCATCAAGTATTTATTTTCCGAGAGTTGTTGCCTCCCGTCGGTTTTAGTACTAGTTGACGGGACATTTGACCTGTCAGAGTTAATTATAACCAAGAGGGGTCTTTATAGTGAATAAAATGCTTGTACTACATTCTAAATTTACCATGGCATATTTGATTAGTCTTGTTTTTTTATTCGCCTTTTCTTCATTTCAGCTCATATTTCTATATTAGAGATCGCATCGCCCAAGATTTCTAACTCGTTACATTTCTATTTATTTCAGCTCGTGTCAGCCAAAGATTTCTAATAAATATAGCATTGCAGAGCACATCATGCAGACTCATAATTGGCAGATATTATCGTGATAACAATATCCAGCACGTCCAGTCCAGTAGCAGCAACCTTTATCTACATGTAGCGGAGGAGATCCCATGGCTGACTGGCCGATAGTAGGTAATTAACATAGGCAGCGGTTGAGAAACGCCTCGTCTCCTGCCGGTAGAGCACTAACTTCGGGTTTCGGCGCGACGTCGATGTGGTCTCAGTAGACCGTACCTTGCTCTTGTCATTATCGTCGCCGTGTCCTACGAACAAACCGATACTGAGCGAGAGGAAGAGAGACAACAGGGGAGGAGAACTACCATGCAAATCTTCTTTTGTTCATTATCTGTACGCCCGGCTATATGCTCCAACAGGAATCTGCTCGAATTTAGAAGATCAAATAGATTAGTACTTGGAGAAGATGAAAATACGAGCTATGTACATAGATCAGATGCTGATTGATTACGATTAGAAAAAGATGACCATGTGTAACACAAATCTGCCATCTATCCGATTCTGGTCCTGCGGCGCCATGACGGTTAGTCTTACAGATTTGAGGAGAAAAATCAGAAACCTCGACTTAGAGGAGACGACATTACTTCTCTGGAGGATCTAGCGACTTGGCGTGCTCCGGACTCCTGGTGGATCTGGGGCGGACCACACCTCCGGTTCGGCTTCTCACGCGAACCATACCGGCAGTTAAGCGCCGCCGACCTTGATCCGGCATGAGACACGGCGCTTCTCTTGCACCTGAGCTGGGGAAACTTGTGCATCGTGAGGTTAGTCGAAGATGGGATCAACTGGAGGCAGCAAGAGGAAGGAAAAAAACAGAAGGGACGTGAGTAGTGGTTGCGAAGTTTCTGGGCGTGCGTAGATATAATGACGCGCTTGATTTTTCGTCCACGCGCCCAACTCTTTCGCTGTGGAAGTTATATAAATTTTTAACATCTGCGCGCGGGTGCCAAAAGATCGCCAAAAAATCAATTTTCAGATGGAAAAATGATAATTTATCTAATCCCTAAAAAAATTATCTAAGATATGAGATAAATAAATTGAATAACAAACTAAATAAATATAAACTATACAATGTTATATTCATTGATTATCTAGGATAAATCACCTTAAGTCCCCCATGCTTAACCGAGTCGGCTACTTTCTAGCATAAATGAGAGTTGTATTGCATCGTCGGATATTACACCGAACCGCCAGCTATAAAGGAGGATTTCCGACGGTGAAGCTAAAACTGTCAGATATAAAAACTGATACCCGACCGTGAAAGTAAAACCGTTAGATATTAGTAGGAGCCGTCGGGCATATGATTTGATAGCCGAGAGTTAGGTTTTCACCATCGGAAATTTGGTTATACCGTCGGTTGTTGGCACCATACCCGAGAGTTCGTCGATAACCGTCGGAAATGACTTCCACCGTCGGTTATTGCCATGTTCACCGACGGGCCGTCGGCTATAAATAGTCACCGTCGGAAATAAGGGGATATCTAGTAGTGCATCGACACGCGCGCTCCTCCTCCAACCGCCCGCCCCGGCCACCGATCTGTGCAGATCAACTGTCGGCCGCCGCTGACATGCGGTGCTCATCTACCTGCTCGCACTGGCTGCTCCCAAACTGGGCTGCTCGTGCACCAACGGTGGGGACAACTCGATCGGCCTTCACCGGAGGTGGCGTCCCAGTACCTACCACTGCTTTCTCCATTGGGGCCTTGTTTAGGTATTTATGGGGATGAGAGGGAATTATTTCGTATCCCGGAAAATCCCCACTAGTTCGTTTACTTCTCCGGTTTTGAACGACATAATCCCAAGATATCCCCTCACATCCCCTCTCATCCCCACATTTTTTACCTAAATCAAAAACTCTTCATCATACTAGTGTATTTTTGGGGAGGGGTATTTGAGGGGATTGGGTGAACACCAAATCCCCTCCCATCCCCGTACCTATTGGGAAGAAAAATACGGAAGAAGTAAACAAGGCCTGGAGGAGTTGGTGCACATCAGATTTTGGGAATTTTTTGTCGATGTTACACACAATATTACGATTTGGTACATAGGTGATGATTTTCGTTGTATAAGTATGAGTAAAGTGGTACGATTATTTTCCTAGGTATGACACAGAAATTGCACCGATGTTACATGCGAGTTCCTTCAATGTTAGATGAGTAGACAAAATTGTTGGATATATTGCAGAGAAATGTTACAAAACGATATAACATTTGTAGGAATATTTCATACGTAGAGTAAAATTTACATTCGAATTTGTGTACCATAGGCGGATTTTTTTTGCACCATAATGTTGTGACTTGACAGACTATACAAAAAAAATGTTGGAGACAAATGGTACGTACCGTAAAACAAATTGATACATACGAACCCTTTTTGTACCAGGATCGGACATACGCGAATTGCTCACTTAAATGGATCGGGCGGCTGAGAAGGTGGCTGATGGTTTCTATTATTGCACATTTGTTAAGAAAAATGCAACTCGTACGCGATTTTTGGTATGAGTTGCATTTTTCTCAACCTATAGGCCCACGAGATGGCATTGTCTTTATGAAAACTTTTATTCCAATAAAACAGTCTATGTCATCTCCTGGCTTCCTAAAAGGCCTTTCACAAGCTTTGATGACAGAGTTGTTAGAGGAATATGCGTGTTGTATTACCAGGGGGCCAAAGGCCACAATATATAGTACATGTACAGGTGCTAATATGCAGGAAGCCCCCTAACATATGGGGAAACTACAATATACAGATATATACTCTAACACTCCCCCACAAACTCATGGTGGATCCACAACACTGGGTTTGGAGAGTAAAAAGTCATGATGCGCTCGAGTTTGTGCCTTTGTAAAGAAATCCGCCAACTGCAAATCTGAAGGCACATAATGAACCGCAACAACCTCATCCTGCACCTGAGCACGTGTATAAAAAGCATCAACACCAATATGCTTGGTCAGCTCATGCTTGACCGGATCACGTGCAATACTGATAGCACTGTCTTGTCGAGAAAAAGTGGAGTGGGTGTCGTAACAGAGACCCCAAAATCTGCAAGCAACCACCGTAACCAGGTCACCTCAGCAATCAACAAAGCCATAGCCCGCAGCTCAGCCTCAACACTCGAACGAGAAACCGCTACCTGTTTCTTCGTCTTCCAAGCAACAAGCGAACCACCAAGAAACACACAGTAAGCAGAAAGTGAACGACGATCCGTAGGATCACTCGCCCACATAGCATCCGAGTAGCACTGGAGCTGGAGAGAGCTAGAACGAGGAAAGAAAAGGCGACGAGTGATCGTGCCACGAAGGTAACGAAGAACACGGAGGAGATGACTGTAGTGAACAGTGGTAGGAGCTGAGACAAACTGACTCAGAATATGAACAGGATAAGAAATATCAGGACGAGTGACAGCAAGATAAACAAGACTCCCAACAAGATGACGATAACGTGTGGGATTAGGAAGAGGATCACCATCAGTAGGACGAAGCTTAACATTAAGCTCCATAGGAGTATCAACCGTGCGCTCATCCCCAAGAGCAGCACGAGCAAGAAGATCATGAATGTACTTCTCCTGAGAGATAGAAAAGCCATCAGAAGTGGAGGAAACCTCAATCCCAAGAAAATAGCGAAGAGGACCAAGATCAGTCATGAGAAACAGATCACGAAGACGAGCCTTTACAAAGGCAATATACTCAGAATCATCACCAGTAATGATCATATCATCAACATAGAGAAGGAGAAGGGTGCGTCCACGAGGAGAAGTGTGAACGAAAAGTGCTGGATCATGAAGACTAGGAGAGAAACCTGCAGCAGTCACCACAGAGGCAAAGCGCTCAAACCAGGCACGAGGGGCCTGTTTGAGACCATAGAGAGAACGTCGAAGACGACAAACCATCCCATCGGGAACAGAATACCCAGGAGGAGGCTGCATGTAAACCTCCTCACTCAACTCGCCATTAAGAAAAGCATTCTGAACATCAAGCTGGGAGACAGACCAGCGGCGAACAGAGGCAACAAAGAAGAAGGGTACGCACGGTAGTCATATGAGCCACGGGCAAAAGTCTCATCAAAGTCACGGCCGTGCGACATCTGAAAACCACGAGCCACAAGACGCGCTTTATAGCGCTCAAGAGATCCATCAGAGCGAGTCTTAATTTTATAGACCCACTTACACGTGATGGGACGAACACCAGAAGGGGGAGAAACAAGATCCCAAGTGCCAGTGCGCTCAAGCGCAGCGATCTCCTCAGCCATGGCAAGCTGCCATTCAGGATGACGCTCGGCATCCCGATAAGAAGTCGGCTCGGAAACGACAGAGAGACCATACTGACTAGGAGAGTAACGAACTGGAGCACGACACTGACGAACAGGCCGAGAAGGGGGAAGGTCATCTGCAGAAGACAAGTCGTCAGAAGAAGAGGAAGAAGGGACAGAATCGGAAGGAGCCGAAGCCGGAGAACGAGGAGTACTAGGTGGACTAGACGAACGAGAGGATGGCGTCGAAGGGGGCGCATCAGAAGTAGGAGGGAGGGGAGGAGGGACAGCAGGGGGTGCATCCGGAAAAAGAAGAAAAGAGATATCATCCACCGGGTAAGTACCCGAGGTGGGGCGAGGATAGAAGGGACGCGTCTCATCAAATGTGACGTCACGAGAGATGCGCATCCGACGACCAACGGGGTCCCAACAGCGATAGTCCTTATGCTCATCACTGTATCCGAGAAAAAGACACTCAACAGACTGAGCGGTCAGTTTGGTGCGTTCGCGAGGAGGCAGAAGGACATAGCAGACGCAACCAAATGAACGGAGAGTCGAGTAGTCTGGAGAAACACCAGAGAGACACTCGAGAGGAATGCCACCCTGTAGAGCAGCGGAAGGCTGAATGTTAATAAGGTGGGCTGACGTAGCGACAGCCTCAGCCCAGAAATGTGGCGGAAGAGAAGAGGCAATCATCATAGCACGGGTGGTCTCAAGAAGATGACGATGCTTACGCTCGGCGACGCCATTTTGAGCATGCGCACCGGGACAAGAAAACTGAGCGAGGGTGCCCTCCTCAGCAAGGACACCACGAATGTGCTGAGAGATATACTCACCAGCAGAATCAGCACGGAACACGCGAATGGGTGAGGAATACTGAGTGTGGACCATGGCCGCAAAACGCTGATAAATAGAGAGCACCTCACTGCGAGAGTGCATGAAAAACACCCAGGTGTACCGTGAAAAATCATCAATGAATAAGATATAGTATCGATGGCCCCCTTTCGAAGCGAAGGGAGCCGGACCCCAAACATCTGAATGGACTAAATCGAACGGTCGCTGAGAGACAGACACACTAGTAGGATAGGGAAGCTGAATCTGTTTGCCTAACCTACAACCCCGACAAAGGTAACGACCCATCTCCAGACAGACCCCGAGAAGGCCACGATGAACCAAAGACGACAGGCGAGAGTCACAAAGGTGACCAAGACGATGATGCCACTTCGAAAAGAGCCGGTGACAGAGGCAACAACCGGAGGAGAACCGCGCAGATGAAGTGGCAGCGGAAGGAACACGAAGCCAGTCTAACTCCCAAAGCCCCGGAGACTGACGGCTACGAGAGCCAGCTCCAACCAGGGCATGTGTGCGACGATCCTGAACCGCACAAGACTCAGCGTCAAGAATGACGCGACAACCAGAATCGGTGAGCTGGCTAGCAGAGAAAAGGTTCATCTGAAGGCGAGGAACATGAGAAACATCAGGGACAGAGAAAGAGGGAGTAGAAAGGGTGCCTGTACTAGAAACGGGAATAGAGGTACCATCAGCCGTGACAACACGGACAGGAGAAATAAGAGACTGAAGAGCAGACAGGATAGAAGACTCAGAGGTCATATGAAAGGAAGCTCCAGAATCCATGTACCACGGGGACGTACCTGACTGTGTAGAAAGTGGTGGTCGCGCAGTGCCAGAAGAGCCAGTCACAGAACCAGCAGCGCCCGGCGAGGAAGAGTCTGGAGTAGCGAGCAGACCACGAAGACCCCTGAGAATGTCCTGATCAGAGAGTGCAACTGCAGAAGATCCTGAAGAGCCAGCCTGCTGACGATCCTGGAACTGCTGACGTAAACTGGGATCCCGCGTCCAGCAGGTGGAGGAAGTGTGGCCAACTGATGGCGTGTACAGCACACGTCCGTTGGGAACCCCAAGAGGAAGGTATGATGCGTACAGTAGCAAGTTTTCCCTCAGAAAGAAACCAAGGTTTATCGAACCAGGAGGAGCCAAGAAGCACGTTGAAGGTTGATGGCGGCGGGATGTAGTGCGGCGCAACACCAGGGATTCCGGCGCCAACGTGGAACCTGCACAACACAACCAAAGTACTTTGCCCCAACGAAACAGTGAGGTTGTCAATCTCACCGGCTTGCTGTAACAAAGGATTAGATGTATAGTGTGGATGATGTTTGTTTGCAGAAAACAGTAAAACAAGTATTGCAGTAGATTGTATTCGATGTAAAAGAATGGACCGGGGTCCACAGCTCACTAGAGGTGTCTCTCCCATAAGATAAATAGCATGTTGGGTGAACAAATTACAGTCGGGCAATTGACAAATAGAGAGGGCATGACAATGCACATACATGATACGATGAGTATTGTGAGATTTAATTGGGCATTACGACAAAGTACATAGACCGCTATCCAGCATGCATCTATGCCTAAAAAGTCCACCTTCAGGTTATCATCCGAACCCCTTCCAGTATTAAGTTGCAAACAACAGACAATTGCATTAAGTATGGTGCGTAATGTAATCAATAACTACATCCTCGGACATAGCATCAATGTTTTATCCCTAGTGGCAACAGCACATCCACAACCTTAGAACTTTCACACTGTCCTGCATTTAATGGAGGCATGAACCCACTATCGAGCATAAATACTCCCTCTTGGAGTTAAGAGCAAAAACTTGGCCAGAGCCTCTACTAATAACGGAGAGCATGCAAGATCATAAACAACACATAGGTAATAGATTGATAATCAACATAACATAGTATTCTCTATCCATCGGATCCCGACAAACACAACATATAGAATTACAGATAGATGATCTTGATCATGTTAGGCAGCTCACAAGATCCGACAATGAAGCACATAAGGAGAAGACGACCATCTAGCTACTGCTATAGACCCATAGTCCAGGGGTGAACTACTCACTCATCACTCCGGAGGCGACCATGGCGGTGAAGAGTCCTCCGGGAGATGATTCCCCTCTCCGGTAGGGTGCCGGAGGCGATCTCCAGAATCCCCCGAGATGGGATTGGCGGTGGCGGCGCCTCAGTAAGGTTTTCCGTATCGTGGCTCTCGGTACTGGGGGTTTCGCGATGGAGGCTTTAAGTAGGCGGAAGGGCAAGTCAGGGGCCACACAAGGGCCCCACACACCAGGGCCGCGCGGCCAGGACCTGGGCCGCGCCGCCCTGTTGTGGCGGCGCCTCGTGGCCCCACTTACTTTCCCCCTCGGTCTTCTGGAAGCTTCGTGCAAAAATAGGACCCTGGGCGTTGATTTCGTCCAATTCCGAGAATATTTCTTTACTAGGATTTCTGAAACCAAAAACAGCAGAAAACAGCAACTGGCTCTTCGGCATCTCGTTAATAGGTTAGTGCCGGAAAATGCATAAATATGACATAAAGTATGCATAAAACATGTAGATATCATCAATAATGTGGCATGGAACATAAGAAATTATCGATACGTCGGAGACGTATCAGCATCCCCAAGCTTAGTTCCTGCTCGTCCCGAGCAGGTAAACGATAACAAAGATAATTTCTGGAGTGACATGCCATCATAACCTTGATCATACTATTGTAAGCATATGTAATGAATGCAGCGATCAAAACAATGGTAATGACATGAGTAAACAAATGAATCATAAAGCAAAGACTTTTCATGAATAGTACTTCAAGACAAGCATCAATAAGTCTTGCATAAGAGTTAACTCATAAAGCAATAAATCAAAGTAAAGGTATTGAAGCAACACAAAGGAAGATTAAGTTTCAGCGGGGATAGTGTCAATGTAAAGTAATATAACAAGTGCAATATGCAAGTATGTAGGAATCAATGCACAGTTCACACAAGTGTTTGCTTCTTGAGGTGGAGAGAGATAGGTGAACTGACTCAACATAAAAGTAAAAGACAGGTCCTTCAAAGAGGAAAGCATCGATTGCTATATTTGTGCTAGAGCTTTTATTTTGAAAACATGAAACAATTTTATCAACGGTAGTAATAAAGCATATGTATCATGTAAATTATATCTTACAAGTTGCAAGCCTCATGCATAGTGTACTAATAGTGCCCGCACCTTGTCCTAATTAGCTTGGGTTAACACTGATCATCATTGCATAACATATGTTTCAACCAAGTGTCACAAAGGGGTACCTCTATGCCGCCTGTACAAGGGTCTAAGGAGAAAGTTCGCATTGGATTTCTCGCTTTTGATCATTCTTCAACTTAGACACCCATACCGGGACAACATAGACAATAGATAATGGACTCCTCTTTTAATGCTTAAGCATTCAACAACAGTTAATATTCTCATAAGAGATTGAGGTTTTATGTCCAAACTGAAACTTCCACCATGATTCATGGCTTTAGTTAGCGGCCCAATGTTCTTCTCTAACAGTATGCATACTCAAACCATTTGATTGTGAAAACCGCCCTTACTTCAGACAAGACGAACATGCATAGCAACTCACATGATATTCAACAAAGAGTTGATGGCGTCCCCAGGAACATGGTTATCGCACAACAAGCAACTTAATAAGAGATAAAGTGCATAAGTACATATTCAATACCACAATAGTTTTTAAGGCTATTTTGTCCCATGAGCTATATATTGCAAAGCCGAATGATGGAAATTTAAAGGTAGCACTCAAGCAATTTACTTTGGAATGGCGGAGAAATACCATGTAGTAGGTAGTTATGGTGGACACAAATGGCATAGTGGTTGGCTCAAGGATTTTGGATGCATGAGAAGTATTCCCTCTCGATACAAGGTTTAGGCTAGCAAGGTTATTTGAAACAAACACAAGGATGAACCGGTGCAGCAAAACTCACATAAAAGACATATTGTAAACATTATAAGACTCTAAACCGTCTTCCTTGTTGTTCAAAACTCAATACTAGAAATTATCTAGACTTTAGAGAGACCAAATATGCAAACCAAATTTTAGCAAGCTCTATGTATTTCTTCATTAATAGGTGCAAAGTATATGATGCAAGAGCTTAAACATGAGCACAACAATTGCCAAGTATCAAATTATCCAAGACATTTTACCAATTACTACATGTAGCATTTTCCGTTTCCAACCATATAACAATTAACGAAGCAGTTTCAACCTTCGCCATGAACATTAAAAATAAAGCTAAGAACACATGTGTTCATACGAACCAGCGGAGCGTGTCTCTCTCCCACACAAGGATGAACTTATTCAAACATAAACAAAAACAAACAGACGCTCCAAGTAAAGTACATAAGATGTGACCGAATAAAAATATAGTTTCAAGAGAAGAAACCTGATAAGTTGTCGATGAAGAAGGGGATGCCTTGAGCATCCCCAAGCTTAGACGCTTGAGTCTTCTTGAAATAAGCAGGGGTGAACCACCGGGGCATCCCCAAGCTTAGAGCTTTCACTCTTCTTGATCATAGTATATCATCCTCCTCTCTTGACCCTTGAAAACTTCCTCCACACCAAACTCAAAGCAAACTCATTAGAGGGTTAGTGCATAATCAAAAACTCACATGTTCAGAGGTGACACAATCATTCTTAACACTTCTGGACATTGCCCAAAGCTACTGGAAGGTAATGGAACAAAGAAATCCACCCAACACAGCGAAAGAAGCAGTGCGAAATAAAAGGCAGAATCTGTCAAAACAGAACAGTCCGTAAAGACGAATTTTAAAATGGCACCAGACTTGCTCAGATGAAAATGCTCAAATTGAATGAAAGTTGCGTACATATCTGAGGATCACGCACGTAAATTGGAAGATTTTTCTGAGTTACCTACAGAGAATTCTGCCCAGATTCGTGACAGACAGAAATCTGTTTCTGCGCAGTAATCCAAATCTAGTATCAACCTTGCTATCAAAGACTTTACTTGGCACAATAATGCAATAAAATAAGATAAGGAGAGGTTGCTACAGTAGTAACAACTTCCAAGACTCAAATATAAAACAAAGGTACTGTAGCAAAATAAACACATGGGTTATCTCCCAAGAAGTGCTTTCTTTATAGCCATTAAGATGGGCTCAGCAGTTTTAATGATGCACTCGCAAGAAATAGTAGTTGAAGCAAAAGAGAGCATCAAAAAGCAAATTCAAAACAAATTTAAGCCTAACATGCTTCCTATGAAAAGGAATCTTGCAAATAAACAAGTTCATGAAGAGCAAAGTAACAAGCATAGGAAGATAGAACAAGTGTAGCTTCAAAAATTTCAGCACATAGAGAGGTGTTTTAGTAACATGAAAATTCCTACAACCATATTTTCCTCTCTCATAATAATATCCAGTGGCATCATGAGCAAACTCAACAATATAACTATCACATAAAGCATTCTTATCATGAGTCTCATGCATAAAATTATTACTCTCCACATAAGCATAATCAATTTTATTAGTTGTAGTGGGAGCAAATTCAACAAAGTAGCTATCATTATTATTCTCATCATCAAATATAGGAGGCATATTGTAATCATAATCAATTTTATCCTCCATAACAGGCGGTACTAAAAGACCAATATCATTATAATCATCATAAATAGGAGGCAAAGTATCATCAAAGTAAATTTTCTCCTCAATGCTTGGGGGACTAAAAATATCATGCTCATCAAAGCCAGCTTCCCCAAGCTTAGAATTTTCCATATTATTAGCAACAATGGTGTTCAAAGCGTTCATACTAATATGTTCCATAGGTTTTTTAATTTTCGCATCAAACCATCCATGTCTTAAATCAGGAAATAGAATAAGAAGCTCATTGTTGTTCATTATGCCTAACTAGTGTAAACAAGAAACAAAAAGATGCAATTGCAGGATCTAAAGGAAATAGCTTCGAGCACACACAGAACGGCAACAGAAAAGTACTTTACCTGGGACCGGAGTATGAGAGCCTTTTACCTTTCCTCCCCGGCAACGGCGCCAGAAAATAGCTTGATGTCTACGGGTGCTTCTATTCTTGTAGACAGTGTTGGGCCTCCAAGAGCAGAGGTTTGTAGAACAGCAGCAAGTTTCCCTTAAGTGGATCACCCAAGGTTTATCGAACTCAGGGAGGAAGAGGTCAAAGATATCCCTCTCATGCAACCCTGCAACCACAAAGCAAGAAGACATTTTAGAATTACTACATGTAGCATTTCCCAATTCCAACCATATAACAATTTAATGAAGAAGATTCAACCTTCGCCATGAATACTATGAGTAAAGCCTAAGGACATATTTGTCCATATGCAATAGCGGAGCGTGTCTCTCTCCCACACAATGAATGCTAGGATCCATTTTATTCAAACAAAAACAAAACAAAAACAAACCGACGCTCCGAGCAAAGCACATAAGATGTGACTGAATAAAAATATAGTTTCAGGGGAGGAACCTGATAATGTTGTCGATGAAGAAGGGGATGCCTTGGGCTGTTGGATAACGTTGCATAGAAAACAAAAAAATTTCCTACCGCGAACACGAAATCCAAGCCAAGATGCAATCTAGAAGACGGTATCAACGAGGGGATTATCGAGTCTCACCCTTGAAGAGATTCCAAAGCCTACAAGATGAGGCTCTTGTTGTTGCGGTAGACGATCACTTGCCGCTTGCAAAAGCGTGTAGAAGATCTTGATCACGGCGCCACGAACGGGCAGCACCTCCGTACTCGGTCACACGTTCGGTTGTTGATGAAGACGACGTCCACCTCCCGTTCCAGCGGGCAGCGGAAGTAGTAGCTCCTCTTGAATCCGACAGCACGACGGCGTGGTGTCGGTGGCGGTGGAGAACTCCGGCGGAGCTTCGCTAAAGCACGCGGGAGCTATGGAGGAGAGGGGGGCGGCTAGGGTTTGGGAGGGGGTGGCCGGCCACTCAAGGGGGGCGGCCAGGTTGTGGTCTTGGGGTGGCCGGCCCCCTCCCCTTGGCCCCTCATTATATAGGTGGAAGCCCCAAGTGTTGGACTACAAGTCTCCGAATAAGACCCGAAACCAAAACCTTCCATGTGATAGGGAAACCTACCCAAGGTGGGAATCCCACTTGGGTGGGATTCCCCCCTTCCATGTGGGGGGGTGGCCGGCCCCCATAGGGGGAGTCCACTTGGGACTCCTCCCCCACTAGGGTTGGCCGGCCATGGAGGTGGAGTCCCTCCGGGACTCCACCTTCCTTGGTGGTTTCTTCCGGACTTTTCTAGAACCTTCTAGAACCTTCCATAGAACCTTCCGTATCATTTTAATTCACATAAAATGACATCCTATATATGAATCTTATTCTCCGGACCATTCCGGAACTCCTCGTGATGTCCGGGATCTCATCCGGGACTCCGAACAAATATTCGAACTCCATTCCATATTCAAGTTCTACCATTTCAACATCCAACTTTAAGTGTGTCACCCTACGGTTCGCGAACTATGCGGACATGGTTGAGTACTCACTCCGACCAATAACCAATAGCGGGATCTGGAGATCCATAATGGCTCCCACATATTCATAGATGACTTTAGTGATCGAATGAACCATTCACATACAATACCAATTCCCTTTTTCACGCGATATTTTACTTGTCCGAGGTTTGATCTTCGGTATCACTCTATACCTTGTTCAACCTCGTCTCCTGACAAGTACTCTTTACTCGTACCGTGGTATGTGGTCTCTTATGAACATATTCATATGCTTGCAAGACATTAGACGACATTCCACCGAGAGGGCCCAGAGTATATCTATCCATCATCGGGATGGACAAATCCCACTGTTGATCCATATGCCTCAACTCATACTTTCTGGATACTTAATCCCACCTTTATAACCACCCATTTATGCAGTGGCGTTTGGTGTAATCAAAGTACCTTTCCGGTATAAGTGATTTACATGATCTCATGGTCATAAGGACTAGGTAACTATGTATCGAAAGCTTATAGCAAATAACTTAATGACGAGATCTTATGCTACGCTTAATTGGGTGTGTCCATTACATCATTCATATAATGATATAACCTTGTTATTAATAACATCCAATGTTCATGATTATGAAACTAATCATCCATTAATCAACAAGCTAGTTTAAGAGGCATACTAGGGACTTCTTGTTGTCTACATATCACACATGTACTAATGTTTCGGTTAATACAATTATAGCATGGTATATAAACATTTATCATAAACATAAAGATTGATATGGATATCCAGGCCTGGTACACTAGGACAACCATTGATATGATGATTAAGTCTAAGGTTGTACTAGTATTTTATTATAATCTTGTTATTAGGAGATAATAATGTAGCCAGGTCATGCTGTGGGCCATCTAGGGTTTTAATAGAGTCCGTTTGACTTGGGCCTGTCCAAGTCGAACTAGGTTAGGCCCAATAAGAGGGCCGGCCGGCCACCTCTCCCTCTCATATAAGGAGATGGCACGGCTAGGGTTTAGGGTAGTCTAGTTTTTGATTCAAGTTATGTAGAACCTTGGGTTCCTCCAGTATCACCATCCCTGCGGGGTTGGCCCTATGACGGCGTCTCGGACGTTCGTCTAGTTATCCAATAAAGATGTGTGAGTTCTTGAGTTGTCAAGAGTAATCATATGTGCTTAAGTATCCTTGAATCTATCGAGGAAGTTCAAGATCTATCGATCCTATGGATCAACAAGGTGCATCGTGAAAGATCGGGACAACCAGTCCGCATCAAAGATATATAATAACCACTTTTATTATTGCCTCTTGGGCATATCTCCAACAGTCTCCCACTTGCACTAGAGTCAATAATCTAGATTACATTGTAAGGTACCTAACACCCATGGCATTCTGGTGTTGGTCATGCTTTGCCCTAGGGAGAGTTTTAGTCAACGGATCTGCTACATTCAGATCAGTGTGTACTTTGCAAATCTTTACTTCTCCATCTTCGATGTACTCGCGAATCGAATGATAACGCAGCTTGATATGCTTCAGCCTCTTGTGTGACCTTGGTTCTTGTGCATTGGCGATGGCACCCATGTTGTCACAATAGATGACTAGTGGGTCCAATGCACTAGGAACCACACTGAGCTCTACAATGAACCTCTTCATCCATACCGCTTCTGACGAAGCCTCTGAAGCCGCTATGTACTCCGATTCTGTTGAGGATTTCGCCCCCGTGCACTGCTTTGAGCTTGCCCAGCTTACTGCAGCACCATTCAATATAAACACGTACCCAGATTGTGACTTAGAGTCATCAGGATCAGTGTTCCAACTTGCATCGGTGTAACTTGTTACAACGAGCTCTTGGTCACCTCCATAACAAAGAAACATATCCTTAGTTCTTTTCAAGTACTTTAGGATATTCTTGACCGCTGTCCAGTGTTCCATTCCTGGATCACTTTGATATATGCTAGTCAAACTAACAGCATGTGCTATATCCGGTCTTGTACATAGCATGGCATACATGATAGAGCCTACTGCCGAGGCATAGGGGATCTGACTCATCCTTTCTCTTTCTTCTGCCGTAGCCGGACCTTGAGTCTTACTCAAGACTTTGCCTGGTAACATAGGTAAGAATCCTTTCTTACTTTCGTCCATTCTAAACTTCTTTAGAATCTTGTCCAGGTATGTACTCTGTGATAGCCCTATTAGACGTCTTGATCTATCTCTATAAATCTTGATGCCTAATATATATGATGCTTCACCAAGGTCTTTCATTGAAAAACTATTATTCAAATAACCCTTTACACTGCTTAATAGTTCTATATCATTCCCAATCAATAATATGTCATCTACATATAATATCAGGAATGCTACAGAGCTCCAACTCACTTTCTTGTAAATACAGGCCTCTCCATGACACTGTATAAACCCGAAGTCTTTGATCACCTTATCAAAGCGTCGGTTCCAACTTCTCGATGCTTGCTTCAGTCCATAGATTGAACGCTGAAGTTTGCATACTTTGTCAGCATTTTTAGGATCGACAAAACCTTTGGGTTGTACCATATACAACTCTTCCTCAATGTCTCCATTAAGGAACGCCGTTTTGACATCCATCTGCCAAATCTCATAATCGAAAAATGCAGCTATTGCTAACAAAATCCTCACAGATTTTAGCTTCGCTACAGGTGAGAAAGTCTCATCGTAGTCAACACCTTGAATTTGTCGGAAACCCTTTGCGACAAGTCGAGCTTTATAGACAGTAATATTACCATCAGCATCTGTTTTTCTTTTGTAGATCCATTTATTCTCGACAGCCTTGCGGCTATCAGGTAAGTCTACCAAAGTCCATACTTTGTTATCATACATGGATCCCATTTCGGATTTCATGGCTTCTTGCCATTTGTTGGAATCTGGGCTCATCATCACTTCTTCATACGTCGCAGGGTCTTCATCATTGTTATCCACAATCATGACATTTAGACAAGGATCATACCAATCTAGAGTGGCACGTTCCCTTGTCGATCTGCGAGGTTCAGTAGCTATCTCATTTGAAGTTTCATGATCATTATCATTAGCTTCCTCTGTTGCCGGTGCAGGCGGCACAGGAACATCTTCCGGTACTGCGCTACTCTGATCAACGAGCAGAGATTCTTCAATCTCATCGAGTTCTACTTTTCTTCCAGTCACTTCTTTAGTGAGAAATTCTTTCTCAAGAAAGGTTCCGTTCTTAGCAACAAAGATCTTGCCTTCGGATCTGTGATAGAAAGTGTACCCTATAGTTTCCTTAGGGTATCCTATGAAGACGCATTTCTCCGCTTTGGGTTCTAGCTTGTCCGGTTGTAACTTTTTTACATAGGCTTCGCAACCCCAAACTTTCAGGAACGACAGCTTAGGTTTCTTATTAAACCATAATTCATACGGTGTCATTTCAACGGATTTTGATGGTGCTCTATTTAAAGTGAATGCGGCTGTCTCTAATGCATAACTCCAAAATGATAACGGCAAATCAGTAAGAGACATCATAGAACGAACCATATCTAAGAGAGTTCGATTACGACGTTCGGACACACCGTTTCGTTGTGGTGTTCCCGGCGGTGTCAATTGTGAAAGTATTCCGCATTTCTTTAAATGCATGCCAAACTCATAACTCAGATATTCACCTCCGCGATCAGATCGTAGAAATTTAATCTTCTTGTTACGTTGATTTTCTACTTCACTTTGGAATTCCTTAAACTTCTCAAAAGTTTCGGATTTATGTTTCATGAAATAGATATACCCATATCTACTCAGATCATCTGTGAAGGTTAGAACATAACGATAACCATTGCGCGATGCTACACTCATTGGTCCGCACACATCGGTATGTATGATTTCCAATAAGTCAGTAGCTCGTTCCATAATACCAGAGAATGGAGTCTTAGTCATTTTTCCCATTAGACATGCTTCGCATCTATCAAGTGACTCAAAGTCAAGTGATTCAAGTAATCCATCGGTATGGAGTTTCTTCATGTGTTTCACTCCAATATGACCAAGACGACAGTGCCACATATAAGTAGAATTATCATTCAATTTAATTCGCTTAGCATCAATGTTATGTATATGTGTATCACTACTATCGAGATCTAACAGAAATAAGCCATTCTTTTCAGGTGCTCGACCATAAAAGATATTATTCATAAAAATAGAACAACCATTATTCTCAGACTTGAATGAATAACCGTCTTGCATTAAACAAGATCCAGATATAATGTTCCTGCTCAACGCGGGTACAAAATAACAATTATTGAGGCTTAAAACTAATCCCGAAGGTAGATGTAGAGGAAGTGTGCCGACAGCGATCACATCGACTTTGGATCCATTTCCAACGCGCATGGTCACTTCATCTTTTAGTAGTCTTCGTTTATTCTTTAGTCCCTGTTTCGAGTTACAAATATGAGCAACCGAACCAGTATCAAATACCCAGGTACTAGTACGAGAACCAGTAAGATAAACATCTATAACATGTATATCAGATATACCTTCTTTCTTCTTCTTGACAAGGCCGCTCTTCAGATCCGTCAAATACTTGGAGCAATTACGCTTCCAGTGTCCCTTCTCCTTGCAGTAATAGCACTCAGCATCATGCTTAGGGACAGTCTTAGGTTTCACAGGAGGCGTGGTAGCTTTCTTGCCACCCTTCTTGAATTTTCCCTTAGACTTGCCCTGTTTCTTGAAGCTGGTGGTCTTGTTGACCATCAACACTTGGTGCTCTTTCTTGATCTCAATCTCAGCAGATTTCAGCATGGAGAAGAGTTCAGGTAACTCTTTGTTCATGTTCTGCATATTGTAGTTCATCACAAAGTTCTTGTAACTAGGTGGCAGTGATTGAAGGACACGATTAATCCCCAGTCTATTAGGAATCACTATTCCCAAGTCACTGAGTTTCTTCGCATGCCCGGTCATGGCGAGCATGTGCTCACTAACGGAGCTGCCTTCTTCCATCATGCAGCTGAAGAAGTGTTTCGATGCTTCATAGCATTCCACGGCCGCATGAGTCTCAAATATAGTCTTCAACTCATTGATTAACTCATGTGGATCGTGGTGCTCAAAACGTTTTTGAAGATCGGCTTCCAAACTGCATAAGATGGCACACTGAACTTGAGAGTACCGAGTTTTCCGAGTTGCGTAAACATTCTTTACTTCATCGGTTTCAGTTTCTGCAGGAGGGTCACCTAGCGGTGCATCAAGCACATATTGCAGATTTCCGCCATTGAGGAAGATCCTCACATGACGGAACCAGTCGGTGAAGTTGCTACCGTTGCTCTTAAGCTTTTCTTTCTCTAGGAACTGGTTAAAATTGATTGAGGACGCCATATCTACAACATATTTGCAATAGTTTAGACTAATGTTTATGACAAAATGAGTTCAAATTTTAATTCAATATAATTAAAAACTAGGTGAACTCCCACTCAAAACAATATCCCTCGCATTGTCTTAGTGATCACACGAACCAAATCCACCACACCAAGTCCGATCATCACGAGACAAGATGTAACTTCAATGGCGAACACTCAAAGTGTTCATCATATCAATCATATGATTCATGCTCTACCCTTCGGTATCACGTGTTCCGAGACCATGTCTGTACATGCTAGGCTCGTCAAGGCCACCTTAGTATCCGCATGTGCAAAACTGGCTTGCACCCGTTGTATGCACTTGTTGATTCTATCACACCCGATCATCACGAGATGCTTCGAAACGACAAGTCTTGGCAACGGTGCTACTAAGGATGAACACTTTATTATCTTGAGATTTTAGTGAGAGGGATCATCTTATAATGCTACCGTCGCGATCTAAGCAAAATAAGATGCATAAAAGGATTAACATCACATGCAGTTCATATGTGATATGATATGGCCCTTTTGTCTTTGCGCCTTTGATCTTCATCTCCAAAGCACGGACATGATCTCCATCATCAACGGGCATGATCTACATCATCGTCGGCGAAGCACCAAGGTCAATGGCGCCGTCTTCATGATTGTCCTCCATGTAGCAACTATTACAACTACTTTGAAATACTACTCAACATGAAATTTAAAGACAACCATAAGGCTCCTGCCGGTTGCCACAATACAATAATGATCATCTCATACATAGTCATCATCACATTATGGCCATATCACATCACCAAACCCTGCAAAAACAAGTTAGATGTTCTCTAATTTGGTTTGCATATTTTACGTGGTTTAGGGTTTTCGAGTGAGATCCAATCTACCTACGAACATGAACCACAACGGTGATACTAGTGTTGTCAATAGAAGAGTAAATTGAATCTTTACTATAGTAGGAGAGACAGACACCCGCAAAGCCTCTTATGCAATACAAGTTGCATGTCGAACGAGGAACAAGTCTCATGAACGCGGTCATGTAAAGTTAGTCCGAGCCGCTTCATCCCACTATGCCATAAAGATGCAAAGTACTCAACTAAAGATAACAAGAGCATCAACGCCCACAAAACCATTGTGTTCTACTCGTGCAACCATCTATGCATAGACACGGCTCTGATACCACTGTTGGATAACGTTGCATAGAAAACAAAAAATTTCCTACCGCGAACACGAAAGCCAAGCCAAGATGCAATCTAGAAGACGGTAGCAACGAGGGGATTATCGAGTCTCACCCTTGAAGAGATTCCAAAGCCTACAAGATGAGGCTCTTGTTGCTGTGGTAGACGATCACTTGCCGCTTGCAAAAGCGCGTAGAAGATCTTGATCACGGCGCCACGAACGGGCAGCACCTCCGTACTCGGTCACACGTTCGGTTGTTGATGAAGACGACGTCCACCTCCCGTTCCAGCGGGCAGCGGAAGTAGTAGCTCCTCTTGAATCCGACAGCACGACGGTGTGGTGTCGGTGGCGGTGGAGAACTCCGGCGGAGCTTCGCTAAAGCACGCGGGAGCTATGGAGGAGAGGGGGGCGGCTAGGGTTTGGGAGGGGGTGGCCGGCCACTCAAGGGGGGTGGCCAGGTTGTGGTCTTGGGGTGGCCGGGCCCCTCCCCTTGGCCCATCATTATATAGGTGGAAGCCCCAAGTGTTGGACTACAAGTCTCCGAATAAGACCCGAAACCAAAACCTTCCATGTGATAGGGAAACCTACCCAAGGTGGGAATCCCACTTGGGTGGGATTCCCCCCTTCCATGTGGGGGGGTGGCCGGCCCCCATAGGGGGAGTCCACTTGGGACTCCTCCCCCACTAGGGTTGGCCGGCCATGGAGGTGGAGTCCCTCCGGGACTCCACCTTCCTTGGTGGTTTCTTCCGGACTTTTCTAGAACCTTCTAGAACCTTCCATAGAACCTTCTGTATCATTTTAATTCACATAAAATGACATCCTATATATGAATCTTATTCTCCGGACCATTCCGGAACTCCTCGTGATGTCCGGGATCTCATCCGGGACTCCGAACAAATATTCGAACTCCATTCCATATTCAAGTTCTACCATTTCAACATCCAACTTTAAGTGTGTCACCCTACGGTTTGCGAACTATGCGGACATGGTTGAGTACTCACTCCGACCAATAACCAATAGCGGGATCTGGAGATCCATAATGGCTCCCACATATTCAACGATGACTTTAGTGATCGAATGAACCATTCACATACAATACCAATTCCCTTTGTCACGCGATATTTTACTTGTCCGAGGTTTGATCTTCGGTATCACTCTATACTTTGTTCAACCTCGTCTCCTGACAAGTACTCTTTACTCGTACCGTGGTATGTGGTCTCTTATGAACTTATTCATATGCTTGCAAGACATTAGATGACATTCCACCGAGAGGGCCCAGAGTATATCTATCCATCATCGGGATGGACAAATCCCACTGTTGATCCATATGCCTCAACTCATACTTTTCGGATACTTAATCCCACCTTTATAACCACCCATTTACGCAGTGGCGTTTGGTGTAATCAAAGTACCTTTCCGATATAAGTGATTTACATGATCTCATGGTCATAAGGACTAGGTAACTATGTATCGAAAGCTTATAGCAAATAACTTAATGACGAGATCTTATGCTACGCTTAATTGGGTGTGTCCATTACATCATTCATATAATGATATAACCTTGTTATTAATAACATCCAATGTTCATGATTATGAAACTAATCATCTATTAATCAACAAGCTAGTTTAAGAGGCATACTAGGGACTTCTTGTTGTCTACATATCACACATGTACTAATGTTTCGGTTAATACAATTATAGCATGGTATATAAACATTTATCATAAACATAAAGATATATAATAACCACTTTTATTATTGCCTCTTGGGCATATCTCCAACATGGGCATCCCCAAGCTTAGACGCTTGAGTCTTCTTAAAATATGCAGGGGTGAACCACCGGGGCATCCCCAAGCTTAGAGCTTTCACTCCTCTTGATCATAGTATATCATACTCCTCTCTTGACCCTTGAAAACTTCCTTCACACCAAACTTCAAGCAAACTCATTAGAGGGTTAGTGCACAATCAAAAATTCACATGTTCAGAGGTGACGCAATCATTCTTAACACTTCTGGACATTGCACAAAGCTACTGGACATTAATGGATCAAAGAAATTCATCCAACATAGCAAAAGAGGCAATGCGAAATAAAAGGCAGAATCTGTCAAAAACAGAACAGTCCGTAAAGACGAACCTGGAAGGGGCACTTAACTTGCTCAAACGGAAAAACTCAAAACTAATGAAAGTTGCGTACATATCTGAGGATCACGCACGTAAATTTGCAGATTTGTTTGATTTTTTTACAGAGACTTCTGCGCGAATTCGTGACAGACAGCAATGCTGTTTCTGTGCAGCAATCCAAATCTAGCATCAACTTTACCATAGAGACTTTACTTGGCACAAAAACATGATAAGGAGAGGTTGCTACAGTAGTAAACAACTTCCAGGACTCAAATATAAAACAAAGTACTGTAGTAAAAACATGGGTTGTCTCCCATAAGCGCTTTTCTTTAACGCCTTTCAGCTAGGCGCAGAAAGTGTATATCAAGTGTTATCAAGAGATGAAGCATCAACATCATCACCAGGGGTGTTGGGAGTTTTATCAATTTTAGGCCTATAATAATTCTTGGGTTTAGGCACCTTAGAGACATACATGAATTTTTGCTCTTTACCCACATAAGCTTTCTCCTTATATTTAAGAGAAGAAAAGGTTGAACCCAAGGTTCCCATAGCTTTTTCAAGTTCGCTAATCCTATTGATTTGATTATCATGGACAACACAAGTTCCTAGGACACTAATTCTTTCATCAATTCCTCCTAAGGATTTATCAAGTTCATCAGTTTTATCAAGTAACATTTCCAATTTAGTTTCAACACTTGGAAAATTTTTCTCTATGGTTTCCAATTTTTTCATAACATCCTCAAGAGAGATTTCAATTTTAGTTCCATTAACAGGTGGTATTCCAACTAGACTCTCAATGATGCAACTAGCTTCTAAAGCAGGTGTACCTAGGAAATTACCCCCCGAAAGAGTATCAAGAACATACCTATTCCAACTAGATATACCAACATAAAAGTTCCTAAGTAGGATAATAGTGGAGTGTTTCTTAGTGCACCTATGATGAGCATCACTAATTCTATACCAAGCATCTTTAAAAATTTCTCCACCTTGTTGTTTAAACGAATGAACTTCAACTTCAGGATTACTCATTTTAGCAGTAGTAAATAAAGCAAACTAAATAAAGTAAATGCAAGTAACTATTTTTTTTTGTGTTTTTGATATGGAGAACAAGACAGTAAATAAAGTAAAACTAGCAACCTATTTTTTTGTGTTTTGTTTAAGTGCAGCAAACAAAGTAGTAAATAAAGTAAAGCAAGACAAAAACAAAGTAAAGAGATTGGATTGTGGAGACTCCCCTTGCAGCGTGTCTTGATCTCCCCGGCAACGGCGCCAGAAAAAATGCTTGATGGCGTGTACAACACACGTCCGTTGGGAACCCCAAGAGGAAGGTATGATGCGTACAGTAGCAAGTTTTCCCTCAGAAAGAAACCAAGGTTTATCGAACCAGGAGGATCCAAGAAGCACGTTGAAGGTTGATGGCGGCGGGATGTAGTGCGGCGCAACACCAGGGATTCCGGCGCCAACGTGGAACCTGCACAACACAACCAAAGTACTTTGCCCCAACGAAACAGTGAGGTTGTCAATCTCACCGGCTTGCTGTAACAAAGGATTAGATGTATATTGTGGATGATGATTGTTTGCAGAAAACAGTAAAACAAGTATCGCAGTAGATTGTATTCGATGTAAAAGAATGGACCGGGGTCCACAGCTCACTAGAGGTGTCTCTCCCATAAGATAAATAGCATGTTGGGTGAACAAATTACAGTCGGGCAATTGACAAATAGAGAGGGTATGACAATGCACATACATGATACGATGAGTATTGTGAGATTTAATTGGGCAATACGACAAAGTACATAGACCGCTATCCAGCATGTATCTATGCCTAAAAAGTCCACCTTCAGGTTATCATCCGAACCCCTTCCAGTATTAAGTTGCAAACAACAGACAATTGCATTAAGTATGGTGCGTAATGTAATCAATAACTACATCCTCGGACATAGCATCAATGTTTTATCCCTAGTGGCAACAGCACATCCACAACCTTAGAACTTTCTGTCACTGTCCCAGATTTAATGGAGGCATGAACCCACTATCGAGCATAAATACTCCCTCTTGGAGTTAAGAGCAAAAACTTGGCCAGAGCCTCTACTAATAACGGAGAGCATGCAAGATCATAAACAACACATAGGTAATAGATTGATAATCAACATAACATAGTATTCTCTATCCATCGGATCCCGACAAACACAACATATAGAATTACAGATAGATGATCTTGATCATGTTAGGCAGCTCACAAGATCCGACAATGAAGCACATAAGGAGAAGACGACCATCTAGCTACTGCTATGGACCCATAGTCCAGGGGTGAACTACTCACTCATCACTCCGGAGGCGACCATGGCGGTGAAGAGTCCTCCGGGAGATGATTCCCCTCTCCGGCAGGGTGCCGGAGGCGATCTCCAGAATCCCCCGAGATGGGATTGGCGGCGGCGGCGCCTGATAACCCACAAGTATAGGGGATCGCAACAGTCTTCGAGGGAAGTAAAACCCAATTTATTGATTCGACACAAGGGGAGACAAAGAACACTTGGAAGCCTTAACAGCGGAGTTGTCAATTCAGCTGCACCTGGAAACAGACTTGCTCGCAAGAGTTTATCAGTAGTAACAGTTTTATAGCGGTAGCGATAGTGAAATAACAGCAGAGTAACAGAGACAGCAGTAGTGATTATAGTAAACAGCAGGATTAAAATACTGTAGGCACGGGGATGGATGACGGGCGTTGCATGGATGAGAGAAACTCATGTAACAATCATAGCAGGGCATTTCCAGATAATAATAAAACGGTGTCCAAGTACAAAGCAATCAATAGGCATGTGTTCCATATATAGTCGTGCGTGCTCGCAATGAGAAACTTGCACAACATCTTTTGTCCTACCAGCCGGTGGCAGCCGGGCCTCAAGGGAAACTACTGGATATTAAGGTACTCCTTTTAATAGAGTACCGGAGCAAAGCATTAACACTCCGTGAACACATGTGATCCTCACATCGCTACCATTCCCTCCGGTTGTCCCGATTTCTGTCACTTCGGGGCCATTGGTTCTGGACAGCGACATGTGTATACAACTTATAGGTAAGACCAAAACAATGATTATCTAGATGAAACAATAACATGTTCAGATCTGAGATCATGGCACTCGGGCCCTAGTGACAAGCATTAAGCATAACAAGTTGCAACAATATCATCAAAGTACCAATTACGGACACTAGGCACTATGCCCTAACAATCTTATGCTATTACATGACCAATCTCATCCAATCCCTACCATCCCCTTCGGCCTACAGCGGGGGAATTACTCACACATGGATGAGGGAAACATGGCTGGTTGATGTAGAGGCGTTGGCGGTGATGATGGCGATGATCTCCTCCAATTCCCCGTCCCGGCGGAGTGCCAGAACGGAGACTTCTGGCTCCCGCGACGGAGTTTCACGATGTGGCGGCGTTCTGGAGGGTTTCTGGCGATTTCGACTTCTCTCCGTGCGTTTTTAGGTCGAGGCCGATAAATAGTCCGAAGGAGGGCGTCGGAGGCCGGCCGAGGGGGCCACACCACAGGGCCGCGCGGGCCCCCCTGGGCCGCGCCGCCCTATGGTGTGGGGCCCTCGGGCCTCCACCTTAATTGTCCTTCTGGCTCCGTCATTATTCTGGGAAAATAGGGCCTTCTGCATAAATTCCAAGGATTTTCCCGAAAGTTGGATTTCTGCACAAAAACGAGACACCAGAACAGTTCTGCTGAAAACAGCGTTAGTCCGTGTTAGTTGCATCCAAAATACACAAATTAGAGGCAAAACAATAGCAAAAGTGTTCGGGAAAGTAGATATGTTTTGGACGTATCAACTCCCCCCAAGCTTAGCTTATTGCTTGTCCTCAAGCAATTCAGTTAACAACTGAGCGATAAAAGAACTTTCACGAACACATTTGCTCATATGATGTATATATTCTCATGCTATGGCTAATACTTAAGCAATTCATAATGAGATACATGCAAATAAGATCATCTAACAGCTATGTCAATCATGAAGAGGTACCAACAATTAATAATAAGCATCATGAATCATGTATATAAGCAAGATTGCAATGTTCATAAGAGAGTATGATAAAGTGGTATCTCGCTTGCCTGTATTTGATTGGCAAAACATAAATGCCCGGGCACCTCTTGGAGTTCATAGAAAGACTAGAAGTAGTGATCGTCAAAAGATAAATGTATCAAAGTTATACCACAATCAATCATATTTTGAGACAAGCATATTATACTAAGAATGACAGTTGTGCTCTCAAGATAGTGCTCAAAGAAATAATGGAGACACAACATAAAAGTAAAAGATTGACCCTTCGCAGAGGGAAGCAGGGATTAACATGCGCTAGAGCTTTTCATTTTTATAAAGACAGGAGTAAAATTATTTTGAGAGGTGTTTGTTGTTGTCAACGAATGGTAATGGGTACACCAACTACCTCGCCAACCAGACTTTCAAGAGCGGCTCCCATGAATTATTGCATATTTATTTGGCACTCCTTCCAACCTTTCTTTCACAAACCATGGCTAACCGAATCCTCGGGTGCCTGCCAACAATCTCATACCATGAAGGAGTGCCTTTTTATTTTATTTTTATTATGATGATGACACTCCCCCCAACCTTTGCTTACACAAGCCATGGCTAACCGAATCCTTCGGGTGCCGTCCAACAATCACAAACCATGGAGGAGTGTCTATTTAAGTTAATTAATTCGGGACTGGGAATCCCATTGCCAGCTCTTTTTGCAAAATTATTGGATAAGCGGATGTGCCACTAGTCCATATGAGAGTCCATCAAAAGTAAATGACAAGGTTGAAAGCTAAACACCACATACTTCCTCATGAGCTATGAAACATAAACACAAATTGAGAAGCATTTTGAAGGTTTTAAAGGTAGCGCATGAGAATTTACTTGGAATGGTTTGAAATGCCATGCATAGGTATTTATGGTGGACACTCTGGAATAACTTGGTTTTCATGTGTTTGGAAGCACGAGCAGCGTTCCCGCTCAGTACAAGTGAAGGCTAGCAATAGACTAGGGAGCGACAAATCAAGAGAGCAGTAACTGTCATAATCATGCTTGCGGCAAAATAAATTAACGGAGGCATAAAAGTGATACAAGAACTCTGAAGCAATATAAATCATCGAGGCTTAATTGACTTTTTGTTCAGTCATATGCATGCGTGAGCATGTGCCAAGTCGATATAAATGAATCATTCAGAGGAGGATACCACAATGCCATACTTACTTATGAATAAAACAATGCAAGCAAACATCCATGACATGCTACTCATATTAATAAATTGGAGCTAAACATGAGAGATCATAAACTACTAGACTTTCTCAAATAACATATACCTCACATGAACCAACTAAGCATGCTCACATGGATGAGTATATGTACAAAAATGAAAATAAATAGAGTTCATACCAGCCTCTCACCACAATCAGATTGTCGTAGATCGTCATTATTGCCTTTTCACTTGTGCAGCTTGGATAATATGAAATGAAAACCACGCTCCAGCCACCGAAGACCATTGAACTCATAAAGAACTTTACAAACCAAAGAAGAACAGCAAATATTTTTGGTGTTTTCGAATTAGAAACAAGAACAAAAGAAAACAAACAAACAAAGCAAAATCTTTTTGGGTTTTCTTATAGCAAACTAGCAATAGCAAATAAAGCGAAACAAATGCAAGAAACCAAAGCAAACAAATGGTAAAGAGAAACAACAGAAATATTTTTGGTCTTTTTGTGTTTTGGGAAAGAAACAAAGCAAAAACAAGAAATAACAAACTAAAAGAAACACATAACAACAGGATGACAGAAATCTGCCAAAACCTGACAGCAGTACAGAAATCGATTTTTACAAAAATCTTACGTTGCTCAGATCGAAAAGTGTTCAACTAATGAAAGTTAGATAACAACCTGGAGAACCTGCACAAAAATTGGCAGCTCAAAATGACGCTCTGGCTATTTTCAAGAATTTTTACGGTAACATTCCAGAATCTGTTTTCAGGCAGCACTTCCCCAAATATCATCTTCCTCTCATTAGAAAACCACTCAAACGAACCAAACAAGTATGTACAGGTATCCAGCAACCATAATATGCAAAGAATGAGTGATGCCGGTATACCTCCCCCCAAGCTTAGGCTTTTGGCCTAAGTGGAGTTCAATCCCATCGATCCCATGAGGTAGTGACTCCGTAGTATGACGAAGATGGATCGTATTTCGGGTATGTGCTAGAAGAAGCACCCGGATACGTGACGGTGTGGTCGTAGGAGGCCCCGGCGTCCTCGGAGTCATGTTGCTGGTGGAAGTCTTTTATCTTCAAATGTTCATCCACTTCCTCCTTAGTGCACGACCATGATTGCCTGTCAATACTGAACAAACCTGGTTGGGGAAGAGGAATTTCTTTCTCATCCCCGTCAGAAAACAACATTCTATAAACCATATTATCTAAAGTAGAATCAGTGGTAACAAAATGATGACTCTTCATAGCAGTAATATCGAGTCTCCTAGGGGCCAATGGCACATCATTAGGATCAATAGGAAGACTTAGATATGTTAAAACGCGCAGTGCAATAGTTCCTCCAAAAATAGGCCCCCTGTTAGTCAGGCGGCGAGCAATAAGAGCACCAAGGTGATAAGATGTCTGACCAGTAAGTGCAATATTCAAGAAAGCAAGATGGTAACTAGAAATGTTGCTAGTGTTCTCCCTACCAAGAATGCTAGTAGCAATATAGTATGCAAAATACTTAATGGCGGGGAGTTGAATGTTTCTTATCTTGCCACGCTGAATGGTGCGACAATCATCATCGGTAATCCCTCGATAGAGCTCCAACAAGTCCCGGGGGTTGTCATCAATCCTACTTGCTGTACCTACAGGGACAATATCCAATGCACGACAAAAATCCTCCAATTTCATAGTAACAGGATTACCATAGATCCTGAATGCAACCGTCGGCTCATATTGTTTGTTGTTGAACTGGAAACTCTCGACGAAGATTTTGGTGAGCATGTAGTATTGCTCCCTTTCATCTCCCACATAGGTGGTTAACCCTGCCCTGTTGACAAGGGTGAAGAAATCCTCCAATATCCCTGCATTCCTCAGAAAATCATAGCATGGAAAAGACGAAGCATTAGGAGCCCCGTTGTCCTCTTCGGGCGCGAAGCTAGGCGCGATGATGTCCTCATTGTATGATCGCCTAATCCGGGTGGCGGCCCTAGAAGGCCTCCCGGTGCTGGTTGTCCCTTTCTTGAACAACTCTCCAAAGTTGAACTTCTTCATAGCTTCTCTGAAATTTTCAACAAATGATATAAAATTTTGATTTGGTGACATATAATCAAGGGGAACTACCATAGGAACTTGCTAGAGTACTAATCATGTATCAAAACTAGTTTCTACCACTTAGAACAAGCATGCAAGCTCACTAAACATGTTACCTACAGCAGCAAAATATTCAAGATATACTCAACCAAACAAAATTCTACTTGGATGGGTGGAGGAGTCACATACCAAGGAGCAAATGTGCCAAATTTCAGCAAGAAATCTGGGCTGAGCAAAGAGATCGAGAAATCTGGAGCTCTGGAGCAAAAACGCGAGAGAGAGGAACTTGGTACGAGTTTTTTCGGGAGAGAGAAGGTGCTGGGAGAAAGAGATGACAAAGTGGGGCAAGGAGGGGCCCACACCACATGGTGGCGCGGCCACCACCTTGGCCGCGCCGGCCTGTGGTTTGGCGCCCTCTGGTGCCCCACAGGTCATCCTCTGGTGCTCCCAGGTGCCTCGTCGAAAAATAGGACCAACGGTATAATTTTTGTGAATTTTTGAAAACTTTGAAAAATGCACATTTCTGGGTATTTAATTTATTATTACTGGCCAGGAAAATTTTTGAAATCTCCAATTAACTAAAGAACTTTGCAAATTAAAAGTGCTACAGCAACTAGAGCAAATGGAGGAAGAAAGAAAGAGATGTTGTTTACCTCCTCTATGCATATAAAAAGTATTCGTTAACAAGGTTGATCAAGTCTTGTCACCAAATAAATTTTACATAGCATAAGAAGAAATAAACCTCAAATCAATCATGTTACCTTGAATTGTATTGATATGGATCCAATCACGAGAGTTTGATATTCTTCCTTAGGCTCATATATAGGACAATCAATAGTTCCCACTTTGATAGTTCTCACATTAGAAATAGTATTAACTCCACACGCTTTCTCAATCTTCTTGGGGAAATAAACGGTATGCTCTTTATCATCAACATTGAAAGTAACCTTTCCTTTATTGCAATCAATAACAGCCCCTGTGGTGTTAAGAAAAGGTCTCCCAAGAATAATAGACATATTATCATCTTCAGGCATTTCCAACACAACAAAATCAGTTAATATCAAGCAGTTAGTAGTAACTTGAACAGGAACATTCTCACATATACCAACAGGAATAGCAGTAGATTTATCAGCCATTTGCAAAGATATATTAGTAGGTATCAACTTATCTAAGTAAAGTCTCTTATAAAGAGAAAAAGGCATAACACTAACACCGGCTCCCAAGTCACATAGAGCAGTTTTAACATAATTATTCTTAATAGAACAAGGAATAGTAGGTATACCTGGGTCGCCCAACTTCTTTGGAACTTTGCCATTGAAAGAGTAATTAGCAAGCATAGTGGAAATTTCCTCATTGGGGATTTTCCTTTTATTAGTAACAATATCTTTCATATACTTTGAATAAGGAGGCAATTTAATAGCATCAGTCAAAGGGATTTGCAAGAATAAAGGTTTCATCCAATCACAAAATTTATTATAGTGTTCCTCTTCCTTTGATTTTAGTTTCCTAGCAGGAAAAGGCATTTGCTTTTGCACCCAAGGTTCTCTTTCATTACCATGTTTCTCAGCAATAAAATCTTCTTTAGTGTACTTTTTATTTTTAGCATGCTTTTCAGGTTCTTCTTCAACCTCTTCTTTATCAGGAGTATCATTCTTATCATTATCTTTATCATGTTCATTACCACTTTCAGTTTCAGCATCAGAAATAGAAATACTATTAGGATCATTAACAGGTTCAGAGGATTCTACAACATTTTTATGTTTCTTCTTCTTTTTCTTCTTAGAAGGAGCACTAGGTTCAATGCGTTGAGAATCTTGTTCAATTCTTTTGGGATGCCCTTCAGGATATAGAGGATCCTGGGTAGAGACACCACCTCTAGTTGTTACTTCATAAGCATGTTTCTCTTTAGAATTATTCCCTAACAAGTCATTTTGCACTTTAGTGAGTTGATCTATTTGAGTTTGAATCATATGAAAATGTTTAACAAGCATCTTAACATCATTGGAGGTTCTCTCTACAATATCATGCAATTCACTAATAGCTCGAGAATTTTCCATTAAATGATTCTCTACTCTCATATTAAAATTTTCTTGCTTAACAATATAATTATCAAACTCATCTAAGCATTGTGCAGGAGGTTTCGAATACGGAATATCTTCCCTAGTAAAGCGTTGAAGGGAATTTACCTCAATCATGGATGAAGGGGGAATTATCTCACATATATCTTCTATAGGAGGTAGATTCTTCACATCTTTAGATTTAATACCTTTCTCCTTGAGAGACTTCTTGGCTTCCCTCATATCTTCATCATTTAATTTAATCATACCCCTCTTCTTCAATATTGGCGTTGGAGTTGGTTCAGGCGTAGTCCAATCATCATGATTCCGGCTTATTTTAGCCAATAATTCTTCAAATCGTCTGGAGTTCTTTTCCTGAAAACACAACCAGCACAACTATCCAGGTATGCCCTAGACTCAATGGTTAGTCCACTATAAAATATATCAAGTAAATCATGCTTTTCCAGATCATGATCAGGCCGAGCTCTAATAAGAGAGCAGAATCTCGCCCAAGCCTCAGGCAATTTCTCTTCATCTCCCTGGTCAAAATTATAAATTTTCTGCAAAGCAATATGTTGAGCACTAGCAGGAAAGTATTTGCGGAAGAAAACATCAAGCAATTCTTTTGGACTTTTAATAGAATTAGGTGGCAAATTATTATACCAAGTTTTAGCGTCATCCTTTAATGAGAATGGAAAGATTTTAGCAACAAAGTAAGTACGCATCTTGACATCATCAGAAAACAAGCTACTCAGAGTAGATAACTCAGTCATGTGTTCAACAGCACTTTCTTTTTCAGTACCACAAAAGGGTGTTTTCTCAACAATAGCTATATGAGATAGATCAAGAGAAAAATCATAATCTTTATCCTTAATGTTTATGGGAGATGTGGCAAATTTTGGATCAGGAGACAGTTTATATCTAACAGCATGTTCTGCAAGCAACTTTTTAATTTTTCTTGCATCAGTAGTAGCATTGCATTTTTCAATAAAATCATCATTAAGCTCCACATAATCTTCATCAGGATCATCACTAAAATAATCAAATTCAGGTGAATTAACAGGTGTAGTAGCATTAGGAGTTTCAGTATTTTCAATTTGTCTAGACCTAGCAATTGTAGCATCTAGAAAAGATCCCAATGAGCCACTATCATCAAGCACAGCAGAAACATTATCAATATTATGAGAGTTTTCAGATTCAGCAGAAGTACCCGCATTTGAAGCATGTGGCGGTGAAACAAGTTTATCAATCACAGATGGTGAATCAAGTGTAGCGGAGGTACTCAGAATTGTACCTTTTCTTGTAGTGGATGGTAATATGGCGACTTTAGTATCGCGAGGTTTACCCATGATGGAGAATTTGCAGCGAACAATATTAATCCAAGTGAACTTCCAAATAAAGCTATGCTCCCCGGCAACGGCGCCAGAAAATAGTCTTGATAACCCACAAGTATAGGGGATCGCAATAGTCTTCGAGGGAAGTAAAACCCAATTTATTGATTCGACACAAGGGGAGACAAAGAACACTTGGAAGCCTTAACAGCGGAGTTGTCAATTCAGCTGCACCTGGAAACAGACTTGCTCGCAAGAGTTTATCAGTAGTAACAGTTTTATAGCAGTAGCAGTAGTGAAATAACAGCAGCAGAGTAACAGAGACAGCAGTAGTGATTATAGTAAACAGCAGGATTAAAATAATGTAGGCACGGGGACGGATGACGGGCGTTGCATGGATGAGAGAAACTCATGTAACAATCATAGCAGGGCATTTCCAGATAATAATAAAACGGTGTCCAAGTACAAAGCAATCAATAGGCATGTGTTCCATATATAGTCGTGCGTGCTCGCAATGAGAAACTTGCACAACATCTTTTGTCCTACCAGCCGGTGGCAGCCGGGCCTCAAGGGAAACTACTGGATATTAAGGTACTCCTTTTAATAGAGTACCGGAGCAAAGCATTAACACTCCGTGAACACATGTGATCCTCACATCGCTACCATTCCCTCCGGTTGTCCCGATTTCTGTCACTTCGGGGCCATTGGTTCCGGACAGCGACATGTGTATACAACTTATAGGTAAGACCAAAACAATGATTATCTAGATGAAACAATAACATGTTCAGATCTGAGATCATGGCACTCGGGCCCTAGTGACAAGCATTAAGCATAACAAGTTGCAACAATATCATCAAAGTACCAATTACGGACACTAGGCACTATGCCCTAACAATCTTATGCTATTACATGACCAATTTCATCCAATCCCTACCATCCCCTTCGGCCTACAGCGGGGGAATTACTCACACATGGATGAGGGAAACATGGCTTGTTGATGTAGAGGCGTTGGCGGTGATGATGGCGATGATCTCCTCCAATTCCCCGTCCCGGCGGAGTGCCAGAACGGAGACTTCTGGCTCCCGCGACGGAGTTTCGCGATGTGGCGGCGTTCTGGAGGGTTTCTGGCGATTTCGACTTCTCTCCGTGCGTTTTTAGGTCGAGGCCGATAAATAGTCCGAAGGAGGGCGTCGGAGGCCGGCCGAGGGGGCCACACCACAGGGCCGCGTGGGCCCCCCCTGGGCCGCGCCGCCCTATGGTGTGGGGCCCTCGGGCCTCCACCTTAATTGTCCTTCTGGCTCCGTCATTATTCTGGGAAAATAGGGCCTTCTGCATAAATTCCGAGGATTTTCCCGAAAGTTGGATTTCTGCACAAAAACGAGACACCAGAACAGTTCTGCTGAAAACAGCGTTAGTCCGTGTTAGTTGCATCCAAAATACACAAATTAGAGGCAAAACAATAGCAAAAGTGTTCGGGAAAGTAGATACGTTTTGGACGTATCAGCGCCTCAGTAAGGTTTTCCGTATCGTGGCTCTCGGTACTGGGGGTTTCGCGACGGAGGCTTTAAGTAGGCGGAAGGGCAAGTCAGGGGGCCACACGAGGGCCCCACACACCAGGGCCGCGCGGCCAGGACCTGGGCCGCGCCGCCCTGTTGTGGCGGCGCCTTGTGGCCCCACTTCCTTTCCCCCTCGGTCTTCTGGAAGCTTCGTGCAAAAATAGGACCCTGGGCGTTGATTTCGTCCAATTCCGAGAATATTTCTTTACTAGGATTTCTGAAACCAAAAACAGCAGAAAACAGCAACTGGCTCTTCGGCATCTCGTTAATAGGTTAGTGCCGGAAAATGCATAAATATGACATAAAGTATGCATAAAACATGTAGATATCATCAATAATGTGGCATGGAACATAAGAAATTATCGATACGTCGGAGACGTATCAGAAACCTTGCCACAGTAGGTGCAATGAGGACGAGGCCGGAGACTCGGACCGCGAGGCTGCTGACGTAAACTGGAATCCCAAGCATCAAGCAGGCAGTGAAGCTGCGCTATCTCATGCGCAGAGAGGGGCGCGACTGGAGAGGTCGAAGTACAATCAGGTGCCGACGAGGAGCTATCATCCACACGCACAGAGGCCACCAAAGGGGGTGACGGAGAGCAACACGCCGATGAAGACAGAGTCGGCAAAGCGCGGTCATAACCACGTGAAGAGGCCGCGAAAGTCGATGTAGAGCGGCATGCCGACGCAGACGGAGTCGACGAAGCGCGGCCATAACCGCAGGAAGAGGCCGCGAAAGTCGATGTAGAGCGGCAGGCCGATATAGAGGAAGTCGGCGAAGCGCGGGCAGAGCCGCGTGAAGAGGCCGCAAAAGTCGATGTAGAGCGGCAGGCCGAGGGAGACAAAATCGGCGAAGCACGGCCAGAGCCGCGGGAAGAGGCCGCGAAAGTCGGTGAAGAGCGGCGAGCCGACGTAGACGGAGTCGGTGAAGCGCGGGCAGAGCCGCGTGAAGAGGCCGCAAGCGGCGACGAAGAATAGCTAGCAGTCATGCACGGAGGCAGCGGACAAATACCAAGTACCGAAGGTGGGCCCAAAGAAGGGGCAGGATCAGCAGAAGACATAGCTCTTTTTTTGTTTTTTTGTTTTTTTGTTTTTGCTCTTTTTTTTTTTGCTTCAGACGGAAGTCAACTCAGGAGGCAGAAGGGAGATTGAGCGGGCAAGGATGAGGTAGCAGGGAGATTGGCGCTAGAAGGAGGGCCACACGCGGCCAGGGAGATTGACCACACGCGGCCACGCGCAGGACGTGCGGCCGGAGAGCAGGCAGCAGGGCGCGGGACGGGCGGACGGCAGCCGGGATCTTCACGCGCGGGACGGGCGAGCGGCCAGCGATCGATGCAGGTGGCCGGGCGGCGGCAGCGGGAGGCGGCCGGAGGAGGGGCGACGGCCGGCGGGGGAGGCGGGCGGCAGGCGGCCACGCACGGAGAAGATCGGGCAGCGCGGCCGTAACACGTAGTAGACTAGAGGATCAATTATTTTGCTCTGATACCATGTTAGAGGAATATGCGTGTTGTATTACCAGGGGACCAAAGGCCACAATATATAGTACATATACAGGTGCTAATATGCAGGAAGCCCCCTAACATATGGGAAACTACAATATACAGATATATACTCTAACAAGAGTCACCTGCTGGTGGCCTTAATAGCACAGCTGTCATCCCTAAAGCTTTTCTTGCCTCCAGAAAGGAGTTTAAATTTTGCCTAACAATAGTAGTTTGTACTCTGAAACGACAATTCAGCCAAAATTTGCTGGATAGTAGTAGAATGTAACAATTTCACAGCTTAACCAATTACTGATGTTGACTGAGTAATGGTCATGAACTCATGATAATTAAATAAAGATCTGTACCCGTTGCAATTCAGTCAAACACTCGCATCAGTTAGTTAACTATTTTCCAATGGATCTCATCACCGGCCATGCATGCCGTAGAATGACAGATGCCCAGTACCCAGGTCCAGGTGGCTGCAGCAGTATTGCCAGGACGGTGCCGACCCCATATCAAAAAAATAATCAAGACGCTACATCAGTAACCACGCCAATTCACAGGGAGGCCACAAGTTTTATCAGCAACGTAGCAGTCGAGTTTAGTACACTGCAATAGTGTCAGCTTCTTAGGCATCAGCAAGTTAATTTGTCCGCAAAATGCATGCCTTGATCAATCTTGTGGTGGCGTCCATTGCAGTAGCGCTTCTCCTGGATGCTGTCTCAGCTGCTGGCAAATGCGACGGCGAGCCCGGGCAGAAACACGACGGCTTTGCCACCGTCGGTGCCAACCACACCGTCGGCGACAGTGCCGGGTGGTTCTTCGACGGCAAAGCGAATGCCTCGGCGGCCAACTACTCTGTCTGGGCAGCCAACCGCACCTTCTACCTGGGCGACTACCTCAGTATGTTACTTCATGCGTACTACTGGTTTCTGGATTCATCTCTTCTTCGCTAGCAACCTGCTCATTGTGCATATGTACAGCCTTCAAGACCCGCACTGACAACACGGTCGTGCACACGACCAACGCGACGGTATACAAGCTCTGCGGGTACGACGGCGACGGCGTTGGTGGCGGGTGGAAGCCAGAGGAGGCGTTCCTGACAGTGATGCTAGCGGCAGAGGGTGTCAACTACTTCTTCTCGGACGCCGGCGAAGGGGAGCACTGCCGGAGGGGGATGCGGTTCGACATCACCGTTGCGCACGGCCGTGGCCTCCCGCAGGTACCGCCGTCGTACTACGAGCCGCTGTCCCGCGCGACGGCAGGGAGGTGCCTCGGCGCGGTGGTGCCCGTGTGGGTTTTCGTAGCTGTCCTGCTGATGCTGTGAATGGCTTAGGAGGCTGCAACTTTTGTAACAATCTTGATGTGTCTCCTTTGTATACTAATAATCATGTTTCCAAAGTGTGAAACCCTCGATTAAGCCTTGTGCGCGTCGGATGCGTCAAATTCTCGGTACATTGGGAACTATCTTAATTCTCAGTTCAGTGACTATCTCCCCACGATTTTATACTGCATGAACCGTTTTTTCTCATTTGCAAGTTTGCAACACAATAGAAAATTTTCAATTGCACTCCACATGTAGCTCAACTCTATCATGAATCACGATGCAAATTCAAAAGCTGAGAATATGACTGAGCTCAAACTTAATTTTAGTCTAGTAAAATTAGCAAACCTGTTTTTTGGTTAAGTTAGGAGCACATAGTAGGCCGTGATAATAGCAACTTTAACAGACACAACGTGATGCGATGATCAATGTGTCGAGAGTTTATAGTTCTACCAGGTTGGAGAGTTAGTTGGTCCGCCTACATAATCGACGAGTTACATGATCTGAAAGTAGATCACATACGGTTTTGTTATAACCATCGATACCATTGTGGTGTTTGACGTAGAAAATCTTCCTCCACAAGCCCCGGTGGGGGTCAATGCCGAGGAAGGCTTCACATAGCGTAATGAAGATGGAAAAAGGTGGAGGATGGAATTAGGGGTCAGCTGCCAGAGCTGAATCCCGTAGAAGAAGAGAAGAGAGCGCAAAAATTCATGGGCAGGGAGAGAAAGACCACGAAACAAAAAGGCAGCGAACATGACAGTGAAGCCCTTTGGACGCTTCGGGCGGGAGGAAGAACCTGGATGAAGGTAGTCAGATTCGACAGATGAGATGAGGCCAATGGACCTCATCTTATTCTCCTCGTGCTTGGAGATGGTGGAAGAGCTCCAATCAAGACCAACCTTGGCCGCGCCGGTAGTGCCGCTCGAGCTAGCAGCTCCCTTCTTCTTGCCCATGGTCGCGGAACTCGTGAATGCAGAGGCAACGGCGAGGAGGAGGCAGGGAAGGACATGAGCATTATGGAGGCGTAAAAGTGAAAACAGGGAAAAAACCTCTATTTATACCAGAGAATAATTAAAGATCGTGGCTGTTACTCTGGCGATCGTAGGAAGATGGGCGAGAATCCTGTAGCACACGTGTCCGGAAGGAGATGTAAAACCGTCAGCCCATTACTCCCACTACGCGCGGAAATTGAGAAGGCGCCTCGGTCAATGCACAAGCACTAGTCAATTCTTAATTGACCGCGCAGGAGTAGGGCGGGCCTGTTAGGTCATGTCACATCAATCAAATTACCGCAGTGGTTACGTCATCAATGATGTCATCAAAAGTATCGACACCTCAAGAAGTATCCGAAGAAATTTACAACATTCGAGTAGAACAACTTGAGTCTACACGCGGTTGCAAGCACCCGTGCCTAGACTCGGGGGCTACTCCCATCGGGAGCGCTTGTCGCGCACCCGATAAAAATGGTGGACCCGAAGGAACTACGAGAACCAGGATCATGCCCGGGGACTTGATCAAGAGTAAAGTAGCGTTATTTTGTGATGTTAACCATCATCGATTGGAGCTGGACACGTTGCTTCACATCCCTTGCACTCTATCCACGAGCATGGTCTGACTCGAGGATATTAAAGATCCGATATACGGAAATTATCGGATGACCATAACAGTTCGGAGGAAACATCGACAGATGCAAAACATTCGAGTAGTACAACTTGAGTCTACGCGCGGTTGCAAGACTCGGGGGCTACTCCCATCGGGAGCGCTTGTCGCGCACCCGATAAAAATGAAGCTTTCAAGAACAACGGACGTTCAACAGAAGACAACTTTAATCCCTGCCCCCGAAGGTATGCTTTGGCCAGTCACTCGGGGGCTACTGATGTGGGCATTACCCTTCGGGTAACTAATATTGTGCTACCTCTTACGGCCCAGCCAGTGGTCCATGAAGGTCATCCGCTAACCAAGGTGGACCGCTATGTCGGTTCGCGTAAAGGATTCTTGAAGAACAAGGCAAGGAAGCGAAGGAACAAGGAAAGTTTAGATATAGCAATCTTTGTAACCTAGTCGTACTCGAGTAGACCTCCAGAGACCTTGCTCGCAATATAAGGGCCAGGAGAGGGGCTACCGAGGGGACACACAATCAATCTAGCCATAGACACCTGATGTCTACGCACGCTTCTATTCCTGTAGACAGTGTTGGGCCTCCAAGAGCAGAGGTTTGTAGAACAGCAGCAAGTTTCCCTTAAGTGAATCACCCAAGGTTTATCGAACTCAGGGAGGTAGAGGTCAAAGATATCCCTCTCAAGCAACCCTGCAATTAAGATAAAAGAAGTCTCTTGTGTCCCCAACACACCTAATACACTTGTCAGATGTATAGGTGCACTAGTTCGGCGAAGAGATAGTGAAATACAAGTAATATGGATGATTGTAAGTAGTAATTGCAATCTGAAATAAAAATGGCAGCAAGCAAACATGTAGCAGAACTTGTTGGAAACGGTGTTTCAATGCTTAGAAACAAGGCCTAGGGATCATACTTTCACTAGTGGACACTCTCAACAATGATCACATAACTGAATAAATAAATGCTACTCTCAAACACTCTTTTGTTAGATAACAAACACCATTCATTGTATAGGGCTGCAAAAGCACACCTCAAGCCGGAGTAAACAAGCTCCACAATGTCCGGAGTTCATATTAAAGTAACCTCTAGAGTGCATAATAGACCGTTGCAATTTAGACCGAGTACTAACATAGCATACACACTGTCAACAATAGCTATGAAAGGGGGAATAGATCGCATCAATACTATCATAGTAATAGTTAACTTCATAATCTACAAGAGATTACAATCATAACCTACGCCAAGTACTACATGATGCACACACTGTCAACATTACATCATGGAGGAGGAATAGACTACTTTAATAACATCACTAGAGTAGCACATAGATTAATAATGATACAAAGCTCATGATCACATAAAGATCACACCATGGGAGAGAGAGAGATGAACCACATAGCTACCGGTAGAGCCCTCAGCTTCGGGGGAGAACTACTCCCTCCTCATCATGGGAGACAGCAATGGCGATGAAGATGGCGGTGGTGTCGATGGAGATGACTCCGGGGGCAATTCCCCGTCCCGGCGGCGTGCCGGAACAGAGACTTCTGTCCCCCGAAACTTGTCTTCGCGATGGCGACGGCTACGGAACGTTTCGTGGAATATCGTCGATCCTGGTAGGGTTTTCGCTTCTGGAAGAATATATAGGCGGAAGGGCGGCCTCGGAGGAGTCCCAGGGTTCCCTCACCACATGGCGGCGCGGCCAGGGTTGGGCCCGCGCCCCCCTATGGTGTGGGGGCCCCCTGGCCCATCTTCGTCTCTCCTTCGGACTTCTGGAACCTTCCGTGAAATATAAGATCGTGGGCTTTTGTTTCGTCCAATTCCGAGAATATTTCCTGTGTAAGATTTCTGAAACCAAAAACAGCAGAAAACAGGAACTGGCGCTTCGGCATCTTGTTAATAGGTTAGTTCCAAAAAATGCATAAATCATTATAAAGTGTGAGCAAAACATGTAGGTATTGTCATAAAACTAGCATGGAACATCATAAATTATAGATACGTTGGAGACGTATCAAGCATCCCCAAGCTTAGTTCCTACTCGCCCTCGAGTAGGTAAACGATAACAAGGATAATTTCTGAAGTGACATGCTACTATCATAATCTTGATCAATACTATTGTAAAGCATATGAGATGAATGAAGTGATTCAAAGCAATGGTAAAGATAATGACTAAACAACTGAATCATATAGCAAAGACTTTTCATGAATAGTACTTTCAAGACAAGCATCATAAGTCTTGCATAAGAGTTAACTCATAAAGCAATAAATTCTTAATAGAAGGTTTTGAAGCAACACAAAGGAAGATACAAGTTTCAGCAGTTGCTTTCAACTTCAACATGTATATCTCATGGATAATTGTCAACACAAAGTAATATGATGAGTGCAAATAAGCAAGTATGTAAGAATCAATGCACACAGTTGACACAAGTGTTTGCTTCTAAGATAGAAAGAAGTAGGTAAACTGACTCAACATAAAGTAAAAGAAAGGCCCTTCGCAGAGGGAAGCAGGGATTACTCATGTGCTAGAGCTTTTATTTTGAAAACATGGAAACAATTTTGTCAATGGTAGTAATAATTCATATGTGTTATGCATAAAACATCCTATAAGTTGCAAGCCTCATGCATCGAATACCAATAGTGCTCGCACCTTGTTCTAATTAGCTTGGATTTCCATGGATTATCGTTGCATTACATATGTTTCAACCAAGTGTCACAAAGGGGTACCTCTATGCCGTCTGTACAAAGGTCCAAGGAGATAGATCGCATTTGATGTCTCGTTTTTGATAGATGTCAACTCGAGGACATCCATACCGGGACAACATAGAAAACAGATAATGGACTCCTCTTTAATGCATAAGCATTCAACAACAGATAATATTCTCATAAGAGATTGAGGATTAATGTCCAAACTGAAACTTCCACCATGATACATGGCTTTGGTTGGCGGCCCAATGTTTTTCTCTAACAATATGCATACTCAAACCATTTAATCATGACAAATCACCCTTACTTCAGACAAGACGAACATGCATAGCAACTTGATATGTCTTCAACGTATCTATAATTTCTGATGTTCCATGCATGTTTCATAACAATACCTACATGTTTTGTTCACACTTTATGATGATTTTATTCGTTTTCCGGAACTAACCTACTGACGAGATGCCGAAGTGCCAGTTGCTGTTTTCTGCTGTTTTTGGTTTCAGAAATCCTACAAAGGAAATATTCTCGGAATCGGACGAAATCAATGCCCGACATCTTATTTTTCCCGGAACCTTCCAGAAAGTCAAAGGGGGACCAGAGGGGAGCCCTGGGGGGCCCCACACGTGTGGGCGGCGCGGCCCAGGGGGGGCGCCCCCCTAGTGTGGGGAGGCCCCGTGGCCCCTCTGACTCCGCCTCTTTGCCTATTTAAGCCTCCTGACCTAAAACATCGACACCGTTTGACGAAACCCGAGAAAACCTTCCAGAGCCGCCGCCATCGCGAAACTCCAATTCGGGGGACAGAAGTCTCTGTTCCGGCACCCTGCCGGGACGGGGAATTGACCCCGGAAGCTATCTCCACCGCCATCTTCACCGCCATCGCTGTCTCCATGATGAGGAGGGAGTAATTCACCCCCGGGGCTGAGGGCTCTGCTGTAGCTATGTGATTCATCTCTCTCTTTGTGATCTAGTTGAATATCATCTATGTGCTACTCTAGTGATGTTATTAAAGTAGTCTATTCCTCCTCCTTGATGTAATGTTGACAGTGTGTGCATCATGAAGTACTTGGTATATGCTATGATTGTGATCTCTTGTAGATTATGAAGTTAACTATTACTATATGATGGTATTGATGCAATCTATTCCCCCTTTCATAGTCTGTCGGTGACGGTGTGCATGCTATGTTAGTACTCGGTATAATTGCGTTGGTCTATCATGCACTCTAAGGTTATTTAAATATGAACATCAAATATTGTGGAGCTTGTTAACTCCGGCATTGAGGTGCTCTTGTAGCCCTACACAATTAATGGTGTTCATCATCCAACAAGAGAGTGTAGAGTGGTTTTATTATGTGATCAATGTTGAGAGTGTCCACTAGTGAAAGTAGGATCCCTAGGCCTTGTTTCCAAACATCGAATCTCCGTTTGTTTACTGTTCTGTTGCATGTTTACTCGCTGTCATATTTTATTCAGATTGCTATTACCACTCATATACATCCATATTACTTGTATTTCACTATCTCTTCGCCGAACTAGTGCATCTATACATCTGACAAGTGTATTAGGTGTGTTGGGGACACAAGAGACTTCTTGTATTGTGATTGCAAGGTTGCTTGATAGGGATATCTTTGAACTCTTCCTCCCTGAGTTCGATAAACCTTGGGTGATCCACTTAAGGGAAAACTTGCTGCTGTTCTACAAACCTCTGCGCTTGGAGGCCCAACACTGTCTACAGGAAAAGAAGCGTGAGTAGACATCAAGCTATTTTCTGGCGCCGTTGCCGGGGAGGAAAGGTAAAAGGCATTCACACTCTGGTCCCAGGTAACTAAGTTATTTTCTGGTACCGTTGTAAGTGCTCAAAGCTATTTCCTTTAGATCCTGCAATTGCATCTTTTTGTTTCTTGTTTATCACTAGTTTGGCATAATGGAAAGCAACATGGAGCTTTTTAATCTTTTTCCTAAGTTAAGACATGGATGGTTTGATGCGAAAATTAAAAAACCCATGGACCATATTAGTATGAACACTTTGAACACCATTGTTGCTAATGATATGGAAAGTTCTAAGCTTGGGGAAGCTGGTTTTGATGAGCATGATATTTTTAGTCCCCCAATCATTGAGGAGAAAATTTTCTTTGATGATACTTTGCCTCCTATTTATGATGATTATAATGATAGTGGTCTTTTGGTGCCACCTACTATGGAGGATAAATTTTATTACGATTATACTATGCCTCCTACACTTGATGAGAATAATAATGATAGCTACTTTGTTGAATTTGCTACAACTATTACTAATAAAATTGATTATACTTGTGTGGAGAGTAATTATTTTATGCATGAGACTCATGATAAGAATGCTTTATGTGATAGTTATATTGTTGAGTTTGCTCATGATACTACTGAAAGTTATTATGAGAGAGAGAAACATGGTTATATGCATCTTTATAATATTAAGTTTCCCCTCTTTATGTTGAGAATCTTGAAGTTGCGCTTGTTTTATCTTCCTACGCTTGTCACTTCGTTCTTCATGAATTTATTTGTGTACAAGATTCCTTTTCATAGGAAGTGGGTTAGGCTTAAATTTATTTTGAATTTGCTTCTTGATGCTCTCTTTTGCTTCAACTCTTATTTCTTGGGAGTGCATCATTGAAATTACCGAGCCCATCTTAATGGCTATAAAGAAAGCACTTCTTGGAAGATAACCCATGTGTTTATTTTATTACAGCACTTTTGTTTTATATTTGAGTCTTGGAAGTTTTTACTACTGTAGCAACATCTCCTTATCTTATTTTATTGCATTGTTGTGCCAAGTGAAGTCTTTGATAGAAAGGTTGATACTAGATTTGGATTACTGCGCAGAAACAGATTTCTGTCTGTCACGAATTTGGGCAGGGTTTTCTGTAGGTAACTCAGAAAAATCTGCCAATTTACGTGTGTGATCCTCAGATCTGTACGCAACTTTCATTCAATTTGAGAATTTTCATATGAGCAAGTCCAGTGCCTCTAAAAAAATCGTCTTTACGGACTGTTCTGTTTTGACAGATTCTGCCTTTTATTTCGCATTGCCTCTTTTGCTATGTTGAATGGATTTCTTTGTTCCATTAACTTTCAGAAGCTTTGAGCAATGTCCAGAAGTGCTAAGAATGATTGTGTCACCTCTAAACATGTGAACTTTTGATTATGCACTAACCCTCTAATGAGTTTGTTTTGAGTTTGGTGTGAAGGAAGTTTTCAAGGGTCAATAGAGGAGGATGATACAATATGATCAAGAAGAGTGAAAGCTCTAAGCTTGGGGATGCCCCCGTGGTTCATCCCTGCATATTTCAAGAAGACTCAAGCGTCTAAGCTTGGGGATGCCACAATTTATCAGGTTTCTTCTATTGAAACTATATTTTTATTCCGTCACATCTTATGTACTTTACTTGGAGCGTCTGTGTGCTTTTATTTTCGTTTTTGTCATTTTCATTCTCTGAATAAATGCTTGTGTGGGAGAGAGACACGCTCCGCTGGTTCATATGAACACATGTGTTCTTAGCTTTATTCTTAATGTTCATGGCGAAGATTGAAACTGCTTCGTTCATTGTTATATGGTTGGAAACGGGAAATGCTACATGTGGTAATTGGTATAATGTCTTGAATAATTTGATACTTGGCAATTGTTGTGCTCATGATTAAGCTCTTGCATCATATACTTTGCACCCATTAGTGAAGAAATACATAGAGCTTGCTAAAATTTGGTTTGCATGATTGGTCTCTCTAAGGTCTAGATATTTTCTGGTAAAGGTGTTTGAACAACAAGGAAGACAATGTAGAGTTATAATGCTTGCAATATGTTCTTATGTAAGTTTTGTTGTACTAGTTCATACTTGTGTTTGCTTCAAACAACCTTGCTAGCATAAGCCTTGTATTGAGAGGGATTACTTCTCATGCATCCAAAATCCTCGAGCCAAACACTATGCCATTTGTGTCCACCATACCTACCTACTACATGGTATTTCTCCGCCATTCCAAAGTAAATTGCTTGAGTGCTATCTTTAAACACTTCACAATTTATTACCTCTTATTTGTGTCAATGTTTTATAGCTCATGAGGAAGTATGTGGTGTTTATCTTTCAATCTTGTTGGGCAACTTTCACCAATGGACTAGTGGCTTCATCCGCTTATCCAATAATTTTGCAAAAAGAGCTGGCAATGGGGTTCCCAGCCCCAATTAATTAACTTTCATGATTTTAGAAAAAATAGACACTCCTCCATGGTATCTGATTGTTGGACGGCACCCGAGGTTTCGGTTAGCCATGGCTTGAGAAAGCAAAGGTGGGGAGGAGTGTCATCTAAATAAAACTAAAATAAAAAGGCACTCCTTCATGGTATGAGATTGTTGGCAGGCACCCAAGGATTCGGTTAGCCATGGTTTGTGAAAGTAAAGGTTGGAAGGAGTGCCACCCAAAAATAAAAATGTTTCATGGGAGCCGCTCTTTGAAGGTCTGTCTAGCAAGGGGGTTAGAGTGCCCATTACCATTCGTTGACAACAACAAACACCTCTCAAAACTTTACTTTTATGCTCTCTTTATGTTTTCAAAATAAAAGCTCGAGCACAAACATAGCAATCGATGCTTCCCTCTTCGAAGGGCCATTCTTCTACTTTTATGTTGAGTCAGTTTACCTATTTCCTTCCATCTTAGAAGCAAACACTTGTGTTAACTGTGCATTGATTCTTACATGTTTACCTATTGCACTTATTATTTTACTTTATGTTGACAATATCCATGAGATATACATGTTACAAGTTGAAAGCAACCGCTGAAACTTAATCTTCCTTTGTGTTGCTTCAATGCCTTTACTTTGAATCTATTGCTTTATGAGTTAACTCTTATGCAAGAATTATTGATGCTTGTCTTGAAAGTACTATTCATAAAAAGTCTTTGCTATATGATTCAGTTGTTTAACCATTGTCTTTACCATTGCTTTGAATCGCTGCATTCATCTCATATGCTTCACAATAGTATGATCAAGATTATGTTGGTAGCATGTCACTTCATAAATTATTCTTTTATCATTTACCTACTCGAGGACGAGTAGGAACTAAGCTTGGGGATTGATACGTCTCCAACGTATCGATAATTTCTTATGTTCCATGCCACATTATTGATGATATCTACATGTTTTATGCATACTTTATGTCATATTTATGCATTTTCTGGAACTAACCTATTGACGAGATGCCGAAGTGCCAATTCCTGTTTTCTGCTGTTTTTGGTTTCAGAAATCCTAGTAAGGAAATATTCTCGGAATTGGACGAAATCAACGCCCAGCATCTTAGAATCACACGAAGCTTCCAGAACACCCGAGAGCCACCAGAGGAGGGCCCTGTGGGCCCCAGACGCTAGGGTGGCGCGGCCCAGGCCTTGGCCGCGCCCCCCTATTGTGTCGCCGCCTCGTCGCCCCTCCGACTCCGCCTCTTCGCCTATTTAAAGGTCCCTGACCTAAATCTTCGAGACGGAAAAGCCACGGTACGAGAAACCTTCCAGAGCCGCCGCCATCGCGAAGCCAAGATCTGGGGGACAGGAGTCTCTGTTCCGGCACGCCGCCGGGACGGGGAAGTGCCCCCGGAAGGCTTCTCCATCGACACCGCTGCCATCTCCACCGCCATCTTCATCACCGCTGCTGTCTCCCATAAGGAGGGAGTAGTTCTCCATCGAGGCTAAGGGCTGTACCGGTAGCTATGTGGTTAATCTCTCTCCTATGTACTTCAATACAATAATCTCATGAGTTGCCTTACATGATTGAGATTCATATGATGATGCTTGTAATCTAGGTGTCATTATGCTAGTCAAGTGGATTTTACTTATGTGATCTCCGGAGACTCCTTGTCCCACGTGTGTAAAGGTGACAGTGTGTGCACCGTGTGGGTCTCTTAGGCTATATTTCACAGAATACTTATTCACTGTTATGAATGGCATAGTGAAGTGCTTATTTATATCTCTTTATGATTGCAATGTGTTTTGTATCACAATTTATCTGTGTGCTACTCTAGTGATGTTATTAAAGTAGTTTATTCCTCCTGCACGGTGTAATGGTGACAGTGTGTGCATCGTGTAGTACTTGGCGTAGGTTATGATTGTGATCTCTTGTAGATTATGAAGTTAACTATTGCTATGATAGTATTGATGTGACTTATTCCTCCTTTCGTAGCGTGAAGGTGACAGTGTGCATGCTATGTTAGTACTTGGTTTGGTTGTGTTGATCTGTCGTGCACTCTAAGGTTATTTAAATATGAACATCGAATATTGTGGAGCTTGTTAACTCCCGCATTGAGGGTTCGTGTAATCCTACACAGTTAGTGGTGTTCATCATCCAACAAGAGAGTGTAGAGTCTAGCATCTATCTATTTATTCTGTTATGTGATCAATGTTGAGAGTGTCCACTAGTGAAAGTATGATCCGTAGGCCTTGTTCCTAAATACTGCTATCGCTGCTTGTTTACTGTTTTACTGCATCTATACTGCCCGCAATATTACCACCATCAATCACACGCCAGTCCTGGGCAGCAAGCACTTTTCTGGTGCCGTTACTACTGCTCATACTTATTCATACCACCTGTATTTCACTATCTCTTCGCCGAACTAGTGCACCTATTAGGTGTGTTGGGGACACAAGAGACTTCTTGCTTTGTGGTTGCAGGGTTGCTTGAGAGGGATATCTTTGACCTCTTCCTCCCTGAGTTCGATAAACCTTGGGTGATCCACTTAAGGGAAACTTGCTGCTGTCCTACAAACCTCTGCTCTTGGAGGCCCAACTCTGTCTACAAGAATAGAAGCACCCGTAGACATCAAGCACTTTTCTGGCGCCGTTGCCGGGGAGGAAAGGTAAAATGCACTCATACTCCGGTTCCAGGTAACTGAGTACTTTTTTGGTGCCATTGTGTGTGTGCTCGAAGCTATTTCCTTTAGATCCTGCAATTGCATCTTTTTGTTTCTTGTTTACACTAGTAAGGCATAATGGACAACAATGAGCTTCTTATTCTATTTCCTGATTTAAGACATGGATGGTTTGATCCAAAAATTAAAAAACCCATGGAACATATTAGTATGAACACTTTGAACACCATTGTTGCTAATGCTATGGAAAATTCTAAGCTTGGGGAAGCTGGCTTTGATGAGCATGATATTTTTAGTCCCCTAAGCATTGAGGAGAAAATTTTGTTTGATGATACTTTGCCTCCTATTTATGATGATTATAATGATAGTAGTCTTTTGTTGCCACCTGTTATGGAGGATAAATTTGATTATTATTACAATATGCCTCCAATATTTGATGATGAGAATAATAATGATAGCTACTTTGTTGAATTTGCTCCCACTACAACTAATAAAATTGATTATGCTTATGTGGGTAGTAATAATTTTATGCATGAGACTCATGATAAGAATGTTTCATTTGATAGTTATATTGTTGAGTTTGCTCATGATGCCACTGGATATTATTATGAGAGAGGAAAATATGGTTGTAGAAATTTTCATGTTACTAAAATGCCTCTCTATGTGCTGAAATTTTTGAAACTACACTTGTTCTATCTTCCTATGCTTGTTACTTTGCTCTTCATGAACTTGTTTATTTACAAGATTCCTATGCATAGGAAGCATGTTAGACTTAAATGTGTTTTGAATTTGCTTCTTGATGCTCTCTTTTGCTTCAAATACTATTTCTTGCGAGTGCATCATTAAAACTGCTGAGCCCATCTTAATGGCTATAAAGAAAGAACTTCTTGGGAGATAACCCATGTTTTTATTTTGCTACAGTAATTTTGTTTTATATTTGTGTCTTGGAAGTTGTTACTACTGTAGCAACCTCTCCTTATCTTAGTTTTGTTGCATTGTTGTGCCAAGTAAAGTCTTTGATAGTAAGGTTCATACTAGATTTGGATTACTGCGCAGAAACAGATTTCTTGCTGTCACGAATCTGGGCCTAATTCTCTGTAGGTAAGTCAGAAAATTATGCCAATTTACGTGAGTGATCCTCAGATATGTACGCAACTTTCTTTCAATTTGAGCATTTTCATTTGAGCAAGTATGGTGCCTCTTCAAAATTCGTCTTTACGGACTGTTCTGTTTTGACAGATTCTGCCTTTTATTTCGCATTGCTTCTTTTGCTATGTGGGATGGATTTCTTTGTTCCATTAACTTCCAGTAGCTTTGAGCAATGTCCAGAAGTGTTAAGAATGATTGTGTCACCTCTGAACATGTGAATTTTTGATTATGCACTAACCCTCTAATGAGTTTGTTTCGAGTTTGGTGTGGAGGAAGTTTTCAAGGGTCAAGAGAGGAGGATGATACAATATGATCAAGAAGAGTGAAAGCTCTAAGCTTGGGGATGCCCCGGTGGTTCATCCCTGCATATTTCAAGAAGACTCAAGCATCTAAGCTTGGGGATGCCCAAGGCATCCCCTTCTTCATCGACAACATTATCAGGTTCCTCTAGTGAAACTATATTTTTATTCCATCACATCTTATGTACTTTACTTGGAGCGTCTGTTTGTTTTTGTTTTTGTTTTTGTTTGAATAAATGCATGTGTGGGAGAGAGACACGCTCCGCTGGTTCGTATGAACACATGTGTTCTTAGCTTTTAGTGTTCATGGCGAAAGTTTCTTCTTCGTTAAATTGTTATATGGTTGGAATCGGAAAATGATACATGTAGTAATTGGTAAAATGTCTTGGATAATTTGATACTTGTTAATTGTTGTGCTCATGTTTAAGCTCTTACATCATATACTTTGCACCTATTAATGAAGAAATACATAGAGCTTGCTAAAATTTGGTTTGCATAATTGGTCTCTCTAAGGTCTAGATAATTTCTAGTAAGAGTTTGAACAATAAGGAAGACGGTGTAGAGTCTTATAATGTTTACAATATGTCTTTTATGTGAGTTTTGCTGCACCGGTTCATCCTTGTGTTTGTTTCAAATAGCCTTGCTAGCCTAAGCCTTGTATCGAGAGGGAATACTTCTCATGCATCCAAAATCCTTGAGCCAACCACTATGCCATTTGTGTCCACCATACCTACCTACTACATGGTATTTCTCCGCCATTCCAAATTAAATTGCTTGAGTGCTACCTTTAAATTTTCATTCTCTATCTTTGCAATATATAGCTCATGGGACAAATAGCCTAAAAAACTATTGTGGTATTGAATATGTACTTATGCACTTTATCTCTTATTAAGTTGCTTGTTGTGCGATAACCATGTTCCTGGGGACGCCATCAACTACTCTTTGTTGAATATCATGTGAGTTGCTATGCATGTCCGTCTTGTCTGAAGTAAGGGCGATTTACCATGAGTTGAATGGTTTGAGCATGCATACTATTAGAGAAGAACATTGGGCCGCTAACTAAAGCCATGATCCATGGTGGAAGTTTCAGTTTTGGACAAATATCCTCAATCTCATATGAGAAAATTAATTGTTGTTGAATGCTTAAGCATTGAAGAGGAGTCCATTATCTGTTGTCTATGTTGTCCCGGTATGGATGTCTAAGTTGAGAATAATCAAAAGCGAGAAATCCAATGCGAGCTTTCTCCTTAGACCTTTGTACAGGCGGCATAGAGGTACCCCTTTGTGACACTTGGTTAAAACATATGTATTGCGATGATAATCCAGGTAATCCGAGCTAATTAGGACAAGGTGAGGGCACTATTAGTATACTATGCATGAGGCTTGCAACTTGTAAGATATAATTTACATAACACATATGCTTTATTACTACCGTTGACAAAATTGTTTCTTGTTTTCAAAATCAAAGCTCTAGCACAAACATAGCAATCAATGCTTCCCTCTGCGAAGGGCCTTTCTTCTACTTTTATGTTGAGTTAGTTTACCCATTTCTCTCTATCTTAGAAGCAAACACTTGTGTGAACTGTGCATTGATTCCTACATACTTGCATATTGCACTTGTTATATTACTTGCATTGACAACTATCCATGAGATATACATGTTACAAGTTGAAAGCAACCGCTGAAACTTAATCTTCCTTTGTGTTGCTTCAATACCTTTACTTTGAATTATTGCTTTATAAGTTAACTCTTATGCAAGACTTATTGATGCTTGTCTTGAAAGTACTATTCATGAAAAGTCTTTGCTTTATGATTCAGTTGTTTACTCATGTCATTTACCATTGTTTGGATCGCTGCATTCATTACATATGCTTACAATAGTATGATCAAGGTTATGATGGCATGTCACTCCATAAATTATCTTTGTTATCGTTTACCTGCTCGGGACGAGCAGAAACTAAGCTTGGGGATGCTGATACGTCTCCGACGTATCGATAATTTCTTATGTTCCATGCCACATTATTGATGATATCTACATGTTTTATGCATACTTTATGTCATATTTATGCATTTTCCGGAACTAATCTATTGACGAGATGCTGAAGTGCCAGTTCCTATTTTCTGCTGTTTTTGGTTTCAGAAATCCTAGTAAGGAAATATTCTCGGAATTGGACGAAATCAACGCCCAGCATCTTATAATCACACGAAGCTTCCAGAACACCCGAGAGCCACCAGAGGAGGGCCTTGTGGGCCCCAGACGCCAGGGTGGCGCGGCCTAGGCCTTGGCCGCGCCCCCCTATTGTGTCGCCGCCTCGTCGCCCCTCCGACTCCGCCTCTTCGCCTATTTAAAGGTCCCTGATCTAAATCTTCGAGACGGAAAAGCCACGGTACGAGAAACCTTCCAGAGCCGCCGCCATCGCGAAGCCAAGATCTGGGGGACAGGAGTCTCTGTTCCGGCACGCCGCCGGGATGGGGAAGTGCCCCCGGAAGGCTTCTCCATCGACACCGCTGCCATCTCCACCGCCATCTTCATCACCGCTGCTGTCTCCCATGAGGAGGGAGTAGTTCTCCATCGAGGCTAAGGGCTGTACCGGTAGCTATGTGGTTAATCTCTCTTTTATGTACTTCAATACAATAATCTCATGAGCTGCCTTACATGATTGAGATTCATATGATGATGCTTGTAATCTAGATGTCATTATGCTAGTCAAGTGGATTTTACTTATGTGATCTCCGGAGACTCCTTGTCCCACGTGTGTAAAGGTGACAGTGTGTGCACCGTGTGGGTCTCTTAGGCTATATTTCACAGAATACTTATTCACTGTTATGAATGGCATAGTGAAGTGCTTATTTATATCTCTTTATGATTGCAATGTGTTTTGTATCACAATTTATCTGTGTGCTACTCTAGTGATGTTATTAAAGTAGTTTATTCCTCCTGCACGGTGTAATGGTGACAGTGTGTGCATCGTGTAGTACTTGGCGTAGGTTATGATTGTGATCTCTTGTAGATTATGAAGTTAACTATTGCTATGATAGTATTGATGTGACTTATTCCTCCTTTCGTAGCGTGAAGGTGACAGTGTGCATGCTATGTTAGTACTTGGTTTGGTTGTGTTGATCTGTCGTGCACTCTAAGGTTATTTAAATATGAACATCGAATATTGTGGAGCTTGTTAACTCCCGCATTGAGGGTTCGTGTAATCCTACACAGTTAGTGGTGTTCATCATCCAACAAGAGAATGTAGAGTCTAGCATCTATCTATTTATTCTGTTATGTGATCAATGTTGAGAGTGTCCACTAGTGAAAGTATGATCCGTAGGCCTTGTTCCTAAATACTGCTATCATTGCTTGTTTACTGTTTTACTGCATCTGTACTGCCCGCAATATTACCACCATCAACCACACGCCAGTCCTGGGCAGCAAGCACTTTTCTGGTGCCGTTACTACTGCTCATACTTATTCATACCACCTGTATTTCACTATCTCTTCGCCGAACTAGTGCACCTATTAGGTGTGTTCGAGACACAAGAGACTTCTTGCTTTGTGGTTGCAGGGTTTCTTGAGAGGAATATCTTTGACCTCTTCCTCCCTGAGTTCGATAAACCTTGGGTGATCCACTTAAGGGAAACTTGCTGCTGTCCTACAAACCTCTACTCTTGGAGGCCCAACTCTGTCTACAAGAATAGAAGCACCCGTAGACATCAGGGATGCTGATACGTCTTCAACGTATCTATAATTTCTGATGTTTCATGCTTGTTTTATGACAATACCTACATGTTTTGTTCACACTTTATGATGATTTTATGCGTTTTCCGGAACTAACCTATTGACGAGATACCGAAGTGCCAGTTGCTATTTTCTGCTGTTTTTGGTTTCAGAAATCCTACAAAGAAAATATTCTCGGAATCGGACGAAATCAATGCCCAACATCTTATTTTTCCCGGAACCTTCCAGAAAGTCAAAGGGGGACCAGAGGGGAGCCCTGGGGGCCCCACACGTGTGGGCGGCGCGGCCCAGGGGGGCGCGCCCCCCTAGTGTGGGGAGGCCCCGTGGCCCCTCCGACTCCGCCTCTTCGCCTTTTTAAGCCTCCCTGACCTAAAACATCGACACCGATTGAAACCCGAGAAAACCTTCCAGAGCCACCGCCATCGCGAAACTCCAATTCGGGGGACAGAAGTCTCTGTTCCGGCACCCTGCCGGGACGGGGAATTGCCCCCGGAAGCCATCTCCACCGCCATCTTCACCGCTATCGCTGTCTCCATGATGAGGAGGGAGTAATTCACCCCCGGGGCTGAGGGCTCTGATGTAGCTATGTGGTTCATCTCTCTCTTTGTGATCTAGTTGAATATCATCTATGTGCTACTCTAGTGATGTTATTAAAGTAGTCTATTGATACGTCTCCGACGTATCGATAATTTCTTATGTTCCATGCCACATTATTGATGATATCTACATGTTTTATGCATACTTTATGTCATATTTATGCATTTTCCGGCACTAACCTATTAACGAGATGCCGAAGAGCCAGTTGTTGTTTTCTGCTGTTTTTGGTTTCAGAAATCCTAGTAAGGAAATATTCTTGGAATTGGACGAAATCAACGCCCAGGGGCCTATTTTACCACGAAGCTTCCAGAAGACCGAAGAGGAGACGAAGTGGGGCCACGAGGTGGCCAGACACCAGGGCGGCGCGGCCCAGGTCCTGGCCGCGCGGCCCTGTCGTCTGGGCCCCTCGTGACGCCCCCTGACCTGCCCTTCCGCCTACATATAGTCTTCGTCGCGAAACCCCCAGTACCGAGAGCCACGATACGGAAAACCTTCCAGAGACGCCGCCGCCAATCCCATCTCGGGGGATTCAGGAGATCGCCTCCGGCACCCTGCCGGAGAGGGGATTCATCTCCCGGAGGACTCTACACCGCCATGGTCGCCTCCGGAGTGATGAGTGAGTAAATAGTTCACCCCTGGACTATGGGTCCATAGCAGTAGCTAGATGGTTGTCTTCTCCTCATTATGCTTCATTATCGGATCTTGTGAGCTGCCTAACATGATCAAGATCATCTATCTGTAATGCTATATGTTGTGTTTGTTGGGATCCGATGGATAGAGAATACTAAGTTATGTTGATTATCAATCTATGTGTTGTTTATGATCTTGCATGCTCTCCGTTACTAGTAGATGCTTTGGCCAAGTTGATGCTTGTAACTCCAAGAGGGAGTATTTATGCTCGATAGTGGGTTCATGTCTCCGTGAACTGGGAGTGAGAGAAACCTCTAAGGTTATGGATGTGTTGTTGCCACTAGGGATAAAACATTGATGCTATGTCCGAGGATGTAGTTATTGATTACATTACGCACCATACTTAATGCAATTGTCTGTTGTTTGCAACTTAATACTGGAAGGGGTTCGGATGATGTAACACCCCAAATTTCAATAAAAAGAAAGTTAGAGAATTCCAGAAAGCAAAATTTCAAACCAACAAAAACTTTTCTTTTCGCATATAGTACCATGCATAGGACTTGTGCATTTGAGTGATATGCCATGATGATTGCTTTTACTTGTATTTGATATGCTCTAAAACCCTAGTGTGATCATCTGAAGATCACCAACCAAATAAATCAAAGAGGAAGAAATTTCATAAATTGAAAAACCCTAAAAACCCTAACATATGCCCTATGGCATTTTTATAAATCTTGACCCTAGACCTATTTGGTCTTCACCATTAGTTGGATAATGTTATTAAACACTTATTACAACTTTTGGAACCAAAGTTTCACTTTTCAAAAGAATTTCAAACACAATTCTCACTCACATATGATAATGGCCAAATCTGCCAAATTTAGTCTGATCACCACTTTGAGCCCCTGCAATTCAATTTTCCCAAACCAATTCTTGCTAACTCTTTGCACCATTTCAAAGTCAACATCAAGGTGAACAACTTTGATGAAGATCACCCTGCCAAATTTATCTTTGACCAATAGCTATGCTCATCCAAAGTTGCAACATTTTAACAAGTGGAACAATCTCACACTTGTCAATTTTTGCAATTCTTGAATTCTACTTTTTCCACCACCACCTCAAATCACCTCTGGTCAATTACAACTAATAGCAACACTCACTTTTCAAAAACTTTCACCTTTTGAATTATTTCAAATTTGGACAAATTTGTAAATTCCAAATTTGAACACTATTGGACACTATTGCAAATAGTGATTCTACCCTAACTAACCTACCCCAACTTGCACCAAATGGTTCCCCTGCCCCCTTTTTCCCTTAATGGCAACATAGAAACCCTAGGGAGAGGAGGAGCAAGGCTAGACATGGCCATGCCGGCCATGTCGCCCGAGCCCGACAACCTCCCCCTCTCCTCCTTTGCTCTCCGCCCTGGCCACCATGCCATTGAGCGCCACCGCACACTCCTACCTCACCCTAGCCAAGCCACGGTCGAGCTTGACGCCGACCATTGCCGGAGATCGCGCGCCAAGATCAGCCCTGGATGCCGTGGACGTCGCACGAGAGCGCGCCCTGGACACGCGCCGCGCCACCACCTCGAGCCCTCCCTGGACCCCCTGTGAACGCGTTGAGCACTGCAGTGACACCGCGACGCCGCCAGACACGCGCCCAGCCCAGACCCGTGACCGCCGGCGCCGGAGACGACGACCACATCCCGTGAACGCCGCGGCCGTCACGGAAGCAATGCGACCAAACCAGAAGCCGCCCGACCAAGCTGTCGCCACCATTCGCTTCGCCTGGACAAGGAGAATGTCGCCATGACCACGCCTAGCTCGACCAGCCGCCGGAGAAGCCGCGCCATGGTCGACCTTGCCACTGCCCCGCACCCCTCTCGCAATCCTATAAATAGGAGGTTCCCTGGAAGCAACGGAGCACACCATCTCACTCCCCACTCTTCACCACTTCGCCTAGCACCTTTAGCCACCTCGATCGTCGCCGGAGCAAGGCCAATCGCAAGCTCGGAGCCGCGGAAGCCCTGGAGAAATCGCCATTGATCCAGGCCACCTCGAGCTCCGCCACTGCTACCAGCTGCTTCGCCGTCGTCTACACCTTCCCCGAGCACACTGCCATCCCTCGCTGGAGCCGCGGTGAGCTCTCCGACCCCCGACCCTCGCCGCCAACCTCTCTGCCTCTCGTCGGAGAAGACGACGCACCAGCGCCGTCCGATCCCGATCTAATCCTACGCCCCACGTTGAAACGTACCGATTCGGGCGTTGTGAGCCGCTGACAGGCGGACCCCACCCTGTCAGGCAGCCCGCGCGGTACTGGACCGTGGTGGGCTGGCTCGGGCCGTTTTCAAATCGTTTGGCCCAACTAGTTTTCCCGCCGGCCTGTTAAAATTCAAAACCAGTTTAATTAATTACAAATCCATTTGAATACTGCCTCCACTTTGAAATTCAACCATTTCAAATTGGCTAAACCAAATTTAGTAAATCTTATGTTGTTAGAAAGCCACTGAAATTCTCTACAACATGCCACTGGCCTCATGGTCAATTTCCTTGTAGAATTAATGTGATAAAAATAGCAAGACAGGGACTTTTCCCTATTCAAATAATTCTTAAAAATCAACCAAAATAGATATTAAGTTAATTCCAACTCTAATAACTCACATTTAACTTACACTAATTGTTTATGCAATAAAAGGGTGTGGTCACTTTGCATGATCATGCCATGGTTTAATGAATGGATATTTTGGCTAGTTTAACTAGTTGATATGGTCCAAAACTATTAAAGTTAAATTGTGTGAAGTGTTACACTTCATTTAAACTTGTCTCACATGGATTCATGGGATGTTTGGACCCCTGGTCCCAAACTCTCTTATATGAATTACTTGAGATTTAAATCAAAGGTAGTGTTATGTAAATGGTATGAGGTGATCCACCTCATTTAAATCATTTTCCCAAATGATGATGATGATGAACATTTGACTTAGGTCAATGATGGCGTGTAACTCACACGTTCGTTGGGAACCCCAAGAGGAAGGTATGATGCGCACAGCAGCAAGTTTTCCCTCAGAAAGAAACCAAGGTTTATCGAACCAGGAGGAGCCAAGAAGCACGTTGAAGGTTGATGGCGGCGGGATGTAGTGCGGCGCAACACCAGAGATTCCGGCGCCAACGTGGAACCTGCACAACACAACCAAAGTACTTTGCCCCAACAAAACAGTGAGGTTGTCAATCTCACCGGCTTGCTGTAACAAAGGATTAACCGTATTGTGTGGAAGATGATTGTTTGCAGAAAACAGTAGAACAAGATTGCAAGAGATTGTATTTCAGTAAAGAGAATTGGACCGGGGTCCACAGTTCACTAGAGGTGTCTCTCCCATAAGACGAACAGCATGTTGGGTGAACAAATTACAGTTGGGCAATTGACAAATAAAGAGAGCATGACCATGCACATACATATCATGATGAGTATAGTGAGATTTAATTGGGCATTACGACAAAGTACATAGACCGTCATCCAACTGCATCTATGCCTAAAAAGTCCACCTTCAGGTTATCATCCGAACCCCCTCCAGTATTAAGTTGCTAACAACAGACAATTGCATTAAGTATTGCGCGTAATGTAACTAGTGACTACATCCTTGAACATAGCACTAATGTTTTATCCCTAGTGGCAACAGCACATCCATAACCTTAGTGGTTCTTGTCACTCCTCCGATTCACGAGAGGCATGAACCCACTATCGAGCATAAATACTCCCTCTTGGAGTTACTAGCATCAACTTGGCCAGAGCATCTACTAATAACGGAGAGCATGCAAGATCATAAACAACACATAAGCATAGCTTTGATAATCAACATAACAAGTATTCTCTATTCATCGGATCCCAACAAACGCAACATATAGAATTACAGATAGATGATCTTGATCATGTTAGGCAGCTCACAAGATCCGACAATGATAGCACAATGGGGAGAAGACAACCATCTAGCTACTGCTATGGACCCATAGTCCAGGGGTAGACTACTCACACATCACACCGGAGGCGACCATGGCGGCGTAGAGTCCTCCGGGAGATGATTCCCCTCTCCGGCAGGGTGCGGAGGCGATCTCTGGATCCCCCGAGATGGGATCGGCGGCGGCGGCGTCTCTCGGGAAGGTTTTCCGTATCGTGGTTCTCGATACTGGGGTTTTCGTCACGGAGACTTTTTATAGGCGAAAGGGCAGGTCAAGAGGCGGCACGGGGCCCCACACCACAGGGCCGCGCGGCCAAGGGGGCCGCGCCGCCTAGGGTGTGGCCCCTCCGTGGCCCCTCTTCGTCTCTCCTTCGGACTTACGGAAGCTTCGTGAGAAAATAGGCCCCTGGGCTTTGATTTCGTCCAATTCCGAGAATATTTCCTTACTAGGATTTCTGAAACCAAAAACAGCAGAAAACAAAGAATCGGCACTTCGGCATCTTGTTAATAGGTTAGTTCCGAGAAAATGCACGAATATGACATAAAGTGTGCATAAAACATGTAGATAACATCAATAATGTGGCATGGAACCTAAGAAATTATCGATACGTCGGAGACGTAGCAGCATCCCCAAGCTTAGTTCTGCTCGTCGCGAGCCGGTAAAACGATAACACGAGATAATTTACGGAGTGACATGCCATCATAATCTTGATCATACTATTTGTAAAGCATATGTAGTGAATGCAGCGATCAAAACAATGTATATGACATGAGTAAACAAGTGAATCATAAAGCAAAGACTTTTCATGAATAGCACTTCAAGACAAGCATCAATAAGTCTTGCATAAGAGTTAACTCATAAAGCAATAATTCAAAGTAAAGGTATTGAAGCAACACAAAAGAAGATTAAGTTTCAGCGGTTGCTTTCAACTTGTAACATGTATATCTCATGGATATTGTCAACATAGAGTAATATAATAAGTGCAATAAGCAAGTATGTAGGAATCAATGCACAGTTCACACAAGTGTTTGCTTCTTGAGGTGGAGAGAAATAGGTGAACTGACTCAACATTGAAAGTAAAAGAATGGTCCTCCATAGAGGAAAAGCATCGATTGCTATATTTGTGCTAGAGCTTTGATTTTGAAAACATGAAACAATTTTGTCAACGGTAGTAATAAAGCATATGTATCATGTAAATTATATCTTACAAGTTGCAAGCCTCATGCATAGTATACTAATAGTGCCCGCACCTTGTCCTAATTAGCTTGGACTACCGGATCATCACAATGCATTGTTTTTACCAAGTGTCACAAAGGGGTACCTCTATGCCGCCTGTACAAAGGTCTAAGGAGAAAGCTCGCATTGGATTTCTCGCTATTGATTATTCTTCAACTTAGACATCCATACCGGGATAACATAGACAACAGATAATGGACTCCTCTTTTATGCATAAGCATATAACAACAATTAATAATTTTCTCATTTGAGATTTGAGGATTGTTGTCCAAAACTGAAACTTCCACCATGGAACATGGCTTTAGTTAGCGGCCCAATGTTCTTCTCTAACATATGCATGCTTAACCCTATGGTGGTAGATCTCTCTTACTTCAGACAAGACGAACATGCATAGCAACTCACATGAAATTCAACAAAGAGTAGTTGATGGCGTCCCCTAAACATGCGTATCGCACAACAAGCAACTTAATAAGAGATAAAGTGCATAATTACATATTCAATACCACAATAGTTTAAAGCTATTTGTCCCATGAGCTATATATTGCAAAGGTGAATGATGGAATTTTAAAGGTAGCACTCAAGCAATTAACTTTGGAATGGCGGAAAATACCATGTAGTAGGTAGGTATGGTGGACACAAATGGCATAGTGGTTGGCTCAAGTATTTTGGATGCATGAGAAGTATTCCCTCTCGATACAAGGTTTAGGCTAGCAAGGCTTATTTGAAACAAACACAAGGATGAACCGGTGCAGCAAAACTCACATAAAAGACATATTGAAAACATTATAAGACTCTACCCCGTCTTCCTTGTTGTTCAAACTCAATACTAGAAATTATCTAGACCTTAGAGAAACCAAATATGCAAACCAAATTTTAGCATGCTCTATGTATTTCTTCATTAATGGGTGCAAAGCATATGATGCAAGAGCTTAATCATGAGCACAACAATTGCCAAGTATCACATTACCCAAGACATTTATAGCAATTACTACATGTATCATTTTCCAATTCCAACCATATAACAATTTAACGAAGGAGAAACTTCGCCATGAATACTATGAGTAGAAACCAAGGACATACTTGTCCATATGCTACAGCGGAGCGTGTCTCTCTCCCATAAAGTGAATGCTAGGATCCATTTTATTCAAACAAAACAAAAACAAAAACAAACCGACGCTCCAAGAAAAAGCACATAAGATGTGATGGAATAAAAATATAGTTTCAGGGGAGGAACCTGATAATGTTGTCGATTAAGAAGGGGATGCCTTGGGCATCCCCAAGCTTAGACGCTTGAGTCTTCTTGATATATGCAGGGGTGAACCACCGGGTGCATCCCCAAGCTTAGAGCTTTCACTCTCCTTGATCATGTTGCATCATACTCCTCTCTTGATCCTTGAAAACTTCCTCCACACCAAACTCGAAACAACTCATTAGAGGGTTAGTGCACATTATAAATTGACATATTCAGAGGTGACACAATCATTCTTAACACTTCTGGACATTGCATAATGCTACTGGACATTAGTGGATCAAAGAAATTCATCCAACATAGCGAAAGAGGCAATGCGAAATAAAAGGCAGAATCTGTCAAAACAGAACAGTTCGTATTGACGAATTTTAAAATGGCACCAGACTTGCTCAAATGAAAATGCTCAAATTGAATGAAAGTTGCGTACATATCTGAGGATCATGCACGTAAATTGGCTTAATTTTCTGAGTTACCTACAGGGAGGTGGACCCAGATTCGTGACAGCAAAGAAATCTGGAACTGTGCAGTAATCCAAATCTAGTACTTACTTTTCTATCAACGGCTTAACTTGGCACAACAAAACACAAAACTAAGATAAGGAGAGGTTGCTACAGTAGTAAACAACTTCCAAGACACAAAATAAAAACAAAGTACTGTAGGTAAAAACATGGGTTGTCTCCCATAAGCGCTTTTCTTTAACGCCTTTCAGCTAGGCGCAGAAAGTGTGTATCAAATATTATCAAGAGATGGTGCATTGTTATCATGAGCTCCCCCATCCATAGTGGTACTAAGGGCTTTGTCAATTTTAGGCCTATAATAATACTTCTTTGGTCTAGGCACTTTAGAGACATACATAAACTTTTGCTCCTTACCCACATAAGCTTTCTCCTTATATTTAAGAGAAGAAAATGTTGAACCCAAGGTTCCCATAGCTTTTTCAAGTTCATCAATCCTATTGATTTGATCATCATGGTCAGCATTAGTTCCTAGGACACTAATTCTTTCATCAATTCCTCCTAAGGATTTATCAAGTTCATCAGTTTTATCAAGTAATATTTCCAATTTAGCTTCAATACTTGGAAAATTTTTCTCTATGGTTTCCAATTTTTTCATAACATCTTCAAGAGAGATTTCAGTTTTAACTTTATCAACAGGGGGTATTCCAAATAAGCTCTCAATAATGCAACTAGCTTCTAATGCAGGAGTACTTAGGAAGTCACCTTTTGCGAGACTATCAAGAACACATCTATTCCACCTAGATATACCAACATAAAAATTCCTGAGTAAAATAATGGTGGAGTGCTTCTTAGTGCATCTATTATGAGCATCGCTAATTCTATACCAAGCATCTCTCAAACATTCTCCCCCTCGTTGCTTAAACGTGCGAACTTCAACTTCAGGATTACTCATTTTAGTAGCAGTAAATAAAGCAAACTAGATAAAGTAAATGCAAGTAAACTAATTTTTTTGTGTTTTTGATATAGTAAACAAGATAACAAGTAAAGTAAAACTAGCAACTAATTTTTTTGTATTTTGATTTAGTGCAGCAAACAAAGTAGTAAATAAAACTAAGCAAGACAAAAACAAAGTAAAGAGATTGAGAAGTGGAGACTCCCCTTGCAGCGTGTCTTGATCTCCCCGGCAACGGCGCCAGAAAATATGCTTGATGGCGTGTAACTCACACGTTCGTTGGGAACCCCAAGAGGAAGGTATGATGCGCACAGCAGCAAGTTTTCCCTCAGAAAGAAACCAAGGTTTATCGAACCAGGAGGAGCCAAGAAGCACGTTGAAGGTTGATGGCGGCGGGATGTAGTGCGGCGCAACACCGAGAGATTCGGCGCCAACGTGGAACCCGCACAACACAACCAAAGTACTTTGCCCCAACGAAACAGGTGAGGTTGTCAATCTCACCGGCTTGCTGTAACAAAGGATTAACCGTATTGTGTGGAAGATGATTGTTTGCAGAAAACAGTAGAACAAAGATTGCGAGATTGTATTTCAAGAAAGAGAATTGGACCGGGGTCCACAGTTCACTAGAGGTGTCTCTCCCATAAGACGAACAGCATGTTGGGTGAACAAATTACAGTTGGGCAATTGACAAATAAAGAGAGCATGACCATGCACATACATATCATGATGAGTATAGTGAGATTTAATTGGGCATTACGACAAAGTACATAGACCGTCATCCAACTGCATCTATGCCGAAAAAGTCCACCTTCAAAGTTATCATCCGAACCCCTCCGGTATTAAGTTGCTAACAACAGACAATTGCATTAAGTATTGCGCGTAATGTAACTAGTGACTACATCCTTGAACATAGCACTAATGTTGTATCCCTAGTGGCAACAGCACATCCATAACCTTAGTGGTTCTTGTCACTCCTCCAGATTCACGAGGCATGAACCCACTATCGAGCATAAATACTCCCTCTTGGAGTTACTAGCATCAACTTGGCCAGAGCATCTACTAATAACGGAGAGCATGCAAGATCATAAACAACACATAAGCATAGCTTTGATAATCAACATAACAAGTATTCTCTATTCATCGGATCCCAACAAACGCAACATATATAATTACAGATAGATGATCTTGATCATGTTAGGCAGCTCACAAGATCCGACAATGATAGCACAATGGGGAGAAGACAACCATCTAGCTACTGCTATGGACCCATAGTCCAGGGGTAGACTACTCACACATCACACCGGAGGCGACCATGGCGGCGTAGAGTCCTCCGGGAGATGATTCCCCTCTCCGGCAGGGTGCCGGAGGCGATCTCCTGGATCCCCCGAGATGGGATCGGCGGCGGCGGCGTCTCTGGAAGGTTTTCCGTATCGTGGTTCTCGATGCGGGGTTTTCGTCACGGAGACTTTTTATAGGCGAAAGGGCAGGTCAAGAGGCGGCACGGGGGCCCCACACCACAGGGCCGCGCGGCCAAGGGGGGGGGGCCGCGCCGCCCTAGGGTGTGGCCCCTCCGTGGCCCCTCTTCGTCTCTCCTTCGGACTTCTGGAAGCTTCGTGAGAAAATAGGCCCCTGGGCTTTGATTTCGTCCAATTCCGAGAATATTTCCTTACTAGGATTTCTGAAACCAAAAACAGCAGAAAACAAAGAATCGGCACTTCGGCATCTTGTTAATAGGTTAGTTCCAGAAAATGCACGAATATGACATAAAGTGTGCATAAAACATGTAGATAACATCAATAATGTGGCATGGAACATAAGAAATTATCGATACGTCGGAGACGTATCAGTCAATATGGGTTCATCCATGATTGTTGGAGAAATTAAATCTTAAGAAGATTTCAATGAGAGGAAATTATTTCTCAAGAACCTTATGGAAACTATCCTTCACATATGAAATACAAATTCTATTTAAACCCCACAACCCATGCACCCTAGTTTATTTATTTTGTGTGCATAGAGTAGTTTGACTGTTTATATGTGATGTATGGAATAGCCATGGAATTAGTGAGTAATTATACTCGTATTCAAATTTAGACGGTAGCACCGGAGAGTACGCTGAAGACGAAGGTTGCTACCAAGAGGAGGAGGAGGAACAGTTTGAGAACTACCAAGGCAAGCTACTACCAATGCAAGCTAATATTCTTGCAAAGTGCAAAGCCCCTTGGGGCAAGGCACCATGTTCTTACCTTTTCTTATATGAACCCATCCCAAGTTTTTACTCTACAAGTTTTTACTTGATTTCTAAATGAGTTACTTTTATAGTTAACTTTGGTCAAGGTACAAGTTGGTTCCTAGAGTAGTGAGTTAGTTGTCTTCAAGCAAAGCAAGTTAGCACCTCTCATGAATTAGAGCTAGTGCTAACGAATTAAAACTTGACTACTTTAGATGGGAACTATGAGAAGTTGAAGGATTTTTGAAACCTTGGAATGAAGATGCATTCCATTGATTGATTTTTGAAGGTGAATATGACCAAGAGAAGATGGTGATTTTTGATAAAACATGATGTTGGTTTGAATGCGATACCTTTCCAATTATTGAGTACCCCCACAATACCTGATTATGGGTAGGGCTTAACTGGAAGTTTATGCGTCTTAGTATGGGTTCCCTCTAAACAAGCGTCATCGGGGTTATGCCGAAAGCTGCCTCTGCCACAAAAGAAACGATACGATATGATGCGAAATGGGGTGAATGTCCGGCCCAAGCCCTGTGCAGTTCCCAGGCTGACTGTCTGTCTTCACTGGGAGGCCAAGCTCATGGGGAGAGGTGCTCATACTAGGATTCGTAAGTGAAAGGTTATGGTTGATGATCCGCGTACTGTGTTACGATGATTCGGGGAAATCCCGACGGATGAAATCAAATGTTGTGGTACAAGTGTGCAACCTCTGCAGAGTGTAAACCTATTCGAATAGCCGCGTCCACGGTTACGGACGGTTGGAAAGGCCATACTGTTTCCGAGGTCATATCTTTGAAAATGATGTTGAAAAGGATGATGGTGAAATGACTTGTGGTGGATTGAATTGAAATCACCACTTGAATGGTGGGAATGACACTAATGTTCCCACTTGAGTTAGTTAGCACTTGAGTAAGCTTTTCTCAAAACTTTGTGAAATAAAACTAGCTTTATGCAAATAAACTAGAGCTTAGCAAACCATACTAGAATATCTAGCACTTACCTTAGTATTAGTTTGCGAGTACTCAACGTACTCACGGCTTTGTCCCTGGCTATTCAAATGGCCAGAGTATGAAGACGACCAAGGAGATGACCAGCAGGACGCCTACAACAACTAAGCGCCTTCCGACGTCAAGCGTTGGCCTGTGGACTAGAGAGTCCTTGTATCTTACGCTTCCGCTATGTTGAACTATGAACTTGTGTTTGTTCGTTGATCAATAGATCAACTATTCGTGTAATATGGATCATGTGATTCCAATTTGTAAGACTTATGGTTTGTAATGAATGATGACTGTGATACTTAACTATTATGCCTCGCAACAACAATATTCCTGGGATTGCGATGTATGACATAATAGGCATTCGGACTTAAAAATCCGGGTGTTGACAGATGATAACCTGAAGGTGGACTTTTTAGGCATAGATGCATGCTGGATAGCGGTCTATGTACTTTGTCGTAATGCCCAATTAAATCTCACAATACTCATCATATCATGTATGTGCATGGTCATGCCCTCTCTATTTGTCAATTGCCCAACTGTAATTTGTTCACCCAACATGCTATTTATCTTATGGGAGAGACACCTCTAGTGAACTGTGGACCCCGGTCCATTCTTTTACATCGAATACAATCTACTGCAATACTTGTTCTACTGTTTTCTGCAAACAATCATCATCCACACTATACATCTAATCCTTTGTTACAGCAAGCCGGTGAGATTGACAACCTCACTGTTTTGTTGGGGCAAAGTACTTGGGTTGTGTTGTGCAGGTTCCACGTTGGCGCCGGAATCCCTGGTGTTGCGCCGCACTACATCTCGCCGCCATCAACCTTCAACGTGCTTCTTGGCTCCTACTGGTTCGATAAACCTTGGTTTCTTACTGAGGGAAAACTCGCCGCTGTACGCATCACACCTTCCTCTTGGGGTTCCCAACGGACGCGTGCTGTACGCGTATCAAGCAGATTTTCTGGCGCCGTTGCCGGGGAGATCAAGACACGCTGCAAGGGGAGTCTCCACAATCCAATCTCTTTACTTTGTTTTTGTCTTGCATTATTTTATTTACTACTTTGTTTGCTGCACTAAATCAAAACACAAAAAAAAATAGTTGCTAGTTTTACTTTATTTGCTATCTTGTTTGCACTCTATATTAAAAACACAAAAAAAAAATAGTTACTTGCATTTACTTTATCTAGTTTGCTTTATTTACTATTGCTAAAATGGGTACTCCTGAAAATACTAAGTTGTGTGACTTCACAACCACAAATAATAATGATTTCTTATGCACACCTATTGCTCCACCTGCTACTACAGCGGAATTCTTTGAAATTAAACCTGCTTTACTGAATCTTGTTATGCGAGAGCAATTTTCTGGTGTTAGTTCTAATGATGCTGCTGCCCATCTCAATAACTTTTTTGAATTATGTGAAATGCAAAAGTATAAGGATGTAGATGGTGACATTATAAAATTAAAATTGTTTCCTTTCTCATTAAGAGGAAGAGCTAAAGATTGGTTGCTATCTCTGCCTAAGAATAGTATTGATTCATGGACTAAATGCAGGGATGCTTTTATTGGTAGATATTATCCCCCTGCTAAAATTATATCTTTGAGGAGTAGCATAATGAATTTTAAACAATTAGATACTGAGCATGTTGCACAAGCATGGGAAAGAATGAAATATTTGGTTAAAAATTGCCCAACCCATGGACTGACTACTTGGATGATCATCCAAACCTTTTATGCAGGACTGAATTTTTCTTCGCGGAACCTATTGGATTCAGCTGCTGGAGGTACCTTTATGTCCATCACTCTTGGTGAAGCAACAAAGCTTCTTGATAATATGATGATTAATTACTCTGAATGGCACACGGAAAGAGCTCCACAAGGTAAGAAGGTAAATTCCGTCAAAGAAACCTCTTCCTTGAATGATAAGATTGATGCTATTATGTCTATGCTTGTGAATGACAGGACAAATATTGATCCTAATAATGTTCCGTTAGCTTCATTGGTTGCTCAAGAAGAACATGTTGATGTAAACTACATTAAAAATAATAATTTCAACAACAACGCTTACCGGAACAATTCTAGTAACAACTATAGGCCATATCCTTATAATAATGGCAACGGCTATGGTAATTCTTATGGGAATTCTTACAACAATAATAGGAACACACCCCCTGGACTTGAAGCCATGCTTAAAGAATTTATTAGTACACAAACTGCTTTTAACAAATCTGTTGAAGAAAAGCTTGGGAAAATTGATATACTTGCTTCTAAAGTCGATAGTCTTGCTGCTGATGTTGATCTTTTGAAATCGAAAGTTATGCCTCATGAAAATCATAATCATAAAATTGTTACTACAGCAAATGCCATCCAAGTTAGAATTAATGAGAATATAAGATTGATGGCTGAATTGCGTGCTAGGTGGGAAAAAGAAGAAAATGAAAAAGAAGATAATATAGCTAAAGTTTGGACTATTACCACCACTAGTAATGCTAATGCTACACATGTTGCTGCACCTCCTACTAATAATGGTAAAAGAATTGGTGTTGGCAATGTTTCCACTTCTAATGCAAAGCGTGAAAAACTGCCTGAAACTGCTAAAACTGCTGAAACTGCTTGTGATAAAGCTGCTGAAATTTTTTCCAACATTGGGGATGATGATCCCATTGCTTTAGATTGTAATGGTTTGGATTTTGATGATTGCCACATCTCTGAAGTTATAAAGTTCTTACAAAAACTTGCTAAGAGTCCTAATGCTAGTGCTATAAACTTGGCTTTCACGAAACATATTACAAATGCTCTCATAAAAGCTAGAGAAGAGAAACTAGAACGCGAAGCTTCTATTCCTAGGAAGCTAGAGGATGGTTGGGAGCCCATCATTAAGATGAAGGTCAATGACTTTGATTGTAATGATTTATGTGATCTTGGTGCAAGTATTTCCGTTATGCCTAAGAAAATCTATAATATGCTTGACTTGCCACCATTGAAAAATTGTTATTTGGATGTTAATCTTGCTGATCATTCTACAAAGAAACCTTTGGGGAGAGTTGATAATGTTCGCATTACCGTTAACAATAACCTTGTCCCCGTTGATTTTGTTGTCTTGGATATTGAATGCAATGCATCTTGTCCCATTATATTGGGAAGACCTTTTCTTCGAACTGTTCGTGCTATTATTGACATGAAGGAAGGTAATATTAAATATCAATTTCCTCTCAAGAAAGGTATGGAAAACTTCCCTAGAAAGAGAATGAAGTTACCTTTTGATTCTATTATTAGAACAAATTATGATGTTGACACTTCATCTCTTGATAACACTTGATATACACTTTCTGCGCCTAGCTGAAAGGCGTTAAAGAAAAGCGCTTATGGGAGACAACCCATGTTTTTACTACAGTACGTTTATTTTATATTTGAGTCTTGGAAGTTGTTACTACTGTAGCAACCTCTCCTTATCTTAGTTTTGTGCATTGTTGTGCCAAGTAAAGTCGTTGATATTAAGGTTCATACTAGATTTGGATTACTGCGTAGAAACAGATTTCTTTGCTGTCACGAATCTGGGCCTAATTCTCTGTAGGTAACTCAGAAAATTATGCCAATTTACGTGAGTGATCCTCAGATATGTATGCAACTTTCATTCAATTTGAGAATTTTCATTTGAGCAAGTCTGGTGCCTCAATAAAATTCGTATTTACGAACTGTTCTGTTTTGACAGATTCTGCCTTTTATTTCGCATTGCCTATTTTGCTATGCTCGATGGATTTTTCGATTCCATTGACTTTCAGTAGCTTTGTGCAATGTCCAGAAGTGTTAAGAATGATTATGTCACCTCTGAACATGTAAATTTTGATAGTGCACTAACCCTCTAATGAGTTGTTTTAAGTTTGGTGTGGAGGAAGTTTTCAAGGATCAAGAGAGGGAGATGATACAACATGATCAAGGAGAGTGAAAGCTCTAAGCTTGGGGATGCCCCGGTGGTTCACCCCTGCATATATCAAGAAGACTCAAGCGTCTAAGCTTGGGGATGCCCAAGGCATCCCCTTCTTCATCGACAACATTATCAGGTTCCTCTAGTGAAACTATATTTTTATTCCATCACATCTTATGTACTTTGCTTGGAGCGTCGGTTTGTTTTCGTTTTTGTTTTGTTTGAATAAAATGGATCCTAGCATTCTTTGTGTGGGAGAGAGACACGCTCCATTGTTGCATATGGACAAATATGTCCTTAGGCCTTACTCATAATATTCATGGCGAAAGTTTCTTCTTCGTTAAATTGTTATATGGTTAGAATTGGAAAATGATACATGTAGTAATTGCTATAATGTATTGGATAATGTGATACTTGGCAATTGTTGTGCTCATGTTTAAGCTCTTGCATCATATACTTTGCACCCATTAATGAAGAAATACATAGAGCATGCTAAAATTTGGTTTGCATAATTGGTCTCTCTAAGGTCTAGATAATTTCTAGTATTGAGTTTGAACAACAAGGAAGACGGTGTAGAGTCTTATAATGTTTACAATATGTCTTTTATGTGAGTTTTGCTGCACCGGTTCATCCTTGTGTTTGTTTCAAATAACCTTGCTAGCCTAAACCTTGTATCGAGAGGGAATACTTCTCATGCATCCAAATCCTTGAGCCAACCACTATGCCATTTGTGTCCACCAAACCTACCAACTACATGGTATTTCTCCGCCATTCCAAAGTAAATTGCTTGAGTGCTACCTTTAAAATTTCTATTCTTCACCTTTACAATATATAGCTCATGGGACAAATAGCCTAAAAACTATTGTGGTATTGAATATGTACTTGTGCACTTTATCTCTTATTAAGTTGCTTGTTGTGCGATAACCATGTTCCTGGGGACGCCATCAACTACTCTTTGTTGAATATCATGTGAGTTGCTATGCATGTTCGTCTTGTGTGAAGTAAGGGAGATTTACCACCAAAATGGTTAGAGCATTGCATAATGTTAGAGAAGAACATTGGGCCGCTAACTAAAGCCATGATCCATGGTGGAAGTTTCAGTTTTGGACAAATATCCTCAATCTCATATGAGAAAATTAATTGTTGCTACATGCTTATGCATATAAGAGGAGTCCATTATCTGTTGTCTATGTTGTCCCGGTATGGATGTCTAAGTTGAGAATAATCAATAGCGAGAAATCCGATGCGAGCTTTCTCCTTAGACCTTTGTACAGGCGGCATAGAGGTACCCCTTTGTGACACTTGGTTAAAACATGTGCATTGCGATGATAATCCAGGTAATCCGAGCTAATTAGGACAAGGTGCGGGCACTATTAGTATACTATGCATGAGGCTTGCAACTTGTAAGATATAATTTACATAACACATATGCTTTATTACTACCGTTGACAAAATTGTTTCTTGTTTTCAAAATCAAAGCTCTAGCACAAATATAGCAATCGATGCTTTCCTCTTTGAAGGACCTTTCTTTTACTTTTATGTTGAGTCAGTTCACCTATCTCTCTCCACCTCAAGAAGCAAACACTTGTGTGAATTGTGTATTGATTCCTACATACTTGCATATTGCACTTGTTATATTACTTTACATTGACAATATCCATGAGATATACATGTTACAAGTTGAAAGCAACCGCTGAAACTTAATCTTCCTTTGTGTTGCTTCAATACCTTTACTTTGAATTATTGCTTTATGAGTTAACTCTTATGCAAGACTTATTGATGCTTGTCTTGAAGTACTATTCATGAAAAGTCTTTGCTATATGATTCATTTGTTTACTCATGTCATTTACTATTGTTTTGATCGCTGCATTCATTACATATGCTTACAGTAGTATGATCAAGGTTATGATGGCATGTCACTCCAGAAATTATCTTTGTTATCGTTTACCTGCTCGGGACGAGCAGAAACTAAGCTTGGGGATGCTGATACGTCTCCGACGTATCGATAATTTCTTATGTTCCATGCCACATTATTGATGATATCTACATGTTTTATGCATACTTTATGTCATATTTATGCATTTTCCGGCACTAACCTATTAACGAGATGCCGAAGAGCCGATTCTTTGTTTTCTGCTGTTTTTGGTTTCAGAAATCCTAGTAAGGAAATATTCTCGGAATTGGACGAAATCAATGCCCAGGGGCCTATTTTACCACGAAGCTTCCAGAAGACCGAAGAGGAGACGAAGTGGGGCCACGAGGTGGCCAGACACCAGGGCGGCGCGGCCCAGGTCCTGGCCGCGCGGCCCTGTCGTCTGGGCCCCTCGTGACGCCCCCTGACCTGCCCTTCCGCCTACATATAGTCTTCGTCGCGAAACCCCCAGTACCGAGAGCCACGATGCGGAAAACCTTCCAGAGACGCCGCCGCCGCCAATCCCATCTCGGGGGATTCAGGAGATCGCCTCCAGCACCTTGCCGGAGAGGGGATTCATCTCCCGGAGGACTCTACACCGCCATGGTCGCCTCTGGAGTGATGAGTGAGTAGTTCACCCCTGGACTATGGGTCCATAGCAGTAGCTAGATGGTTGTCTTCTCCTTATGTGCTTCATTGTCGGATCTTGTGAGCTGCCTAACATGATCAAGATCATCTATCTGTAATGCTATATGTTGTGTTTGTTGGGATCCGATGGATAGAGAATACTATGTTATGTTGATTATCAATCTATTTGTTGTTTATGATCTTGCATGCTCTCCGTTACTAGTAGATGCTTTGGCCAAGTTGATGCTTGTAACTCCAAGAGGGAGTATTTATGCTCGATAGTGGGTTCATGTCTCCGTGAATCTGGGGGAGTGAGAGAAACCTCTAAGGTTATGGATGTGCTGTTGCCACTAGGGATAAAACATTGATGCTATGTCCGAGGATGTAGTTATTGATTACATTACGCACCATACTTAATGCAATTGTCTGTTGTTTGCAACTTAATACTGGAAGGGGTTCGGATGATAACCTGAAGGTGGAGTTTTTAGGATATATGCGTGCTGGATAGCGGTCTATGTACTTTGTCGTAATGCCCAATTAAATCTCACAATACTCATCATATCATGTATGTGCATGGTCATGCCCTCTCTATTTGTCAATTGCCCAACTGTAATTTGTTCACCCAACATGCTATTTATCTTATGGGAGAGACACCTCTAGTGAACTGTGGACCCCGGTCCATTCTTTTACATCGAATACAATCTACTACAATACTTGTTCTACTGTTTTCTGCAAACAATCATCATCCACACTATACATCTAATCCTTTGTTACAGCAAGCCGGTGAGATTGACAACCTCACTGTTTCGTTGGGTCAAAGTACTTGGGTTGTGTTGTGCAGGTTCCACGTTGGCGCCGGAATCCCTGGTGTTGCGCCGCACTACATCTCGCCGCCATCAACCTTCAACGTGCTTCTTGGCTCCTACTGGTTCGATAAACCTTGGTTTCTTACTGAGGGAAAACTTGCCGCTGTACGCATCACACCTTCCTCTTGGGGTTCCCAACGGACGCGTGCTGTACTATCATCTATTCCTCCTCCATGATGTAATGTTGACAGTGTGTGCATCATGAAGTACTTGGTATATGCTATGATTGTGATCTCTTGTAGATTATGAAGTTAACTATTAATATGATGGTATTGATGCAATCTATTCCCCCTTTCATAGTCTATCGGTGACGGTGTGCATGCTATGTTAGTACTCGGTATAAATGCGTTGGTCTATCATGCACTCTAAGGTTATTTAAATATGAACATCGAATATTGTGGAGCTTGTTAACTCCGGCATTGAGGTGCTCTTGTAGCCCTACACAATTAATGGTGTTCATCATCCAACAAGAGAGTGTAGAGTGGTTTTATTATGTGATCAATGTTGAGAGTGTCCACTAGTGAAAGTAGGATCCCTAGGCCTTGTTTCCAAACATCGAATCTCCGTTTGTTTACTGTTCTGTTGCATGTTTACTCGCTGCCATATTTTATTCAGATTGCTATTACCACTCATATACATCCATATTACTTGTATTTCACTATCTCTTCGCTGAACTAGTGCACCTATACATCTGACAAGTGTATTAGGTGTGTTGGGGACACAAGAGACTTCTTGTATTGTGATTGCAGGGTTGCTTGATAGGGATATCTTTGACCTCTTCCTCCCTGAGTTCGATAAACCTTGGGTGATCCACTTAAGGGAAAACTTGCTGCTGTTCTACAAACCTCTGCTCTTGGAGGCCCAACACTGTCTACAGGAAAAGAAGCGTGAGTAGACATCACAACTCACATGATATTCAACAAAAGTGTAACAGTTGATGGCGTCCCCAGAAACATGGTTACCGCTCAACAAGCAACTTATAAGAAATAAGATACATAAGCAACATATTCTTTACCACAATAGTTTTTAAGCTACTTTCTCATGAGCTATATATTGCAAAGACAAGGAATGAAATTTTAAAGGTAGCACGCAAGCAATTTACTTTGGAATGGCAGAGAAATACCACATAGTAGGTAGTTATGGTGGACACAAATGGCATAGGTTTTGGCTCAAGGTTTTGGATGCACGAGAAGCATTCCCTCTCAGTACAAGGCTTTGGCTAGCAAAGTTGTTTGAAGCAAACACAAGTATGAATCGGTACAGCAAAACTTACATAAGAACATATTGCAAGCATTATAAGACTCTACACTGTCTTCCTTGTTGTTCAAACACTTCACCAGAAAATATCTAGACTTTAGAGAGACCAATCATGCAAACCAAATTTCAACAAGCTCTACGGTAGTTCTCCACTAATAGGTTCAAACTACATGATGCAAGAGCTTAAACATGATCTATTTGAGAGCTCAAAACAATTGCCAAGTATCAAATTATTCAAGACCATATACCAATTACCACATGAAGTATTTTTTGTTTCCAACCAAATAGCAATAAATGCAGCAGCTTTTAACTTTCGCCATGAACATTAAAAGTAAAACTAAGAACACAAGTGTTCAAATGAAAAAGCGGAGCGTGTCTCTCTCCCACACAAGCATGATAGGATCCGATTTATTCAGAGAACTAAGATAACAAAATGAAAATAAAAACACACAGACGCTCCAAGTAAAGCACATAAGATGTGACGGAATAAAAATATAGTTTCACTAGAGGTGACCTGATAAGTTGTCGATGAAGAAGGGATGCCTTGGGCATCCCCAAGCTTAGATACTTGAGTCTTCTTGAAATATGCAGGGATGAACCACGGGGGCATCCCCAAGCTTAGACTTTTCACTCTTTTTGATCATATTGTATCATCCTCCTCTCTTGACCCTTGAAAACTTCCTCCACACCAAACTCAAAACAAACTCATTAGAGGGTTAGTGCATAATCAAAAATTCACATGTTCAGAGGGGACACAATCATTCCTAACACTTCTGGATATTGCCCAAAGCTACTGAAAGTTAATAGAGCAAAGAAATCCACTCAACACAGTAAAAGAGGCAATGTGAAATAAAAGGCAGAATCTGTCAAAACAGAACAGTCCGTAAAGATGAATTTTTTCGAGGCACTTAACTTGCTCAGATGAAAAAGCTCAAATTGAATGAAAGTTGCGTACATATCTGAGGATCACTCATGAATTTTCGCAGATTTTTCTGAGTTTCCTACAGAGAGATCTACTCAAATTCGTGACAGCTAGAAATCTGTTTCTGCGCAGAAATCCAAATCTAGTATCAACCTTACTCTCAAAGACTTTACTTGGCACGACAATGCAATAAAATAAAGATAAGGAGAGGTTGCTACAGTAGTAACAACTTCCAAGACACAACAAAACAGTAGCAAAATAAAAAAAAACATGGGTTATCTCCCAAGAAGTGCTTTCTTTATAGCCATTAAGATGGGCTCAGTAATTTTAATGATGCTCACATAAGGATGAGAATTGAAGCAAAGAGATCATCAAAAAGCAAGTATGAAAAAAAATTAAGCCTAACCCGCTTCCTATGCATAGGAATCTTGTACACAAATAAATTCATGAGGAGCAAAGTGACAAACATAGGAAGATAAAACACGAGTAACTTCAAGATTCTCAACATAAAGAGGGGAAACTTAATATTATTAAGATGCATATAACCATGTTTCCCTCTCTCATAATAACTTTCAGTAGCATCATTGATGAAATCCACAATATACCCATCACTTAAAACATTCTTATCATGGTTCATATGCATAAAATTATCATTAATTTTGGCATAAGAAAAACTCTTCTCATTAATAGTAATTGGAACAGGATCATTATCAAGAATTTGAACATGGTAAACAAGTTGCATACTAAGGGAATGGTTTTTGGCAATCCCATCATAACTATTACAAGTTTCATAAGGATAATTATAACCTGTGTCATAGCATTCTTTATAATAATTGTCAAAGATTGGAGGCATAGTGTCATCATAAGAAATAGAATAGTTATCTTCCACAGTATGTTCATCTGTAACCATACCATCATTGTTACTAGAAGGAGATGTATCAAACATATAATCATCAGTAGCAAAAGGATTTTCAAACACCTCATCCCCAAGCTTAGAGCTTTCTATATCATTATGGGAGGAAGCATGGATAGTACTGATACTATGGCAATTATTAACATCATAATTTTCAGAATTAGTTTCCCAGAGATTTTCAATATCAAAAGTAGTGTGCTCTTCTAAATCATGATCACTAATGTAGGTAAAGGGCATATGAAGATCATTGTACTCAGATTCATTATCATAATAATCATTAGGAGCAACATACTTATGGTTACCTATCGTTATCTCATACACGCGGGGATATGCCGTTATCTCTTTCTTTTTATTCCCCCTCTTCTTCTTCTTCTTCGTTCCCTTCTTATTGTTCCCTTCTTTAGGAGGAAGAGGCTTGAAGGGAGGCTTCTCCACATAACCTGATTTATTTCCAGAAACAATAGAAGAAACTTGGGAGGGTTCCTCCTTTTCATTAATAAGTTTAAAATACACAGCGGTCCTATCATATTTTGGCAAAGTGTCATCTTCTAAAATATTTTGTATGTAAGTATTTGTATGGCAATTATTAATGCAATAAGAAAGACATCCATGCAGGACACTATTAATATCAAGATCACTCATATGTAACAAAGAAATTTTTCTTGATAACTCTTCACACCCCAAAAATAAAGTAAGTTCATCATGCTGATTAGGAAGGATTTCATCATCACAATACAAATTTGCAGCACTCATGGGGTTCGAATTATCATTGGAGGAGCATTGAAAATTAAAATGACCCACTCTATGGCAAAGTTCACAAATAAAAGGATAGAGGGCACAAACTTTTTCACCAAGATCATCTAGAGCCCTAAACCACTTTCTAGTTTTTTCATTCCTATGATGGATACAATATTCATCTTCGATTTGATTAATTCCATAAGGTCTATGCATTCCACAAAAATTAACATGCTTATAAGAAATAGTATTTTCAGAAGTTTGGGCATGTTTATTGCAATCATTAACAACAATTTCATTTTTCATGCAAGTGTCTTTGAAAGGTTCATGATACATGTACCAATTTTCTTTAGGAACATTAATATGAGAAGCAAAGGCTCTATAGCAATCGACCATAATTTGAGGATCAAGACCATATTTAGCACTAAGCTCTTGAAAATCAATAGTTTCAATGAAAGACTTAATGCATTCATATTCATAGTTTATACCTGATTCTTTACCTTTGTCGTTCTCCCAATCTTCAGCGTTCTCCTGAATCCGATCAAGAAGGTCCCATTTAAACTCTTCTTTATTGTGCGTGAATGATCCAGAACAAGTAGTATCCAGCAAGGTTTTGTCTTGAAAAGAAAGTCTTGCATAGAAATTATCAATGATGATATTACCAGGAAGCTCATGAATGGGGCATTTGAGCATTAAAGACTTCAATCTCCCCCATGCTTGGGCAATACTCTCTCCATCATGGGACCAGAAATTATATATGCGGTTTCGGTCTTTGTGAATTTCACTTGGAGGATAGAATTTAGAATAAAATAGAGGCATAATATCCTCCCAATCAAGAGAATGCCTATTCTTCAGCAATTTATACCAATGCGCCGCTTTACCAGAGAGCGACATAGAGAATAGTTTCTTCCTCACTTCATCCGTAGAGATACCTGCACACTTGAATAACCCGCATAATTCATGCAAAAACAGTAAATGATCTCCAGGCTGGACAGTTCCATCCCCTTCATAGCGGTTATCCATAACACGTTCAATAATTTTCATAGGTATTTTATATGGAATACTTTCAACAGGTGGATTTAAAATATCATAAGCATCTTAAGAGTTATCGCATATGGGAGATAAAGTATTATCAGAGCAAATTTTCTCCCCTAAAGATGGGAAGCTAAAAATATCATAAAAACTAGCTTCCCCAAGCTTAGACTTTTCCATAACATTAGCAGTAATTGCGTTCATACTAATAACATTGCTACTAGCATGCAAATAAGGTTCCATAGGTTTTTAAATTTTCGCATCAAACAATTCATGTTTTAACTCAGGAAATAGATTAAAAAGCTCACTGTTATTTTCCATTATGCCTAACTAGTGAAAAATAAAAACAAGAAACAAAAAGATGCAATTGCAGGATCTAAAGGAAATAGCTTCGAGCACTCACACACCGGCAACAGTGCTAGGAAATAGCTTAGTAGTCGGAGGATGTGAATACCTTTTACCTTACCTCCCCGGCAACGGTGCCAGAAAATAGCTTGATGTCTACGCACGTTCTATTCCTGTAGAAAGTGTTGGACCTCCAAGAGCAGAGGTTTGTAGAACAGCAGCAAGTTTCCCTTAAGTGAACCACCCAAGGTTTATCGAACTCAGGGAGGTAGAGGTCAAAGATATCCCTCTCAAGCAACCCTGCAATTAAGATACAAGAAGTCTCTTGTGTCCCCAACACACCTAATACACTTGTCAGATGTATAGGCGCACTAGTTCGGCGAAGAGATAGTGAAATACAAGTAATATGGATGATTGTAAGTAGTAATTGCAATCTGAAATAAAAATGGCAGCAAGCAAACATGTAGCAGAACTTGTTGGAAACGGTGTTTCAATGCTTAGAAACAAGGCCTAGGGATCATACTTTCACTAGTGGACACTCTGAACAATGATCACATAATTGAATAAATAAATGCTACTCTCAAACACTCTTTTGTTGGATAACAAACACCATTCATTGTGTAGGGCTGCAAAAGCACACCTCAAGCCGGAGTAAACAAGCTCCACAACGTCCAGAGTTCATATTAAAGTAACCTCTAGAGTGCATAATAGACCGTTGCAATTTATACCGAGTACTAACATAGCATACACACTGTCAACAATAGCTATGAAAGGGGGAATAGATCGCATCAATACTATCATAGTAATAGTTAACTTCATAATCTACAAGAGATTACAATCATAACCTACGCCAAATACTACATGATGCACACACTGTCAACATTACATCATGGAGGAGGAATAGACTACTTTAATAACATCACTAGAGTAGCACATAGATTAATAATGATACAAAGCTCATGATCACATAAAGATCACACCATGGGAGAGAGATGAACTACATAGCTACCGGTAGAGCCCTCAGCCTCGGGGGAGAACTACTCCCTCCTCATCATGGGAGACAGCAATGTCGAAGAAGATGGAGGTGGTGTCGATGGAGATGACTCCGGGGGCAATTCCCCGTCCCGGCGGCGTGCCGGAACAGAGACTTTTATCCCCTGAAACTTGTCTTCGCGATGGCGGTGGCTACGGAACGTTTCGTGGAATATCGTCGATCCTGGTAGGGTTTTAAACACGGAAGAATATATAGGCGGAAGGGCGGCCTCGGAGGAGTCCCAGGGTTCCCTCACCACATGGTGGCGCGGCCAGGGTTGGGCCCGCGCCCCCCTATGGTGTGGGGGCCCCCTGGCCCATCTTCGTCTCTCCTTCGGACTTCTGGAACCTTCTGTGAAATATAAGATCGTGGGCTCCCCGTCCCGGCGGCGTGCCGGAACAGAGACTTTTGTCCCCTGAAACTTGTCTTCGCGATGGCGGTGGCTACGGAACGTTTCGTGGAATATCGTCGATCCTGGTAGGGTTTTCGCTTCTGGAAGAATATATAGGCGGAAGGGCGGCCTCGGAGGAGTCCCAGGGTTCCCTCACCACATGGTGGCGCGGCCAGGGTTGGGCCCGCGCCCCCCTATGGTGTGGGGGCCCCCTGGCCCATCTTCGTCTCTCCTTCGGACTTCTGGAACCTTCCGTGAAATATAAGATCGTGGGCTTTTGTTTCGTCCAATTCCGAGAATATTTCCTGTGTTAGATTTCTGAAACCAAAAACAGCAGAAAACAGGAACTGGCGCTTCGGCATCTTGTTAATAGGTTAGTTCCGGAAAATGCATAAAATCATTATAAAGTGTGAGCAAAACATTTAGGTATTATCATAAAACTAGCATGGAACATCAGAAATTATAGATACGTTGGAGACGTATCAACACCGCAAGTCGAGAGTTAGGTCATACACAAATCTAGCTTCTTGTCGAGTTCTTAGTCATAGCCTTCGGCTACCCCATTGTAACCCGATATTCACAATAATCAAGATCAGACAACGAGGAAGTCAGGGTTTTACCTCATCGAGGACCCCGAATCTGGGTAAATCTGTCTCCCCGTTTGTTTGGTATCCGATGTCTCGTGTTAGCCTGCAGGATTCCGTCAACCCTAAACCCCTCAAGGTGGGCATTGCCGAGGAGCACCCTCGACAACCACCTTTCCTGGTTTCTCCTTATTAGTTGGGCGGTTCTTTTCTACTTAATTGATAGATTGTGATGAAGCCTTTGCCTTCAATATGGTTAGTACTGTGTTTTGAAAAAAAAACTACAAAAAACATACATTGCGGATCAAAGTCTGTACATATGGAGTGTTCTTCCCACAAAGTCATATTTCTATTTGTGGGAAGAACACTCCATGATTAAAAAATCACCAAAACCATGTGTAAAATAACATCAAAAGTAATAAAAGTTACAAATGGTATTTGAACCACCTAAGAGCAACTCTAACAGTAACCAAAAAATGAGCCGAAACCGTATTATTTCAGCGAGTTTACGGGTTCAGGCCGAAAGAGGCCGAGAACAGAGCCTGAACTCGTGGTCTGGTCCGTAAACAGAGTTTGGGAGCTGAAAGACTACGGGCACTGGAGCAAGCTGAAGCTGCGCCGTTGTCCTAACACCTCCATCATCGGAGTGGACAAAGCTTATTAAACTAGAACTTGTTGTAGTAGACGAGTGGGAAGTCATCCGCTAAGACCCTAAAGAACCAATGCAGTAGATCAAAAATCATCTCCAATGATGAGAAACATAGATCATAAGAGCTAAAATTATAACCACACCTACGAAACATGAAAACGGACTAGTTTCCAGATTTTTCGATAAAGGAAATATATTAATATCGTAAAAATACCAATTAGATCCAGCCTCTGGAGAAACACAATATCCTAATGGCAGTATAAATGCACACAGCCAAAGAAAAGAATAAAAAACTAAGAATAAAAGTCATGCTAGAGTATTCCAGCCCTAGCAGCAACAATACAACCACCAACAAGATAAGACATGAACTCCGGCCTCTCCAAGAGCGACGCCTCCAAGAAGGGAACCATGCGCAAGCACCGTCATGGCTCGATTAAAGATCTTAGATTTTTATCACGAAGATAGTCGTCGCTCTAAAAAACAATGCCTTCAACAAAGCTATTGCCAGGCACAACCAATTAATATTAGACCTTGGATTTTCACCCTGAAAGGAAAGACTCTGAACTTCACTTGTGTTGTCGCCCCCACTTGCATATGCTGCTGCGAATCCCGCAATACCAAACAAGTCTCTCAATAGCACAAAGAGTCGAACCTCCATTGGTAGTCCTCGCTTTCGGCCTCCATGATATTCTCCGCCTCTGACTTCACGATGGACCAAAACATGTCACCTGATGGCAACAAAGAATAGAGCTTCGCGCCGCTTTCTCCAGAACCAGGCGTTCGGAATAAAAGCATGGAAGCCCACGACTGAATACCACCTGATCCAGCAAATTTCAGGCATAAGATGCAATGTGGAGTCGCTAGTGGAGCCTTTCAAAACTCAAAACTTCAGCCAAAACAAAATAAAAATATGATCCACCGAACACAAAACTTCACGCGCTATCCTATCCACGGATGCGAGAAGCGCAATGAAGAAAAAAACAAAGAAACAAAGAATCCTTCAAGAAAAGAAACAAGAAAAATAAAGTTTGTCTATCTGAAAGGAGATGTAGCCAACCCACTATAATGGGATATCACTAAAGTAGATCATTAGATTAGATGCATCGTCCAGAATTATACTAGTACCTAACTTCAAGGCATCCAATCATATCATGCCTTTCTTCTGAAGACACTCACGACCCAAATATTCGTCTCCCTTATCATCCCAACCTCAGACCTAATTTCGTGTAGTGTGGCGCTTTGTAATTTCTTTGAGTATTTAAAATAGATATGCCGCATTTTGTTAGAGAAATCTCGCACCAAATTTCCAGAGCTGACTCGGACCACAGAAAATACACAATCCACCCACAAACTCGCTTTGGTCCTTCCTCCCACAACATATGAAGCTGCTGTGGCTAGTACTCCCTAGTAGATTAGATGTGAGATGCATTTTCTCCCATCATTCTCATCAGGTAAATAAGAGCATCACCAGGAGTGCTCTCAAACTGGTAACCCTCAAAGTCAGTTTGAGAGCCGAGAAAATACGAATTTGAAGGCCCAAAACCGTCCGCAGATAAGTGCTCTCAAACCAACTCCTAACCCTCAAAACTGTTTTGAGGGCACTGATCTGCGCGCCAGCCTTCAAACCTTCAAAGCAGGATCTCATAATCATGAAAACATGATTTCCTCAAAATGACAACAACATACAATATTTGCAAATGGATATTAGCAACACACAATCATGAAACACATATCATGAAACAAACTTGCAAATGATTATAAATGATGCATGGTTGCTAGTTTTACATCACATAATCAACATTTTGTCCTTGCAAAAGATCATCACCACCACCACATCGGTGACTCAAGCGAAGTTTTCCACGCCTCCTTCGCCACCACCACTCATCGGAGACTCACCTTGGAGAGTAGCCGACGCACCACCACCACGCAGTAGCCTCTTCCTCTCTGCGATGTCCGCCTTGGTCTCCTTCCACCACGTCAATTGGTCTTCATCTAGTTCCTTTTTAGACATTATCATGTGCTCCTTCTCCTCGGCCATGATCTATTTCCATGCCTTTGCTTCCTTGATCTTGATCATCCTCTCCTCCAATTTGGCCTTCCGGTTGGCATCTTCCCGCCTAGCTTCGAACTGTGCAAGATTCACCTATTTATTTCTCTCGGTGATAATGAGTTTTGTCTCCAATGCCTTCAATGTCAATGTCTCATTTGCCTTGATCATTTGATCAAGCTTGTCCTTCAAGCTTGATGCATCCGCTTCCAACTTCATCCTTTCCTTGGCCTTCTTGGAACCCTCAGTCTTGCCATGATTCCTTCCTTCATCCTCACTATGTTCCATATTGAACATATGCGGATTCTTGATCCCTTCCTCTTGAGCGGTTTGGAATGCCGCCTAATTGATCTTGGTCACCTCTTCCTCCTCCGCACTCGCCTCCTCCTCCTCGTCCTCCTCACCTTCAAAGTTGAATGAATCGAGGTAAGGAGCCCCAATGTTCACCTCGGCATCGTTGAGCAGTCCCATGTAAGAAGCAGTTGGGGCCAACATTTCGTCGAGCACCTCATTGGCGCTTGGCGACGGAAGGGCGGAGACGAGCGGAGGAGTGGCCTTCTTGTGGCTGGCCGGCTTCTTCTCCATGCGTGGCGCGCCCGGGGCATTCCTCTTCGCTCGGGCGTGCTCTGGCCCCAAGGAGGGAACCGGCTTGTTCCTCTTCGGGGCGGGTGGGGGGGCAGGAGCGACAGAGGCGGTGACTACGGGGGATTCAGCGGCGGGGCGGGGGCGCTCGGGGCGGGCGCCGGCGAGGCCTCCATGGCCGGTAGCGGGGCGGACGAGGGCCGGCAGCGGGTCAGACGAGGGCCAACGGCGGCGCAGGGAAGGAGGAGGGCTCGAGCGGTTGAGGGATTTTCCCCTCCCGCGACGCGTCGTTGACCAGAATGAAGGGCCCTGTGTTTTTGCCTCTCAACCTGTGTTTGTGCAGGTTGGGGTGGAAAATGAGGGTTGGGCCTTCAATTTTTTTTTTGAGAATTTACTGGTTTGAGGGCTCTGTTCCGCGTCAACTTTCGACCTCGACTCTCAAAAAAAGAACACTCCAAGTGATGCTCTAATGGAGCCAACACCCCTGTCGCGTACTACCATTCACGGGACCGGGGTCAGCTGACCTGACTGATAAGTTGTGTCCGTGTGCCGTGTATCCCCGAACCCGTGAATATTCGTAGGTATATGGCGTTTGACCTTTCAATATGGTTTGTACATGGCCACAAAGTTTGCACAAGTCGCATAGAATAGCAGAAATTTTACTACTCCGTAATACAGATCATTTGCTCCCTCCGTCCTATCAAAAGTATCTCAATTTTATTAAAATTTAGATGTATCTACCTATTAGATAGTGTATAGATACATTCAATTTTTAATAAAGTTAAGACACTTTTGGTGAGATGGAGGGAGTATATCTATACCATACCACTATATTATACACGAGCTTTTTAATCTAGATTTACCACCCAGTTCTAGAGCATTCCTGCTAACAGACCTTTGGTGTCCGAGCCATTGATTTGTAGGTTGACCGCTTGTCGGGAAAGAACTTATTAGATCAGACGGATGTGGATGCTTGGATTCGCCACCCTTTTATTCCCACGCTTGCGGCTGATAGTTGCTGAAGTTGCTGACATTGCCAACAGACCTTTGGTGTCCAAGACATTGTTTAACCGTGTGATCGATGGGGGGAAATCGCTCTGGTGAAAGAACTTTTCTGTATGGAATATTCCTTGAGATGGTAAAATGCATTAATCCTCAAAATGTGAGGAAATGTATTAAGATATGATGAAATTGTGCACATCTCTTTTCTAGTTGTTTCATGCACTATTGTATGAAAGTTTAATGTAACTTTTAGAAAGTAGAGACAAAAAGCAACCATACTACACATATGAACAGGTACATGCACATTGTCTACCTTGGTGACAAGTGTGAATAACATCTAAAAATAAAGACAAGTGCGAGTAGTACAAAAACAAAATTGAAAGGTGAACAGTCATGCGAAACCAAAATAATCTAGAGTTGCTGTTACTTCTAAGTATCAAACAATTAGTTATTTCTAAGTGGGCAAATCGTTCTATCCAACTTTTAAGTAATGCGAGATATTATTATTATGCCTTAATAAGGTTAGATATTGCCGTGCACAAAAATAACAAATATTACGTGCAAAGCACATGTAGTTTACTAGTGACTATATATGAGTCACTAACACATGGCCTAAAGCTGGCATGTTCATTGTTGTTTGTGTATTGCAAGCAAAAGATGGTGGCGCCAATTTCAAATTTTAATTGGTGTGACATATAACATGGACATTTTAAGAATAATACCAAATCTAGTTTTATCATCAACATTAATAGAGAACAGTACAGTTCCAAGGGCATTAATAAAATAGAGCAAGTAGCCATGGGAGTGGTGTTTTGGAACATGGGAGCATATGCTTCCTCTATTTTGAATTTCATCTTACACATATTTTGAATTTAAAAAATTGAAACGAAAAATTCGCACGTACATCTTCACGTGCTACGCGCTCACAAAGTTGTTTCATAAAAAATGGACTCTCCATGTGACGTGTGTAAAAAAGAGAAAATTCAGTCCTAAAAATAATGCTTTTTACACGATAAATTTTCTTTTTTTACATACACCACAAAAAATATTGATTTTTCGTGAAACTTGACGAATGCACATATATTATGGAGATGTACATGTAGAATTTTTTGTCAAAATTTTTTGACAACTCGAAATATAATTTGTTGGTATAGGGAGCATATGCACCCAGGAGCCGAATTGAATTTCCGAAGTAGCCATACATCATGTTAGGTTGGCTATTTATACATGGAGCCATAGGATTGAGGCGCCATCTTTATCATCAACAAGGTTGAGAAAGATTTCACAGTTGTGAGAAACTTTGAAGACCTCCAAGACAGGGGTTTTAATATAAGGTGTAAGACCATCCAGTGTTTTAAATTCATCCATGCATTTGGTAATAGAAAACTTTTGTGTAGGTTCTTGATTGACTTCTTTTTCTTTGATATGCACCAACCTCTCCATGACTTTCACTACTCCTATTTTTAGGACCTTTTGTGTGCTCCTCTTTTTAGGACCCCTCTTTAGCTTCTTCGTAATCTTGTTTCTTGTTGCATGAACTGGCTTTTTTCCATTCACTTTTTTTCGCCCACCCGAGCCATACTTTGAGCACTTTGAGGAGGATTATCCATCATTTACAAGTCTTCTTCACTTAGTCTCTCAGTTGTCTTTATCTCGATACCCCCTTCAGCTTCTTCATCATCACTTATTATTTTTGTCACTTGATCCATTGATGTCTCTGCCTCGCCTGGACCGACGATTCCAAGTGTGGAGGCAGGCTGATCGCGGGCTTGGCCGGTGGTGGTGAAGGCGTGGAGGGACGACATCAAACATGAGAGAGGTCGGCTTCTGCGTCGCTCTCGCTACGCCGCCACCAACGATGAAAACATGAGGTGGGTGGAGTGTCTCGCTTCTACCCCCAACCGATAGGTTTTGGGGGGTTTCTTGAGCCAAAACCGGCTATAACAGGTCGGCCGAAGAGCCCACGGATGTCTTGACATGTTTTAATGGGGGCATAAATTATACTACGAAACGTGCTTAAATCCTAGAAAAAACAATCTCACCGAACAAGGCCTAAAGTAGATTATTAGATGCAGCGTCCAAAAGAAAACTAGTGCCTATAAATTTCAAGTCACCCAATCATGTCATGTCTTTCTTTGAAGGCACTAACGATCACCCAAATATTCGTCTCCCTTATCAACTTATTATCAGAACTAATTTTTTGTAGTTAGGCGCTTTGCAATTTCTGTGCTGCCAATTATTCCTCTTAACATACTATTTTAAATAGCGCTACCCCATTTGGTTAAAGACATCTCGTCTCGCACCTAATTTCCATATCCAACTCAGACCACAGAATCCACCCACCAAATCGCTTTGGTCCTTCCTCCGACAACATGTGAAGCTGCTGTTGCTAGTAGATTGGATGTGAGATGCATTTTCTCCTATCATTCTCATCAGGTAAATAATGGAGTACTACTACTGTTCACGGGACCGAGGCCAGCTGAGCTGACTGATATGCCGTGCCGTGTATCCCGTAACTTGCCGTACTACAGCCTCGTGGCCTTATCAGCAACCGTATATGGCGTTTGACCTTTCAGGGGTTGGATAGCCACCAGCGCAACAAAAAACGGCCAGAAGTTTCGTCTTCTTCTTTTCTTTGATGATTGGAATCTACAATCTAGAACCGTCCACAGGAATTTGGTGCGCTCCGCCTAGTCACTCCTTGCGTGGAGATTCCTCCTGCTTACTTCATTTGATTACGAGATGACCACGGATCAGAGTCATCGTCGCATCGGCGGATTTGTTAATGCCAGGTTAGCTTATTCGAGAGCGTAGTTTTATTATTCAATCCACGCCTACGGCTTCGTGTCGGTGACTGCACGATATTTCTTAGCAGAGTTTTCCCCCTCTGGGTGGATTTTGTAATTGGATCACCGCTTTGCTATCGACCACCTCCTTACGTGTCCTTCGTAATGGGGTGGCCGACTGCTACTTTTTGTCCTTACAATTGATCCACTCACGTAAATTCTTGAGATTGTTATATCCAACATGACTTGCTTCATAAATTTTCGAGGCCGATGATTCATATTGAAGGCATCTCGTCACGCGGATTTGTTGCCCTAGTAAAAGAATAAATCAATAATCTCTCCAACAATGTTGAAGGCTTTGGAAAAGTGGCCGGTCTTTTGCACAAACTTTCAAAAAAGCTTCGTCGTCCCTATTTGTTGTGGGAACGCTAACATTGATGATGTTCCTAAGGACCTTTTGGACATGCGCACCACCTTCCCAATGAGATAGTTAGGCCCGCCCCTCTTGGTTCGACGCCTACAAATAGTAGATTTCAAACATCTTGAGGACCGGAAGATTTCTAACTTGGAATGGAAACTTCATCATTGTCGTCGGTTGCATCACTCAAGTTAAATCGGTGATTACCTCCCGAGCCGCTGCACGTTTACATCTCACAATGCAAAGTAAATTGATAAAATGTTTGTTGCTCCATGGCGATTGGAGGTATTGAAGTCATCAACATTGATACATTTGCAAGGGCATTAAGATTAAGAATGCCATGGGTAGAGTGGAAAGTTGAAGAGAAAATCGGGTGGGCTCAGGGACCGTGGTGGAGATATGTAGCTCGGGGAGGGGGATGGGGCTCCCTACATTTTTTTTTGCCATATTGGACTAAATACCCTATAGTTGTCCCATTTAATCCCCCAATAGTGGCCCAAGCTACACCACTGTTCGGGAAACCCTGGCACCCCGGAAGACATGAGCTTCTTTTTATGTTGCCATCTGCATCACCATCAATAACGAAAAAAGTCCTCTGGCAGGCTCCATGGTTCGACATCCAAGCCATAGAAATGGAGCATCGAGAAAGCCATAGAGAACATCTCTCAGGTTGGCAAGATAAAAATGAACGACGTTTTCACCTTTGATCACGCTGCTCAATATGTCAAGCTTTGGGTGCAACTTTCACATGCCCAACTAGAGAATGAAGTGGAGGGCGGCATAACTTGGAAATTTTCTTTAAGTGGGGAATACACAGCGGCCTCGACCTACAAGTCTTATTTCCTCGGAGCCACATCCACCAACATGAATCGAATGGCGTGGAAGGTTTGGGCACCACCAAAATATAATAATTGCTTGGCTAAGCATACAAAATAGGCTTTGGATGGCTCCCGGCTAGGAGAGCGGATCATCCATAAACAATTACTCATCTTCTTGTCAATTGCCGCAACACGGTGCACTTTTGAAGCTTCATCAAAGATTGGTTCAAACTTCCTGCTAATTGCTATCAAATCATGGATGGCCTTGTCTAGTGAGAGTTGTTGTGGTTAAGGATGTCGGACACCTCAACTCCAAATCAGAAAGCATTAGCATTGCTCACGTCGCTCACTTCACGGAAAATTTAGAACGAGCGCAATGAGGACGTCTTTCATAACAAGCACGCTCCCTCCTTCAACCGACCTCAAGAAGATTGAGAGGGAAGCTCACCTTTAGGTGACGGCGGGTATCAAACATTTGGGTGCATCAATGCCCAAAGAGAAGACCCCTTCTAAAAAAATCTGCCCAGCTTCTTCTTAAATAATAGACTGTTTCAAAAAGAAGAAGAATTTTGTGCTCCTAAGGGCATGAGCAATGGTGACATACACAACTAGCTACTTCATGTTAAAAAGTTATCAGAAGCAACATGGTCAATTTTATCTCTCCAATGTAAGCTACAACTTTAGTCAGAAAAAAGAGAGAAATGACCCCACAAATATGACACTATGTATCTCTTTCTCTCTCCAAAAAGCATGTTTTTTAGGCTTAAGATCCCACTTCTTGAAGAGGAGGCTGGCTCCTCATCCGAACCTACTTTGGACCACCCAAACCTAATTAAAAGTGTGAGGTAGTAGCTCTAGGACAGTGTATTGGGCATGCCCTAACGAGAAAATCCAGCAGAAGCAGGACAAGCTACGGCCTTCCCCAGTTCCGGACGCCGTCCTCGTGCGTGCCGTCGCCGCGGCCGGTTTCTTCGTCGTCGTCGCCTCACCCAGGTGCAGCCGCGCCCCAGCAAAAGCCGCAGCCACGGGTGGCAAATCTTCTTTGACCGTCAGCCGTGAAATCCTACACTTTTTCGACATTTTTCTCGTGAAGCAAACGAGGCCCATATCTTGCGCAGAAGACCAGCGGAAGGAATATTCCTGTGGGTAGGGAATATACCTCAGAACCAATCGTTCAAGTGAGGCGTCACCGCACGAGACGAAAATTTGGGCCAAGCGCTTCCTCCCAAAACCAGTGTTGGATTTCAGTAGAAAATCCGGATGCCGGAGGTACGACCACGCGTTGGCATCTCGACGCAAAGGACGATAGTATGTCGAAATTGCACTTCGTTGCGTCGTCGTACACCTACTCCAGTAATAATCAATTTGTGTGCCATCACCACATAGTAATATGAACTGTCAGTCAAACATGTACGGACGTGCTAAATCTAGTCTGAGCAACTCTAGAAGAATCCGATATCCACAACCCGGTGGCAAAGTATACGGATATTTAAAAAATACTCGTGTATTTTTTTATATAGATACTTCATGCATGGTAAACTAGATAGTTCATCATTTGTACATGTGGGAAATTAAACCTAGATAAATAAAAGCACCCAACAACATTGGAAGGGTCTTCACTGGAATGCCTCGACAATTGCTAAGCTTCACCGTTCACTCCTCGTCAAAGTCGAAGAGGTCACCGTTCACTCCTCGTGCACCTTGCAGGCGTGGAACCTATGCTCTTAGCCGGTCGGATCGAGTTGTAGTCGGCGACGTTGCGGTGGTGCGGTTCCTCTTCGGTTTCGGGAGTGACAAAGTCCTCTTCCTCCTCCTCCTCCTCGTTGTCGACCGCGTCCTCCTCCTCGTTGGAGGACGGCTGGTACATGACGAAGCTACACCGCTTGGCTGCTCGGGAGGTCTCTGTCGCCGCTGGGATGTAGGTGCGCAGCCGCGTGAAGTGCCTGACCCGCCCCCACGAACATGTCCAGAGCAGGTAACTAGCCACATTCCAGATCCAGGCGTGTAGAGTACGAGGAGGTGGTAGAGGTGCGGGAGATTGCTCCGGTGGGGGCAAATGGGGAATTGCCACCGGAAATCCCCATCGGCCTAGGTATAGAGTGCGCTAATGTCAGGTATCCAAGCCTTCGGATAAAATTTTCTGAGCCGGGCAACTCTTGTTATATATTGGTTGTATCTACAGTCGGTTTTCATTCAGCGTTCTGTTTTTCCTGTGTGCCCACCTTTCCCTCTCTTAACCTTATCTCGTTAGGCAAAAACAAGTCTAACCATAGGGAGGACCAAGCAATGCCATGGAGGTTGTGGTCGACGAAGCCCTTTTGCCCATCGACGAGCCATGCGACCGGGATCTGCTTTCATCATGTATCGTCTATCGTGTGTGGCAATTCTCCCTCACACATCCATGGCCGTTTCTCTACTCGTGCACGGCGGTCGCCGTCGCTACTGCTCCTCCACAACCTCTCCCTGAAGCGACGCGTACTCTGCATCAGCTGAGAGCGCATTGCGCGCGTCATGCCATTTCCCGTCTCCAGTTTTTGCCCACACACCATCGTGTGCCATCCCCAGTTGCATGTGCATCCTCGTATGCACATGCGGCTACGAAGCCGAGCGCCGCCGCCTCCAGACTTTGTAGAAGGCCTCACAAGTGGATTTGTTGGGTTTCATTTTATTTGGCTCCGCTCGACCTCTCACATGGCGGATTGGTGGCTAGCGAGGTCAAATCAGCCCGATGTCTCAATTGTCAGCCGCGAGGTCAATTTGTAGGGGATTTTTTCCCCATGTTATGTATGGTGTCACAATTTGATACATGTGTGCATAATTTTTGGTACAGAAATATGGGATGTGTGCACAATTTTTGGTACAGAAATATGGGCAAAGTGCTACAATGTTGGATGTGTTGCAGAGGAATGTTGCAAAAATGCTACGTAGGTGGTCGCGTAATGTTGGGTAAGCTAGGAAAAAATGTTGGATGTTTTGCAGAGAAATATTTCAAGCTGATAATGTCGCATTTTTTGAAATGCTACACATGCAGAAAAATGCTACATTCTTGATTTTTTGCAGCATTGGCGAAATTTTTTACAGCATAATTTCGTGACTTTGACATACGCATTTTTTTTGGATACTGATGGTACATACGAAAACGGATGTAAGCTGATAATTTTTTTTTCTATATAATCGAACACGTGAAATCTGCTCATTTAAGTGTATCCGATGTTTTTGCTGTATAATCGGACATGCGAAATCTGCTCATTTAAGTGCATCCGATGACTCCGAAAGAGGCTGATGGTTTGCATTTTCTCAGGCAGCAGCCTGTATAAAAAAATAGAGATTATGAAAGATGGATGAGAGAAAAGGAGAAAGATATAGAGAATTAAAAAAATAGAATATGAGGAGGTAGAAGGAAAATGAAAATGAAGATAGGGGAGAGAGGAAAAAGAAAAAAAAATATAGTAGAGTAGATAGATGAAAAAGGAGAAGGAAGAGAAAATGATACGAGTAGATTTCTAGCGTTGCCTTTTGAAAATCACTTGAGGACACGAAACTAATTTTGAAAAAAACTAAATAGGAGTAGGATTTTTCTGAAAAAGAAATGATGGGTTGCTCTCATTGACTCCCGGTACTGTCCAAGTACACGGCAGAACAGCAACGTTGGGAGGGGCCCCGGGGGCATTGTGGTCATCTTCCTTGGCTCAGGTACTCAGGTGTGACCTTCACCTGGGCTGAGGCTCAGACAGGCGGTATTCCGACAGGCACTACCTACTATCCACATCTCCACCACCATCTCCACCTCTCTCCCTCCGTACCCTCCCCCACTCCCCACCGCTGCCGGCAGCCCGGATCGCCGTGCGTCCATAGCGCCGCCGCCTCCTTCCCCGCGCGCTGATCCTACCATGCTGAGGCGCTCCGCCCTCTACCGACCCCCCTGGGCCGCCGCACCGCTCCTCCACGGCCTCCCCTTCGTCGCCGTCTTCTCCTTCCTCTTCATCCCCACATAAGCTCGCCGTCTCGCCAACCCGATCTTTCCTCGCAGCCGCTCCACGGGACCGATCCATCCATCCATCCATCCCGGGATGAGCGAGGAGGAGGCGCAGCGGTACGGCGGGAGCGCCGGCGGCGGCGGCGGCGGGATCGGGTCACTCTCCGTGGATCTGCTGGGCCAGGTGCTGGACCGCGTGCCGGAGCCGCGGGACCGCAAGGCGTGCCGGCTCGTGAGCCGCGCCTTCGCGCGCGCCGAGGCGGCGCACCGCCGCGCGCTGCGGGTGCTGCGCCGGGAGCCGCTCCCGCGCCTGCTGCGCGCCTTCGCGGCGCTCGACCGCCTCGACCTCTCCGCCTGCGCGTCCCTCGACGACGCGTCCCTCGCGGCGGCCCTCGCCGGCGCCGACCTCGGCACCGTCCGCCAGGTCTGCCTGGCGCGGGCTAGCGGGGTGGGCTGGCGCGGCCTGGACGCGCTCGTCGCCGCATGCCCCAGGCTCGAGGCCGTCGACCTCTCGCACTGCGTCGGCGCCGGGGACAGGGAGGCCGCCGCGCTGGCCGCCGCCGCGGGGCTCAGGGAGCTCAACCTGGAGAAGTGCCTCGGCGTCACCGACATGGGCCTCGCTAAGGTCGCCGTGGGGTGCCCCAGGCTCCAGAAGCTCAGCTTCAAGTGGTGCCGTGAGATCTCAGACATCGGCGTCGATCTGCTTGCCAAGAAGTGCCGCGAACTCCGCAGCCTCGACATCTCCTACCTAAAGGTTACTCCTTACTATTCAACCCTTACTTGTCTCATGCGCTGCATGCATAGGTTTGTTGCTTGGTTCGATTGAGCTGGAAAAATAAAAACACTGTAAACTTTGACTTCCATGTCTTCTATTGACTGCTTTTGACCCCAGAATTTTTCTACTAAATGATTTGAAATTTTTCAATAAGATGGTTTCAATAGGCTGAAAAACTATGCATTCGAGTAAAAAAATTAGTTCTCAAGGTAAAAGTATTGGTCAACTTATTGAAGACTTCCTTATAGGAATGCAACTGGCAAGTGCTATATCTGGGTAAATTTCGAGTTGTATTTGTGACACATAATACAAAGTTAAATACTTTGGGTGCATTCTCTGACCTGGAATTGAAATGAATTGGACATGTTAAATCTTTGAGATCTATTGTAAATTTTGGATGCTTTGACGAACTTCATGGTAGGAGTATACTGTTCAGTATTTCATATTGATGTTTTTCTCTGTTCCTTGCTTTAACTTGGTTTGCTGCATCTAATTGTGATTTGAAAACTTTTGATGTACTTAACGTTTATTTTCCTTTGCAGGTGAGCAATGAATCCCTTAGATCAATATCGACTCTTGAGAAGCTAGAGGATTTGGCCATGGTCTGTTGCCCATGTATAGATGATGAAGGCCTTAAATTGCTAAGCACAGGGAGTAATTCACTGCAGGTAATCATGTTTAGGGTTACTGATTTTTAGTTCCATGCGCGTTATCATGTTTTCAATCATCTGAAATCTGAACATTTCAAGATTCTGCTTTCATATCGATTGAATATTCCATACTCTTTCTAAACATGACATGTGGATAGCTGTAGAGTGTGCAACTTCACCGGCACTTGACTATTTGATTATTCTCTTCAATCTTATGAAGCACTGCAACTTTACATGTTGTCTTTCATTGCAGAGTGTTGATGTGTCAAGATGTAATCATGTGACTTCCGAGGGCTTAGCTTCACTCATAGATGGTCACACCTCTCTCCAGAAGATAAGTGCTGCAGACAGTTTGCATGTGAGTTAGTATTCCTGATGTTACTTGCTTGTTGCACACTACTGTATTTTTTGGTAAAACCATGTTTCACACTAGAGACTCTCTGTGATAAAAATAATAATTGAATAATCTTAGAGGATAAATATCTGATTGCTGATGAGTATTGATTTTCTACTTAATCTTGTAGGAGATTGGACAGTGTTTTCTATCCAAGTTAGCAACACTGAAGGCAACATTGACCGTGTTGAGACTTGATGGCTTTGAAGTCTCATCCTCTCTTCTTTCAGCGATTGGTGAAAATTGTATCAACTTGGTTGAGATTGGACTTAGCAAATGCAACGGTGTTACCGATGAGGGCATCTCTTCGCTTGTAGTTCGCTGTAGCTACCTAAGGACAATTGATCTCACATGCTGTAATCTCCTCACAAACAATGCCCTTGAATCAATAGCTGACAACTGTAAGATGCTTGAATGCCTCCGGCTAGAGTCCTCCACTTCAGTAAGTGAGAAAGGACTAGAGAGAATTGCAACATGTTGCCCCAATCTTAAGGAGATAGATCTCACTGACTGTGGAGTGAATGATGCAGGTTTGTGAAAGAGCTTATCACATCTTTTGCTTATTTTTATCCTAGACTAGAGTATCTTTTGATTAGCCCGTCATCATAAGAATTCAACTCTTTTGCAGCGTTGCAGCATTTGGCTACATGCTCTGAACTACTGATATTGAAGTTGGGCCTGTGCTCAAGTATTTCTGACAAAGGTCTCCGTTTTATTGGTTCAAACTGTGGAAAGATTGTAGAACTGGACCTCTATCGGTAATTTGATATCCTGGTTTATTCCTTTATAGTGACTACCAGCCATCTTCTGCGTATAATAACCTGTTTTTCTATGTTTCTATCTCCAGCTGCAGTTCTATCACTGATGATGGGCTGGCAGCTTTAGCCGATGGATGCAAGAAGATTAAGCTGCTGAACTTGTGCTACTGCAACAAGATAACTGATAGTGGTTTGAGCCACCTGGGCTCTCTGGAGGAGCTCACAAATCTAGAGCTGAGGTGTCTGGTCCGCATTACAGGTATCGGAATTTCCTCTGTTGCCATTGGTTGCAAGAGCCTGATAGAACTTGACTTGAAGCGCTGCTATTCCGTCGATGACTCTGGCCTATGGGCTCTTGCCCGATATGCTTTAAATCTTAGACAGGTAAGCACAATGCCGAATTTAGCTCCTTCCTTGACCGAGTTCTGATGACACAGGAACCTTACTAGCTTGTCTATTCTGCAGCTTACTATATCATATTGCCCGGTTACTGGTTTGGGCTTATGCCACCTGCTCAGCTCCCTGAGGTGCCTCCAGGACATGAAGATGGTGCACCTCTCATGGGTCTCCATAGAAGGGTTCGAGATGTCGCTGAGAGCCGCATGTGGGAGGTTGAAGAAGCTGAAGATGCTCAGCGGGTTGAAGTCTATACTGTCCCCTGAACTGCTCCAACTGTTGCAGGCCTGCGGCTGCCGCATCCGCTGGGTCAACAAGCCTCTCGTCTACAAGGATGCCATATGATCTGAACACTGAGTCTGCGGAGTGTTAATATCCATCCGTTCTCAAGTTTGTTCTGGTTATATAGCCATGTCAGATAATCCACAATAACGTCATGGTTTGTGAATGCTCAGCTCTCAGATGTGACCAAGATGGTACTTGTGTTCAGTACTATCTTGGCATTCATCGATGGTAGAGTGATCTACTTGTGATATATTGGTTGATAAAATTTCTGTATAATTTGGAATGACAGGAACCTGAAGAATATCTGATGTTTTTGTTGTTATCTTCAATCTATCAACCATTCCGAAATTGCATCTTGGGTTCAAGAAAAGATGTTAACTTGCAGGTCGAATCAATTGCCTAGATTCTTCTTCACTTCTTGTGTATGCATGTCACAAAATACTCGAGATATGAACTTCAGCTTGTTCTTCTGGCAACTCGGGAATCAAGAACTATAAGACCACAGTGGTGCCTCCCCAAAGCTGCCGTCTATGCCTCTCCAAAGCGTGCCGTCTAAACGGAAACCAGTGTAGACTGAGATGTATCTATGTTTTTAAAAAATTAAAATCAGTAGTTTAAAGTTTCAGAAAAATCTGAAAAATAATTCATATGTCAGCAATGTTGTGTTCTACCACCGTGTAAAAATTCAAATCGAAATACCTTATATTATAGGATGCATGCAGATGACAAAATCAGACACCTATAGTAGTGACAAATGACAAAATCTGACACCTATAGTAGTGAACAAGTACAAAATTTTAAAACTACAAAATCTATCAGATTTTGTTATTTGTGCAGCCCACAATATAAGGTATTTCGAGTTTGCGCATACGTACATCACAACATTGCGTATTTTAAGATTTTTTAAGATTTTTTTGAAACTTTAAGATATTATTTCGAATTTTTGAAACAAACTAAATATGTGTAGCTCAGAGCTAAAAATTCCACGCTCCCGTCTATACCACAACTAACATGTTCTTCAATGATATCCCAAACCTCACATAAATGCTACTCAAAATATTTTGCACATGTGCCTCTACTCAAACCTCGTTCATACATATATCATGAGCTGACAAATAGAGGTGGAGCTTTAGAGAGCCCTTTATTGTTTCATAAATCATATGTACAAGTTTTGAATGATGGCAGCAACTATGTGTGTACCAACTCGTTAGAACTCCAAGTGCAGAGTGTTGTAGCAAGCATCTTTTCTCCACAAGAGTGATTCAAAGTTTTATATCAAACTATCGGGAAATTGGCTTAGAAGTTGAATTTTTCTAGCAACCTGCAAAATAAAGTTTTTGCCTTGTGTTCCCAACTTTACCGTGTGGTTGTCAAGCACACGGTTTCGTATTTGTAATAGATAATATAAGTATAACTTAAATTAAACAAATTAAGCAAGCTAAATAAAAATAGTAAATAGGTAATAGTTTTTGGGTTTTGTGTGTGTAAGTGAAGAAATTATTTTTTTATATATTTTTGGAATAATAAATAGCAGTAAATTTAAAGTATGGTAATAGTGTTGGAAAAATATTTCTAATGATTTAAAATGGGCCCGGGTTCATGAGTTCACTTGTCTGCTCTCTTTTTAAGTTGTAGTAGACACAAACAATTTATCAAAGACATAATATTGGTGGAACTTTAACATGTGTTTGATAATCATTCACATGGGCATTACATCTTGACATAGAGATGATGCAACACATCTCTCTTATACTCTTTAAGAAAGGGAAAACTCCAAGTAATTTTGAATTAAGAATCAACGGAGTACAACCTTAAGTAATTTGACATAATATTTGAATTTCAAATATGCTACCTTGAACAAACAAGATTATCACACTGTCACGTACATGATAATTATAGCACATGGATTCACTTTATCCCTACAGAGACATCAAAAGAAATGTAAATACCATAGTAGATCTTAAATTTGTTTTCACTATTCAATAACTACCACCATGCTATTCCAACTAATACACACTTCTCCACACATGCTCTTGCATATAAGTTGGATCAGAACAAGTACTTAAAAATGAGGTACATAATATATATCTATCAATACATCTCATACATAATAGGTTCCAATTCTATATATCACTATCATAGAATAAAGATCCACCACATGGAAATTATATATATATATGACCATACTCATGTTGGGCATCTCATATGGTACTAGATCTATGAAGAACAAGAGAGAAATAGATCAAGCTAGTGCCACAAACCCATAGTCCAGAGGTGAACTACTCCCTCTTGATCATGGTGATGATGGTGGAGACGTTGGAGAACGTGGAGATCCCTCCGACGACGGCTGTGGCATAGTTTCCCTCTCTAATCTTCGCTTGTTCTCGCTCGTAGAGGCGCATGGCCCATTAAACAAACCCTTACGAACATCAATGGACATCAATGCCATTTCCTATATAATACAGGGAACACACTTGTTTCCAGCCCAACAACCCATGTTGTCGCACTCTCCCCTCAAATGTGAGCCCTGGATCTCACGTGTGCACTCTTCACTCAACTATGAACCCTAGATCTCACACACTCTGCACTCAACTAGGAACCCTAGATCTCCCGCACCCTGCACTCACTATGAACTCTAGAGCTCACACTCCGCACCGAACTAGGAACCCTAGATCTCACGCGCTTCATACTCAAAGAGTTTTCGCGACATGCTCAATCCATGTCGGATAATTCTCTTAGTCCCTTCCTACATATTGTAGTTCGTATCCCACTACCACTTCATTCTCTTTTAAAACCGAGCTTCTCTTCCTTTCAGAATCTCAATGAAGATGGTCGACAGAACTACTCGCAGAGGTCAATGGGCTCGCCGGCGATATCATGGCGTATGGCGGCCGGAGATTAGGGGCGAGGTCATGGCATATGGTGGCTAGAGATTAGCGGCGTTGGAGAACTAGAAATAGGAGTTTTCCCCTAATTACTGTTAGTTAGGCACTTAAATATTGACTATATCAAGAAAGAAGGAAAATAATGGAATCATTTGACATGATTGTGTTAAACCTAAAGAGGATCATGTTAACTTCATGTTGATGCTAGTTTTGATGCAAACAAAGGTTCAGGTGCAACATGGATAATTCTTTGGGATGATCATGGTTTCTTTATTGCTGGTGGAAATTGCACCATTCCTTTTGTCGAAGACGCAGCTACTGCTGAAGCTATGTCGCTCAGAGATGGATTGATGATGGTTGAAGCTATAGGCTGTTCGAACCTGGTTATAAATTTAGATTGTGTTGAAGTTATTGATGTGATGAAGAATGGTGGTCACACACAGGACATGGGGCTGCTATCTACGAAGATTACTTGTTTCTTTGTAGAAAGTTTAGTGATGTGATTTTGAATATTGTTCTGGGAGTTAGATTTTGCGGCGCATGTTCTAGCTAGAGAGGCGATGGATAATCCCCAAATATGGAAGGATGTTCACCTGAGTTTATCGTTGAGGTAATTGCAAACGATGTACTCCCTCCGTCTCAGTTTAACATGCGCGCACATAGTTTAAGAAATTACTTTAACCATTATTTTGATCAATAAAATATGAAATATATGTCATAAAAATTATATCATTGAAAAGATTTTTTGCATACGAATCTAATGATATATATTTTGTAGATATAACATTTATATTATGTTGATCAAATTAATTGTCAAAGTTTGTCTTAAACTGCGTGCGTACCTGTTAAACCAAGACGGAGCAAGTATGTGTGTTTTACAAATTAATATAGTCCGGTGGTGGTGGTTTCCCTCAACAAAAAAAAAAGGTCCTACTCTAGTTGAATTATTGCACATATTTTATTTGACGGTAAGTAGGTTTCTTTCGGCCAGTCGATGCAAAGGGACTTTCCATTCATGATCCGAGAGTCCTGGTCGCCGTGCGACTTAACCGGCCATAGCTTTGGTCGTATCGCACCTAAAACCTCCGAGCCTTCTCGTCTCCCTCCAGAACGTACGCGCGCAAGAACACGAGAAGGAAGCGTCGGAGCCGCCCCATCCCACCTCCGCAACTTTAACTGCGGCGGCTAATTATTGTTGGAGCCTCGCGGCTCTTTTAATCGTCGTCGCCGTCATGGAAGTTGGCAGCCCTCCCAGCTCGGCGGGCAGCAGAAGGGGCGGAGGCGATCGAGAAGAGGCGGCGAGGGGGAGCGGCGGCGCCATGAGGGCCCGCGTGTGCGCGCGCGTCCGCACGCCGCAGGGCGTCGGGGCGCTGCTCCTCGTCGGTGGCGCCATCGTCGGTGCCGCCGTCTACGCGTGGCGGCGCCACTGCGACAGCAAGAAGGCCAAGAACCACCAACGCGGGTACGGAAAAAAAAACCTCTTTCTATCTCTGCTCGTTAGCATACGATTCGTGCCGTTGCTGGGCGCCCGGGACGATGAGATTGAGGGTTTCGGTTGGTGGATTTTTTTTTGCAGAAAGAAGGAGGAGAAGGTTCCGGAAGATAGTGGAGTTGTTGAGAACGAGCAGGTGAGGGATTACAAGTTTTTTTCATGACACCTTTTCCTTTTCAGGTGAAATTTGATGATTTACACTCACGATTTGGTTGAAATTCGTCGATTCAGGACAAGGTCGATAAATCTGATGAGAGTTTGAGCAGGGAGGTTGCAGGGGTTGAAGCCAATGGATTGGTTAGTCTCCCTAATCTGCATGTAATGGTTTGGTGTTCAACTAACACAGGACACCTTGTATGTGTGACAGTTAATCTGAATTATGGTTTCAGGATGGGGAGAAAACAGAGGAGCTTCATGAGATTCAGGCCAAGGTGGATGAGATCGTTGCTGATGAATTGGTTTGTCTCTCTGCGCAAACCTTTGGAGAAATTTACATAAATCAAGATACATCATGCATGTATGGCATGCAGTTTATCTCGTTGGTTCCTTAATTTTTTCGGTAATGTTCTTAATTTGGGGTTTCAGGACAGGGAACCAGTAGATAACTTCGACACAAACTCAAGCAGGGAACTTACCGACATCATAGACGATACGGTCAGCTCTATTTTCCTGTGCTCAACTGTGATAACTAAAACCGTCCTCTTGTAGCATTGTCATAAGTTTTCAGTTCCTCAAATTTGACTAAATTTTGTCTTCAGGGCCACGGAGATGTAAAGAAAGCTGACCAGGATTCAAGCATGAGTGGCGTTGATAATGAGGTCACACCAAATGTATTGCTTTCCTCTTGGTCTCATTCAGATTTGTTAACAGCTGCTTTATGTGATCACGCATGCATTCCAGATGTAGGGGCCTCATTTATTCCGCATGTTTCTTCTGAATTGTCATGTTTAGGCCACCGAAGATGTGGAGAACTCTGATGAAAGCACTCTTACCATCAGCAGCCCGGAGATCCCAAACGAAGAACATAACAGGCACGATGATGGCGCTGATGAAGAGACCGCATCAACACAGATCACTCCATTAACACAGATGACGATGCATCAACCAAAAATCTCAGATGAAGTGAAGGTGGAGAACATGACCGAAACAGTCACAGTGGACAATGTGTCTAAGCACGAGGAGCAGAAACCGCCGGCACAAGATCCTGTCTCGCAAGTCGACTCACCTGCATGTTCTTCGATACCAAGTCTGCTCAAGACAGCACAGAAGAAGAGATCCGTGAACCCAGGGCAGAACGAGACGGGGATGAAGCTCGGACAAGATAGCGGCAATGGTGAGCTGAGCAAAGCGGGAGCAGCACAGGGTGTAGCCATGGTGACCGTGAACCGTAGGGCAACTTCAATGGCTATTCTTGCCATCATCTTCGCAGTGACCATCGGACTAAACCTCGTCATGCGCTTCTATTCCGCTTTGCAAGCGGCATGACCATCTTCAGATGAACTCGCAGTATGTTTGCTACATGAGTTGCAGATCCTAAAAAAAAGGAAAACAAAAATTGCAGTTTGCTCTTTGGTCAAGTGCAGATAAGGGTCAGCTGGAGTGGCATGGCCTGAAGAAAATCCCCATGATAATTTTCAGTCAGAAAAAATTCCCACGTGAGGTGGAACGTGCAGAACGAAGAATAAGCTTGATGCTACCATGGCATTTTAGTCGGCCATAGGGTAGTAGTCTGATGTAGGAACTAGTAGCTTGTCGACCTGTCTTAAGACCTTGAGATTATTCTGTGCAGAGTCTTTACAATGCACGAGGGTGTTTTGACTATTTCCAAATTGTAACTCGAAAGCCCTCGGTCAAGTACATGTGCATTCTTTCTGCCAATCAAACTAGCAAGCATCACTAAAGATTCCAAGATAAGTGTGGAAGTTTATGGCTCACTTTGACTACGTGTGCTTACGGAAACAGACAGGATGCTTTTGTTAATAAGATTCTTAAAAAATTATTGTATGAAGCCGACATTTGGTGATCCTTTTTTCCAGGAATGTGAAGTTACAGGAGGGGTTTCATGTAAAATGTACTAGCAAGCAAGTACTACTCCATTCGCTTCAATCTAGACTGTCGGTACAACATCAGACGGTCCAGATTCCTTAGTCCATTGGTACACCTGATGGAGGTAGTTCATAATATACACCACCAACACATCAGGTAATTTCTTAAAAATTACTTTAAATATTTTCTAATTTAACTAGGCTGCAATACTTTGCTAGTTATCGATTCAATTATTCGAAAATACCATGGTGGACATGGGCACGCATGAACCTGAATCTCAAATCATCTCAAAAATCACATTTTGAAGTTTCAGAAGAAACACATGCATAGATGTTGTATTGATACTGTTCAGTAGGGATCACATGTAACCGATGTCCACCAAATTTTGTTCAGTAATACAACAAAATTTCTTATCATGACCGAAATGTGCATTTCCGTGAACTAGTTGCATTTGCAGTTTTGCACCCTACGATTAGAACGTGGCTCCTTTTGAGTTTCTTAAGAAAAAAACTAAAAAGGCATGGATGTAGGCTATGTTCGTGCCTTTGTTCTCCTACAAAAATTTCATCTCCCCTGTTATTATTTCTATCTGTCTTTAGGTGTTCCTTCTTTTCCATGCCACCATCTTCTGCAGCGGGAGTTTGTAGTTAGGGCTATCTCCTTGATGTGAAGGGAAAGAGTCCACGCTTGGTTTGACCTGAACTCTAAACAGTGCAACCATCCAATAAATCATGAACTCAAACCGTCTAGTAGAAATGAACGCTCGGTTGGATTTCTATTTGTGAGAGTTTCGAGAAGTATGAAAAATATGGATACTTAATGATATAAAATAAAATAGTCACAATGATTCATCGAGATGCAACTACTTCTACTTTCTTTTTGTTTCCATATGCAACATATATTTTCCTATTAATTATGGTATTTTTCACCAAACCTAAACCCTCGTATTTTGGGTGATTTGGAAAATATGACGGGTACTAAGATGATATGGATTGGGCACCTAAAAAGGAATTCACTGAAAAGGGGCACCTACAAATGGTTTTTGAAAAAAGACAAGAAATATGTTTATTTCTTGTCATTTTTTCACATGACACAAATAGTCACATCTTTTACGAAACAAACCCTAGCATTTTCTTTACTACTACCAATGTTTTCACATTTTTTAGAACTGCGAGTCACCAAACTACTCTTCAAAACCGAGACCCAGTCCAAGTTTAAACAGTTTTAGAAATTCACACATTGGCATGAGCATATATTTATAGTTTATGGCTCAAAAAATAACTAAACATCATCAATCAAGGTTTAAGTTATATATAAAAGGAAAAGATGTGCATTTGTAGTGGAGCTCCAGAAAGTGGGCTCATGCCGGAAAAAGCTGAGATCTCCCCGTTCTTGGTTCTCTTGTAGCTGGATTCCCCGGAACCACAAGAATCCTTAGACTGGGATTCCAACTCAGCACCTTTTGTTTTGAGATTTTGAGAAGAGTTGCTCTTTGGAGAGCACATTACGATGAAAGTCGTAAGCTGTGTTCGGGGGGGGGGGGGGGGGGGAGTTATTGTCTATCGTTGGCCTCTATGGTAGAACCCGTCGGGGAGGCCTGAGAGGCGGTGGTTTACCCTGTGGCGGATGTCAGTGGTTCGAGTCCGCTTATCTCCAGCCCGTGAACTTAGCGGATACTATGATAGCACCGAATTTTGCCGTCATGCTTATCCTGCTCTTTCACTCAGGGCTGCAGGAGCAAGGAAGTGTTGGCGGAGGTTTCCGGTGATTTTTAAAAATATGATCTATTTTTTCTTTAATTTCATAAATATTACATGTCTTTAATTTTTTTCAAAATATTATACCATCAGGTAAGCTGAGTAGTGCCTTTCAGGCTAGACAAACCCGACCGACCTAGATTTCGTAGGGCCTCCATGTGAGAGAACACTAGTGGGCACCTTTTGGATTCCGCTACCCGATCAATCTCTTTCGGGATTCCTGAATCCACAGTATAATATTTTTGAGAAAAAATACATAATATTTGTAGAATTAAAGAAAAAATAAAATTAAAAAACCACCTATGGCGAGCACGCGCGCTTCACGTGACCGAGTCGACCCGGTCCGGCCCACAACCACTCCAAAGAACCAGGTCTTGGGGCCCGTGTCCTATTTTGATTTTCCTCTCTTTTTTCTTGACAAGAAAGAGAGAGAGGAATACAATACGTGCATCCTCGCGTGAGATTCGTCGAACACCTCCTCCCCTCGCCCCCGCCGCCGCGAGCCATGGCGCCGTCCGCCAGCTCCTCCTCATCCTACTCCGACAGCACGGACTCCAGCGGATCCTCGTCCTCATCCTCGGGGAGTGACCGCCGCGTCCGCCGCCGCCACAGCCGCCGCAAGGACGCCGCGCCGTCCTCCTCCTCCTCCGCGCTCAAGGTGCGCAAGGACCGCAAGTCCCGCCACAAGCGCCGCCGCCGGGAGCGGCGGAGGTCCCGTTCCGACGACGACAGCTACAGGTCAGCCCACCCCTCTCTCCGCGTTTACGTTTTCTGTCCTAGGGTTCGGCTGAAAGAGCTCGTGCGTGATCTGTTGCCATGTTGCATCCAATTGGAATCAAGAGGGTAGCGGTTTGGACCGTCCTTGTAGAATTGGACTTGTTGGTATACCGCGTGCACGAGATACGATCTATAGGCTAGGCAATAAGAACCAGTAATACATGCGGAAAACTGAGCAAATTAGTGTTCCAATTCAGATTGCTATGGAGGGGGGCAGATTCCTAGTGCTGATCCAAGGATGTAACCGTGTAAGCTGATACGGGGAGGAAAATGGTTTTGATTTTTAAACCTATATCTTAACAAGAGCCGCTTTGTTCTTTCCGTTGACAGTAATCTCTTGTAAGAATTAAGCTTCTTAGATGCGAGTTGAGCTTTGCTGACTACCCACTTTTCCATCTGTTTTTGGTCTTGTAAAAGGGGACGTTGGAGTCATCTGGTCATTGACAATCGGAAATTTCTTCTATCATCCTGTTTACTAGTATGTATGTAGTTTGAGCTTTTTTGACGTCAAGCTTTGTGCACCTAAAGAACTGTTCAACCTTAGGTTCTAGATAGCATTTTAAATAGGAAAAGCCACAATCCTGAACAATGTTTTGCGAAACTTGTTTGAAGCACATACTAAAATTATTTGTATCAGCTCAAGGAAGAGTGAATTTGAGGGACTCTTGTTTTGTTGGTAATCTTTGGGTTGTAGGGAATTGGGGTCTTCTCCTTGTACCCAGGAACAAGTTAAGGTGAATCTGAATCGGGTTGTTCTGAAACATGGGATATGCATTTTTACCAAATTGCAGCGATCAAACATTTATGTATTGGAATATATTTAATGCTTATGTACTGACTTGGTGTTTATGACCTAGCATCCCTCTGTTCTAGTGGAGGTTTTGGTCATGGCCTATGATGCTTTAGTGTATTATCTGCAGAAGGCCAGGTTTTGAGGAGATGTAGATTGTAGTTAGTACAGGTTTTTTCAATGAGCAGTTTTTTTAATTTCCAGTCAATTAATCCTCTGTCTGAGCTTCATGAATGAGATACCGATCTGTTTTCATGTTTTAGACTAAATACGGGAATAATTTCTTCCGCTTGCAAAATTAAGTTTTGTCAGGTTGGTCCCACCTGGTGTATCTAAGTATCTGATTCTCTTTGCAGTAGCGCAAGCTCTTATGACAGTGACCGCGAGACATCTGGCAGATCACGAAAGCGTAAGAAGAGCAGTAGATCGAGGAAGGTACTGCCCCAGCAATTCATGCACGATGGATGTTTTATGGGCTTTTTCAGCATGCACCTAGTATTTTCTTGGGGTCTTACTAGCTCAACATATCCTCATTCTGACAGTCAAGGGAAAGGGAGCGAAGCAAGGATAGGCATCATAAACGGGACAAGAGTAAACATAGAGAGGTAAATTTTCTACTTAAAGAAACATCTGCCTTTTATCCTGGCAAAAAAAGAATTCACATGCAATAATCGTTATCTAGGAATCAGCAGCTGTTGGTTAGATTAGATGGTTTGCTGATACAAATTGAACTATTTATTTTCATATCCTGGCTTAGCAGTAGATATATGCCTTATCTTTTTTATTTCCACATATGAGGTCCTTATATTTCTTGCTACCTGTTTCTGGGTTGGCTCTTTGACATTGGAGCTGGGATTCGTGAACGGGTGACAACATGGTGTATTGGCTTGCTGGTTTTCTTGATTGGTATGTTTTGTTCTCTTCAATGCGGGAGCTTATACAGAAGAAAGAGAGTGAACGTTCTAGCGGCCCGGTGCAGCTTTCCAAGGTATAAATATTTCTCATTGCGCCTTTTTAATTTGTTTGTTCTCTTAATCATTATCAAATGTCATTTGTTTTGTTTACTAGTTCCTTGGTCGTGAGAAGGAGGAAAGTGGTAAAAGGAGTGTTATCTCTGGGAAAAAGGTGAGAACAATTCTGTACCATTTTGTACTTACCTTTTGAGTTATAGTTGTACCTGGACAACAATTAGATGTTGTACCAGCTGGAATCGAAATAATTCGAACCTGTGGAATATGAAATTATTTGTCTGGTTTGTAGATAATGATGAAGCTTGAGAAATCCAAGGAAGATAAGGAGGCTGAGAACAAGCGCAATGAACTGTTGAAGTTTCTGAATGCCAGTTACGACTGACAATTTGTCCAAAGCGGTGGTAATGCTGGCTGGACAAGTTGGAATTTTCTTGATGCTACTGCTTAGCCATGTGTGTTTGGTGATACTAAGAAGCTTTCTATGTTTATTTTAAGTTATGGCATGACCATAAGTGATTTTCATCAGTTTTTAGCTAGTGGTTGGACAAAGATCACATGTGTCACTGGTCTTACTATTTTTGAGCTTGGGGGTGTAGGTGTTCGTAATATCCATCTTACATTTGGCCAGTTTGTATTTCCTTTTTGTAATCCATTTTGTATGGCTAGGGGTACTTCAACTAAGCTTGACACACTTAATGTATTATCAGCTTGTTTATTTGTTAAACATGCAACCTTTTATAGGATGCTCTTGAAATTTACTACTCCGTATTTACTGTACTATCATGTGTAGTGTTTCATGTTGAAAAGAATGTTCTTGAACTGTACTGCCATACAAATTGTTACACTATTACATGATCAAAAAGAATGTTGTTGAACTGTATTACTGGGTGTAATTTTACATGAAACGAATGTTATTGAACTGTATTTCCGGATGTAATTTTACATGAAAACAATGTTCTTGAACTGTATTACCGTATGTAATTTTACATGAAAAGAATGTTCTTGAATTGTGCTGGCATACATGGTGTTACATGATGACGAGCTTCTCAATAGTAAAAGCTATGCTCAATATAAACCTCTTCACGTATCCTGGCGGCAGCAAACTGCCTACAGCTGAGCAGCAAGGATCTCATTCCAAGTGTCTGGAACACCAGGAAGGCACCAATGGAGGCAATCTTGGACCCCTGTTGTACCTCTGATGCTGTACCTTGATATATGCCCTTCATCCCTTAGACGAGAAAGCGCGGTGATATCCAAGAGCTTTATCCTGGTTCCTCTGACTGCTCCCTCAGCGTCAGCGTCTTCAGAACGATTCTGAAACACAGTGTTGCCCTTGGACAAAGGTGCCTTGTTGTCACAAGTGCCTCCGGTGTTCCACTCCCCGTTGAAGAAATGCCTTGGTGACAGTGACCTGTAGAAGACCTTCAGGTGCGGGTAGCTAGGAAGCTGGCCATCCAGCCACTTCATAACACTATGTACAGTGAAGTTTTTCGCCTTCCATATAACGGCAATCTTTCCGTTGACATTTGGTGCTCCGGAGACATACATTTCCCACTTGTTCGCCTTGAGCTTACCCCGGTTCCAATGGTGCCCTGTGTTCAGAACCAGAACATGGAACCTATGAAGGTTCTTTTTGAGAAACGAAGGCGGGCGATCAAGGTGCATGGCGTAACCGGCAGCTGGATTTGAAAGCCTGAGAGGCTCTAGATCACAGAGCGTTGCTGACCAGTAATATAGGATGGTTGTGTTCGTGCTTCGGAATCGGTAGGCCCAGCCACCTGGTCGTTTTGCACGACGTGCGAGGGCTAATCCGTACTCGGAGCCAACATCTTCCACATCTGAATGATCTTTCCCAGATGCCGCAACCATGCACATCATCGATTGGAACATCTGTCTCCCTAAAGAGTCGCCTACATAAGCTATGGTTTTATCCTGCATTCTGAAACATGTCCAAATTAGTATTGACCCGCAAAACCCAGTAACAGAATGTAGAGCGTAACATCTCCTGCAAATTCATGCTGAAGGAGCAGCAACAATTACCTTCTCAAGAAATGGGCGGCTTGAAACATTGGCATCTCGCAGCCTTCAGGCTGCCATCTAAATTTCTCATAAGTGAAATCTTTGCGCTGTGTCAATTTACAGTTCCAGCTCTCAGAGAGCCATCGTTTACATTTGAGACCAGAATACAATGGTCTGCGATCATCAGGAACCCATCCTCCATTCCTGTAGTCACATCCTGCAAGACAGATCAAGCAGGAGTTTAGCAGAAATCTTTTACAAAATAGATCCTCGAAATCTTCTAAATTCAACCTAGCAAAATATTAGTTGTATGAGGAATTACCTTTCTTCTCTGAAGGCGATGTTTCCTTTTTACCAGTGGCATCTTTGGCATTGTGAATCATGGTCAGAGGTGGAGGTGCAGCAGTAACTACCTTACCTACTTCAGCAATTGACTTCACCAACGGATTGCTGCTAGAGGAACCTTCATCCATGGAGGTATTCCGATCTACAAACTGCGAGTCAGCTACAGAAATTCTCAGGGAAAAGCAGCCCCGAAAGTGACCCACAAAGAGGAACTTGAAAGAATATTAGTTCTTGAGGTTATAATTTGAGAGGACCTGGAAAACTCACTCAAGGCCAATGGCTCGGGCCGGAGGAGATCAGGGCTGTAGAGTGACCCCTTCTCCCATTTCCAAAGCAGAAACACAGCGCAGATGGCCAAGATCGCAAGCCTGAGGTGCCTGAACCTCAGACCATTTACAGTCAGCAGCCTCATCCTGCTGTACTGAATTTGAAGCACAGATTCATGTGGGGATCGCAGGTAGCTGGTTCACACAAGAAGGGAAGATGAAGTTAGACTGAAGAAAATGGCGAAGTTTGATGGATGCTATGGTAACATATACCTAACATGATAATATCTTCCTCTTCTTTCTTTTGCAAGCACAAAGCTTGTAGCAAATTTGGTACAAAAGGTGGGTTGGTAGGCTTATAAACATTTACCTGACCTTTCAGGGAGGTTACTTTGAAGCATGAGTGCATGACAAGGCACATATTCGATTTGAGATTTTTCTGCTATACTTCAGATGACCTGGATATGGCTCTAGTCACAGATGAGTACTGCGATTCCAAGGCGATGGAATCCCTCTGGTCAATGGTCATAGTAGACTGCAAATCCATGGCGTTGGAATTGCTGTGGTCATAGTAGACTGAACTGCAGTTCCCAACGTGATGAGATTCAGTTGCGATTCATCGAACACCAGAGTCGTCTACCCACAAAAAAGAAGTCATCGACCACGGCCGAAACAACACTGACCAAAGTATGCAGTCTAGTTGGAACGTCTCTGGAACCTAAGTCGGAAAGTTCTTGAAACGAAATTATCATGACTCTTATTCTTATCGACATACCCTTAACAACCCAGAGGAAAATGGTGAATTCGTTTGGTTTTGAAGGGAGCAGCCGCATGACCGTGTTGATAGGCATGAACAATTCTTAATCATAATCTTACTTCTGTTGTCAATGTTCTCACTTCTCAGTGTGTGGGTTGCCTGGACAAGCGGCTGAAGCTGAAGCATGATCAGAAGTTCAGGGCAAATTCGGAACAGGGGGTGCAGTTAAAATGAAAAAAAGAACATCAAACATGTCTTAGATTTTGAGGAAAAAAAACAGTTATATGAACACTGGAATTCGGCTGGCCCAGTGAGACTAGAAGAAAACGGCTAAGTGTGATGGATGCTACGCTAACATACCTAACATAGCATTATCTTCCTCTTCTTGTTTTGCAAGCACAAAGCATGCAGAAGTTTGGTACAAAACGGTGGGTCGGTAGGCTTATAAACATTTGCTTGCCCTTGCGCTTGCAGGCAGGTGAAGTTTGAACTCTGAAGCATGACAAGGCACATGATGATTGTGAGGCAACCGTGCACGGTGCAGAGTAGCGCTGTATCCGGATTCAGGTTTGTGGATAGTTCAGATGAACAATTGACCTGATATGGCTCTATGCACAAAAGAGTAGTGCGATTCCAAGGCGATGGGATTCCTCTGGTCAATGGTCATAGTAGACTGCGATTCCACATGGCGTTGGAATCGCTGTGCTCCTTGCTCAGTGCGTTGGTTGCCCGCCTGGACAGGCCACAGGCGGGTTAAATTGAAGCTAGATCAGAAGTTCAGAACAAATTCGGAACAGGGGGTGCTGTCGAAATGATAAAAGAACATCAAACCTGTCAACATTTTGAGGAAAAAAAAAGGAACAGTTATATCAACACTGAAATTCGTCACGAACGCTGTGGGAGAACTGTCAGCGCTCTGTCAATCAGCCTTCGGTAGAAGCTTACGATTCACCGAGCGAAAATCTGGTTCCGAGCAGGTGAATTTGCTAATTTTGTACTAGTTGTCTTCTTTCCCAGCAAAAGGAAATGGCCCATTTTTAGCAGTCAACGGAAAGGAAGCGAAGGAAACAAAATCTTCGAGACAAGCAATCAAGCATGAGAGGTCGAGGCAGCTGACGTACTGACCTGGAAGCTTCAGCTCGCCGGCGGCCGGCGACCGGCCGAGCAGGAGCAGGGGCTCGATTCTCTCTGCAGCGGCCGGCGAGGTGGACAAGGAGGAGCAGGGGAGCCGGTTCTTGCTGGCCAGGTGTTTGGGAGCGGTTACTGGTTCGGCTGGTCCAGTGAGGCTGCGGCACGGAGAAACATATGGAAGGTGGGTGGGGTACCACAGACTACAAAAAGGATACGTGACGTACGTGCACGGCAAAGCGTTCCCTCCCATGGTGGTGCGTACGAGGTTTTTTTTCCCCATAGAGAGGATGTTCTAAAGGGGAAGCAAGTAATTGATGCCCAACCAACTAATACCCCTGTTGTTCAGCATGTCCGTGTTTCATGGGATAAACCACCAGATGGTATGCTGAAGCTCAACGTGGACGGTGCCTATATGGCGCAGTCAGGAAGTGCTGGCGTGGGTATAATCTTGCGGCGTAGTGATGGCTCCATCGTCTTCACGGCCTGCAGATCACTGCGCTTGTGTTCTTCTGCTCTCGAGGCGGAGATTAGTGCATGCATTGAAGGAGTACGGTTGGCGCTTGAACTCAACCAAGATGGCATCCTTGTGGAAACTGATAGTTTAGAGATGGTCAGGATGGTGACAAGTACTGATGCCGACAAATCTTGTCTTGCACATTTAGTGAAGGACATTCGTTTATTACTTTCTTCACAATATATTGTTTCTATTACTAAGATTCCTAGGTTGCAGAACACTGCTAGTCATGAGTTAGCTAGTTTTGGTATGAGGGAGGATAGAAATGATGTTTGGTTAGGGTCGGCTCCATAGCATCTGTTGGGCCGCATCCTTCGGGATTGTAACAACACTATTATTTGATTAATACAATCCCGTTTACCCCGCAAAAAAAACTACATCCAATCTTTGCCACAATATAACGTCAAGAGACAAGAGCAAGTCGAGATATAAAAGGTATTCTAAAAAAGATAAAAATAAATAAAAGGTGTACACAGCTATAAAAGAGCCCCGCCAGTGAGGATGCGCTTCGGCTTGATTTGACATGTATTTTCTAAACTACCCTCATTGATAATCGCTGAATTCGTGTCCTTTATCTCTACCATGTACTATTTACAACTTTAAATATATATGATATTGATTGCTAAAAAAAGTTGTAGCCAACGGTTGGTTTCGCCACGCTATGCGGGTCTTCAATCACTTTTAGCAGAAGGCGTTGTAGACTTGTAGGGGGTGATGAAGGAGGTCTTCTCTTGGTCCTCCACTTTCATCTTGATCTGGTGGTAACCTAAATATGCATCTAGAGAACACAATCACTCTCAATCGGCAGTAGAATTGATTACCTGGTTGATTCGAGGCAGTGCGAACGGATCCTTAGGGCAAGCTTCGTGTAATTGATATACATGCCCCAAGTACCATTTTTCTTCACAAGACTGGTTTGCCAACCACTTTGAATGGAAGACTTCGACGATGAAGCGAGCGACAAGAAGCCGTGCGAGCTCTTCACCGATGGCGCGAGGTCATTCATCGGCAATGCGACACATCAGTTGCTTGACCGGCTTCGCCTCTGGTTTTATGTGTAAGCAGTGCTCAGCGAATTCCCTCGGGACTCCATGCATGTCTGAAGGTTTTCATGCAAAATCGCGGTTCTCACGGAGGAACTCGGTGAGCATGCTTTCCATTTGTGGTGGAGGTTTGCTCCGATGCTTGCCTCCTTAGATGGTTCGCTCTCATCCAGGGCAATGCATTACGTGTCCTTCGCCGACTCAAATGTTGGAGTCGGGTTGTCTGTTGGGCGCTTAGCCATCAACATGTCGTTGGGATTCGCCTTTTGCTTGATCTCGACAAGCTCTTCTAAGTTGACGACCCATTCCGCAAAGACGGAGCCGCCCTTCTCGCATTCGGCGGCCTTGAATAGGTCGCCATTCATAGTGATGACTCCCTTTGGTACCGGAAGCTTGAGCTTCATATATGTGTAGCAAGGTCGGGCCATGAATTTGGCGTACCCCCAAGTCATCGTCGATGAGGGGGTAGATCGAATCAATGTAGATGCCGGATGAGTCACTGAGGTGGTTGTCGTCGAGGTCGATGGTGTTGGCATTATATCCAACAGTTCCCTCTTCTACGACTCTAGTGAAGCCTACATAGATTTTGATGGCGCCGATCGGAAGGATTGTGATGCTAGTGATCTCCCTGTTGGCGGTTTGTGTAACATCCCAAAAATTCAATAAAGAGATAAAGAGAGTTTCCAAAATGCAAAATTGAGAACCAATAAAAACTTTTTCATAATACCAGTGCTATGCATATACTCATCTTGATTATTGTGTTAAGTGTGCTTTTTGCCATGATGATTGCTTGTGTGTTTGCAAGAGTGTTAAAACCCTAATCCATGATCTCATGATCAACCCAATAGAAGAGAAATAAAAGAAGAAAAGAACAGGAGAAAATCAAATACACACCCACATATGGTTTAGGCCAATTTTGTAAATACCTAACCTAGACCATTTTGGCTTGCACCATTAGTTGTAAATGGATATTAAACACTTATTAACACCTTAGGAATCAAAGAAACTCAAATTGAATCAAATTTGAATGAAATATGTGCTCACATGCAATTATGGTCAATTTGGCAAATCTTAGCCTGATGCCCTCTTTGAGCCCCTGTTTTGGAAGATTTCTAAACCAAACTTTGCCAACTCTTTGCACCTCATCCAAGACAACATCAAGATGAACAACTTTGCCCAAAACCATCACCACAAATTCCTTCTCAATTTCAAATGGTGATCAAGCAAAGTAGGGACTTTGAAACAGATTCAAGATCATATGCATTTTGGATTTTGCAAACTACCTCAATTTTGCCCACCACCATTACCATTCTACTCCAAATATTATCCAATTCAAACCCACCAAAATTCAGCCAAAAATTCGAAAATAAAGTTCTTGCGGCCATTTTCTCAAACACCTTGTGGGCAACAATCTGCCAACTCCCCACATCACATAAACCTTTGGATCATAGCCTCCCTCTTCAGCCTTAGGTCATCTCTGGTACCTCTCTGACCTCTCTAAGCCTTGCCAAGAAGAATAGACAAGAAATGGTACATTGCATCATCACCATTTGACCTAAATGAACCATGCCGTGGCATGGCATGGACATCACCATGCCACTTCTCTCTCTGGACTTCTCCAACATGCCAAACCTTGTCAACTAGCTTCCTCGCACCATCCTGAGTCTGCTAGACACGATCGTCGACCCAGTGGTGCAGTGCACGCACCAGACCAGGCGCGCCCAGACACGCCCAGACGTGCACGCGCACGCCAGAGCGCGCACGGCGAGCGTCGCAGACGCGCCTGGCCACGTCGTCGCCAGGACGGCTCCGTTGACCTCTGCCCTTGCTCTCTGCGCCACCAGCTCCGCGACGTCACCAGCCACCGCCCAGACACCGCCATTGGCCCGCGGGAACCCTGTAGACGACGCCCGCTTCGCCGACGTCCGCCGCGGTACTAGCAGCTCCCGTCACGCGCACGAGCTCGTCCTTCCCTCGTTTTCACCACAATCACGCCTGGCGTGACCGCCATGACATCGCCAACACGCGCGCATCATCACCAGTGCCCAAGCGCCCCTGTAGACGCGTCGTCGCCGATGACCTCATCCCCGCGCCACGGTCACCTCCAGCTGCTATAAAAGGAGACCCTCCGGCGCCCAATTCTTCACACAGCCTTGCTCACCTCTCTCTTCTCAAGCTCCTCGTCCACTGCCCTTGCTCGATTAGCCACCAGCGCCGCCCAATTTGATCGCCGGAGCCGCGGAGGTGCTGAGAAGCTCGCCGCCGATTGGAGCCTCCCCAGCAAGCGCCGCTGCTACCATCTGCTTCCCCGTCCTCGACAACGTCGCCGCCGCACGTCGCCGACCCTCGCCGCACCGCCGGTGAGCCGTCGACCCCCTAGCCTCGCCGCGCCAGTGAGCTCTCTCGTCGCCGTCGATGATGAACTCGAGCCGTTGGATCCTTGTCTAATCCTGCGGCTCAGGATCAAACATACCGTTTCGCTGTTTAACAGGCGCTGACGAGTGGCCCTCCATATGTCAGGCGGCCCGCTCACACAAGACGTGCAGCTGGGCCGGCCCGTTTCTTTTTCCCTCTGTGCAGCCCGTTTAGTTTCCCGCCAGCCCATTTAATTCAAATGTCAATTTTCCAATCTGCTAAATTGCTCACATATGCTGTTTTCAAATTTAAATAGAATAAAATCCACCAAACCAAATTTGACAAATTTTATATATTTGGAAAGCTTATCAAATTATCTACAAAAATACACTGGTCTCAACTCTAGATTATTTGTAGAATAAATGTGACAAAAATAACAAAGCAGGGCCTTTTGCAACTTCAAACAATTATTAAAAATTAAATAAAAATGCTTTTGAGTTGATTCCAACTCTCAAAAATCTTATTTCACATTGTCTATTAGAATATATAAAAATATGACATAGTTGTTTGTATGATCATGGTCTAGTTTAAAAAACGGCTCTATGGCTATTTCTAGTTAATGTAAAGTGTGCAAAATTATTTATTAAAATGTATGAGAGCTATTCTCTCATTTAAATATTGTCGCAAGTAATTCAACATGAGTTAGAGACCATGGTCTATTAAAACTTAAGTTGAATTATTTTTTGATATTAAATCATTACTATGTGTTATTAAATTGCATGAGGTGCATCACCTCATTTAAATCATTTTCCCAAATGATAATTATGAAGAGGTTGACTTTGGTCAACCTAGGTCATATATTACTATTTGAGGAGATTAAATCTTAACAAGATTCAATGAGAGGAAATTATTTCTCTCAAGAATTAAATAGAAACACTAATTAATATTTGTAATGAGAGGAAATTATTTTTCTTAAGAATACAACAAAGCCAACCAACATAATAAGCATGTTGTGATGCTAGCTTAGCTTGTGTGACTCATGTGTGTGTTTAGCCTAGTACTTGGACTTTGTTTGGTGATTGTGTGTATCGTATTCGTTTTTAGACGCTAGTACCGAGGAATACCAAGAGGAGGAGGAGGTCTACTTCCAAGGAGAGGAAGACCACTTTGATCACTACACCACTCAAGACAAGCTAATATTCTTGCAAAGTGCAAAGCTCTACAAGAGCAAAGCACCCCCACATTTTTACTTTATGCTTAATGAGCCCATCCCAAGTTTTATTACAAGCTTTTACTTACAAGTTTTATTGCTTTTGTTTTATCAAAGTACTTTTTGATTCATGATTCACGTAGTCTAGAGTAGAACAAGATCATCAAAGTTAGCCTATGGCAATCAAAGCTAATTAGCACCCCTCATGACTAGTGACTAGTGCTAAATAAATAAAATTGACTACTCTAGATGGGAACATTGTGAAATGAAATGACTTTGAAGGATTTGAAGGTGAATATGACTTGAATGACATGGTGAATTTGCTAAAAACTGATGGTTGGGTTCGGATGCGATACCATTCCAATTTACAAGTACCCCCACAATACCTGATTATGGGTAGGGTCTAACTAGAAGTTTATATATCTTAGTATGGGTTCCCTCTGAACAAGCGTCATAGGGGTTATGCCGAGGCTGCCTCCGTAAATGTGAAATAATGTGAAATGACGTGAATGAGGTGAATTGTCCGGCCCAAGCCCTGTGCAGTTCCCAGGTTGACGGTTTGTCTTCACTGGGAGGCCAAGCTCATGGGGAGAGGTGCCTATACTAGGGTGTGTAAGTGAAAGGTTAGGGTTGATGATCCGCGTACTGAGTTACGATTATTCAGGGTTATCCCTGACGGATGTAATCAAATGTTGTGGCACAAGAGTGCGACCTCTGCAGAGTGTAAAACTATTCGAATAGCCGTGTCCACGGTTACGGACAATTGGAAAGGCCATACTGTTCCGTCATCAGATCTTTTCTTGAAAGGGAAATGTTGAATTAACATGGTGGTTTGAATTTTGAAATACAACTGAGTTGTGGGAATGACACTAATGTTCCCACTTGAGTTAGTTAGCATATAAAGAGTCTTTTATGAAATGCTTATGAACTAAAATTGGCTTTATGCAAAGAAACCTAGAGCTTAGCATCCCTTAATAAAATTGCTAGTAATTACAATAGTATTAGTTTGCGAGTACTTTAAAGTACTCACGGCTGTGTCCCTGGCTATTCAAATGGCCAGAATATGAAGAGGAGCAGCAGTACGAAGATGACGGCCAGCAGGACGTCTACCACAACTAGGAGTTCGCCTAACGTCAAGCGTTGGCCTGTGGAACTAGATAGTCCACTCCTATTACGCTTCCGCTACTTGTGTTGTTCGTTGATCAATAGATCAACTATTTGTGTAATATTGGATCATGTGATCCCCTTTTGTAAGACAATGATGGTTTGTAATAAATGATGACTTATGATATCAACTGTTATGTCTCGCAACAACAATCTTCCTGGCATTGCGATGTATGGCATAATAGGCATCTGGACTTAAAAATCCGGGTGTTGACAGTTTGTCAGCTCGAGTCCACCTTGATGAAGGCAAGGTTTCCAAATTGCATGAAGTGGTTGATAGAGATTGTCGAACTGATGTCAAGAGTCCCTGCGTGGAACTCAAGTATGCCAGCGTTGCTGCTGAGCAAAATAAAACTTGAATTATAAAATTATACTCGCAAATAATGAATCCATATTTTGTTTCGATATTAATATATTCCCTTTATCCAAAGAAAAAAACGAATCCACACTACGGTAATCTTCTTCCATTGACGGGATCTATTCTTACGTCTATGTACCGGTGTCATCGATGATTTGTTGAGGGACGGTTAGAATCTTCATTAACATCTATAAATTGCAAATGTGAGTACATAGTGTTGGAATATTAGGCAATTTCCGAGTGAGATTAATTACCGAAAACAACATTACAGATGCACAAGCATACTTAACCACGCACATCAGACTAAGCACACGCATCAGATCTGAACATGGAACAAGTAGCAGTGCAAGGTAGGAGAGGAAAAGCACGTACATCGCGACCGGGAAGGTCGCACCAGCAGCAGCACCACCACCACCATGGGTATTGTTGATGTCGCCCATGGTGTAGGCGGATCTGTCGATGAAGCAGCCGATCCGTCGAAGAAGAGCACGAACAGTAGCGAGCAGTCGCGCCGAGACGCTCCCCAAAAACCTTATCGCCCGTCTCCCGGTGCAGGATCTCAACGGACGGAGTTTCGGAGGCCTGCTCTCCCGGACGGCTGTGCACGCAGTCGCCGGGATGGGGAAGACTAGAGAGTAGCGCAGCAAAAGGAACTTCGCGAGAGAGATGGACTAGAGAGTTCTGAGAACTGTATGTATCTCTAGATCTGATCTGTCTCCTGGTATAGCCTGGGAAGCCGACCCGACCGCGTTGCCACGCGTAGGAAGCCAGGGACACGCGGCGAGCATGCACATGCAGGCCGACACGTACCCAACACAGTTGGTGCACCAAGCAAAAATTTAGGCTTCCTTGAGTGTGTCTCGAACTCGAACTCGAGTCACGAAACGCGACGTGACGAGACGAGGCGAGGCGGGGCGGGCGGAGGAGGAGGAGTGCGCGAGGGCTCCTTCTATTCTCACTCACTTGGAATGACTAGAACAGCAGCCCTTATATACCACTCCAACTCTCTTCCAACTAGCAATGTGGGACTAAACTTTGTCCCCCAAGGCTGTCCCAAGCTGCCAACGTGATGGGCCTTGAGATTTCAGGAATTGTAGACTACATGGGCTGTCTTACTGGGCTGCAGCCCATCTACATTCAACAATCCCCCACCAGATCTCATATGCACATCAGATGACTCATTAGTTCCATTTACTGTTTAATATACCTGCACTTCAGTGGAGACTGTTAAGTTGAACTTCCACTTAGGCAAGGTGCTACGCTTGACTACAACCGAACAATGGACTATGCCTTGAATTGTCAGTCTTTGTGCAGCAAGTTTCGCTCAATGCCGGCACGGTACTAGGCTACCATAGCCTTCCCCTCGGGTGGAGCTTATAAGTCATACTCCTCGGCCTTTCATGAGCTTACTAGAGATTCACCCAAATCTCCCACACTATGACCAGTAGTGTCACTCATATAGGTGTGTTCTTCAAAAGATCGCCCTGTAGGTCAGCGTCTTCGCTCATCAAGAGCCGCTTAGAACACATTAAGATATTGTCAACCTGCCTTACAGTAACTATGAGAGAATTGCATCTGCAGCGGAGTGGGAGTATTAAATTTTCTCTCAACTCAGTTACTCCGGTTTGTTTTCCCAGGTCCTACTTCACGGAATTACCGATCACATAGGTTGGGTTACCCCCTCGGCAACTCAAGTGGGTCTCAAACCCATCTCCATTGATGCAAGGTCTATCATATATTTCTTGATAGTCCTTTTGTGAAAGGATCTGCCAGATTTTTAGCACTTTGGACATAATCCAATGCTATCACTCCGGAGTTCTTCAGTTTTCTGACAGACTTCAATCTCCTCTTGATATGTTTGGAACTTTTCATGTTATCCTTAGAACTTTTCACTTTGACAATCACAGTTTGATTATCACAGTTCATGAGGATGGCCGGTATTGGTTTTTCAACCATGGGCAAGTCCATCAAGAGCTCACGAAGCCATTCCGCTTCGACAGTAGCTGTATCTAATGCTGTGAGTTCTGCTTCCATAGTTGACCTCGTTAAGATGGTCTGCTTGCAAGACTTCCAGGAAACAGCGCCACCACCAAGAGTGAAAACATATCCACTTGTGGCTTTCATTTTAGCATCAGAAATCCAATTGGAATCACTATACCCTTCCAATCCTCTTGGATACCCGGTATAATGAATTCCATAATTCATGGTTCCCTTTAGATAGCGCATCACTCTCTCAAGAGCATGCCAATGATCATCTCCCGGGTTGGCCACAAACCGGCTAAGTTTGCACACAGCAAACGAGATATCAGGCCTCGTAGCGCAAGCTAAATACATGAGTGAACCAATGATTTGAGAGTATCTCAATTGATTTTTAGTTGCCTTTTCATTCTTTCGAAGCAAGACACTAGGATCATAAGGTGTGAGAGAAGATTTGCAATCAGCATAACCAAATCTGCTCAACACCTTCTCAACATAATGAGATTGCACAAGTGTAATCCCATTATTCTCATCTCTCAGTAACTTGATGTTTAGTATAACATCAGCTTCTCCAAGATCTTTCATTTTGAAACACTGAGATAAGAAGGTTTTTACCTCCTCAATCACTTTGAGACTTGTCCCAAGAATTAGTATGTCATCCACATACAAGCATAGGACAACTCCCTCACCCCCACCATGGCGGTAGTACACACATTTGTCGGCTTCATTGACAACAAAGCCCACAGATGTCAAAGTTCTTTCGAACTTCTCATGCCATTGTTTGGATGCTTGTTTGAGACCATACAAAGATTTCTTTAATTTACACACCTTTCTTTCTTGACCTTGTAGTACGAAACCATCAGGCTGTTCCATGTAAATTTCCTCGTCCAACTCTCCATTTAGGAAAGCCGTCTTAACGTCCATTTGATGAACGAGAAGACCGTGTGAGGCAGCCAATGACAGTAGTACACGAATGGTGGTCAATCTCGCCACAGGTGAGTAGGTATCGAAGAAATCTTCGCCTTCCTTTTGGGTATAGCCTTTGGCTACAAGTCGAGCTTTGTACTTCTCAATAGTACCATCCGCTCGAAGCTTCTTCTTAAATACCCATTTACATCCTACAGGTTTGCACCCATAAGGACGCTCAGTCAACTCCCACGTTCCATTAGCTAAGATGGAATCCATCTCGCTTTGAACCGCTTCCTTCCAGTAGTCTGCATCTGGAGATGCGAGAGCTTCTGAAATGGTAGTGGGAGTATCATCCACAAGATACACAATGAAGTCATTGCCAAAAGACTTTGCAGTCCTTTGTCTCTTACTCCTTGTGGGAGCTTCATTGTCATCTTCCTCAGAATGTGAACTCTCATCATCAGATTCCTCATCAGACTCCATAGGAGTTTCATGTATTGGATCAGATTCCCAACTAGACATGTCATGCATATCTCTCATAGGAAATATATCCTCCAAGAATGTAGCATCTCTTGATTCAAAGATGGTGCCAACATTCATGTCGTCCACTCCCGATTTCACCACAAGAAATCTATAAGCAATGCTATGGGAAGCATAGCCAAGAAAGACACAGTCCACGGGTTTTGGTCCAAGCTTTCGCTTTTTAGTGATTGGCAAATTCACTTTAGCCAAACAACCCCAAGTTCGTAGGTAGGAGAGTGTTGGTCTTTTCTTTTCCCACTCCTCATAAGGGGTAATCTCTTTATTCTTGGTTGGAACACGGTTTAGGACATGACATGAAGTCAATATAGCCTCCCCCCACCATTCCTTGGATAAACCCGAAACATCTAACATGGCGTTAACCAAATCTGTTAGAGTACGGTTTTTCCTTTCCGCAATCCCATTGGATTGTGGGGAATTGGGAGGCGTCCTCTCATGGATTATACCATGTTCCGCACAGAATAAATTGAAATCATTGGAAAAGTACTCTCCACCACGGTCGGACCGAACCCTTTTAATCTTTCTTTCAAGTTGGTTCTCAACTTCAGCCTTATAGATTTTAAAGAAATCAAGAGCCTCATCTTTAGTTTTCAGGAGATACACATAACAGTACCTAGTGGAATCATCAATCAAAGTCATGAAATATTTCTTTCCACCTCTTGTCAACTCACCATTCATCTCACATAGATCTGAATGTATAAGCTCTAGTGGTGACAAGTTTCTTTCCTTCGCAGGCTTGTGAGGCTTGCGGGGCTGTTTTGCTTGCACACAAGCATGGCACTTAGAGCCTTTGACAATGGTGAATTTTGGAATTAAACTCATATCAGCAAGCCGCGTCATACAACCGAAATTAACATGACAAAGTCGTGAATGCCAAACATTAGTTTCATTAACACTAGTGCTTACATGGTTCACAACATTATCACAGAAGTCTTCTAGAGAGAAGCGCAACATTCCCTCACATTCATATCCCTTTCCAACAAAAGTTCCATACTTAGACAGTACAACTTTATTGGACTCAAACACCAACTTAAACCCATCTTTCATAAGACGGGAGCCACTAACGAGATTCTTCTTGATAGAAGGGACATGCAGCACGTTCTTCAGTTGCACGATCTTTCCCGAAGTAAACTTCAGATCTACCGTGCCAACACCACGAACAGTAGCATGTAACCCATTCCCCATCATTACTGAGGAACCTCGGGCCTGATAAGAGGTAAACATGGAGATGTCAGCACACACATGAACATTAGCACCAGTATCAACCCACCATTCAGTGGGCTGAAACACCGAAAGAACAGTAGGTAATATATTACCATACCCTGTAGTTCCTTCCTCTGTGTTGCCAATGACCATGCTTACAGAATTTGAGTTCTGTCCAGCTTGACATTTCTTTCCTTTGCGTTGTGGACAACGATTAGCCCAATGGCCAGTCTCGCCACACACCCAGCAAGGATCTTTCTTCTCCGTTTTCCCCTTCTTCTTGAAGTTGGTAGTCTGGGAGGCTCCCTTGTTCTTTCCCTTGGACTTGTGGGCATTTTTCTGTACCATATTGGCAGCAGAACGTCCCTCGGTTCCTCCAGTGTGTTTGTCTTTTGCCCTCGCCTTCTCCTCAACATCCAGAGAGCCCATGATATTCTCAACAGAAAACTCATGCCTCTGATGTTTCAGAGAAGTGGCAAAGTTCCTCCATGAAGGGGGAAGCTTAGCGACAATGTATCCCGCGACAAACTTGTCCGGTAGCACACACTTGAGGAGCTCAAGTTCCTTTGCCATGATCTGTATCTCATGAGCCTGTTCTACTACAGATCGGTTCTCAACCATTCTGTAGTCATTGAACTGCTTCATAGCATACAGTTCACCTCCGGCATCGGCAGCACCAAACTTAGCGTCCAGTGCATCCCACAGTTCCTTCCCATTTCGTATGTGCAGATAAGCATCAACCAACTTGTCTCCAAGCACACTTAGGACGGCACCCACAAAGATTACGGTGGCATCCCCGAACGCTTTATCCTCTTCAGGAGTAAGCGGACCTCTGGGAATACCTTCCGCAACTCGGTGCACGCCCATAGCAGTGAGCCATAAGAGGGTCTTATTCTGCCATCTCTTGAAATGAGATCCCGTAAACGGGCTCGGTTTAAGCGCAGCAGCAAAACCAGACGGTGAAAATTGCCTAAGCAAATAAGGTTTTTGGATTGTTGGAATATTAGGCAATTTCCGAGTGAGATTAATTACCAAAAACAACATTACAGATGCACAAGCATACTTAACCACGCACATCAGACTAAGCACACGCATCAGACCTGAACATGGAACAAGTAGCAGTGCAAGGTAGGAGAGGAAAAGCACGTACATCGCGACCGGGAAGGTCGCACCAGCAGCAGCACCACCACCACCATGGGTATTGTTGATGTCGCCCATGGTGTAGGCGGATCTGTCGATGAAGCAGCCGATCCGTCGAAGAAGAGCACGAACAGTAGCGAGCAGTCGCGCCGAGACGCTCCCCAAAAACCTTATCGCCCGTCTCCCGGTGCAGGATCTCAACGGACGGAGTTTCGGAGGCCTGCTCTCCCGGACGGCTGTGCACGCAGTCGCCGGGAAAATTTAGGCTTCCTCGAGTGTGTCTCGAACTCGAACTCGAGTCACGAAATGCGACGTGCGTGCGTGACGTGACGAGGCGAGGCGGGGCGGGCGGAGGAGGAGGAGTGCGCGAGGGCTCCTTCTATTCTCACTCACTTGGAATGACTAGGACAGCAGCCCTTATATACCACTCCAACTCTCTTCCAACTAGCAATGTGGGACTAAACTTTGTCCCCCAAGGCTGTCCCAAGCTGCCAACGTGATGGGCCTTGAGATTTCAGGAATTGTAGACTACATGGGCTGTCTTACTGGGCTGCAGCCCATCTACATTCAACACATAGGAATAACCATGAAGCTCGTCTAGGTGCCACCCCTCTCGACCCTCTCACCTCTCTCATGTAGCGGACACAATGAGACAAATAAATCTCTACATGCCTCGGGCTCCATGCTGGGCACCAAATGTTGTGGGAAAGTCACGAAATATGCCTCACGAGATGACTTACGAGGGCGGGGAGGAAGTTCTTGAGTGCTACAGGGACAGGGTCGGTACACGATGTATCCAGCTTCGACCCATCGCTCTGGAAATAAAGACCTACTGCTGCTTCTGCGGTTATAGATTGTATATGATTACAAGGTTAACTCACCGACCTAGGCTTGTGCTATTAGCGCTAGGGCGAGTTGTGTCTGCAGGTTCTCGTCTTCTCTCTCCTCCAGGGATCGTCCTGCGCTACCTTATAAAGAGGGCACAAGGATTTACATGGTAACCGAGTCGGTACGTGTCATGGAGTCCTATTAATACTAAGCCTAGAGCTTCTTGTATTCTACGGCAAGTCTCCATAATGTCTTGGTTAATGACTCTAATGAGCCGCCTTTAGTTGGGAGCCAGCCCAACTCTCCACTCTTGTAAGCCCAATCTAGGGGCGACCATAAGTAGGCAACGGGCCTTCCTTGTAGTATAGGCCATCTTTATTTTATGGGTACCCGCTTGGTATATCCACATCAGATGAGCCAAGAATATGAATCACCATTATCGAGGACGTAGCAGTCGGGATAAATATTGCGAGTACAATTCTACTCGCGGCAACCATGAGAAAAAAATCCATGATCAATCCGACAAAGCAAAATCTGAAGAACCATACCTAGAGAAAATTAACCTTCCAACACCACAGTTGACACTGGGAATAAGATCTCATCGTCGAATGAAGCGTTGAAGATTATTTATTATATAATGCCATTGCATTGACATGGAGGCTAAAAGAAAGACGGATAACAAATCCTAAACTAATATATTGAGAGCTCTATTTTTTTTTTTGAAAACTCAACTTATCGATCGGGTTTTCCACTCGTCCCAACTTAGGCAAGGCTAGTCGAAGGAGGGAAAACCGATTTAAGATGCAAGTGTGGTGTTACTAGTATAGAACTGACCTTCACACATCATGTCACAGAAAAATCGTACCGTCATTAGGCTGGTGCCAACGCGGGCTGGAGGAGGGGCGGTACCACCCGCGTCGGGGCGAGAGGGAGGCGAGAGGCGGGCGAGACGGCAGCGCGGGGCGGTGGATCCACCGCCCGGCGGTAGCGCCAGCTACCGCCCGGCTGCCGCCCGCGCTGGGGGCGAGAGGGGGGCGGCAGCGTTGGCAGGACGAGGCGAGAGTGATACGCCTCAAACGTATCTATAATTTCTGATGTTCCATGCTAGTTTTATGACAATACCTACATGTTTTGTTCACACTTTATATCGTTTTGATGCATTTTCCGGAACTAACCTATTGACGAGATGCCGAAGTGCCAGTTCCTGTTTTCTGCTGTTTTTGGTTTCAGAAATCCTAGTAAGGAAATATTCTCGGAATTGGACGAAATCAACGCCCAGCATCTTAGAATTCCACGAAGCTTCCAGAACACCCGAGAGCCACCAGAGGAGAGCCACAGGGGGCCCACACATGGGGCTGGCGCGGCCCAGGGGGCGCCCCCCTATTGTGTGGCGGCTCCGTAACCCCTCCGACTCCGCCTCTTCGCCTATATAAAGCTCCCTGACCTAAATCTTTGGGACGGAAAAGCCACAGTACGAGAAACCTTCCAGAGCCGCCGCCATCGCGAAGCCAAGATCTGGGGGACAGGAGTCTCTGTTCCGGCACGCCGCCGGGACGGGGAAGTGCCCCCGGAAGGCTTCTCCATCGACACCACCGCCATCTCCATCAACGCTTCTGTCTCCCATGATGAGGAGGGAGTAGTTCTCCCTCGGGGCTGAGGGCTCTACCGGTAGCTATGTGGTTAATCTCTCTCTCTGTACTCCAATACAATGATCTCATGAATTGCTTTGCATGATTGAGATCCATATGATGAGCTGTGTATCGCTACTAGTCTATGTGCTACTCATGTGATGTTATTAAAGTAGTCTATTCCTCCTGCATGGTGTAAAGGTGCCAGTGTGTGCACCGTGTGGTTCTTGTCGTAGGCTATGATCATGATCTCTTGTAGGTTATGGAGTTAATTATCATTATGATAGTATTGATGTGATCTATTCCTCCTTTCATAGTGTAATGTGGACAGTGTGTATGCTATGTTAGTTCTTGGTTTATTTTGCAAAGATCTATTATGCTCTAAGGTTACTTAAATATGAATGCTGAATGTTGTGGCGCTTGTTAACTCCGGCTTGAGGGAGCTCTTGTAGCCCTACACAATGAATGGTGTTTGTCATCCAACAAAGAGTGTATGTAGCACAAATGAGAGAAGTTATTTATTTATTATGCGATCAATGTTGAGAGTGTCCACTAGTGAAAGTATGATCCCTAGGCCTTGTTTCCAAACATCGAATCTCCGCTTATTTACTGTTTTGTTGCATGTTTACTCGCTGCCATCTTTATTTCAGATTGCTATTACCACTCATATACATCCATACTACTTGTATTTCACTATCTCTTCGCCGAACTAGTGCGCCTATACATCTGACAAGTGTATTAGGTGTGTTGGGGACACAAGAGACTTCTTGTATCGTGATTGCAGGGTTGCTTGAGAGGGATATCTTTGACCTCTTCCTCCCTGAGTTCGATAAACCTTGGGTGATCCACTTAAGGGAAAACTTGCTGCTGTTCTACAAACCTCTGCTCTTGGAGGCCCAACACTGTCTACAGGAAAAGAAGCGTGAGTAGACATCAAGCTATTTTCTGGCGCCGTTGCCTGGGAGGAAAGGTAAAAGGCACTCATACTCCGGTCCCAGGTAACTAAGTTATTTTCTGTTTCCGTTGTAAAGTGCTCGAAGCTATTTCCTTTAGATCCTGCAATTGCATCTTTTGGTTTCTTGTTTACACTAGTTAGGCATAATGGAAAGCAACAATGAGCTTCTTATTCTATTTCCTGAGTTAAGACATGGATTGTTTGCTGGGAAAATTGAAAAATCTATGGAATCTTATTTGCATGCTAGTAGCAATGATATTAGTATGAACGCTTTGAACACCATTGTTGCTAATGATATGAAAAATTCTAAGCTTGGGGAAGCTGGTTTTGATGAGCATGATATTTTTAGTCCCCCAAGCATTGAGGAGAAAATTTTCTTTGATGATACTTTGCCTCCTATTTATGATGATTATAATGATAGTGGTCTTTTGGTGCCGCCTACTATGGAGAGTAAATTTTATTATAATTATACTATGCCTCCTACACTTGATGAGAATAATAATGATAGCTATCTTATTGAATTTGCTCCCACTACAACTAACAAAATTGATTATGCTTATGTGGAGAGTAATAATTTTATGCATGTGGCTCATGACAAGAATGTTTTATGTGATAGTTATATTGTTGATTTTGTTCATGATGCTACTGAAAGTTATTATGAGAGAGGGAAACATGGTTATATGCATCTTAATAATATTAAGTTTCCCCTCTTTATGTTGAGAATCTTGAAATTGCGCTTGTGTTGCTTTTCTATGCTTGCCACTTTGTTCTTCATGAATTTATTTGTGTACAAGATTCCTTTTCATAGGAAGTGGGTTAGGCTTAAATGTGTTTTAAATTTGCTTCTTGATGCTCTCGTTTGCTTCAACGCTTATTTCTTGCGAGAGTATCATTAAAATTACTGAGCCCATCTTAATGGCTATAAAGAAAGAACTTCTTGAGAGATAACCCATGTCTTTATTTTACTACAACACTTTTGTTTTATATTTGAGTCTTGGAAGTTGTTTACTACTGTAGCAACCTCTCCTTATCTTTATTTTCATGTATTTTTGTGCCAAGTAAAGTCTCTATGGTAAAGTTGATGCTAGATTTGGATTGCTGCGCAGAAACAGAATTGCTGTCTGTCACGAAGTCGCGCAGATATCTCTGTAAAAAAATCAAAAAAATCTACCAATTTACGTGCGTGATCCTCAGATATGTACGCAACTTTCATTAGTTTTGAGTTTTTCCATCTGAGCAAGTTAAGTGCCCCTGTAAAATTCGTCTTTACGGACTGTTCTGTTTTGACAGATTCTGCCTTTTATTTCGCATTGCCGCTTTTGCTATGTTGAATGAGTTTCTTTGTTCCATTAACTTTCAGAAGCTTTGTGCAATGTCCAGAAGTGTTAAGAATGATTGTGTCACCTCTGAACATGTGAATTTTTGATTATGCACTAACCCTCTAATGAGTTTGCTTGAAGTTTGGTGTGGAGGAAGTTTTCAAGGGTCAAGATAAGAGGGTGATATAATGTGATCAAGAAGAGTGAAAGGTCTAAGCTTGGGGATGCCCCCGTGGTTCATCCCTTCATATTTCAAGAAGACTCAAGCATCTAAGCTTGGGGATGCCCAAGGCATCCCCTTCTTTATCGACAACTTATCAGGTCACTTCTAGTGAAACTATATTTTTATTCCGTCACATCTTATGTACTTTACTTGGAGCGTCTGTGTGCTTTTATTTTCGTTTTGTTATTTTCATTATCTGAATAAATTCATGCTTGTGTGGGAGAGAGACACGCACCGCTGTTGCGTATGAACACATGTGTTCTTAGCTTTACTTTTAATGTTCAAGGGCGAAAGTTGATCGCTTCACTTGTTGCTATTTGGTTGGAATCAGAAAATGCTTCATACGGTCTTGAATAATTTGATACTTGGCAATTGTTTTGAGCTCTCATAAATCATGTTTAAGCTCTTGCATCATGTAGTTTAAATCTAGTAGTGGAGAACTACTGTAGAGCTTGTTGAAATTTGGTTTGCATGATTGGTCTCTCTAAGGTCTAGATATTTTCTGGTAAAAGTGTTTGAGCAACAAGGAAGACAGTGTAGAGTCTTATAATGCTTGCAATATGTTCTTATGTAAGTTTTGCTGTACCGGTTTATACTTGTGTTTGCTTCAAACAACCTTGCTAGCCAAAGCCTTGTACTGAGAGGGAATGCTTCTCGTGCATCCAAAACCTTGAGCCAAAACCTATGCCATTTGTGTCCACCATATCTACCTACTATGTGGTATTTCCTGCCATTCCAAGTAAATACTTCATGTGCTACCTTTAAACAATTCAAAAGCTATTATCTCTTATTTGTGTCAATGTTTTATAGCTCATGAGGAAGTATGTGGTGTTTTATCTTTCGATCTTGTCATTTACTTGATGAGACTTTCACAATGGACTAGTGGCTCATCCGCTTATCCAATAATTTTGCAAAAAGAGCTGGCAATGGGGTTCCCAGCCCCAATTAATTAACTTGCATTAATAATTCTCTTCACATGTTTTGCTCTGATCTATCAGTAAGCAACTTAAATTTGCAAATAAACACTCCTCCATGGTATGTGAATGCTGGAAGGCACCCGAGGATTCGGTTAGCCATGGCTTGTGTAAGCAAAAGGTTGGGAGGAGTGTCAACCATAAATAAAACTAAAGTACATGTGTAAACAAAAGAGAAGAGGGATGATCTACCTTGCTGGTAGAGATAACGTCCTTCATGGGAGCCGCTCTTGAAAGTCTGGTTGATAAGGTAGTTAGAGTACCCATTACCATTCGTTGACAACAACAAACACCTCTCAAAATTTTACTTTTATGCTCTCTATATGATTTCAAAACTTGAAAAGCTCTAGCACATGATTTAATCCCTGCTTCCCTCTGCGAAGGGCCTATCTTTTACTTTATTGTTGAGTCAGTTTACCCATTTCCTTCCATCTTAGAAGCAAACACTTGTGTCAACTGTGCATTGATTCTTACATACTTGCTTATTTGCATTCATCATATTACTCTATGTTGACAATTATCCATGAGATATGCATGTTGAAAGTTGAAAGCAACTGCTGAAACTTATATCTTCCTTTGTGTTGCTTCGATGCCTTTACTTTGAATTTATTGCTTTATGAGTTAACTCTTATGCAAGACTTATTGATGCTTGTCTTGAAATTACTATTCATGAAAAGTTTTGCTATATGTTATCTATTTGTTAGCAACCTATAGATCATTGATTTGAATCACTCCATTCATGTCATATGCTTTACAATAATGTTGATCAAGATTATGATGGTAGCATGTCATTTCAGAAATTATTGTTGTTATCGTTTACCTACTCGAGGGCGAGTAGGAACTAAGCTTGGGGATGCTTGATACGTCTCAAACGTATCTATAATTTCTGATATTCCATGCTAGTTTTATGACAATACCTACATGTTTTGTTCACACTTTATATCGTTTTGATGCATTTTCCGGAACTAACCTATTGACGAGATGCCGAAGTGCCAGTTCCTGTTTTCTGCTGTTTTTGGTTTCAGAAATCCTAGTAAGGAAATATTCTCGGAATTGGACGAAATCAACGCCCAGCATCTTAGAATTCCACGAAGCTTCCAGAACACCCGAGAGCCACCAGAGGAGAGCCACAGGGGGCCCACACATGGGGCTGGCGCGGCCCAGGGGGCGCCCCCCTATTGTGTGGCGGCTCCGTAACCCCTCCGACTCCGCCTCTTCGCCTATATAAAGCTCCCTGACCTAAATCTTTGGGACGGAAAAGCCACGGTACGAGAAACCTTCCAGAGCCGCCGCCATCGCGAAGCCAAGATCTGGGGGACAAGAGTCTCTGTTCCGGCACGCCGCCGAGACGGGGAAGTGCCCCCGGAAGGCTTCTCCATCGACACCACCGCCATCTCCATCAACGCTTCTGTCTCCCATGATGAGGAGGGAGTAGTTCTCCCTCGGGGCTGAGGGCTCTACCGGTAGCTATGTGGTTAATCTCTCTCTCTGTACTCCAATACAATGATCTCATGAATTGCTTTGCATGATTGAGATCCATATGATGAGCTGTGTATCGCTACTATTCTATGTGCTACTCATGTGATGTTATTGAAGTAGTCTATTCCTCCTGCATGGTGTAAAGGTGCCAATGTGTGCACCGTGTGTTTCTTGTCGTAGGCTATGATCATGATCTCTTGTAGGTTATGGAGTTAATTATCATTATGATAGTATTGATGTGATCTATTCCTCCTTTCATAGTGTAATGTGGACAGTGTGTATGCTATGTTAGTTCTTGGTTTATTTTGCAAAGATCTATTATGCTCTAAGGTTACTTAAATATGAATGTTGAATGTTGTGGCGCTTGTTAACTCCGGCTTGAGGGAGCTCTTGTAGCCCTACACAATGAATGGTGTTTGTCATCCAACAAAGAGTGTATGTAGCACAAATGAGAGAAGTTATTTATTTATTATGCGATCAATGTTGAGAGTGTCCACTAGTGAAAGTATGATCCCTAGGCCTTGTTTCCAAACATCGAATCTCCGCTTATTTACTGTTTTGTTGCATGTTTACTCGCTGCCATCTTTATTTCAGATTGCTATTACCACTCATATACATCCATACTAGTATTTTACTATCTCTTCGCCGAACTAGTGCGCCTATACATCTGACAAGTGTATTAGGTGTGTTGGGGACACAAGAGACTTCTTGTATCGTGATTGCAGGGTTGCTTGAGAGGGATATCTTTGACCTCTTCCTCCCTGAGTTCGATAAACCTTGGGTGATCCACTTAAGGGAAAACTTGCTGCTGTTCTACAAACCTCTGCTCTTGGAGGCCCAACACTGTCTACAGGAAAAGAAGCGTGAGTAGACATCACGAGCGCGGGTGAGAGGGAGGGGGTAACGGCTAGCTGACGTGGCGCGATCTGATTCGTCCACGTCAGCTAGCCGTTGGGGTAGCCGTTGCTGGCTCAAAAATTTCGAAAAAAAGCCAAAAAAACCCCAAAATTTCATCCCCACCCCCTATAAATACCCCGATATGGTTTCACTCACTCCACACCCATTTCATCTCATTCATCTCCTTCACTCTCTCAAATCTTCTCCACCATGTCTGGTTGGACTCCAGATATGACCTCGTTCACGGATCTCTTGCAGCCCGACGGGTCACCAGTACACCTAGATGATGTCTCTCCGACACATCGTCGCTCCAATGTCGGTTCTTCGCCGCTTCCCCGAGTTTTATACTCCTTCGGCACACCACCTTCGGGGCCATATGGGCCATACGCTCCACCTCCGGCGCCATATGGTTCATACCCTCCGTATCCATACCCCCACCACCTCCACATGCTCCACCTACAGGTAGCAGGAGTGGGACTGTACCTCCTTACCCACCACCTTCGTACGATTCATACGCTCCACCTCCGTATCCATACGCGCCATATGGTCCGTACCCCCCACCACCTCCTGAAGCCAGTGCTCCAAGCTTGGAGTCCGATGCCGCGGAAACAATCGTACCAACGCGTCCAACGCATCCAAAGAGGCTTGACTGGACAACTGTGGACGAGGAAAAACTGGTACTTTACTTACCCATCACATATTTATTTCGGGGTTGGTTCTTGCTTGGATTTTTCACTAACAATATCTATTTCGGGGTAGGTTCATGCTTGGATTTTTAACTCCAAGGACTCTGTCGCCGGTAATTGCAGGATCGGCAATAGTTTTTGGGGGTCAGATAGCTGCAACCTTCAACTCTACCTCGGATCCTGCCCGTCATCGGACCTCGAAGCAACTGAAGGATCATTGGAACGCCTACAACAAGGAGGTGTCCCTGTTTAATGCATACCCACATCCAAGAAGAAGCATTACGTCAGAGTGGAGCAGACGATGCAATGGTCATGAAGGCGGCAATGGAGAGGTACGCGAATGATAAAAGAGTGACTCAGCCGTTCAGACGGCACCAGTGGTGGGAAGCTGTTCGCAATGAAGCGAAGTGGAAAGGAAAACATGGTCCTGGTAGTGGAACCGATTCCACTGCCAAGAGAAGCCGTCTAGGAGTTTCCGGTGAGTACAACTCTAGCGAGGCGACGACGGGGGAGGAGCGTCCAACGGGCCGCGATAGGGCCAAGGCCGCGACACGTAAGGATAGGAGGAAGGGGAAGGAATCCTCATCAAGCAGTGAGGTAGCAAGTAAATCCTTCGCGATGAAGAACATGTTGAATGGTTTAGTGAAGGCTAAGCTACTCAAGCAATGGAACAAAATGAAAGACCGATCAACCGCCGACATGAACGAAGCAGAAAAGCGCAAATATGCGAAGGCCATCCAGATGGTGGAAAAAGAGCTTGGTCTGGAAGATGATGACGACGACGAGGAGGAGGAGGAGGAGGAGGAAGAGGATTAGAATTTATTTTTTATTTATTATGTAATTTTTAAAATTTATTATGCAATTTTATTAATTATTATGTAATCGGTAACATTTTGAGTTGAATAAAATAATTTTCTTGCTTTATTTTGAATGTCTAAAAAAAAATCGAGTGAAATAACTTAATCTGAAAAAGAAATTGTGATGTGGAGGAGAGAGAAGTGAGAGCTGGCACTATAGCCCGTGCACTGGTACCGTGGGGTGAAAGTGGGGTGAGAGTGAGAGTAAAAGCTGACGTGGCGAGGCTATAGGCAGTGATGCATTGGCACCAGCCTTATGCAAGGAAGGACGATGCACACATGGTTTATAAGACCGTTTGCGATGGGTCATCCAAGCGCACACGCTTTGTTGTAGGAAATCGTTATTCCGTTACCTAGCGTGTGCATTCTTCCTGGTCGCATACAATGTAGTATATGATTTCATGGTATATGTGTTTTCTTTTTGTTTGCACACATGTTTTTCTGTTTAAGCTGGCAGTATCCTATCCGGCGAGGTGCGCGCGTTTTGGGGTGCGTTTGGTGGGCTGTGGGACCTTGTGCTCGTATCAGCCCAGCAAAAATCGGTTTGTTTGGTTGCCTGTAAAAGCCCCGTGTTGTGGCTCAACCGGTTCCCAAAGCACCCTAGGACAGCCCTGGAGGAACGCCTAAATCGGCAGCTTCCAGTGGACATGTCCCGTTGTCGTGTCATTTTGCACGCCCTCGTGCAACGGTTGCACGCGTGGAGAAGCGTGGGAGATACATCGTTGTCTTGGTTCTCGCTCTCCACTTCTAGGCACCGGTTCCCTCATTCTCTCTCCCCATTCACTCCTCTCACTGGCAGTCACCGCCCTGTCGCATCAACCGCCGCCCATGGCCTCCTCGCCTCCTCCGCCTCCTCCTCCGCCTTCCTCTCCAGCATCGACGGATCCAGCCGTCCGGCCGACGGCCACGAGGTCGAACGAGGCGCTCCTGCACATCGTCCACGAGTACGTGGCCGGAGGCCGCGACTCAGCGGCGCAGATCGATGCCGGTCGCGTGCCGGTGTTGAATCGGCCGTCACCATTCGCGAGTACGAGATCGGCCGGCATGGCAACTCGCAGCGCGACCGTCATCACTCTTCAAGCCGCCGGGATTGCACCGGCGGATCCCTCGACAACGGGGGTTTTTGCCCCCTCCCCACTAGGGTTTTCGTCGGCGAGGGCGGCCGCAATGGCGGGAGGTGCACCGGGCTCTAGCAGGGAGATGGAGCGCCAGCCGGGGTTCGCGTCGACCCCGATGCAAGCGTCAATGCCTTAGGGCATGCCGCGTCCGGCTGAATGGCGCGCCGCCGTCGTTCGGCCTACCACGTGCTCGTTGGCAGCCGACAACACCATCGACGCCCTGCTTCACGACCTACGCTCCGGCTACGCCTCCTCATCCACCAGGATTTGGAGTGCGACCTCCTCGAGGACCTACCGGCGTCTGTGCGCGTCCTCCTCCCACGATGACTGGGCCGCTCTCGCTCCACTCAATCGTAAGTACTCTCAATCGCTCCATCATCTGATAGATGCTTGTTTAGATCGATTAGATGACATTGTAGATCACATAGTTGTCCGGCCGCTCTGATCGATGTGAATGTAGATAGGATTCATGGCAATGTGCTTGAGTGCTTGACATTGGCATTGTCCATTGTTCATGGCAGTGGTTGAAGTTGGCCATGCCAAGATCAAGCACCATGATGCTTGACAATTTCAAGTCCATGACAGTGCTTGAGCTTGGCATTGCCATTATCCATGACAGTGCTTGAAGTTGGCCTTGCCAAGATCAAGCACCATGATTGTCGTGGATATGACCACGGCAGATGCTACCGGGGGTAGCACTTCGTTGATGCGGGGGCAAGGAAACATGGCCATACGCGGATCGAGGTGCACAGGACGCAAGGGTTTACCCAGGTTCAGCCCCTCCGGAGAGTAAAGGGCCTACGTCCTGCTAGATCTTTATTGCTCAGTGGAGAATTACAATGGGGGGCTCAGTCGGCGGCTACGCCAAGAGCTTACAGGGGGAGATTGGATCTCAGATGATGTGTCTCTTTAGGGTTTTAGCTCGGGGGTTTATATGGACACCCCTGATCTAGGGTTACATGGAGATAACTCCGAATCATATAGTTGCTACTAATCCGGGATTCGCTACCCCTCCTGCACGCAATCTCCTCATCCAGTCGCATGGGCCTCCTCCTTGGATCAGGGGCCCAGTCGCTCCGTGGCTCAGTCGCTTAGGGCGACTGGCGGCCTAGCTGGGTCTTCCCTCTTTATGGCGAGTAGGGCTGGCGACCCACCCCCTATGGGTGTATCCCCATCAGTAGTCCCCGAGCGCGGTGGCGATGAAGCGTGAGTTTAAGGCGATCTTCAAAGAAGGGCGGTGATGAACCAGGATGAATCGCCATCGGGCTCTCAAAGTCGAGGTCGTAGCGTAGCCCCGGCCTCCAGTCGCCGGTACCTGACGAGTTAGGAGACATACGTCAATCGGCGTTGGCCAGTCGACGTAGGCCACTCGACGCTGGCCAGTCGGTGTGTGACAGTCGGCGCTAGCCAGTCGTCGTTTACCAGTCGGCGTACATTCACCGTAGGGACACGTGGAGGAGCCAACGGCTGGATTTCACGTTGACCGAGGCGCGAGCCGTTTGCGCGAAGTTGACCGTTGGGCCTGACGTGACCGCTAACGGCTAGTTTTAACGGCTATTCAGCCGGAGCCCGTGGTAATCCCGACCGTTGATTACGGGGCGGCGATTTCGGAACGAATCAATGAGCAGATCTTCTCCTTAATACGGGCGAGTGCGGCGGTATAAAGGGTCGCTTTCAGGGTTAGGGCTTATCACTCCGCCGCATTCTTCCCTCATCTTCTCCTCATTCCAACCTTCCCATACTCCAATGGCGGCGAGAGGATGGGGCAAGTCCAAGGTCACCAAGGAAGCCTTGATCACGTACGTGGCTGCGGGGATCATTCCCGAATTCAAGCGGGAACGGTGGAGAGTGCCGGCGGCGAATGAAGTAGAGCCGCTCCCGCGCCCCGGCGAGTTCGTGCTTTTTCTGAGTTTCCTCGACCGAGGTCTTGCTCTCCCCACCTCCGATTTCTTCCGACAACTCTTCTCCTTCTACAACATCAAGGTCTCCGACCTCGGCCCGCACAGCGTTCAACAAATCGCGCTGTTCGTGGCACTGTGCGAGTGCTACCTGGGCTGCCCGCCATACTTCCCTTTATGGGTATCCATCTTCCATGGGCGGGCGACCCGGGTCAGCAAGAGCGACCAGTCGTTGATCCCCAATGGCGGGATCACGTTCCAGGTGAAGTCCGGGGAAAACTTCATCGACATGGCACTGCCCAAGAAGGCGCAGTCGCAATGGCGCAAGTTTTGGTTCTACGCCCTGGAGTACACTCCTCCAGGCGGAGTCCCCATCCCCCAGTACACGCCGGAGCCGAGTGTGCCTCGGCGCCTCAACGTGAGGTCGCTGCCGAAGGACCAGGAGGAGGTGGTGAGGGGGATGCGCCTGGCGATCCAGACGCTGAAGGATAGCGGCTTGACGGCCGCCAACATGTACAACTGTTGGCTAGGCCGCCGTTTGGTTCCTCTTCGCTGCCGCGCCCACCTCATGTGGGAGTACAAGGGGCAGAACGACGGCACCCGTTCGTCAGCGACCGAGTGGGATGAGGCCGAGTACCGGAAGGCACTCGCCAAGGTCACCACCGCCGTCTTCACCTCCTTCGACGACGGGCTGCAGCCCTTCTCCGAGGACAAGCCAGCGCCAAAGGTAACATTTTACCCCTTTTACTCGTTCTTCGAAAAGTCCCGTGATTGTTAACTCGGTCACTCGCTTGGGATGCAGCGGTGGCAGACGGTCGCCAACCATCTTCCCCCACTCGCGGGGAAGGAGCCTCCAGAGATGACCGAAGGCGAGGACAACGAGGTTGAAGACGAGGGGGACCGCACCGAGTCGGACTCCGAGGCGCGGGACTTCGTCAGGCTTGGTATAATTGTTTGATCCACTACCGGGATCTGACCGAGGATGGACTCGCTCTGATACCAAATTGTCAGATCGGGAGTATAATTGTTTGATCCACTACCGGGATCTGACAATTTGGTATCAGAGCGAGTCCATCCTTGGACGGAAATTTTTTTTCGAGCTCAAGAAGATTCCGTGAGAGGAGCTCGAGATTCCGGTGGCGATTCGGATTGGCGAGACGGGGGTGGTTGGGTTCTCTCATAATCCCACCCTCCTCTCCCTTTTCGCGGCGGCGGGGTGCGTGTCGACGGAGGCGCTGGTGGCGGTGACGTCCTCTACGACGTGGTCGACGGCGGCGGCTTGGCGGCGGTGGCACTGTTCGGGCGCAGATCGAGCGAAGCAGCGCGGTTGCTGGGGATCATCTCCCCCGGCGGTCAAATCCCGGCGCTGCTCTCGGTTCTCGGAGGCGGGCGCTGGTGGCGGTAGACTGGCGGCGGTCGAAGCGCACGGCAAGTGTTCGACAGAATGACGAAGTCGAGGGCGTCAGAAGCTGCGGCGCAAGAACTTGAGGCGTTGAAGCTTGACATGGAGCAAGTCAACAATCGCACTGAAGAAATCGGCACCAAGCTTGATGGCTTTGAAGGTAAAATCTCATCCTTGGCAGACCAGATGAGTAGACTGGAAGCTCTGTTAATGGAGAACCGTGGCCGCACGGCGGCGCGTGAAGATGAGGATAGCCGCACCGCGGCTGCTGCTGCTCAAGGTGCGAATGGTGAAATCACAAAACAGGATGCACGAGATGAAACCAGGGGACACTCGCGGCCTCCTCACTGGCGTCGGCGAAGTAACATGCCAGCAACATCACAAGTGAATTACACCCAGGCTGACACAGATGCTGGAAATGCAAGGCAGTTCATTGACACGGATCACTATCAAGAACAGCCTAGGGGAGAAGAAGAGTGGCAAATACCACCACACTACCAGCAGCAACAATATTTCCCAAACTTTCAACATCCTGCTAGTGCCTCATACCCAGATCCAAACCACAATTATCATTCACAAGCTGGTGTCCAGTTTCATCAATTTGCAGGACAACAATTCCCCAACAACCAGTACCAAGAACCATACCCACAATGGCAACCTTACCCAAATGTACCCCCATCCCAGAACCAAACATACCAGCCTCCACCTTACCCAGATCCCTATAACCCACCAAATCCCCAATACCAACCAAACCATATGCCCAACTACACATACCCTACACCTCATATTAACCCACAACCCATCACTTACCAACCACAGCCATACCACCCACAAAACCCAAACCAATATCACCACAATTACAGAGAGAGTTGATGCTCGTGGCATACAACAGGGCATGACAGAGAACACGCTGATGCCAGAGGGAGACAACAAGGGTATGACAGAGAGCATGACAGGGGTCCATTTCCCAGAGGTGATAGAAACAATGGGTTTGACCGTGATGCTCACTTCTACAAGTCCATAGCCAAAGCACCAAAGATGGATTTTCCAAGGTTTGATGGAAATAACCCCCATGAGTGGCTAAGAATGACAGCAAAATATTTTGCTATGGTATATGTACTGCATTTAAGCCAAACTCGACTATGCCCAGATGTATATCACTGGACGAGCAGATACTTGGCTCAGAAATTCAGGTGTACTCGAAGAAAACTTGAATTGGGAACAATTTTGCAAAGTCCTTCTACAGAGATTCACAGAAGACTCTGGTTATGAAGCTGTTGAGGAATTCAATAACATCAAACAAGGAAGTGCCACAGTCTCTGAATACACTGATAAATTCGAAGACAAGATGGCCAACTACAAAAAGGAAAATCCTGAAGTTAAGGAAGGTTACTATATAAAGTGCTATATCAACGGCCTTAGAGGGGAAATTAAACACCATGTCAAAACCCTGTCTCCAACAAGTCTATATGCTGCAATTGATAAAGCCCGGGACATGGAACGAGCAGCGAATGCAACTGCGCTACATAACAAGAAAATGCAGAGCAACAACAGCTATAGCAGATCAAGCTATGCAGCTCATCCGTCACAAAAGTCACAAACCAATGCAGATCAACCCCCAGCTAAAAGAGAAAATGAAAAAGGAGCTCCCAAACAAGAGGTGAAATTCAATGAACCTCGTCAGTGCAAATATTGTGGACAAAAATGGTTCTTTGGTCATCGCTGTCAGCAATACAAGCGCTTGAATCTGATGGCAACAGAGGGAAATGATAGCTCTGAAGAAGAACACACCACAGAAACGCAGGAAGAAGAGGAAACACCTGTGCAGGCTGACAATACCACTGAAGATAAAAAAGCAATGATGCAAATTTCAATACAAGCAGCAAAGGGAGCACCATCACAAAACACTTTCACATTGAAAGTTAACATTGGGGGGAAACAAGGCATAGCCTTGGTGGACACAGGGAGCACTCATACATTCATGGACATGAAATTCTCCACCCGCATTAATTGCAATACAGTGACAAACACAATGGAAACAGTATTGGTGGCTGGTGGTGGCACACTGCAGACAGGTGCAACAGTTCCAAACATACCTTACACAATTCAAGGACACCAATTTACTGACTCCTTCAGAATTTTGCCACTCAAGGAATATGACATTGTGCTGGGAGGAGACTGGATGCTGCAGCACAATCCTGTAACATTCGATTATGTTAAAAGGAGGGTCACCATCAACCATTATGACAAGAAACAAATACACTTGGATGATAGATCTCGGCACAAGGGTGTCCAACTCATGTCTATTGATAAACTTCAGAAGGAACTGCAAAAAGGAGCAAAAGGCTACTGCTTGTTCCCAATATCTGCAGATAATCCTCAAACACAAATTACTGATCCTGACATATTGGACCTGCTAGCAGAATATGCTGATATCTTTGATGAACCTAAAACACTACCACCTGAAAGAACTTGTGATCACTCGATTCCTCTCAAGAGTGGCAGTGAACCACCAATGGTTCGACCATATCGTGTGCCTCATAAACAGAAGGACGAAATGGAGAGACAAATTAAAGAGTTACTTGAATCTTCAGTCATCAGACCAAGTAACAGTCCTTATGCCAGTCCAGCCATACTAATCCGGAAGAAAGATGGGTCGTGGCGCCTCTGTATAGATTACAGAAAACTCAACGCACAAACAATTAAGGATAAATTTCCTATACCTGTTATTGAAGACCTCCTTGATGAACTCCAGGGTGCCAAGTTCTTCACCAAACTCGACCTCAGATCGGGCTATCATCAAATTCGGATGAAACCGACAGATATTCACAAGACAGCTTTCCGAACACACTTTGGTCACTTCGAGTACCTGGTGATGCCATTTGGATTGACAAACGCTCCGGCCACATTTCAATCACTCATGAACAAGGTTTTCGAAGAGTATATGAGGAAATTCCTATTGGTTTTCTTCGACGACATTTTGGTATACAGCCAATCCAAGCAAGAACACATGAAACATCTTCGTCTTGTCTTTGACAAACTCAGAAGTCATCAGCTGTTTGCCAAGTCTAGCAAGTGTGTCATTGCAGCATCACAGGTCGAATACTTGGGTCACATAATCTCGGGAGATGGAGTCGCTACTGATCCCAAGAAAATTGAAGCTGTCAAGGACTGGCCAATACCTAAGAATGTCACTCAGTTGCGAGGATTCTTGGGTCTAACCGGATATTACCGGCGTTTTGTCAAAAACTATGGCTTGATCTGCCGTCCTCTCCATGACATACTAAAGAAAGATGCCTTCTTATGGACAGAGAGCCAAACAAAAGCTTTTGAGCAGCTGAAGACATGTCTGGTCACTGCACCAGTGATGGCACTCCCGGATTTTTCTTTACCATTTACACTCGAAACTGATGCTAGTGGTCATGGTCTAGGAGCAGTACTAATGCAATCTGGAAGGCCTCTATCCTACTTCAGCAAAGCTCTGGGAAATAGAGCAGCAGCCCTTTCAACATATGATAAAGAAGCACTTGCCATACTTGAATCACTCAAGAAATGGCGCCACTACCTGATGGGCAATGACCTCTTGATAAAAACAGATCAAAAGAGCCTGAAATTCATAACAGAACAAAAAGTCACAGAAGGTCAAAGCGAGTCCATCCTTGGACGGAAATTTTTTTTCGAGCTCAAGAAGATTCCGTGAGAGGAGCTCGAGATTCCGGTGGCGATTCGGATTGGCGAGACGGGGGTGGTTGGGTTCTCTCATAATCCCACCCTCCTCTCCCTTTTCGCGGCGGCGGGGTGCGTGTCGACGGAGGCGCTGGTGGCGGTGACGTCCTCTACGACGTGGTCGACGGCGGCGGCTTGGCGGCGGTGGCACTGTTCGGGCGCAGATCGAGCGAAGCAGCGCGGTTGCTGGGGATCATCTCCCCCGGCGGTCAAATCCCGGCGCTGCTCTCGGTTCTCGGAGGCGGGCGCTGGTGGCGGTAGACTGGCGGCGGTCGAAGCGCACGGCAAGTGTTCGACAGAATGACGAAGTCGAGGGCGTCAGAAGCTGCGGCGCAAGAACTTGAGGCGTTGAAGCTTGACATGGAGCAAGTCAACAATCGCACTGAAGAAATCGGCACCAAGCTTGATGGCTTTGAAGGTAAAATCTCATCCTTGGCAGACCAGATGAGTAGACTGGAAGCTCTGTTAATGGAGAACCGTGGCCGCACGGCGGCGCGTGAAGATGAGGATAGCCGCACCGCGGCTGCTGCTGCTCAAGGTGCGAATGGTGAAATCACAAAACAGGATGCACGAGATGAAACCAGGGGACACTCGCGGCCTCCTCACTGGCGTCGGCGAAGTAACATGCCAGCAACATCACAAGTGAATTACACCCAGGCTGACACAGATGTTGGAAATGCAAGGCAGTTCATTGACACGGATCACTATCAAGAACAGCCTAGGGGAGAAGAAGAGTGGCAAATACCACCACACTACCAGCAGCAACAATATTTCCCAAACTTTCAACATCCTGCTAGTGCCTCATACCCAGATCCAAACCACAATTATCATTCACAAGCTGGTGTCCAGTTTCATCAATTTGCAGGACAACAATTCCCCAACAACCAGTACCAAGAACCATACCCACAATGGCAACCTTACCCAAATGTACCCCCATCCCAGAACCAAACATACCAGCCTCCACCTTACCCAGATCCCTATAACCCACCAAATCCCCAATACCAACCAAACCATATGCCCAACTACACATACCCTACACCTCATATTAACCCACAACCCATCACTTACCAACCACAGCCATACCACCCACAAAACCCAAACCAATATCACCACAATTACAGAGAGAGTGTTGATGCTCGTGGCAGACAACAGGGGCATGACAGAGAACACGCTGATGCCAGAGGGAGACAACAAGGGTATGACAGAGAGCATGACAGGGGTCCATTTCCCAGAGGTGATAGAAACAATGGGTTTGACCGTGATGCTCACTTCTACAAGTCCATAGCCAAAGCACCAAAGATGGATTTTCCAAGGTTTGATGGAAATAACCCCCATGAGTGGCTAAGAATGACAGCAAAATATTTTGCTATGGTATATGTACCAGACGAAGCCAAACTCGACTATGCCCAGATGTATATCACTGGACGAGCAGATACTTGGCTCAGAAATTCAGGTGTACTCGAAGAAAACTTGAATTGGGAACAATTTTGCAAAGTCCTTCTACAGAGATTCACAGAAGACTCTGGTTATGAAGCTGTTGAGGAATTCAATAACATCAAACAAGGAAGTGCCACAGTCTCTGAATACACTGATAAATTCGAAGACAAGATGGCCAACTACAAAAAGGAAAATCCTGAAGTTAAGGAAGGTTACTATATAAAGTGCTATATCAACGGCCTTAGAGGGGAAATTAAACACCATGTCAAAACCCTGTCTCCAACAAGTCTATATGCTGCAATTGATAAAGCCCGGGACATGGAACGAGCAGCGAATGCAACTGCGCTACATAACAAGAAAATGCAGAGCAACAACAGCTATAGCAGATCAAGCTATGCAGCTCATCCGTCACAAAAGTCACAAACCAATGCAGATCAACCCCCAGCTAAAAGAGAAAATGAAAAAGGAGCTCCCAAACAAGAGGTGAAATTCAATGAACCTCGTCAGTGCAAATATTGTGGACAAAAATGGTTCTTTGGTCATCGCTGTCAGCAATACAAGCGCTTGAATCTGATGGCAACAGAGGGAAATGATAGCTCTGAAGAAGAACACACCACAGAAACGCAGGAAGAAGAGGAAACACCTGTGCAGGCTGACAATACCACTGAAGATAAAAAAGCAATGATGCAAATTTCAATACAAGCAGCAAAGGGAGCACCATCACAAAACACTTTCACATTGAAAGTTAACATTGGGGGGAAACAAGGCATAGCCTTGGTGGACACAGGGAGCACTCATACATTCATGGACATGAAATTCTCCACCCGCATTAATTGCAATACAGTGACAAACACAATGGAAACAGTATTGGTGGCTGGTGGTGGCACACTGCAGACAGGTGCAACAGTTCCAAACATACCTTACACAATTCAAGGACACCAATTTACTGACTCCTTCAGAATTTTGCCACTCAAGGAATATGACATTGTGCTGGGAGGAGACTGGATGCTGCAGCACAATCCTGTAACATTCGATTATGTTAAAAGGAGGGTCACCATCAACCATTATGACAAGAAACAAATACACTTGGATGATAGATCTCGGCACAAGGGTGTCCAACTCATGTCTATTGATAAACTTCAGAAGGAACTGCAAAAAGGAGCAAAAGGCTACTGCTTGTTCCCAATATCTGCAGATAATCCTCAAACACAAATTACTGATCCTGACATATTGGACCTGCTAGCAGAATATGCTGATATCTTTGATGAACCTAAAACACTACCACCTGAAAGAACTTGTGATCACTCGATTCCTCTCAAGAGTGGCAGTGAACCACCAATGGTTCGACCATATCGTGTGCCTCATAAACAGAAGGACGAAATGGAGAGACAAATTAAAGAGTTACTTGAATCTTCAGTCATCAGACCAAGTAACAGTCCTTATGCCAGTCCAGCCATACTAATCCGGAAGAAAGATGGGTCGTGGCGCCTCTGTATAGATTACAGAAAACTCAACGCACAAACAATTAAGGATAAATTTCCTATACCTGTTATTGAAGACCTCCTTGATGAACTCCAGGGTGCCAAGTTCTTCACCAAACTCGACCTCAGATCGGGCTATCATCAAATTCGGATGAAACCGACAGATATTCACAAGACAGCTTTCCGAACACACTTTGGTCACTTCGAGTACCTGGTGATGCCATTTGGATTGACAAACGCTCCGGCCACATTTCAATCACTCATGAACAAGGTTTTCGAAGAGTATATGAGGAAATTCCTATTGGTTTTCTTCGACGACATTTTGGTATACAGCCAATCCAAGCAAGAACACATGAAACATCTTCGTCTTGTCTTTGACAAACTCAGAAGTCATCAGCTGTTTGCCAAGTCTAGCAAGTGTGTCATTGCAGCATCACAGGTCGAATACTTGGGTCACATAATCTCGGGAGATGGAGTCGCTACTGATCCCAAGAAAATTGAAGCTGTCAAGGACTGGCCAATACCTAAGAATGTCACTCAGTTGCGAGGATTCTTGGGTCTAACCGGATATTACCGGCGTTTTGTCAAAAACTATGGCTTGATCTGCCGTCCTCTCCATGACATACTAAAGAAAGATGCCTTCTTATGGACAGAGAGCCAAACAAAAGCTTTTGAGCAGCTGAAGACATGTCTGGTCACTGCACCAGTGATGGCACTCCCGGATTTTTCTTTACCATTTACACTCGAAACTGATGCTAGTGGTCATGGTCTAGGAGCAGTACTAATGCAATCTGGAAGGCCTCTATCCTACTTCAGCAAAGCTCTGGGAAATAGAGCAGCAGCCCTTTCAACATATGATAAAGAAGCACTTGCCATACTTGAATCACTCAAGAAATGGCGCCACTACCTGATGGGCAATGACCTCTTGATAAAAACAGATCAAAAGAGCCTGAAATTCATAACAGAACAAAAAGTCACAGAAGGTGTGCAACACAAACTGCTTCTCAAGTTGTTGGAATTCAATTACAAAATTGATTACAAAAAGGGGAAGGAAAATAAGGCAGCTGATGCATTGAGCCGTCGGGAGCACTCGCTTATGCCAATCACCATGATCATTCCAGCTTGGATCGAGACAGTGGAAGCCAGTTATGCTCAAGATCAAACATGTAAAGCACTTCTTCAGAAGTTAGCGCTCAAAGCTGATCCAACATCTCCATTTACCTTAAACTCGGGAATTCTCAGGCACAAAGGTAGCATATACATTGGAGCTGACAACGTATTGAAGCAACACTTACTGGATTCTCTTCATGCTTCTCCTATTGGAGGACATTCTGGCATGGTGGCTACTTACCAACGAGTGAAGAAGCTCTTTTACTGGCCAGCTATGAAAAAGGACATAGAAAAGTACATCTCTGAATGTCCAGTCTGTCAGCGTGCAAAGACTGAGCACTGCCCTTACCCTGGAAAACTCGAGCCATTATCTACTCCAGATATGGCTTGGCAACACATCACTATGGACTTCATAGAAGGACTGCCTAAATCTGGAGGTAAAGACGTCATTCTCGTAGTGGTTGACCGTCTGACTAAAATAGCTCATTTCATACCTCTCTCCCACCCATATGATGTGCATTCAGTCACCAAGGCATTCATGGATAATATTTTCAAACTCCACGGCCCTCCCATCAGCATTGTTACTGACAGAGATAGAATATTCACTAGTAAAATGTGGCAGAAAGTTTTTGCTTCAATGAACATCAAACTGCGCCTCAGCACTGCTTACCACCCACAGACGGATGGTCAGACCGAGCGCGTCAATCAGTGCCTCGAGTCATACTTACGCTGCATGGTATTTCAAAATCCAACGAAGTGGGCATCTTGGCTACCTATGGCGGAGTGGTGGTACAATACAACATATCACACAACCCTGAAGGTTTCTCCATTTCAGGCATTGTACGGTTTCGCTCCTCCCATGATAAGTGAAGTGGCACTACCAGGTCCAGAAGACATTGAAGCAAGAGAATTCTTACAAGAGAGACAGGAAATGCTCTCCAAGTTGAAAGAGAACCTGACACAGGCTCAAGCAAGAATGAAACGACATGCTGACAAGAAACGAACAGAGCGGGTCTTAGAGGTGGGAGACATGGTCTATCTAAAGATGCAACCCTACCGTCTCTCTGCATTCGGTCTAAGGCATGCCACCAAGCTACGCAGCAAATTCTATGGCCCCTTCCGTATATTGGAAAAACTGGGGAAATCTGCATACAGATTACTGCTGCCTGATGGTGTTGCCATCCATCCAGTCTTCCACGTGAGTCAGCTGAAGAAGCACCTGGGGAAACATGCAGTACCGGAAGCACACCTCCCTCTTGTCGGTCCTGATGGCAAGATCAAAACTCACCCAGCAAAGGTACTTGACACTCGTTCCCTTTCCAGAAACAACATCTTGGTGACACAGTTGCATGTGCAATGGGAAAACTTGGCACCCGAAGATTCTTCCTGGGAAGATGCTAATCTCATCAAGAAAGTGTTTCCCCAATTCTATTCAGATACAATCAAATCGTGGTTTGCTCCTACGAACACTTGAGGACAAGTGCAATCTTGAGGAGGAGGCATTGTCACAACCTGTAACTCTGCATTGTCACAACCTGTAACTCTGAAGCTTCAATCGACAGTTAAGTCTCCTTCAGTGATGAAGCATCTACCGCTACAGACGGCCCAGGCGAAGCAAAGCCACGTCGTCATTTTTACTAGTTACTGTTTATCCCCCTTCTGCTGTAATAACTGAACTGGCTTATAAGCCCCCGTCCTGGGAAGACAGGGCTATCGAAAAGAATATGCAAAAGCTATGCTTGCTCTTATCCTTTATTTCCCCGTTCTAGATTTAGAATCAGTAGAAATCCTCATACTCATAGCTTGAGGTCTCCATATCGGGAGTATAATTGTTTGATCCACTACCGGGATCTGACAGGCCTCCTCCTCGCAGAGCGCGCCGGGCGAGAGCGCCCAGGAGGACGACGAAGGAGAGGAGTCGACCTCCCCTCCGGAAGGGAAGGAGCCCGCGAGGAAGGAGGGCGAACCGCGCCCCAAGCGACTGCGCCAAACCGTCTTCGAGGGCGCTACCGAACTCCGTCGCCCCCTGAAGGACGCTTTGGAAGCCGGGGCCCGAGTCGGCCCGGGCGTCAAGGCCATCCCCACCGTAAAGTAGGTGGCTTTTCCCTGCTTATGTCTTGATCTATTATTATGGTGTCGGAGTCTCACATTCTCCTTTACAGATCCAAGAGGAAGGTCCTAACAAGGCCCGCCCCGGCGGCAGGGACGGCGGCCACGAAGGCGGCAGAGGCGAGGAAGGCCGCCGAGCTGAAGAAAGCCGCCGAGGCAAAGAAGGTTTCCGTCGATCCCGCGGACTTGACCTCCGTGCGGGAGGAGACCGTCGCCGAGAGCCAGACGGTGGATGCGACCGTGAGCTCCGCCGAGCCAGTCGACGGGAGCTATCCTCTGGCGAGTGTGGGCCGCGCGGAGAGGGCGACGGCGAGCGCCACTCCTGACGCGACTCAGGATCCGACCGTCGTCCCCTCTACGACAGAGGAGGAGCCGAGCGCAGCCGCAGGGAGCGATCCTCCGGCACCGATGAAGGAGCGGCGGACCAAGGCCGCCAGGGATCCGGCTCGTCCCAGCGATCCCGCTGCTCCGACTGGAGGAGCGCCGTCGACTGAGGCGGTGATGCAAGAAGGCGGGGCGCACGAGTCTCGCCGACCTCCGCTGTCGACACTGTCCTTCAATGAGCTGCACGCGACGCTTAGTGAAGTTCATGTGGTAAGTTTTGTATTTTCGGTGTGGTTCCCTCCCAGTCTCCGAGGGTCGACTCGGGCTGAAGGGGCGAGTCGAGTCTCTTCCTATTGGAACCAAGCGATCGTTGTACTGAGGTTTCCTTTTCTGTTGTGCAGGCGGAGGTAAAGCGATTGACGGCCCTCGTGGAAGAGGCGGCGAAGAAAAACCGTCGCCTAATCGCCATTGGCAGTAAGTATCGGCTCACACAGGCCTTGATTTCAGTCGATGTATTTTTTGCTCTTGCCCTCATGATCTCCCATTTCTTGTAGCAGAGGCGCAGGAAAGGGCGCTTGCCGAGGCTCGGGAGGGGTATGTGAAGGAGTCCTTCTTCAGGGAGGCCGACTTCCGAGCCCAGCAAGCCGATGAGGCGAAGAAGAAGGCGAAGGCGGAGGTCGCCGACCTAACCAAGGTCCTGGAGGACAAGGGCAAGGAGCTCGAAGATGTTATCGCCGACTACAAGGTCAGGCTTGATGCCGCGGCGGAGGCGAGGGACGCCGCCAGGGGTGCAGCCGCTTCGCTGCGTGAGGAGCTGGCGGCTCTGAAGCTGCAACATGCCAAGGAGCTTGCGGCCGAGAAGGAGGCGTCGGAAGGCACACTTTTGGCTGTTCAAGCCGAGAAGACGAGCTTCGAGGCCTTCGTCCGCGAGATGTCGCGGCAACTTCTCGGTGAGTGTTTATTTTCTTTTGGTTTTTTCGGGGATATTGAGGGTTAATCGCAGTGTCGTCAGTCTTCCGGTGCTGCGAGCCCGTTTATGGGGGGTTTGGCCCTTAAGCGTGGCACGTCTGTTTCGGGGATCCAGTCCCCGAGCGTGACGAGTCCGCTTCGGGGGTATAGTCCCCGAGCGTGGCGAGTCCGCTTCGGGGGTCTAGTCCCCGAGCGTGGCGAGTCCGCTTCGGGGGTCCAGTCCCCGAGCGTGGCGAGTCCGCTTCGGGGGTCTAGTCCCCGCGCGTGGCGAGTCCGCTTCGGGGGTCCAGTCCCCGAGCGTGGCGAGTCCGCTTCGGGGGTCCAGTCCCCGAGCGTGGCGAGTCCGCTTCGGGGGTCCAGTCCCCGAGCGTGGCGAGTCCCTGATAGAGCGAGTTCTGACTTAGGGAAATTTTTTCTGCTTGTGTTTTCAGGGCAATGCGACTTCGTGGAGTCGGCGACCCCTCGGGAGTGTCTCCAGGAGGCGACGACGCGCATTATTGCCTGCGCTGGGGAGATCCTGGCGGCGCTTCAGTACCTGAGCCCGCGGGAGATAATTCCTCGGGACGCGCCGTCGGTCTTCAAGGCCGTCTCCGACATTCCGGCGGTGGTCGATTGGCTCCGCCGCTCCTCTTGTCGCGTGGGCGTCACCATGGCGCTGAGCATGGTGCTCGCCCATTATTCTGAGGGCTTCGACGTGGAGGAAGTTACGGCCGGCTTCCCGTCCGAGACTGGAGAGTTCGACGTCGCCGAGGTGCTGCGTCTGATGGAGGCGGTTCGCCCTTAAGCCGACCGGGTGTTGGCGACTGCGGACTTGGAGACGCATATCGCCAGCCAGTCGGCCCCCGAAGACGCGGAGAAGGTGCCAGGCCCGCAGGATTTCCCCGCCGAGCGGCTTTTCCATGCCGCGGCTACCAAAGCCCTGTCAACTTACCCCGTCGTCCAGTACACCCCGAAGTTCCGTCACGGGGACGGTGGAGCCGAGCCGGTGGTAGAGGGGAAGCCGAGCTCGCCCAAGTAGGTTGTCGTGCTTTGTAGTGAACGGATGTGTTGTCCTCCGAGCGATTGACTCGAGGGTGTGTTATTTGTACATGAGACGCTTTTGGTGACTGAATACTGGTGACTTTTGCTGCTCTTCTCTCTTTGTTTGCTCGAGCGATTGGAGTGATCCTACTCTTCCATGGCCCAAGGGGCCAGTCGTTGTGCGACCCCGATGAAGGCTATCGGCATGACTGTTTTCCTGTTCGAGCTGGGCGTCCCCAGTCGCAGTACGTAGTCGTTTTGCGCGGATAGCAGCCTCATGGGTGGGTGAGTGGATTTATTATTGTTGCGATGTCTGTGTAGCGCGCCTCTCGTCGTGGCTCGATGAGCCAGTCGCTAGGCGACTCCAAAGGGGTTCTTGGTCGGGCGTTTTTCCTTGGCGAACCGCGGGTCCGTTTTGCGGGGTCCCTAGTCGAAGTACTTAGCCTTTGAAGTCACCTGCCTAAGATAGAGGAGGGCGAGGTGTTGTGCTTTATAGCGTAGCACTGTGCGATTGCTGGGGCCCGGAGGGCTGGTCGAGCAAGCGACCCTGCTGCCGGATCCAGTCGCCGTGTTCGCTTGACGGCGTAAGAGACACGGGGCAGACCGGTCCTGGTATTGCGACCGGTGGGCCCGTTGTGTTCTTGTTAGCCGAGCTACTTGGTCGATCGTGGATTGCTCGGTCAGCAGCAACAATCGAAGGTCTCGCAGTCCCCGAGTCGCGCACGTTGGGCGATTCGACTCGCGGGGATGGGAGATGAGTTAGGGTCGGCGAGTATTGCAGAATGGTTGGCGAATGTGACTTGGAGAGACAAGTGTTTTTCATTGATATTCTTGGAGTTGCGTACACATTTATGCTAGGTGTAGAACTGGCGGAGAAGGTTGACGTTCCAGGGGCGCTCGACTTCTCTGGTGAGCAGCTCACCCTTGTCGTTTTTGCGGACGTCAGTGAGGTAGTAAGCGTCGTTGCCAAGCACGCGGCTGATGGCGAACGGTCCTTCCCACGGGGGAGAGAGCTTGTGCATGCCCTTTTTGTCCTGTATGAGCCGAAGGACGAGGTCGCCTTCTTGGAAGGAGCGACTGCGCACTCGGCGATTATGGTACCGGCGCAGGCCTTGCTGGTAAATGGCCGTTCTGGAGAGTGCGAGGTCTCGCGCCTCGTCGAGGAGGTCGACGTTGTCTTGCCGAGCACGCTCGTTCTATTCTTCGGCGTAGTTGGCGACTCGTGGTGAGTCATGGGCGATGTCTGTTGGCATGACGGCTTCGGCGCCATAAACCAGGAAGAAGGGCGTGTAGCCAGTCGACCTATTTGGTGTTGTGCGAATGCCCCAGAGTACCGAAGATAGTTCTTCGGCCCAGCAGCCGGCCGCACGTTCCAGGGGTACCATCAGCCGTGGTTTGATCCCATGGAGGATGCTCTGGTTTGCTCTTTCTGCTTGTCCGTTCGACTTGGGGTGTGCGACTGCCGCGAGGTCGAGTCGGATGCCCTTTTCTTCGCAGAAGTCAGCCATTTCCCCTTTGGCGAAGTTTGTACCATTATCCGTGATGATGCTGTGGGGGTAGCCGTAGCGGTAGATCAACTCCCGGAGAAACTTGGTCGTTGTTTTGCCGTCGCATTTTTTGATGGGTTTTGCTTCTATCCATTTCGTGAACTTGTCCACGGCGACGAGGAGGTGGGTATATCCGCCGGGGGCTGTTTTGAATTTCCCCACCATATCCATGCCCCAGACGGCGAATGGCCAGGTGAGGGGTATGGTCTTCAGTGCTGAGCCCGGCATGTGCGACTGGCTAGCATATTTCTGGCAACCGGCGCATGCTCGAACAATAGTCATGGCATCGTCATGAGCTGTTGGCCAATAGAAGCCATGCCGGAAAGCTTTGGCCACGATCGAGCGGGCGCCTGCATGATGGCCGCAGTCGCCTGTGTGGATGTCTCGGAGTATCTTGCGGCCTTCGTCGGCGGTGACGCAGCGCTGGAATGTCCCGGAGATGCTGCGTTTGTAGAGTTCGTTGTTGATGATGGTGAAGGACTTGCAGCGGCGCACGAGGGTGCGTGCCTTTGTTTCGTCCATCGGCAGTACCTAGCGCTCGAGGTAGCTGAGGTACGGCTCAGTCCAGTCCCCAGCGTCCGAGGCGAGTGCGACCAGGGCGGAGTCGGGTGCAGGTGGTTCGGCGATGTCGATCTCCCGTGGTATGTGCACCGAGGAGCGGGCGAGGACATCGAGGAAGACTCCTGGGGGGGGGGGGTGGTAGCCGCTTGGACCCAATCCTGGCCAAGGCGTCTGCTTCTTCGTTCTTGCGCCTATCGATCCACTCGACGACGTGGCCAGCGAAGCTGGCGCCGGCTTGATCGACCGCTCGCTTGTAGGCGATCATGTTGGCGTCGGAGGCGTCGCAGGTGCCGGACGTCTGGCTGGCGACGAGGTCGGAGTCGCCGAGGCAGCGCAGGCGAGTTGCGCCCATCTCCTTCGTGATGCGCATGCCGTGGAGGAGTGCTTCGTACTCGGCCATATTGTTGGTGCAGGGCTCGAATCGGAGTTGCAAGATGTACCGCACGATGTCGCCTTTGGGCGAGGTGAGGACGACGCATGCACCTGCTCCTTCGAGGTTTTTGGAGCCGTCGAAGTGTAGCGTCCAATGCTTGAGGTCTGCCTGAGAGCTCGGCTGCTGTGCTTCTTCCCAGTCGGCGAGGAAGTCGGCTAGTGCCTGGGATTTGATGGCATGGCGCGACTCGTATGTGATGTTGTGGACGCCGAGTTCGACTGCCCACTTGGCTATCCGGCCGATTGCGTCACGGTTCCGGATGATGTCGGCGAGTGGAGTGGAAGCAACCACTTTGATGGGATGCTCGTGGAAGTAAGGGGCCAGTCGCCGCTAGGCCCTCAGTACTGCGTACACCAGTTTTTGGTAGTGCGGGTAGCGCTGCTTCGATTCGATGAGGGCTTCGCTGATGTAGTAGACTGGGCGTTGGATCAGCTGCTCTTTCCCTTCTTCTTTGCGTTCGACGACCATGACTGCACTTATCGCGCGATTTGACGCGGCGACGTATAGCAACATCGTTTCTTGAGGGAGTGGGGCTGCGAGGATAGGTGCATTCCTGAGAGCGTGTTGGAGCTCTTCTAGGGCCTTTTGCGCCTCGTCCGTCCACTCGAACGATTCTGATTTCTTTAGGAGGCGATAGAGTGGCGTGGCCTTGTCGCCGAGTCGAGGGATGAAGTGACTGAGTGTCGCGACCCGCCCAGCGAGCTTCTGCGCGTCGACTAGGCAGGTTGGTTGCTTGGTGCGCATGACCGCTGACCTTTTCTCCGGGTTGGGCTCGATGCCGCGTTTGGAGACGACGTAGCCGAGTAGCTATCCGGATGGGACTCCGAAGGTGCACTTCTGGGGGTTGAGCTTGATGTGGTACCGCCGCAGGTTTGCGAATGTTTCGGCGAGGTCGGTGACCAGGTCGTCTTGGCGAGTCGACTTCACGACCACGTCGTCTATATAGACGTGGACGTTGCGGCCGATCTGGCTTTCTAGGCAGCTGTTCATGCACCGTTGGTAGGTGGCGCCGGCGTTCCGGAGGCCGAAGGTCATAGCCGTGTAGCAGTAGGCGCCGAGCGGCGTTATGAACGCCGTCTTCTCCTTGTCCTCCTTGGCCATCTTTATTTGGTTGTAGCCGGAATATGCATCGAGGAAGCATAACGACTCGGAACCAGCGACCGCGTCGATAATCTGGTCGATTCGCGGTAGGACGAATGGGTCCTTGGGGCAGGCGCGGTTCAGGCTTGTGTAATCGATACACATGCGCCACGTCTTATTTTTCTTCAGCACCAAAACTGGGTTCGCCAGCCACTTGGGGTGCTTGATTTCTATGATGAAACCGGCGGCGAGTAGCCGGTTCACCTCTTCGGCGATTGCACGCCGGCGCTCTTCTCCCACGGGCCGCACCGCCGGCCTAACGGGGCGTGCGGTGGGGTCGACATGTAATTTGTGCTCAGCAAGTTCTCTCGGGACACCTGGCATGTCAGACGGTTTCCATGCGAAGATATCTCGATTCTCACGGAGGAACTTGATGAGCGCGCTTTCCTATTGGGCGGACAGACCCGTCCCAATGGTAACCTGCCTACTCGAATCATTTTCTACAAGGTCTACTTGGCGAGTATCGGTTGTAGGCTTGAAGGTCGCTGCGGGCGAGTCGAGCTCGGTCGGCTTCTCGAGGATGGTGGGGTCGTTGCTGTCGACCGGGTACTTGGCGAGCTCGCCGTTGTTGTCGAGTTCCTCGGCGATGACGGCGTCGGCGAGCTTGGCGTTGTCGTCCTCGCACTCCAGTGCCATTGCCGGGTCGCCGTGGACGGTTATGATACCGCGGGGCCCGGGCATCTTCATCATGTTGTAGGCGTAATGGGGCGCGGCCATGAACCTGGCGAACGCCTGGCGACCGAGGACGCAGTGGTATGGGCTGCGGAAGTTGACCACCTCGAATGTTATCCGCTCGGTACGGTAATTCACAGGCGTGCCGAAGGTGACTGGCAGCGTGACCTTGCCGATTGGAAAGGCTTTCCGCCCTGGGACGATGTCGTGGAACGTGACTTTGGTGTTCTCAAGGCGCGAGTCCGGCAGACCGAGCCGCTGGAAGGTTTCGTAGTACATTATGTTAATGGAGCTTCCTCCATCCATCAGAGTCTTCGGGAGCCAGTAGTCGGCCACTTTTGGCCTGACGACTAGCGCCACTCGGCCTGGGTATTCAATGCGTGGGGCGTGATCCTCACGACTCCACGTGATGCTTTGCTCGGACCAGTTGAGCCAGCGGGGTACGTCGACTGAGACTGCATGCACGGCGACTGCCCTGGTGAGGACTTTCCGATCGCGGCGGTCGCCGACCCCGGTGAAGGTGCGTAGCGAGCCGGCGCTACGTCCGAATCCGTCTTCTTTGTTCTGGTCCTGGTCCTTGGCGCGGTCCTTGTGTTGGTTGCCGCCGTTGGCTTCTTTGGCGCGGCGGGCTCTCTCGATCTGCTTCAGGGAGTAGCAGTTTCCAGTCGTGTGGTTGGAGGGCTTGCCCTCCCTGCTGTGGTAGATGCACGGGGCATCTAGCAAGCTGCGCGCGTCGAACCGCTTGGGCTGGGGTCGGTCTTCTCTTGGTGCGCGGTTGTCTCGGCGGAACGACTTCGGGTCGCGTTGCTCGTAGTCGGCGTTGGCGACGAGTTCCGTGTGGCCACCATCGGCGCGGCGTTTGCCACCACTGGACCGGCCACTGAACCGGTAGTCGCCGCGGCGGTTGTCGGAGTGAGTGGGGCGGCGATTGCACCGCTGGCCGTACTCGTCGTCCGAGTCGACTGTGGGGTCTTCGTCGGCGTAGCGCAGGGCGATGTCGAAGAGCTCGGCGATGGAGATGTTGTCCCTGCTGACTCGACGGAGCTTGGCGCTGAGTGGTTCATATCGGCAGCACCTTCGGAAGCAGTAGATTGCCGTGTCGGTGCTGATGCCGCTGGAGGTCGTCCACATGTCTTGCCAGCGTTGTACCCATCGGCGAGTCGATTCGCGTGGGCCTTGAACGTAGCGGTCCAAGTCTTCTATGGTGGTTGCGCGCGTGTACGCGCTGGCGAAGTGCTGGATGAAGGCGGCCCTGGCTTCGTCCCATGAATCGATGCTGTTTGGTGTGAGGGTGTTGAACCAATGACGGTTTACTCCGTCCATCATGAGGGGCAGGTAACGGGCGCGAGTAGCTCGGAATAACCCAAGATGCCCATCGCCATGGTGTACGAGTCGATCCAGACCGTGGGGTCGATGTGTGTGTCGTACTTTTCGATGTCGCGAGGACCCTTGAACCCAACCGGGTAGGGCTCGCCTCTTATCATGGGGCCGAAACATGCCGGTCCAACCCGGTTGAACGCGCTCTGGCGCGGGGCCTCGTCGACGAAGCGGTCATTTGCCCGGTTGCGCGCTCGCCACTCTTGGTCGTTGAGGATGTGAGTGCGTGCGTCAATCGCTTGCCCGTTCGCGGCGACCATCGCTCGCTCAGGTCGCGGCTCGACTCGGTGGTTAGTCGAGTGGGCGGCTCGCGGCGCTGGAGGTGGGCAATTGTTGACGTTGACGACTGCGCGGTTCGCCACGGCTGATGACGCGGCTCGGCTCGCCGACGAGCACGAGTAGAGCCGTCCTTGAGAGTCGGCGGCAGCGTGTTGCTGTTCCAGGGCCTTGGCGACTAAAGCCTTGGCGTGCTGAACGAAGATAGCACCCTCCCCTGTTTCAGGGAGGTTGGCGAGGGCGGCTTGGGCTGCCGCGACGTTGTCTGCTGGGGACGAATGGAGGCGCAGGCCGTTGGCGTCGACCTCTGCTTGGGGAGGCGGTCGTCCCCCGGGAGGTGGAGGGGGGGTGGCGGTGCTCCGTGAGCTACTCCTCCGGCGGCGACCCGACTCGATTCTGGGATGTCGGGATTCGTGGGTCGGGCGACCCGGACTTCTCCGTCCGGGTCGTCGAAGTTGAGACGCGCACTGGGGAAGCCTTGTGCCTGGATGCGTTCCATGCGCGCGCGATTTCGCTCGTTGCGGTAATGGGACACGGCTCTCACCGAGTCCTGTTCGAGGCGGAACTTCTGCCGCTCCACGAGCTCCCTCTTCCGTTGCTCCTCTAAGGCCGCTCGATGTGCCTCGATCTCGGCCGCGGTCGCGGTGGGAGGAAGTGGCGTGGAGAAAGGATCTTGTGGAGGTTGATCTCCTTCGCCAGCCGCCATGAAGACGGCAGTGGGGTATTGATACCGTGCTGCGCCGACTGAGTCCGAGTCGGAGTCGCTGCTGAAGAGGGGGAGGACGGAGTCGTCCTCGAAGTCGCTCGGGTTGGAGACTGGAGCGATGGAGTCCCCAAGCGAGGCTGCGACTATGGACCCAGCGACCGACGCCGTGGCGATGGACTCGGCGGTTGATGATGCGGCAGCCGAGTCGGCGTCATCTTCCAAGGCCAACTCGGCCTCCGTGTGGACCTCGCCCGTGAGGGGGAGAGTTGCGGTGAGGAGTTGCCCTGGCGCGAAGGGAACGTGCACCTGGCTGGGGCGAGCTTCGCCGGGGTCGCTGACTCCGGTGAGCCCGACGAAGAGGTTGATGGTGCCGACCGGCACCATCCAGGCGTGCGCGAGGGGAGTCGAAGCCGGCCGGTAGGAGCTTGGCTGGATGTGGAAGAAGCCGCCGGTGGCGATCATCCTGCCTGTGGCGACTTGCCGGCGTATCGGCGAGTAGGGCCTCGCCGCGGATCGGAGGCTTGATGTTCCATGCCCCACGGTGGGCGCCACTGTCGTGGATATGACCACGGCAGATGCTACCGGGGGTAGCACTTCGTTGATGCGGGGGCAAGGAAACATGGCCATACGCGGATCGAGGTGCACAGGACGCAAGGGTTTACCCAAGTTCAGCCCCTCCGGAGAGTAAAGGGCCTACGTCCTGCTAGATCTTTATTGCTCAGTGGAGAATTACAATGGGGGGCTCAGTCGGCGGCTACGCCAAGAGCTTACAGGGGAGATTGGATCTCAGATGATGTGTCTCTTTATGGTTTTAGCTCGGGGGTTTATATAGACACCCCCGATCTAGGGTTACATGGAGATAACTCAGAATCATACAGTTGCTACTAATCCGGGATTCGCTATCCCTCCTGCACGCAATCTCCTCATCCAGTCGCACGGGCCTCCTCCTTGGATCAGGGGCCCAGTCGCTTAGGGCGACTGGCGGCCCAGCTGGGTCTTCCCTCTTTATGGCGAGTAGGGCTGGCGACCCACCCCCTATGGGTGTATCCCCATCAATGATAGACTTCACAGTGCTTGTGCTTGGCATTGCCATTGTCCATGACAGTGCTTGTGCTTAGCATTGCCATTGTGGACTTGATCTTGGCATTGCCATTGTCCATGAAAGTTAGCAATGCCAAGTATCGCTAACTATTTGCATTGTCATTGCATATGCAGAACTGACCCTTCCTGGAATTGTTCGTGGAAGGGACCATACTGGATGCAAGGGAAATGGCCGTCCGGGTGCAGCTTCGTGACCCCAATAAAGCGTTCATGGAAGCCCACCGGCAGATCACCGCGTGAAGGGTTCACGCCGGCCGTCCTGCTGACCTGGGGCACGCTCCTAGGTAGCAGCTGCCGGTGTTCTTCATGCAGGTGGAGAGCCTGGACCTCCTTGCCCTCGCTGTGCCGCCCTACATGGAGCAGCTCCTGATCACCAAGTACAAGCTAAAGAACAATGGCCCGCCGGTGAAGGTGTGCTTGTACATGGGCCAGCAATGTGAGTGGAAGGTGCAGCTCCAGTGGTTGGGCCAGCGCGTTGGCTTCATCAAGTCTGGGAGTTCACCACCAAGCTTTTACTCCGTGTCGACGACACGATCGTCTTCACCCCTCAGGACGACAGCTTCAAGATCGACGTCTTCAGGAAGGAGACTTCCTGCTCCAGCATCTTCGGCTGCAAGAGGCATCGCGAGGGCCCTTATGATGATCCTCGCCGTTAAGGTGCTGCTGCTTGATCGTTGTCTCTGCTTATGTCTGATTGTCGCCGTCAGTAGTTGTGCTGGCCTCTAGGAGGCTGTTAAACACTTGCTTTTGTGCATATGTGACTGTAATGTTGGCATGTAGAGGCTGTTGAACATTGATTTTGCACCTAGGTAGTCTGTCCCAGGTTTAGGTAGGCGTCTTACCACTATGACGCTAGATTAGGCACTAAGTACTCTCATCTGTTCGTTAACAGTGTGTTGTGATTATAATCGTGTTTGAGCTCTTCTATGTGCCGTTATGTGATGGTAATGTCACCATATTTTAATATGGTGAGGATAAGCTTTGTCTGGGTGTGTAAAATGACAACAAATACATGTATTGTGGCTGAACAGAGATGGAACGCTCTATGCACTTATGTTTGGGCCGATGCAACACATGCTGCCAAACGATAGGCCAAATGTGGGCCATGACCCGTGGCCCATTCACGACGCTCAGGGGCGTCCGTCTCGCTGCGCCAGTGGTGCAGGAATCCGACGCAGCCTACCAAAGGGGCCATTTGATAACAGACGCAATGAGCGCCATATAGGATTTGCTGGAAAAAATGCAGCTGCATTTGAAAAAAAAGTTTAGTTCAGTGGTCTTGGGCCCAATTCTCTCACGGAGAGGCCTTCAGCTGGGCCAGTCTCATGGAGCAGACAACGGAACGGCGCCCCCCCTTCCCGAGCTTCGTTATTTTCTCTGTTTAGTTTCCCTCCTCTCCAAAAGCACCTCGACCCCTGCTCAGTGCTCAGCCAGTTCCCCAGAATCCTCGCCGCTCCCCCGTCGAATCCAAGAATTGCCCCCCCCTGCCAAGAACTACCCCCGCCGCCCCATCCAAGCCATCTTAGTTCAAGCGTCGCCGGGGAGACAGGGAACTCATCTGTTACCCCAATTCAAGGCCGGAAGATCAACAAGGGCAAGAACCGCGGACGATCAACACCGGCCAAGAAACGCTCAAGACCGGACATGGCGAGGACGCCGAAGCGTGCTCGCCACGGAGGGCGCCCCCAGCGCGTCCCCGTCAGGCCTCTTCTTCGGGGCGCGGTGGCGCTCGGCGGCGGCGCCATCGACGGGCTCCTCTTCCCTGCGCGACTTCTCTGGCGCGCGCTGCCTTTCCTCCACTCCAAGAACGCGAGAAGGGCCAGGGCGGCCGCAGCCATGGCGAAGAGGCACTGGCGCGACGACGCGCAGTCCGCAGGGGACCCTTTTCTCCGGCGAGCGCTGGCTCACGCTGGCGGCGCCATCGAGGCTATGCTCCGTCGCGGAAGGCGCGCGCACGCGGTAGGCCGCGACTTCCTCCAGCGCGTGCTACGGCTCATCCCCGAGTTCCTCCGCCGCCTGCTGCGTCGGCGGCAGCCCTGCCTGCCACAGCGAGCGGAGACGCCGCCGTCACCGCCGTCGCCGCTGCCGTCGCCGCCCAAGAACTACGCGTGTATGTACGCCGGTGGTCTTCGTCGTCGTCGTCCCCGTGCCTCGTCGACCACTCCTTCCCCTCCGCCGCCTCCACCGCGACAGCCTCTGGTACTAATCTTTCTCCTATTTCATTAAATTTGATGAGCTGAGAAAAGTGGCATTAGTACTGTCTTGCTCTTCTGTCCTTGAGATTCTTGATGAAACAGGCGATATGAAAATGCTGCAAATAAAATTTTGCTTGTGTACTCCTTGTGCCAGATGTCAATGTGATAGGCCAAAATTAGTGAATCTGCAGAAAATTTTGCAAACAACTAGTTACATGAACAAATACCGGGTAATGCAGATGACATCCAAGAATAAGGAAGTATACACGAGAAGCATAAATACCAATTTTCCAAAGAAAAGAAGAGTAAACGTGTAGTGTATTCAGAAAAGGTTTTGCCTTAGTGGTTTCATCTTGGAGATACAATAGGGATCAAAGAATGTTTTTCCAGAGAAGTTTTATGCAGGTCTTGATTAATAGAGACCAAGTGTCATAAATTCCCTATGTCACTAGTAAGATTACATGTCAACCTGAGTTGACCAAACTGTTGGGTGCTTCACTTAAGCAGCATCAAGTATTTTTCTTTAAATTTGCTGAGCTCAGAAACGTGTCTTCTGATGAATTATTTATCTTTATGGGCATAACATGCCTCAAACTGAACATCACTCCCACTGATTGACTGCTATTGTGTCTGGTTCATACTTGTGTCCTCTATTGTTTTTTAGACATGGATCTCTTAATGTTGTCGCTTCCAAATTCTGAAGAAATCCACCTTTTGCTATCGGGGTAATAAGTTTTACATTTCCATTTTCCATAGTTCGTTGGTGAGGAAGAAGTTCCCGACTGGGTGATCAGTTTGTATGTGGAGTACTGCACAAGGCGATGCAAGCCAAAGTCAACCGTTTGCCATTTGTGCAGTTTTGAATGGCAACGGTCTGCCGACTTTACTGTCCCTACCGATCGTGTGAGTACTTGATTGATGTAGTACTTTTAAAAAATTCTCCCGGTTGAGTATTGTGCTAACGTTTTCCTTTTTCTTTTCATCTATAGATGATTAGTCATTGTGATGAGCTCCATGGTAGCGATGGGCCTTCTGTTCGCTGCGACGAGCCCGGCTGCAGGGTGAGGGTGCGCGCAGGCCGTGACAAGGAGTTACATGTTCACTTTTGTCACACATCACCAAGTGACTGGTGGCAGGAGTATGTTTGAGGAGTGAAAACACTGAAGATCACAATAGTACTTTCTGGTGCATTGCAAATCTTGTTGCTTTGTGTGTGTTCTCAGAATGGATAACCAACAATTGTATATTGGAATTCTGAATGTATTGAATAGAGCACTGCGAATAATTGTTCTGCAATTGAGATCCATTGTTCCCCTTGTATGTTGTTAAATTCATTGTTTGGGGATTATGGTCAACATCCTGACTCTTTTGTGCACTGAATAGACCAAAGGTTCCATTGCAGCACTTTTTCCTTTTCTTACGCTGCTCAACAGTGCCAGATGCCACAAGGGCCTTGTCTAATTGCCAGGAATGTTTGTACTATTCAATTTTCCGTGAATCAAGTAAGAACATTCCAATCACTCTGACATGGAATTTCGATTTCAAATGTGTTCTCTTGTTAGTAAAAGTTCAGGAATTATGAATGTATAGCAGTTGCAAGAATATTTCCTTTAACCCAGTATTCATTATTGGTCAAAAGAAAAACTCTTAGGCAGTTTCCATCATTGTGATATGGACGCCTAAATTAATTCACTGGGATTAATTTCATATTTGTATAAGCACCTTTTTCCCTTTGATTCCGATTAGTATAAAAAAAATCATACATAAACGCGTCCAAATCACTCCTCTCATTGTACAGTTATGTTAATGCTTTAATATCAAACCAATGATACAGTGCAGTCCCGAACAGAAGATATGCATATCAGCCACAAATGCCAGTTCTTGCGATTCTAAAGATGCAAATACAAAAGGAATCTAAATTCAATACGGGAAAATTATAGCGCGATTTGAGTTCTGGATAACTGGTTAAACAAGAACACCCTTTTGTTCTAGTGCAAGCTGATGGTGCTACTCGTACCAACTATCAGAACAAGACTTTGTGTTTCATAGAGGCATAACACTGGTAAATTCGCTTGCTTTCCTTCTCAACGAATCTCCAAAATTACATGGATACTTCCTCTGAAAGCAAGGGCCCGAAGAATAAGACATCAGAGGTCAAATATGTGCTAATACTTGAATCCATGAGATTTCCCAGCAAAAGTTCAATCAATGTGCCCCTTCAGTACCACGTCTTCTGAAGTAGTATCAATGTGCATGAAAGAAGCAAACAGTAACACCTGCATTCGATGCCAGAACACACAACTGCATTCGTTCAGCTATACTGAAAGTATCTTCGTACAAAACTGCAGCTCCACCATCGAAGTAATGTTCTTGCAGGAGCAGGACAAGAACATCATCACTATAATCTCCGCCATCTCCATCACCAGCTTCTCAAAGGTTTCTCTGAGAATATATTGCCAGAGCATGAATCAGCCAAAGAATAGCACAAATGACTTCGCAAATTCTAAAGGTAAAGCAACTGCTAATAATATATGTGCACACTCATTCTTCATGCTCTCTAAATGGAAATTCTTAGCCAATTCCTCCTAACATAGTAATATGGATGCATAAATTACTTTGTTGGGTTTCATACCTACTAGCATCACACATGTCTGAGAATACAACTCCTTATTCTACAACTCTGTAGAAGCATATCTAATTGCTTTTAGTAGCAAGCGTAAGCAGAAACAACGCATAATGTCAGACAAATGCAAGTAACTACAATTCCAAAGATGCAAGAAAAGGAACAGTTAGCACAATAGCCGAGAACTGATTGGACTCTGAATTCAAATTCAGAAAGGAAACGTATGACGCCGCACTTTAAGTTCAGAATAACTCGTTTGATAAGAAATGGATGTGTTTGTTCTAGAGTAAGCGCAGCCACTACAGTTAACAAAATAATCATAGCAAGCCATGTGACTCTGTTGCTGGGCTCATGTTGAGCAGAAACATGTATGCTCTGTTCATCTGAGCACGAGTTTTTTGTATAAGCTTTCTTGTAACTTTGGTTCAATCTGAATATACAATTGTGATCCTGCTTAATAAAAATAATATTGCAATATCTAACATATGATTATAACATATGTGTCGAATATTTATTCAGAGCCAACCAGGTCCAATCTAGCGTGTGAATGTTCTCGGGGCAAGTTTTAAGCTTCCAAAGACTCAGGGAATTCCCAATCGACTTCAGGAGTTGTGAGAAATAAGAAGAATGTTGCACCAAATGAATGAGCAAATAACACAGTATTTTGATAAACAAGGATGTCTGTTTTGCATATAAAGTAAAACTGACTTACCTTGCCTGAGACCTTGTCCATCTCTCCCATAATGCGAGACAGCAGTGACGACTTTGCCGGACCCGACCGTTCCAACCACCGCTGGAAGCTCACCTCTATGTACCTCTATATTAATCTCCTTCAGCACTATCTCCAGCACCAGTGCTACCTCCACACTACAGGTAGTGCATACGAACTTGCCATCTCGATGACATCAGTGCAAAAGGAGATAACAAAGAATCATTTCAACAAACCATGGTAGGAGAATAACGCATATTATTTATTATTCAATTTATGCAACCCATAGTTTATGAACCATATGCACAGTTATGAATGACAATGGCGGTTAACATCCAGGAGTACCAATGCATGGTACTTGGTACCACTGTTAAACCAAACCCAAAGAAAAAGGAGTGAGAGAGATCAATGCAGACTCTGCTGACGAAGTAAGGATTCTTCCCTTACCATTATCCCTTGCAATCATCAACAACAAACTAACTAACAAATGAGTGAAATTTCCTGCATCTTTTGAAATCTTAATAAGGAGAATATCAAAAGAATTTGTTTATTGTAAAGGAAAAATACACATGCAGATGCAGACACACACCAGTGGGAAATTGGGTATTCCTCAAGTTTTCCATTGAAACATTGAACTGTGTGATGTACAAGATTATATCATGGATAAACAAAGAAAAAACTCAAACTATTTATTCAACTGGGTCGAAGCTAGAGTGGGCGGAGTCAGGGTCCAAGTGATCACTTGAATAGTTTGTCCATGACTTCCTTTACGAAGCACAATAACCTAGCAAACCACGCAACTGAAGACTCACTAAACCATTTTTCAAGCAGCACCTGAAGCCAAGTTCATATTTCTCAGATCAGGTGTAATCCAAATCGGAGCCGGAAAGTTGGAACAAAGCTGAGAAGATATGAGTTCTTCCTTGCTGTTATCATCCAAGTTGAGAATTCCCATGTCACGGTGATTATTCTTAAATCCCAATGTCCAGAACATATTATCGTCAGTAAAGTAGGCATGATTTGCCCTGAGAGACGGATATTGTTCAGCACTGAGACAAAGTGATTCATTATGCCCAAGAAACAAAACATGGTCACGCAAGCAATTGATTTCCTTAAGTTTACTTCCGGAAGCTTCAAGTTCATATATTCTGAATTTTGTAGTATTCCAAAACACAGATGCCCCAGGATCAGGTTCCAGATTAAAATCCTCAAAGATTCTCCAAATGAGCAGAAGATCACCCCATGGAGCTTGAACAATGTACAAATACTCACAGTAATCCTTCCTGGGTATGCTTATGACCATATTCATTGCGACCACAGGGCCACTAATATCGAAAGTGTGAAGTTCTCCCCTTTTAGACACAGCATATAACAGGCCATCCTTGTAAATGCAATCACAATAGAGATCATGAGGCGGCAGCCAGGTCCATTTATCATCCCCTAGCCTTGCAAAAGAGAGCTGGCGCATTGGGTTATGGATGAGCACCACAATGTAGCTTCCCGTGGATGTATCAGGGAACACAAACGCCTTATAGTGGAGTTCATCCCGCAGCTTGTCAAGAGCGAAGATCAACGGCGAGACATAGCGAGTAGTTGTTCCAGTGAGCCAAGACAATTCATACTTGTGGAGAACACCGTACTCATCAAAGATGGGCTTCACCTGCTCGAGGGTGATCACCGAAGGTAGAGCAATCTGTTCACATGTGATCGGATTGACAAGATGCATCTCAGATCTCTCATCAACAGTAACTAGCCAGCCATGAGAGGACCCGATCAAACACCTAGAGCGGAGAGGTGGCTCCGGAAGAGTTAACTTGTACGATCTCCTTTCAGTGAGGCTGTAGAGGCAAGCAGAGCTATCACCAGCAGATTCAGAAGTATGGAGGAGGCACGGCGATAGTTTATACTGCCCAAGGCTTCGTAAGCTGGTATATGCAGAGCGCCAAGAGCGGCAGACAGCACCGGCACGTACGAAGTCAGGGATTTCAAGGGTGGCAAAGATACCCATCAAGATGTCCTGAGGCAGCTCAGGCAACGTGCCCACAATAGTCTCCGTCAGTGGTGGATGAACATCTTTGCATAATTTCTTCAGTGAACTGGGAGTGAAGCCTAGCAGCTTTGGCAAGAGTCTGAAGACTAGGGAGCACAAATATGTTCGTTGTATAGCTAGACTCCCTAAGCTCATCATCGAGGCGACGCTACTTAGCTCCATGGGAGCAGGGTCTCCTCTCTCTGCAAAGATCTGGAACTTCGGCCAAACTGACAAACTTATTCAGTATAACTGAGGGAAGGCAGACTCCTGGCTAAATCTGCTCAGTAACTGTAAGTTGCAAAGACCTGGTGCTTGGACAAATTTCTTCAGATGAAAGGGAGGCTCCTGTCTGTGCTTATATAGATAACAAACCGAGTCCAGTAGGAGAATCAAATCCTGTGTCCACACGCCCACACTCCTAATACGAGTAGGAGAAGCAAATCCGATTCCAGTAGCGACACGGGTATCAAAGATCCGGAGCTTTAGTTACTTGCTGAAGGAATTTCTAGTCCCGCTCGGCTTCTTCTCCGAATTCTGCCGTGGCAAGCTAGGCTAAAGGAAGAGCACTGACCGGCGGCAGGCGGCAGGAGAGGATTAATCCTCTGGGTGGAGACGGGGAGCAGCCGGCGACGGAAACGGCGGGCTGCTGGGAGGAGCAAGCGGGCTACGCGCCGGCGGCGGCGGCGGTGGCAAACGGGAGGAGGCTTGGAGTTTTTTTCTGTTTTGCTTTTTTTTTAACTGAGAGGAGCGGTCTAGTGGAGCGACATTTTCTTCTTTTTTTTGCAAGGGTAGTGCTACGCGTCGGCCAACCGATCCTGCCTCCGGATCGATCGTACAACCGCGGCTCGTTTCACGTATAGTATTCTGAGGATTACCCTCAGGACATGTCGCTTTTATTGCAGCTGTAGTTGCGTCAGTGAGAACGCGCTCGTAGCGCGTTGGCTAGGCTCGGCAGTGGCCGGCCAGCCCGCCCGAGTTCGATCCCCTCTAGGGACGAATTTCGGGTGTCTCACCCCGCAGCACTGTTCATTAGAAACAGTGTTCGCGTAATAAATCTTCAGCGCCTCCCACGTATATTCATGCCACAACTGTCAAATCACAAAATATACGTGCTCCGTGTGTGTAGTTGTAGGTCTAGCTTGTGTACTAGGGGTGTGCATGTGTGTGGTGTGAGTTGGTACACGAGTTCAGATATTACAGCTGTACCACTGTTCGAGAGGCATAAAAAAAAAACAAAAAAAAACAAAAAAAAAAGCTGTAGTTGCGTCAGTTTGGTACAAAGTTGCATGTTGTCCTGATCGTGAGACGCAACTTGGTACAAAGTTGTATGTTGTCCTGATCGTGAGTGTGGAGAGGTTCGATGTAGAGAGGGATGCAACTCACAATGTATTGATTGGGTGCATATAGCGTTACATATATAGACCACGTCCTCGACTATACAAGGAAGGAGGCGGGTCCAATAATAAATACAAAGATATGTATCGCTATACATAACTACAGAAGATACACATCCGGATATACAAGGATATGTATCTCAACACACCCCCCCCCCCCCCCCCCCCGCCCGCAGTCGAAGCGTCGCCTGGTCGAACGCATAGACTGAACCGGAACTCCTCAAAAGATGCCGTAGGGAGACCCTTGGTCATAATATCCGCAAATTGTTGGGAGGTGGGCACATGAAATACTCGAATGTGTCCAAGGGCCACCTGTTCCCGAACAAAGTGGATGTCCAGCTCAATATGCTTGGTGCGGCGATGGTGGACCGGGTTGGCGGAGAGGTAGACGGCGGAGACGTTGTCGCAATAGACCACGGTGGCTTTGGCAACAGGACATGAGAGCTCAACGAGGAGTTGCCGCAGCCAGGAGACCTCGGCAACCGCATTAGCAACAGCCCGGTACTCCGCTTCGGCGCTGGAGCGAGAGACCGTGGGTTGTCGCTTAGACGACCAGGAGATGAGCGAAGGTCCGAAGTAGACGCAGTAGCCAGACGTGGAGCGACGCGTGTCGGGGCAGCCTGCCCAATCGGCGTCCGAGTAGGCGACGATGTCTGTGGCGGTTGAGGCGTGGAGGGAGAGGCCGAAGTCCATGGTGCCACGAATGTAGCGGAGGATCCGCTTGACCGCAGCCCAATGAGGATCCCGCGGAGCGTGCATGTGAAGGCACACCTGCTGGACAGCATACTGTAGCTCGGGGCGGGTCAAGGTGAGGTACTGCAGGGCACCGACGATGGAGCGATAAAATGACGCGTCCGTGGCCAACGGAGCATCCGTGGCGGAGAGCTTGGATTTCGTGTCGACAGGCGTGGCCACGGGTTTGCAATTAAGCATAAGCTCGTGGGCGTACTTGCGCTGATGAAGGAAGAAGCCGTCGGTGCGACGTACGATCTCAATGCCGAGGAAGTAGTGCAGGGGCCCCAAGTCCTTGAGGGCAAACTCAGCGCGAAGACGCTCGGTGATCTGTCGCAGGAGGTCCGTGGAGCTGGCCGTTAAGATGATGTCGTCGACGTAGAGCAGCAGGTACGCGGTGGTGGCGCCATTGTTGTACACAAACAGCGAGGCATCAGAGCGGGTGGAGCGGAAGCCGAGTTGGTGAAGAAACGCTGCGATGCGCTGGTACCAGGCGCGTGGGGCCTGCTTGAGCCCGTATAACGAGCGCGAGAGCAGGCACACATGGTCGGGGTGGGCGTTGTCGATGAAGCCTGTGGGCTGCTGGCAGAAGACCTGCTCCTCGAGATGGCCGTGAAGGAAGGCGTTGGAGACGTCCATCTGGTGCACGGGCCACGCACGGGAGACCGCGAGCTGAAGGACTGTGCGGATCGTCCCGGGCTTGACAACCAGGGCGAAGGTGTCGGTGAAGTCGACGCCGGCACGCTGGCGAAAGCCACGAACCACCCACCGCGCCTTGTGACGGTCGAGAGTACCGTCCGGATGGAACTTGTGCTTGAAGACCCACTTCCCGGTGATGATGTTGGCGTGAGGGGGTCGGGGAACAAGCGTCCATGTCTGGTTCCGCTGCAGGGCGTCGAACTCGTCCTGCATGGCCGCAAGCCACTGCGGGTCGCGGAGAGCAGCCCGGGCAGGGGCGATGGCGTGGATGGTGAAGGCGCGGAAGTCGACGCGGTGCAGACGTACTCATCCGAGGGGTACCGCGTGCTCGGGACGCGAATCCCTGCACGGGCGCGCGTGAGGGGCCCCGTGGTCGGCGGCGGAGGAGGCGGAGCCGGAGACGAGGCGTCGCCCAGCAAAGACGGCGCGGCGCCCGAGCTGAGGCTCGAGGGCGACGCAAGCGGCGTCGAGGCGGATGAACCCGGCGAAGGCGCGTCGCCCGCAAAGACGGCGCGGCGCCCGAGCTAAGGCTCGAGGGCGACGCAGGCGGCGTCGAGGCAGGCGTCGGCGCGGGTGTCGGCGTGGGGTCACCCGAGACATGGCTCGAGGGTGACCCAGAGGGTGGCGAGGCAGCGCCCGAGCCAGAGCTCAAGGGCGCGGCGGAGGACGACGAGGCAGTGCCCGAGTCCGAGCTCGAGGGCACTGTAGCCGGCGGACCTGCCGGGCAGGGGTCGACGCCGGGACCATCGAGGCGAAGGAGGAGTGGCGACCACCTGTCTCTGTGCAAAAGGAAAGCAATGCTCATCAAAGTACACGTGCCGGGAGGTGAAGACGCGGTGAGAAACCGGATCATAGCAGCGGTAGCCTTTGGTGTTAGCCGGGTAACCGAGGAAAACACATGGAACAGAACGAGGGGCGAGTTTTTGAGGAGTGGTGGTGGCGATACTAGGATAACAGCGACAACCGAAAATCCGAAGACCGTCGTAGGATGGAGGGGAACCGTAAAGGAGGTGATGAGGTGCATAGTTCCAGCGGGGACGACACAGACGAAGGTTGACAAGTAGGGTGGCGGTGGCTAAGGCATCAGGCCAAAAGGTGGGGGGAACATGGCTGTGGAATAGGAGTGTGCGGATGCAGTCGTTGAGGGTGCGGAGGATACGCTCGGCGCGACCGTTTTGTTGGGACGTGTATGGACAGGTTTGACGGAAAATAGTGTCGTGAGAGGAGAGTAGGGTGCGGACGGCGACATTGTCAAACTCCTTTCCGTTGTCAGTTTGTAGGGCGTGGATGGGGCGACCGAACTGGGTGAAAACATATGCGTAGAAGGCTGTGAGAGTGGTGGCGACATCAGACTTTTTACGGAGGGGAAACGTCCACACAAAATGAGAAAAATCATCAAGAATAACTAGGTAATAAAGAAGACCAGAATTACTTGGGATAGGAGAGGTCCATACATCACTATGAATTAACTCAAAAGGAAAAGACGCAATTGTGGAAGACTGGCTAAATGGAAGACGAACGTGTTTACCAAGACGACACGCTTCGCAACTATGTGAAGACTATTTAGTAGATGAAAACGAAAAACCCCTCATTATTTGGTGAAGCGTGTTGGCACTGGGATGTCCAAGATGAGCATGCCAAAGATCAACGCCTGCGGAGAGAGCACGAGGTGCGGCGCCGGGGGTGGAAGGCGACATCACCGGATACAAATCGCCGGGGCTCTCACATCGATGGAGGACCATCCGGGTGCGGGCGTCCTTAACAGAAAAACCAACAGCGTCAAATTCAACAGTCACAGAGTTGTCACGAGAAAGACTTTTAACAGAGACTAAATTCTGAATAAGCTGGGGAGACACAAGAACATTATTAAGAGACAGTGGTTTAGAAGTAGAAGGAAAATTAGCAGAACCAATGTGAGAAATAGGAAGACCGGCACTGTTACCGACAATGATGCGAGACTCGGTGGAAGTGGGAAAGAAATGGGAAAGGTTACCCGGGTGAGCGGCCATGTGAGACGAGGCGCCCGTGTCCATAAACCAGTTGCCGCCACCGGCGTAAGAGCCAGGTGCGGGCGCCTGCTGGAGTGCCGCGAAGAGCGCCGGGTCCCATGCGGGCTGCTGCGGCGCGTAGGGTGGTGGCGCGACGTGGTAGGCCGGGGCGTAGGGCGGCGGCGTGGCGGTGAAGGGCGTAGGGCGGTGTCGCGGTGACCCCCGTCCATGGGTTGTAGGCAAAGGAGTTGCTGCCGTTGGAGACCAACGACGCGCGCGCGGGGGACGACGACGGCGCGGGGGTTGGAGAGGGAGGCGCGGCGACGACGACGCGGGGGACGGCGACGGCGTGAGGGTTGGGGAGGGAGGTGCGGCGACTGCAGGTGCGGTGGCGGCGCGGCGTGAGAAGGAGCACACGCGACGGCGGCACAAGGGCTGCTGCGCTAGGGTTGGAGGGTGGGGCGGCGCGCGCGGGGGAGAGGGGGGCGCGGCGGCTAGGTTAGGAACGGTAGGTGTCTGATACCATGTAGAGAGGGATGCAACTCACAATGTATTGATTGGGTGCATATGGCGTACATATATAGGCCACGTCCTCGACTATACAAGGAAGGAGGCGGGCCCAATAATAAATACAAAGATATGTATCGCTATACATAACTACAGAAGATACACATCCGGATATACAAGGATATGTATCTCAACAGATGCTTTGCATGCAGGCATGTGAAACCTAGTAAGAAAGGTTGGCTGCTAACTGTAGGCCTGTAGCCTACCTTGCACGAGTGCCCAAGCTTTGCCGGTGCATGGCGCTGCGTGGGTTCCACCTATTCTACTTGCTAAATCTCTAATCCAGCTAGCTCCACACCTAATTAAGTATTGAAAATGTTGCAATAGTGGTAGAGTATCATAAGCTTTTTTTGTGGATCAATAAAATTGTGGAAAACGTTTGCAACATTTTGGGCACAATTTTCTAGCAATAATAATTTTGTCGTAGGTTTATTTATAACAAAAATTACCATCTATTTTACATAAATCGTAAATGGTTACAATAAAAAAATTGAACTTGTAGCTCGCAGCCGTTGTCGATGCCTCCTGAACCACCGTTGACGCCTCCTGAACCTCTGCCACACCATCTTCTTGATGAGTACTATCGCTTGAGCAAGGAGAAGATACCGTGTTGCAATCATGAAGAAGAGATTGCCTTTCTTGAGAAGACCAAGGCCAAGCTCTTGGAGTTTAGTGGCATGCAAGAAGAGTCCTTGATGGAGTGCCTCCGCATGAGCAAAGAGAAGGTCACTTGTTGTGATCATGAGGAAGAAATTGCCTCTTTGAAGAGGAGCAAGGCCAAACTCATGGAGATCAATTCCATGCAAGAGGAAGCCTTGAAGGAGTACTTTCCTTTGAGCAAGGACCGTGTGTGTTGCAACCATGAAGGTGACATTGCCACTTTGGAGAGCCACAAGTGCCTACTCATGAAGATGAACTCTCTCCAAGAAGAAGCATTGATGGAGCATTTCCGGGTGAACAAGGAGAAGGAGATCCAAGTGTTTGATATCACTCACCCTCACCCGGAACATGAAGATGAAGTCAATCGTTTGAAGGCCAAGATTGATAGACTCCAAATCCAAGCCCAATACTTGGAAGGAGTCATTGAAGCTAAATATGGAGCCAATGATGGCTCTTGCAATGAAGGAGGAGGGGCTACCAAGCCAAAGAGGAAGAGAAGAAGAAGGACCAAGAAGAAAAAGAACAAGGAGAACATGGGTATCACCCGTGAGGGAGGTGACTCTAACCCAAGGAGGGGTGGAGTTCCCGATCCCACCACAAGGGGCTATGCCGGTGCTAACAACCCTTCTCATGTTCTCTTTGTTGATTACTATGGACATATTTGTGCTCGCTTTATTGGTCCTTATGAGGACAATGTTGATTGTACTATTTGGGTTCCCAAACCCCTTGTTACTAACATGATAGGACCCATTGAGAAATGGGTACCTGAATCCAAGACTTCATTCCTTGTAGGACTATGCTTCCGGTGGTGCTAAATGGGTGGTTGATAGTGGAGCCACAAGTCATATGACCGGAAGCAAGGAAATTGTTGTCGACCTCGAGCCATCTCATTCTACTGGTTCTTATGGCAACAACACAAGCTCAAAGGAATTGGGTCTTGGGAAGGTGGTGGTAACACCCCGACATCTCTCTCGTGAATGTCCTCTTTGTCGAGACCCTTGGTTACAATTTAATTTCCGTTCATCAAACTGCACGCATGGGTCTTTGTACCTTTTTCGATGAACATATGGTGGTCCTCTTGTGGAGAAAGACACTCTGTGTAGCCTTTGTTGGATATGTGGAGAGGGGGTTGTATGTTGTTGACTTCTCCGGAAAGACAACTTCATCCGCTCTGTGCCTATTCGCTAAAGGTGATAAGGGTTGGTTATGGAATCGCTGACTAGCCCATGTCAACATGAGGACTTTGCAAAGTCTTCACAAGGGAGGCCACATTCTCGGACTAAAAGAAAATGTTTCCTTTTGCAAAGATCGTGTTTGTAGGGCTTGCGTTCAAGGAAAAAATGCATGGAGTTCCTCACAAGGCCAAGACAACCATATCTACCACAAGGCTTGCGTTCAAGGAAAAATGCATGGAGTTCCTCACAAGGCCAAGACAACCATATCTACCACAAGGTGCTTGGAGATTCTCCATGTTGATCTCTTTGGTCCACCGTCTCATGAAAGTCTTGGAGGAAAGAAGTATTGCCTCGTCATCGTCGATGACTATTCACATTATTGTCGGATATTCTTCTTCAAGTACAAGAGTGAGACTCAACGGACCATGATGGATTTTGCCAACCAAGTTCAACGCAAGTACGACACCATGATCCTCGCAATAAGAAGCGCCAATGGAACGGAGTTCAAGAACTACACCTTGGATGACTTCCTCGGTGAAGAAGGAATCCAACATAAATACTCCTCGCCATATACTCCCCAACACAATGGGGTCGACGAAAGGAAGAATCGAACCTTGATTGAAGCGGCCCGAACTATGATGATGGAGTACAAGTCCAACTATAATTTTTGGGTGGAAGCTATCTCAACCGCTTGCCATGCTACTAACCACCTCTACTTTCGCAAGGGTTTGGAGAAGACACCATATGAGATCCTTACCGGTAACAAGCCCAATGTTTCCTACTTCAAGGTCTTCGGATGCAATGCTATGTGCTTGTCAAGGACACACGCCTATCCAAGTTTGATTCAAGAGCACAAGAAGGAATCTTTGTTGGCTATGCAATGGACTCTCACGCCTATAGAGTCTTCAACAGGTCCAATGGACGAGTTGTGGAAACTTGTGATGTGACATTCGATGAAGATTATAGTTCTTTGGAGGAGCGAAGTGCTTCTTGTAAGAAAGGAGATGCAATTCCCCCGGTTGTCGTAGGGAGGATGGGTGTTGGCATTCGCCGACCTCAAGAGCTACCTCCTATGAGTACCGGGGAAGGACCAAGTTCTAATCAAGTAGAGTCTTCAAGAAAACAAGTGCAAGTCAACCGCTACCACAACCTCAAGTTCGACATCATCAACAACAACACAACCGCAAGCTCATCATCAACAACAATCACCACCAAGTGATCAAGGCCAAGCTTCAAGTTCTACACCGGATGTCTCGAGGGCAAACATTCCAGATACTACATTTCCCAACACCTCCGAGTCATCCGACTCTCATGATGATGATGATGATGCCCCCTACAACAACAATGATGGTCAAGGCGAGGATCCAAACCATGATGAAGATCAAGTGGCCTCACAAGAACCTATTCCTATGGCCAACACTCGTCGTGAAGATACTACTACAAGACATTTGCGCCTCAAGTCTCATTCCTTGCGCAATGTCATTGGAGATCTAAAGAGCAAGGTGACTACCCGGAGGCAACTAGCAAACTTTTGCGAGCACCATGCCTTTGTCTCCATGGTGGAACCACTCAAGGTCAACGATGCACTTGAAGATCCCGATTGGTTGATAGCAATGCAAGAGGAACTCAACAACTTCAAGAGCAATGATGTGTGGACTCTCATGAAACGCCCCAATCATTGTCGCAATGTTATCGGCACCAAATGGGTCTTCAAGAACAAGCAAGATGAACATGGTATCGTCATCCGCAACAAAGCAATATTGGTGGCACAAGGCTATTCTCAAGTAGAAGGCGTGGACTTTGGCGAGACATTCACACCCGTTGCGAGGCTCGAGTCCATCCGTATCCTTTTGGCCTTTGCCGCTCACTATGGTTTCAAACTTCAACAAATGGACGTAAAGAGTGTTTTTCTTAATGGTCCTTTGCATGAGGAGGTGTATGTGAAGCAACCCCCGGGGTTCGAGGACCCCCATTTTCCGGACCATGTCTTCAAGCTTAATAAGGCTCTATATGGTCTCAACCAAGCTCCTAGAGCTTGGTATGAGCACCTAAGGGAATTGCTTGAAGACCGTGGTTTCGAAGTGGGGAAAATCGACCCCACTTTTTTACTAAGAAAGTCAATGGGGGGCTCTTCATATGCCAACTCTATGTAGATGACATCATATTTGGCTCAATTAACACAAAGTTTAATAATGAGTTTGCCAAGTTGATGACTAATAGGTTCGAGATGTCAATGATGGGGGAACTCAAGTACTTCCTTGGATTCGAGATCAAGCAAATGCGTCAAGGAACCTTCATCAATCAAGCAAAGTACGTTCAAGACATACTCAAGCGCTTTGATATGAAGGGGCCAACTATATAGGAACCCCAATGCACTTAAAGTGTCAACTCACCCTCGACGAGACCAGCAAGGCGGTGGACCCCAAACTCTACCGTTCGATGATAGGTTTGCTTCTTTACCTTTGTGCTTCTCGTTCGGACATCATGTTAAGTGTTGGTATGTGCGCACGGTTTCAAGCAAATCCGAAGGAAAGCCATATCATGGAAGTGAAGAGGATCTTTCGATATTTAGTTGACACCCCAAATTTCGGACTATGGTATCTAAGGGACACAGACTTCTCATTGGTTGGCTTCACTGATTCGGATTGGGCGGGAGACAGGTTGATAGGAAGTCTACATCTGGCGCTTGTCACTTCCTTGGGAGATCTTTGGTGTGTTGGTACTCGAAGAAGCAAAATTGTGTCTCCGTCTCTACCGCGGAAGCCGAGTATGTTGCCACTGCGAGTAGTTGTGCTCAAATCTTATGGATGAGGCAAACCTTGCGGGATTATGGACTTGATTATAGCAAGGTCCCTCTTTTGTGTGATAGCGAGAGCGCCATCAAGATTGCCTACAATCCGGTACTCCATGGCAAGACGAAGCACATTGAGATAAGGAATCACTTCATCCGGGATCACATTGCTCGAGGAGATATTGTTCTATCCTTGCACCAAGGGCAATTGGCACACATCTTCACAAAGCCCTTGGATGAGAAGCGTTTCATTGAGTTGAGGCATGAGCTAAATATCATAGATCCGTCGAACTTTGCTTGACCGTCGTGCACACATACCACTCTCTAGCTAATGTCTTGATGGAAAGCACGCATGAACATAGGGGGAGTGCTGTTTAAACTTATTGAGCTATCCCTCCCCCCATAATGCATAAAGCAATCCAAAACATACTCTTTTTGTCAAATAAGTGACTAATGAGCTTCATGTAGAGTCTTAGTTGTGAGTCCTAGATACATCTACGTGACCTCACGCTATTATACCCTTACACGGTGGCCTCGGCCGCCAACCTCCTCCTTGAGGAGTTTTTTTTGGTTATCTTTGGTTCTCTTTGGTTCTTCTTGATTTTCTTTGACTTTCTTTTGTTTTCTCTCCCATTTCCTTTTGGTTTTTATTTCTCCATGTTCTTTGTGGGAGATTCACCCAAGCTTGTCTTTTCATGTTGATTCTTGCAATCTTGGTTGAGTAGTACCTTAACAGTTTCTCCATCTAATCCTAAGCCAATACCCACCTCTTGAGCCATTTCCGTCTAAAAGCACAAGCCTACACCATAATCTAGGTTTTCTGAGCTTTGGAGACCGGTACTACCGGTGGTCGGGCCGGTACTACCGCCCATGTGCAGTGTCCTGACGACTGTCAGGATTTTTCCCAGGAGCTGTACTACCGCCCGAGGTACCGGTTAAGTACCGGAAAGCGGTACTACCGCTCTTGTGACCGGTACTATCACTTCCGTCTTTGACTTAAGGTACCAGGTGGGGACGGATCTATCCAATCCATCGCTTTCCCCCACCCACCTCAAGTCAAAGGCGGCGCCCAAGTTCAGGAGACTCGAGGAGACCGGCCCCGATCTCCTCCTCCGGCCATCCCCGGTCAATTCTCCTCCATGGAGAAGCTTCCCCACCTTCTTCCTCACCACGGCCTCCGGTATGAACTCGAACCTCTCTCTCTAGGGTGTGTTGGATTCCCTAGACGCATAGGTTAGGGTTTGTTGGAGTTTTTGGTGGAGAATCATCCTAGAAAGGTTTTCCATGTAGAGGGATACTAGCTAGCAACACTAGGTGAAATTTGTGCCTCAACGCTATGAATCACGACCTAGATCTAGTGGTGCAGTGCTCGAGCGGTAGTACCGGTCATTCAGGGCCGGTACTACCGGGCTGGGTTGCGGTACTACCGTCCTGTGCAGTTTCACTTTTGTTGCTTGTTAGTGTCCTTTTGCGCTACAGCTCTGAGGCTTGTGAACTTAACCCCTATTCCCCCTACAAGCTATAATGTTCATAGGTTCATCCAATCCCCGTGGTGGCGCCAAGGTCAAGCCTCCCGTTCCTCGTCGTCATAGGGACCAAGAGGAAGAGGACACTGTTTCGCCAAGGACTACGAAGCGTCAAAGGGCAGCTGCAGCCAACAAGAGGACCACCTCGGGCCCCCAAAGGCCTATGAGTGGACTTACTGATACGCGTAGATGCACACGTCCGTTGGGAACCCCAAGTGGAAGGTATGATGCGTATAGAAGCAAGTTTCCCTCAGTATGAAACCAAGGTTTAATCGAACCAGTAGGAGCCAAGAAGCACGTTGAAGGTTGATGGTGGCGAAATGTGATGCGGCGCAACAACAGGGATTCCGGCGCCAACGTGGAATCTGCACAACAAAACCAAAGTACTTTGCCCCAACGAAACAGTGAGGTTGTCAATCTCACCGGCTTGCTGTAACAAAGGATTAAGCGTATCGAGTGGAAGATGATTGTTTGCAAGAAAATAGTAAAACACAATTGCAGTAGATTGTATGCTATGTAAAGAATAGGACCGGGGTCCACAGTTCACTAGAGGTGTCTCTCCCATAAGATAAAAGCATGTTGGGTAAACAAATTACAGTCGGGCAATTGACAAATAGAGAAGGGCATAACAATGCATGTACATGATATGATAAATATAGTGAGATTTAATCCGGGCATTACGACAAAGTACATAGACCGCCATCCAACTGCATCTATGCCTAAAAAGTACACCTTCAGGTTATCATCCGAACCCCATTCAGTATTAAGTTGCTAAGCAACAGACAATTGCATTAAGTATGGTGCGTAATGTAATCGACAACTACATCCTTAGACATAGAATCAATGTTTTATCCCTAGTGGCAACAGCACATCACAACCTTAGAACTTTCTCACACTTGTCCCGGTGTCAATGAAGGCATGAACCCACTATCGAGCATAAATACTCCCTCTTGGAGTTAAGAGTACAAACTTGGCCAGAGCCTCTACTAATAATGGAGAGCATGCAAGATCATAAACAACACATAAACAATAGATTGATAATCACCATAACTGTCAACACCCGGATTTTTAAGTCCAGATGCCTATTATGCCATTCCTCGCAATCCCAGGAATATTGTTTTTGCGAGACATAATAGATTGATATCACAACACATCATTCATTACAACACATAATCGTCTTACAACAAAGGATCACATGATCCAGTCTTAATACATCATAGTGGATCTAGAGATCCTATTACAAAACACATAGCGGAAGCGAAGTAGTAGCGGTCGTGGTCCATCTGCTCCACAGGCAACTGTTGACGTCAGGAGTGATCCTAGTTGTCGTAGACGTCCTGCTGTCCATCTTCCTCGTACTGCTGTTCCTCTACATAGTCTGGCCATTTGAATAGCCAGGGACAAAGCCATGAGTACTTTTAAAGTACTCGCAAACTAATACTGATGTAAGCACTATCAACTATAGTAAGGGGGATGCTAAGCTCTAGGTTTATTTGCATAAAGCCAAGTTTATTTCATAAACATTTAGTAAAGATGCTTGAGTCGCTAGACTAACTCCAGTGGGAACATTAGTGTCATTCCCACAACTCTGTTGTAATTCAAGTCAAAGTCACCATTTCAAGTTCAAATCACAAGTCACCCTTCACATGTCACATTTTTGAAAATGGTCTGATGACGGAACAGTATGGCCTTTCCAATCGTCCGTAACCGTGGACGCGGCTATTCGAATAGTTCTACACTCTGCAGAGGTCGTACACTTGTGCCACAACATTTGCAATAATCCGTCAGGGTTAACTGGCCCTGATTTATCACACTCCGTGTGCGGACTACCAACCATAACTTTTCACTTACATACCCTAGTATAGGCACCTCTCCCCATGAGCTTGGCCTCCCAGTGAAGACAGACAGTCAGCCTGGGAGCGCACGAGGCTTGGGCCGGACAATTCACCTCATTCACGTCATATCACATCATTTCTTTTGTAGAGGCAGCCCTCGGCATAACCCCGATGATGCTTGTTTAGAGGGAACCCATACTAAAGCACATAAATTTCTAGTTAAGCCCTTACCCATATCGGGTATTGTGGGGGTACTTTCAAAATTGGAATGGTATCGCATCCGAACCCAACCATCAGTTTTTTTTTTGTAAAATTCACCAAGTCATTCACAAGTCATATTCTCCTTCAAAATCTTTCAATAGAATGACTCATCATTCCAAGGTTTTCAAAGTCATTTCATGTCGCAAGTTCCCATCTAGAGTAGTCAATTTTATATATTAGCACTAGCAACTAGTCATGAGGGGTGCTATCTAGCTTTCATTGCTCTAGGCTAAATTTGATACTCTTGTAGTATTCTATCTCTAGACCAAAGTTAACTATAAAAGCAAGTTATAATAATCAAAGTAAAAGCTTGTAAGAATAAAACTTGGGATGGGATCCTGAAGCATAAAGTAAATTGGTGAGTGTGCCTTGCTCTAGTAGAGCTTTGCACTTTGCAAGAATATTAGCTTGCAAGAGTATAGCTTGCCAGAATGTTAGCTTGCATTGGTAATAGCTTGCATTGATAATAGCTTGCATTGATAATAGCTTGCCTTGGTTGGAGTAGTGATCAAAGTTCTCTTCCTCTTCAAAGTAGTCCTCCTCCTCCTCGATGTACTCCTCGGTACTAGCGTCTAAATACGAGTATAATACACACAATTACCACACAAAGCCTAAGTACTAGACTAAGCACACACATAAATTACTCCTACTAAGCTATCACTCAACATGCTTATTAGGTGAGTTGATTTAATTCTATTCTTAAGAAAAATAATTTCCTCTCATTATAAATATTACTTTGAGTTTCTATTTAATTCTTGAGAGAAAATAATTTCCTCTCATTAAATAATATTAATATTTAATTTCCTCAATTAATGTCCTATGACCTAGGTTGACCAAAGTCAACCTCTTCATAAGTATCAATTGGGAAGTGATTTAAATGAGGTACACCACCTCATGCCTTTTTAATACTCATGATTAATGATTTAATATCATCAACTAATTTAATATGGGTTTAAAATTGACCATAGTCTATACCCCATATTAACTTAGTTGAGACAAGATTTAAATGAGACCACTACATCTCATAAGATTTAATAAGTAGCTTTGAATAATTTAAATACTACTAGGCAAATGATTGAATATTTTTAAATAAGAACCTACGGATTATTACTACATGTGTCATTAATTCTCATTGAATCCCTTGGAGTAAGTATTTAAGTGAGAGGCTACACCTCATATAGTTTAATACCACATACTAATGATTTAAATGAGGTGTAGCACCTCATACCATTTAATTTTTAACATGGTAAGGATCTAAGATTATCAACAACTCATATGAGACCTAAATGACCAGAGTCTCTAGCTTATTTTGAATTGTTCATGACAAGATTTAAATGAGAGAAAATATTCCCATAAGATTTATTAATAGTTTTGGACAATATCCTTGACTAGAAATAGCCCTAAAGTCCTTTAATTAAACTAGGCCATGATCATTCAAGGTAAGCATGGCATATTTTTGCAGGAACAATTAGTGTAAGTGAAATGTGAATTATAGGAGTTGGAATCAACTCAAAAGCATTTTTGGTTGATTTTTAAGAATTAATCTAAGGCAGAAAAGTCCCTGCATTGTTTATTTTGTCACATTATTTCTATCAATAATCTAGGTTTGAGACCAGTGAGGTTGTTTAGATAATTTCCTCAGCTTTTCAAATATATAAAATTTATTAAATTTGGCCAAGTAGATTTAATTCTATTTAAATTGGAAAATGGATGCAGTAAGCAATTTGCTAATTTCGAAAAATTCAATTTCAAACGCATGGGCCTAGGCGGGAAAGGAAATGGGCCCAATCTGTTTAAATGGTGCAAAGGCCAGCCCACCACGCGTCCAGCACGCGTGGGCTGCCTGGCAGGTGGGGCCCAGCGGTCAGTGGCTCATAACGCCCGAAACGGTACCTGGCAGCGTCGTCCGTTCGATCAGAAGCTGATCGCACGGCTGTGGTTCGTCGTCACCGTCGGGGGAGAGGAGCGTGCTGCGCCGGCGAGGTAGGGGGTCGGAGGGCGCTCCAGGCCGCCGGCGGTCGAAGGAGAGGGTCCAGGCGACGTTGTCGACGACGGCGATCCTCCCGGTACAAGTGGCGGTTCCTGGGGCGGCTTCTAGCTTCGTCTCCGTCCGCGGCGGCTCCGCAGCACTCCGGCGAGAAATTGGCTAGCTACGGTGTAAATTGGGAAGAGGGAGAGCTCGAGCAGTGGTTCTGAGATGAGAGAATGAGAGTGGCTTGAAGAATTGAGGCAAGGGTGGCCTCCTTTTATAGTTGTGTGGCGGTGCCGAGGCGCATGGATGAGGTCGACCATGGCGTCGTGGCTACAGGGGCGGAGAGAGCTGGGCGACGATGCAGCAGTGTTGGCGACGTCATGGCGAGCATGGCGCGCGTGATGGCACAGAAAATGGTGCGCTGACTCGAGCAGGCGGGTGACGTGAACGCTCAGTACCGTGGCGGAAGTCTTCGTCGGTGACGACGGCGGCCGTACTCTCCGGCGCAGGCGAGCGTGTCTGGGAGGTTGCTGTGACACTGTTGTGTGCGTGTGCGAAGGGAGGGGTCAAGTGGAGGTCAGCGGTGACGAGGGGCGACGACGCTCTGGCGCGCCCGTGGCCATGCTGGTGCACGCGCTGGCGAGGCCGAGGGCGGTGACCACGTGCTGTCCAGGGTGCTGTCGTGTTCTCTCTGACTCACGGTGATGTCTAGCTTGCTCAGCAACGTCAGGGTGATCTGCAGGACATGGTGGAGTGGCTTGGATGGGAGAGGAGAGGAGGTGAGCATGTGGATGTCGTGCCATGCCTCGGCATGGTCAGCTTTTGGTCAAGGTGAGCAAGGTTCAGGGCTGGCAGTGGCTTGGACTGGTGTCCAGAGAGGTGGTGGTGTTACAGAGCAGCAGGGGAGGGCCAGGGTTGGACCAAGTCCAACCAAAAACTCAGCATGGGCACAATGTCAGTCTGTGCACACAAGGTGTTTGTATAAATGGCCGCAAGAAAGTTGTTGTTGAATTTTGGCAAACTTTTTGGTGGATCTCAATCATATAATATTTGAAGTATATTGGTGGTGGTGGTGCTCATTTTGGTGTTGATTTGCAAAGTTTCAAAAAGTGGATCATCTTCTCTTTAATTCAAAGTCTCCACTTGGCAATTGCATTCTGGTCAACCTGGTCAACATTAGGTATGGTGGTCAACATGAAAGTTGTTCACCTTCATATGGTCTTGGATGACATGGTCATAGTTGACCAAGTTTTGTTTGAAGAAAAATAAAAACCAGGGGTTAAAGTGGGGAACATTTTATAATGTGGCCAAATGACCATTAGTGCATGTGAGCTCATATTTCATTCAAATTTGATTTGATTTGAGTTGGTTTGATTCCAAAGGTGTTTATATGTGTTTAGTAACCAAACACAACCAATGGTGCAAGCCATAATGGTCTAGGTTCAAGATTTGTAAAAATGGCCATATCCACATAGGTGTATTGGAAAATCTTCTTATTTTCTTTTTGATTTGGTTTTTCTTGATCCCCTTGATGTGGTTGAGGTTTAATATGATATAAGAAAACAATCCAAGCAATGGAAACAAGTTTGTTGGTCTTTGGCTCAAATTTGTATTTTTGGCCATGTGCACATATGTGCATTTCATCTTTTTATTTTATTTTCTTTACCTATGACCAAAGGTCATGGTTCATGGTTGATTTAGTATTAGTTTGGGTTTAGGAAGGTTTTCAACCATTGTGGCAAGGTAGAGATGCTTAGGTCAAGTTTTTGGAACAATGGCTATGTGTCACATATGCCTCTATGCATAGGTGGCATTTGATTTTTAATTTGACTTTGCTTGTCCCAAATGGTGTTGTTGAGGGTTGATATGTCATATGGAGTTGATCTAACCATTCACCACAAATACTAGGGTCAATATTCTTTATTTCCCAAATTGCTATTTTATTCACATATGCCTCTATGGCATTTTTAGTTTCTTTTTATTTTCTTTGGAAACCACTTGGATTTGGTTTGATAGGTACTAGGTAAGGTGTATGAAGGTTTTCCAAACCTCTAAGCAAAGTAGAAAGGCTTAGGGTAAAGTTTTATAAATATAGCCCTAGGCACATATGCCTCTTTCTTATTTAATTTCCTTTTATTTTAATTTAACTAGGGTGGTGAAAAGAGGGGTGAAGTTTAGGGTTTTGTGGGGTTCACAAAGGTTCACCACCATTTAGCATAAAGAATAAAGGTAGGGTTCAAGATTTACCTATTAGAGCTATATGCCCCCATATATCTTTTATTTTATTTTGGGTTTCTCAAAATAGATCCAAATGATTTTTGGAGAAGATTAGGGTTTAAGGTTTTTCTTATTTGACTTCTTTCTCTTTTATTTTATTGGGTTGGTGACCTTCACTTGATCACTTTAGGGTTTTAGGGTTTAGCACATAAGCATAAAAACACTCATCATGGCAAAACACAAGATTTAAACCAGATCTATATGTATCAATCTTATTTTAATAAAAGTTTTTGTTGGTTCCAAAATTTGGAACTAGGGAAATTCATTTTGTTTGTTTTTGAAATTTTTGGGTTGTTACAAACCCTTCCCCCTTAAACAAATCTCGTCCCGAGATTTTAAGAAAAGTTAGGTTCCTAAGAGAGATTGAGCATTTTATTAACAGGAGGACATACTTGGCATGGTCTGGGGTGCTTCCTGAGCTTCGATGCGATCATGTGGTAGAGACGGCCGTTGTTGTTGTTCTGATTCCTTCTTCCGGCAAAGCGGCGCTGTTGCTGAGCAGGTGCTGCGGTATTGGCGGCAATCCTGGAAAGCTTCTTGGGGCACTCATTGGAGTAGTGACCCACAACTCCACATTCGTAGCAGTTTATAGTTGACTTATCTTTGGGGTTGATGGGAACAGTGTTGCTTCCAGTCTTTGGGGCATTATTGGGGTTGTTATTGTTACCATTGGGGTGGTTGTTGGTGTTGTTGGGGTTGCTGTTGTTGTTTTTGCTGTGGTTGTTGTGGTTGCCACCGGGCTTTGGGGGTCCTCCGTTGTTGTTGGAGTAGTTGGGGCGATAATTCTGAGCAGGGGGCTTGTTGTGTCTTGGGGTGAATCCTCCAGAGGAGTTGTTGCGGTACTTCTGGGTATGGTGGGGTCCACTCTGGTTCATCATCCGGCGCTTGCGGTTCTCGTTGGCTTGATGTAGCTTCCCTTCCATTTGTATGGCTGAGTCCACAAGGGCTTCTAAGTCAGCGAACGGAATGTTCACTAACACAGTTTGCATCTCGTCATGCAGTCCGTTCAGAAATCTCTCCTTCCTCTTCTCATTGGTGTCTGTCTCATCCGGGGCGTACCTTGACAGTGTAAGAAACTTGTCGCGGTATTCCACCACGGACATCCTTCCTTGTTTGAGTTCACGGAACTCGTCTCTCATTTTCTTGATTAGTCCTTGGGGCACATGGTATTTACTAAACTTCAGCTTGAAGTCTTCCCAGTTCATCATTTGTCCAGCATTCATTGCGCGGGCACTTGTCCACCAGGCTCTTGCAGGTCCTGACAGGTAGTGGGTGGCAAACAGTACTTTTTCTGTGGCTTCTACTCCCGCAACTTCTAGGTTGTTCTCCATTGTCTGGAGCCAGTCATCTGCGTCAAGTGGCTCTTCGGTCTTGTTAAACATCGGAGGGTTGGTGTTCTGAAAGTTCTTCAGCTTTGATCCTGGGTGATCATGGTTTCCATGGTCGTTGTTGTTCTGAGCAATCTGCTGCAGTGCAGCTAAGTTGGCTTGTCGTTCAGCTCTCGTGGCTTCGCGATCTTCCATCATCATCTGGAGCATCTGCATCATTGCGTCTTGGTTGCGGTTTGGTGGGGCCATCTGATCATTGGAGTAGATGATAAGATAAGAGGGAAATTTCTATGGTTTGTTTGAGTTAAATTCAAAAAGTTCAAAACTTGAGTAGTGTTGAGGGGGTAAAAACCAACAACACTTTTTCATTCATACCAAGCATCACACATTACAAAGCTAACACACCGTTGGTTTTAAGAACCATTCATCGCTCTACGATACAAGGGGGATCCTGATACAAACTCACACCTACGATAGTGCTTTAATAATACTACTCTTCAGGGGGAATTCTTCGTCTTCACTGTTGAGGTGCTTGGCGAAGGGCGAGGGCGTTGTCCAAATCCCTGCGGGTTTTGTACTGCCTGAAGTCCTGGTGTGCTACATAGGGGTTCATCTCCGTGGGTGGTGGTAGGGTCATCGATCTTCCCATGGAGTCATGTCTTGGGTAGTAGATGAAACGAGTGTTCCGGATCTTGTTCTCATTTTGTCCACACAGACGAGCGATTGCTTCTTGCATAGCTTTGACTAGTCCTTCCTTCCAGGTGTTTCCCGTTACAGAAAACCATATGTTTTCCCATACCGGGGCTCCAAGCTTTCTTCCTAGATCAGCAGACACTTCCCACCGGGGTGATCCTCCCAACTGATTATTGAAGGATGTTCCGAAGAACTCGGGGTACGGGTGTCCTAGATATTCCACTAGTTGCTTCAATTCCTTTTCGAGCCTCAGTTCTCCTCCGTGACCAAGCTGATAGCATTCCCATTGGTATTCCATCTGTGAGCAATTTAAGATGAGTAAGTTAGAGAAGTGATCAAGTGTGCCAAATTTTATGTAGGATTACAAGGAAAAGTAGAGTATGGATCTCTTATTTTGGAAAAGATCTCAAGGATAAGAGTGAGAATAAGTTTTCATAAATATTCACTTCATTGGTTTTGAAACTAAGTTTTTCAGACGTCCATTCTAACTAGGGTCTCCTAAGGTCAACAATGGCTCTGATACCAACTTGTCAACACCCGGATTTTTAAGTCCAGATGCCTATTATGCCATTCCTCGCAATCCCAGGAATATTGTTTTTGCGAGACATAATAGATTGATATCACAACACATCATTCATTACAACACATAATCGTCTTACAACAAAGGATCACATGATCCAGTCTTAATACATCATAGTGGATCTAGAGATCCTATTACAAAACACATAGCGGAAGCGAAGTAGTAGCGGTCGTGGTCCATCTGTTCCACAGGCAACTGTTGACGTCAGGAGTGATCCTAGTTGTCGTAGACGTCCTGCTGTCCATCTTCCTCGTACTGCTGTTCCTCTACATAGTCTGGCCATTTGAATAGCCAGGGACAAAGCCATGAGTACTTTTAAAGTACTCGCAAACTAATACTGATGTAAGCACTATCAACTATAGTAAGGGGGATGCTAAGCTCTAGGTTTATTTGCATAAAGCCAAGTTTATTTCATAAACATTTAGTAAAGATGCTTGAGTCGCTAGACTAACTCCAGTGGGAACATTAGTGTCATTCCCACAACTCTGTTGTAATTCAAGTCAAAGTCACCATTTCAAGTTCAAATCACAAGTCACCCTTCACATGTCACATTTTTGAAAATGGTCTGATGACGGAACAGTATGGCCTTTCCAATCGTCCGTAACCGTGGACGCGGCTATTCGAATAGTTCTACACTCTGCAGAGGTCGTACACTTGTGCCACAACATTTGCAATAATCCGTCAGGGTTAACTGGCCCTGATTTATCACACTCCGTGTGCGGACTACCAACCATAACTTTTCACTTACATACCCTAGTATAGGCACCTCTCCCCATGAGCTTGGCCTCCCAGTGAAGACAGACAGTCAGCCTGGGAACTGCACAGGGCTTGGGCCGGACAATTCACCTCATTCACGTCATATCACATCATTTCTTTTGTAGAGGCAGCCCTCGGCATAACCCCGATGATGCTTGTTTAGAGGGAACCCATACTAAAGCACATAAATTTCTAGTTAAGCCCTTACCCATATCGGGTATTGTGGGGGTACTTTCAAAATTGGAATGGTATCGCATCCGAACCCAACCATCAGTTTTTTTTTTTGTAAAATTCACCAAGTCATTCACAAGTCATATTCTCCTTCAAAATCTTTCAATAGAATGACTCATCATTCCAAGGTTTTCAAAGTCATTTCATGTCGCAAGTTCCCATCTAGAGTAGTCAATTTTATATATTAGCACTAGCAACTAGTCATGAGGGGTGCTATCTAGCTTTCATTGCTCTAGGCTAAATTTGATACTCTTGTAGTATTCTATCTCTAGACCAAAGTTAACTATAAAAGCAAGTTATAATAATCAAAGTAAAAGCTTGTAAGAATAAAACTTGGGATGGGATCCTGAAGCATAAAGTAAATTGGTGAGTGTGCCTTGCTCTAGTAGAGCTTTGCACTTTGCAAGAATATTAGCTTGCAAGAGTATAGCTTGCCAGAATGTTAGCTTGCATTGGTAATAGCTTGCATTGATAATAGCTTGCATTGATAATAGCTTGCCTTGGTTGGAGTAGTGATCAAAGTTCTCTTCCTCTTCAAAGTAGTCCTCCTCCTCCTCGATGTACTCCTCGGTACTAGCGTCTAAATACGAGTATAATACACACAATTACCACACAAAGCCTAAGTACTAGACTAAGCACACACATAAATTACTCCTACTAAGCTATCACTCAACATGCTTATTAGGTGAGTTGATTTAATTCTATTCTTAAGAAAAATAATTTCCTCTCATTATAAATATTACTTTGAGTTTCTATTTAATTCTTGAGAGAAAATAATTTCCTCTCATTAAATAATATTAATATTTAATTTCCTCAATTAATGTCCTATGACCTAGGTTGACCAAAGTCAACCTCTTCATAAGTATCAATTGGGAAGTGATTTAAATGAGGTACACCACCTCATGCCTTTTTAATACTCATGATTAATGATTTAATATCATCAACTAATTTAATATGGGTTTAAAATTGACCATAGTCTATACCCCATATTAACTTAGTTGAGACAAGATTTAAATGAGACCACTACATCTCATAAGATTTAATAAGTAGCTTTGAATAATTTAAATACTACTAGGCAAATGATTGAATATTTTTAAATAAGAACCTACGGATTATTACTACATGTGTCATTAATTCTCATTGAATCCCTTGGAGTAAGTATTTAAGTGAGAGGCTACACCTCATATAGTTTAATACCACATACTAATGATTTAAATGAGGTGTAGCACCTCATACCATTTAATTTTTAACATGGTAAGGATCTAAGATTATCAACAACTCATATGAGACCTAAATGACCAGAGTCTCTAGCTTATTTTGAATTGTTCATGACAAGATTTAAATGAGAGAAAATATTCCCATAAGATTTATTAATAGTTTTGGACAATATCCTTGACTAGAAATAGCCCTAAAGTCCTTTAATTAAACTAGGCCATGATCATTCAAGGTAAGCATGGCATATTTTTGCAGGAACAATTAGTGTAAGTGAAATGTGAATTATAGGAGTTGGAATCAACTCAAAAGCATTTTTGGTTGATTTTTAAGAATTAATCTAAGGCAGAAAAGTCCCTGCATTGTTTATTTTGTCACATTATTTCTATCAATAATCTAGGTTTGAGACCAGTGAGGTTGTTTAGATAATTTCCTCAGCTTTTCAAATATATAAAATTTATTAAATTTGGCCAAGTAGATTTAATTCTATTTAAATTGGAAAATGGATGCAGTAAGCAATTTGCTAATTTCGAAAAATTCAATTTCAAACGCATGGGCCTAGGCGGGAAAGGAAATGGGCCCAATCTGTTTAAATGGTGCAAAGGCCAGCCCACCACGCGTCCAGCACGCGTGGGCTGCCTGGCAGGTGGGGCCCAGCGGTCAGTGGCTCATAACGCCCGAAACGGTACACAGCGGCGTCGTCCGTTCGATCAGAAGCTGATCGCACGGCTGTGGTTCGTCGTCACCGTCGGGGGAGAGGAGCGTGCTGCGCCGGCGAGGTAGGGGGTCGGAGGGCGCTCCAGGCCGCCGGCGGTCGAAGGAGAGGGTCCAGGCGACGTTGTCGATGACGGCGATCCTCCCGGTACAAGTGGCGGTTCCTGGGGCGGCTTCTAGCTTCGTCTCCGTCCGCGGCGGCTCCGCAGCACTCCGGCGAGAAATTGGCTAGCTACGGTGTAAATTGGGAAGAGGGAGAGCTCGAGCAGTGGTTCTGAGATGAGAGAATGAGAGTGGCTTGAAGAATTGAGGCAAGGGTGGCCTCCTTTTATAGTTGTGTGGCGGTGCCGAGGCGCATGGATGAGGTCGACCATGGCGTCGTGGCTACAGGGGCGGAGAGAGCTGGGCGACGATGCAGCAGTGTTGGCGACGTCATGGCGAGCATGGCGCGCGTGATGGCACAGAAAATGGTGCGCTGACTCGAGCGGGCGGGTGACGTGAACGCTCGGTACCGTGGCGGAAGTCTTCGTCGGTGACGACGGCGGCCGTACTCTCGGCGCGTGCGAGCGTGTGCAGGAGGTTCTTTGTGACACCGTTGTGTGCGTGTGCGAAGGAGGGTCAAGTGGAGGTCAGCGGTGACGAGGGCGACGACGCTCTGGCGCGCCCGTGGCCATGCTGGTGCACGCGCTGGCGAGGCCGAGGGCGGTGACCACGTGCTGTCCAGGGTGCTGTCGTGTTCTCTCTGACTCACGGTGATGTCTAGCTTGCTCAGCAACGTCAGGGTGATCTGCAGGACATGGTGGAGTGGCTTGGATGGGAGAGGAGAGGAGGTGAGCATGTGGATGTCGTGCCATGCCTCGGCATGGTCAGCTTTTGGTCAAGGTGAGCAAGGTTCAGGGCTGGCAGTGGCTTGGACTGGTGTCCAGAGAGGTGGTGGTGTTACAGAGCAGCAGGGGAGGGCCAGGGTTGGACCAAGTCCAACCAAAAACTCAGCATGGGCACAATGTCAGTCTGTGCACACAAGGTGTTTGTATAAATGGCCGCAAGAAAGTTGTTGTTGAATTTTGGCAAACTTTTTGGTGGATCTCAATCATATAATATTTGAAGTATATTGGTGGTGGTGGTGCTCATTTTGGTGTTGATTTGCAAAGTTTCAAAAAGTGGATCATCTTCTCTTTAATTCAAAGTCTCCACTTGGCAATTGCATTCTGGTCAACCTGGTCAACATTAGGTATGGTGGTCAACATGAAAGTTGTTCACCTTCATATGGTCTTGGATGACATGGTCATAGTTGACCAAGTTTTGTTTGAAGAAAAATAAAAACCAGGGGTTAAAGTGGGGAACATTTTATAATGTGGCCAAATGACCATTAGTGCATGTGAGCTCATATTTCATTCAAATTTGATTTGATTTGAGTTGGTTTGATTCCAAAGGTGTTTATATGTGTTTAGTAACCAAACACAACCAATGGTGCAAGCCATAATGGTCTAGGTTCAAGATTTGTAAAAATGGCCATATCCACATAGGTGTATTGGAAAATCTTCTTATTTTCTTTTTGATTTGGTTTTTCTTGATCCCCTTGATGTGGTTGAGGTTTAATATGATATAAGAAAACAATCCAAGCAATGGAAACAAGTTTGTTGGTCTTTGGCTCAAATTTGTATTTTTGGCCATGTGCACATATGTGCATTTCATCTTTTTATTTTATTTTCTTTACCTATGACCAAAGGTCATGGTTCATGGTTGATTTAGTATTAGTTTGGGTTTAGGAAGGTTTTCAACCATTGTGGCAAGGTAGAGATGCTTAGGTCAAGTTTTTGGAACAATGGCTATGTGTCACATATGCCTCTATGCATAGGTGGCATTTGATTTTTAATTTGACTTTGCTTGTCCCAAATGGTGTTGTTGAGGGTTGATATGTCATATGGAGTTGATCTAACCATTCACCACAAATACTAGGGTCAATATTCTTTATTTCCCAAATTGCTATTTTATTCACATATGCCTCTATGGCATTTTTAGTTTCTTTTTATTTTCTTTGGAAACCACTTGGATTTGGTTTGATAGGTACTAGGTAAGGTGTATGAAGGTTTTCCAAACCTCTAAGCAAAGTAGAAAGGCTTAGGGTAAAGTTTTATAAATATAGCCCTAGGCACATATGCCTCTTTCTTATTTAATTTCCTTTTATTTTAATTTAACTAGGGTGGTGAAAAGAGGGGTGAAGTTTAGGGTTTTGTGGGGTTCACAAAGGTTCACCACCATTTAGCATAAAGAATAAAGGTAGGGTTCAAGATTTACCTATTAGAGCTATATGCCCCCATATATCTTTTATTTTATTTTGGGTTTCTCAAAATAGATCCAAATGATTTTTGGAGAAGATTAGGGTTTAAGGTTTTTCTTATTTGACTTCTTTCTCTTTTATTTTATTGGGTTGGTGACCTTCACTTGATCACTTTAGGGTTTTAGGGTTTAGCACATAAGCATAAAAACACTCATCATGGCAAAACACAAGATTTAAACCAGATCTATATGTATCAATCTTATTTTAATAAAAGTTTTTGTTGGTTCCAAAATTTGGAACTAGGGAAATTCATTTTGTTTGTTTTTGAAATTTTTGGGTTGTTACAATAACATAGTATTCTCTATCCATCGGATCCCGACAAACACAACATATAGAATTACATATAGATGATCTTGATCATGTTAGGCAGCTCACAAGATCCAACAATGAAGCACAACAAGGAGAAGACGACCATCTAGCTACTGCTATGGACCCATGGTCCAGGGGTGAACTACTCACTCATCACTCCGGAGGCGATCATGGCGATGAAGAGTCCTCCGGGAGATGAATCCCCTCTCCGGCAGGGTGCCGGAGGCGATCTCCTGAATCCCCCGAGATGGGATTCGCGGCGGCGGCGTCTCTGGAAGGTTTTCCGTATCGTGGCTCTCGGTACTGGGGGTTTCGCGACGGAGGCTTTAAGTAGGCGGAAGGGCAACGCGGGGGGCCACACGAGGGCCCCACACCATAGGTCGGCGCGGCCAGGGCCTGGGCCGCGCCGCCCTATGGTGACGGCGCCTCGTGGCCCCACTTCCTTCCCTCTTCGGTCTTCTGGAAGCTCCGTGCAAAAATAGGACCTTGGGCGGTGATTTCGTCCAATTCCGAGAATATTTCCTTACTAGGATTTCTGAAACCAAAAACAGCAGAAAACAAAGAATCGGCTCTTCGGCATCTTGTTAATAGGTTAGTTCCAGAAAATGCATAAATATGACATATAATGTGCATAAAACATGTAGGTATCATCAATAAAGTAGCATGGAACATAAGAAATTATCGATACGTTGGAGACGTATCAGCATCCCTAAGCTTAGTTCTGCTCGTCCCGAGCAGGTAAAACGATAACAAAGATAATTTCTGAAGTGACATGCCATCATAATCTTGATCATACTATTTGTAAACATATGTAATGAATGCAGCGATCAAAACAAAGGTAATGACATGAGTAAACAAGTGAATCATATAGCAAAGACTTTTCATGAATAGTACTTCAAGACAAGCATCAATAAGTCTTGCATAAGAGTTAACTCATAAAGCAATAAATCAAAGTAAAGGTATTGAAGCAACACATAGGAAGATTAAGTTTCAGCGGTTGCTTTCAACTTATAACATGTATATCTCATGGATATTGTCAACATAAAGTAATATAACAAGTGCAATATGCAAGTATGTAGGAATCAATGCACAGTTCACACAAGTGTTTGCTTCTTAAGGTGGAGGGAGATAGGTAAACTGACTCAACAATAAAAGTAAAAGAATGGTCCTTCAAAAAGGAAAGCATCGATTGCTGTATTTGTGCTAGAGCTTTTATTTTGAAAACATGAAACAATTTTGTCAACGGTAGTAATAAAGCATATGAGTTATGTAAATTATATCTTACAAGTTGCAAGCCTCATGCATAGTATACTAATAGTGCCCGCACCTCGTCCTACTTAGCTTGGACTACCGGATCTTTGCATGCCATGTTTCAACCAAGTGTCACAAAGGGGTACCTCCATGCCGCCTGTACAAAGGTCTAAGGAGAATGCTCGCATTTTGGATTTCTCGCTTTTGATTATTCTCAACTTAGACATCCATACCGGGACAACATGGACAACAGATAATTGACTCCTCTTAAATGCATAATCATGTAGCAACAATTATTATTCTCATATGAGATTGAGGATATATGTCCAAAACTGAAACTTCAACCATGATTCATGGCTTTAGTTAGCGGCCCAATGTTCTTCTCTAACAATTTTGCATGCTCCAACCACTAAGGTGATAGATCCTTCAGACAAGACGGACATGCATAGCAACTCACATGATATTCAACAATAGTTGATGGCGTTCCCCAGAAGCATGGTTATCGCACAACAAGCAACTTAATAAAAGATAAAGTGCATAAGTACATATTCAATACTACGATAGTTTTTAAGGCTATTTTGTCCCATGAGCTATATATTGCAAAGGTGAATGATGGAATTTTAAAGGTAGCACTCAAGCAATTTACTTTGGAATGGCGGAGAAATACCATGTAGTAGGTAGGTATGGTGGACACAAATGGCATAGTAGTTGGCTCAAGGATTTTGGATGCATGAGAAGTATTCCCTCTCGATACAAGGTTTAGGCTAGCAAGGTTATTTGAAGCAAACTCAAGGATGAACCGGTGCAGCAAAACTCACATAAAAGACATATTGTAAACATTATAAGACTCTACACCGTCTTCCTTGTTGTTCAAAACTCAATACTAGATATTATCTAGACCTTAGAGAGACCAAATATGCAAATCAGATTTTAGCAAGCTCTATGTATTTCTTCATTAATGGGTGCAAAGCATATGATGCAAGAGCTTAATCATGAGCACAACAATTGCCAAGTATCACATTATCCAAGACATTTTAGAATTACTACATGTAGCATTTTCCAATTCCAATCATATAACAATTTAACGAAGAAGAAACTTCGCCTTGAACATTATGAGTAAAGCCTAAGGACATATTTGTCCATATGCAACAGCGGAGCGTGTCTCTCTCCCACAAAGTGAATGCTAGGATCCATTTTATTCAAACAAAAACAAAAACGAAAACAAACCGACGCTCCAAGTAAAGAACACAAGATGTAACTGAATAAAAATATAGTTTCAGGGGAGGAACCTGATGATGTTGTCGATGAAGAAGGGGATGCCTTGGGCATCCCCAAGCTTAGACGCTTGAGTCTTCTTAAAATATGCAGGGATGAACCACGGGGGCATCCCCAAGCTTAGAGCTTTCACTCCTCTTGATCATAGTATATCATACTCCTCTCTTGACCCTTGAAAACTTCCTTCACACCAAACTTCAAGCAAACTCATTAGAGGGTTAGTGCACAATTAATAATTCACATGTTCAGAGGTGGCACAATCATTCTTTACACTTCTGGACATTGCATAAAGCTACTGGACATTAATGGATCAAAGAAATGAATCCAACATAGCAAAAGAGGCAATGCGAAATAAAAGACAGAATCTGTCAAAAACAAAACAGTCTGTAAAGACGAATTTAAAGCTGGCACCAGACTTGCTCAAATGGAAAAACTCAAAACTAATGAAAGTTGCGTACATATCTTAGGATCACGCTCATAAATTGGCAGATTTTTTCGAATTTTCTACAGAGAACTGTGCCCAGATTCGTGATAGACAGCAATGCTGTTTCTGCGCAGCGATCCCAAATATAACATCAACTTTGACATAGAAACTTTACTTGGCACAAAAACATGATAAGGAGAGGTTGCTACAGTAGTAAACAACTTCCAAGACTCAACAAAACAAAAAATTGCTGTAGTAAAAACATGGGTTGTCTCCCATAAGCACTTTTCTTTAACGCCTTTCAGCTAGGCGCAGAAAGTGCAAATCAAGTAACATCGAGAGTAGAAGTATCAACATCATAACTTGTTCTAATAATAGAATCAAAAGGCAACTTCATTCTCTTTCTAGGAAAGTGTTCCATACCTTTCTTGAGAGGAAATTGATATTTAATATTACCTTCCCTCATATCAATAACAGCACCAACAGTTCGAAGGAAAGGTCTTCCCAACACAATAGGACAAGATGCATTGCATTCAATATCCAAAACAACAAAATCAACGGGGACAAGGTTATTGTTAACCGTAATGCGCACATTATCAATCCTCCCCAAAGGTTTCTTTTTAACATTATCGGCAAGATTAACATCCAAATAACAATTCTTCAATGGTGGCAAGTCAAGCATATCATAAATCTTTTTAGGCATAACAGAAATACTTGCACCAAGATCACATAAAGCATTACATTCAAAGTCATTGAATTTCATTTTAATGATGGGCTCCCAACCATCTTCTAACTTTCTAGGAATATAAGTTTCAAGTTTTAGTTTCTCTTCTCTAGCTTTTATGAGAGCATTTGTAATATGTTTTGTAAAGGCTAAATTTATAGCACTAGCATTAGGACTTTTAGCAAGTTTTTGTAAGAACTTTATAACTTCAGAGATGTGGCAAGCATCAAAATCTAAATCATTATGAGCTACAGCAATGGGATCATTGTTCCCAAGGTTGGAAAAAATTTCAGCAGTTTTATCACAAGCAGTTTCAGCAGTTTTAGCAATTTCAGGCAGTTTTGTGCGCTTTGCACTAGGAGTAGAAACATTGCCAACACCAATTATTTTACCATTGATAGTAGGAGGTGCAGCAACATGTGAAGAATTAACATTACTAGTGGTGGTAATAGTCCAAACTTTAGCTACATTATTCTCTTTAGCTAGTTTTTCATTTTCTTCTCTATGCCACCTAGCACGCAATTCAGCCATTAATCTTATATTCTCATTAATTCTAACTTGGATGGCATTTGCTGTAGTAGTAATCTTATTATCAATATCATTATTAGGCATAACTTTCAATTTTAAAAGAATAACGTCAGAGGCAAGTCTATCAACTCTAGAAGCAATAATATCAATTTTATCAAGCTTTTCCTCAACAGATTTCTTAAAAGCAGTTTGTGTACTAATAAATTCTTTAAGCATAGCTTCAAGACCAGAGGGTACACTCCTATTATTGTTGTAAGAATTCCCATAAGAATTACCATAACCATTACCATTAGCAGAAGGATATGGCCTATAGTTATTACCAGAGTTGTTCCTATAAGCATTGTTGTTGAAATTATTATTTTTAATGAAATTCACATCAACATTTTCTTCTTGAGCAACCAATGAAGCTAAAGGAACATTATTTGGATCAACATTAGATCTACCATTCACAAGCATAGACATAATCACATCAATCTTATCACTCAAGGAAGAGGTTTCTTCAACAGAATTTACCTTCTTACCTTGTGGAGCTCTTTCCGTGTGCCATTCAGAGTAATTTATCATCATATCATCAAGAAGTTTTGTAGCCGCCCCCAAAGTGATGGACATAAAGGTACCTCCAGCAGCTGAATCCAATAAATTCCGCGAAGAAAAATTTAGTCCTGCATAGAAGGTTTGGATGATCATCCAAGTAGTCAGTCCATGGGTTGGGCAATTCTTTACCAAAGTTTTCATTCTCTCCCATGCTTGAGCAACATGTTCAGTATCTAATTGCTTAAAATTCATTATGCTACTTCTCAAAGATATAATTTTAGCGGGAGGATAATATCTACCAATAAAAGCATCCTTACATTTAGTCCATGAATCAATACTATTCTTAGGCAAAGATAGCAACCAATCTTTAGCTCTTCCTCTTAATGAGAAAGGAAACACTTTCAATTTAATAATATCACCATCTACATCCTTATACTTTTGCATTTCACAAAGTTCAACAAAATTATTGAGATGGGCAGCAACATCATCAGAACTAACACCAGAAAATTGATCTCTCATGACTAGGTTTAGTAAAGCAGGTTTAATTTCAAAGAATTCTGCTGTAGTAGCAGGTGGAGCAATAGGTGTGCATAGGAAATCATTATTATTTGCATTTGTGAAGTCACACAACTTAGTATTTTCAGGGGTATTCATTTTAGCAACGGTAAATAAAACAAACTAGATAAAGTAAATGCAAGTAACTAATTTTTTTGTGTTTTTGATATAGTGAGCAAGACAGTAAATAAAGTAAAACTAGCAACTAATTTTTTTGTGTTTTGTTTAGGTGCAGCAAACAAAGTAGTAAATAAAATAAAGCAAGACAAAAACAAAGTAAAGAGATTGAGAAGTGGAGACTCCCCTTGCAGCGTGTCTTGATCTCCCCGGCAACGGCGCCAGAAATTTAGCTTGATACGCGTAGATGCACACGTCCGTTGGGAACCCCAAGTGGAAGGTATGATGCGTATAGAAGCAAGTTTCCCTCAGTATGAAACCAAGGTTTAATCGAACCAGTAGGAGCCAAGAAGCACGTTGAAGGTTGATGGTGGCGAAATGTGATGCGGCGCAACAACAGGGATTCCGGCGCCAACGTGGAATCTGCACAACAAAACCAAAGTACTTTGCCCCAACGAAACAGTGAGGTTGTCAATCTCACCGGCTTGCTGTAACAAAGGATTAAGCGTATCGAGTGGAAGATGATTGTTTGCAAGAAAATAGTAAAACACAATTGCAGTATATTGTATGCTATGTAAAGAATAGGACCGGGGTCCACAGTTCACTAGAGGTGTCTCTCCCACAAGATAAAAGCATGTTGGGTAAACAAATTACAGTCGGGCAATTGACAAATAGAGAAGGGCATAACAATGCATGTACATGATATGATAAATATAGTGAGATTTAATCCGGGCATTACGACAAAGTACATAGACCGCCATCCAACTGCATCTATGCCTAAAAAGTCCACCTTCAGGTTATCATCCGAACCCCATTCAGTATTAAGTTGCTAAGCAACAGACAATTGCATTAAGTATGGTGCGTAATGTAATCGACAACTACATCCTTAGACATAGAATCAATGTTTTATCCCTAGTGGCAACAGCACATCACAACCTTAGAACTTTCATCACACTGTCCCAGGTGTCAATGAAGGCATGAACCCACTATCGAGCATAAATACTCCCTCTTGGAGTTAAGAGTACAAACTTGGCCAGAGCCTCTACTAATAACGGAGAGCATGCAAGATCATAAACAACACATAAACAATAGATTGATAATCACCATAACATAGTATTCTCTATCCATCGGATCCCGACAAACACAACATATAGAATTACATATAGATGATCTTGATCATGTTAGGCAGCTCACAAGATCCAACAATGAAGCACAACAAGGAGAAGACGACCATCTAGCTACTGCTATGGACCCATGGTCCAGGGGTGAACTACTCACTCATCACTCCGGAGGCGATCATGGCGATGAAGAGTCCTCCGGGAGATGAATCCCCTCTCCGGCAGGGTGCCGGAGGCGATCTCCTGAATCCCCCGAGATGGGATTCGCGGCGGCGGCGTCTCTGGAAGGTTTTCCGTATCGTGGCTCTCGGTACTGGGGGTTTCGCGACGGAGGCTTTAAGTAGGCGGAAGGGCAACGCGGGGGGCCACACGAGGGCCCCACACCATAGGTCGGCGCGGCCAGGGCCTGGGCCGCGCCGCCCTATGGTGACGGCGCCTCGTGGCCCCACTTCCTTCCCTCTTCGGTCTTCTGGAAGCTCCGTGCAAAAATAGGACCCTGGGCGGTGATTTCGTCCAATTCCGAGAATATTTCCTTACTAGGATTTCTGAAACCAAAAACAGCAGAAACAAGACAATGGCTCTTCGGCATCTTGTTAATAGGTTAGTTCCAGAAAATGCATAAATATGACATATAATGTGCATAAAACATGTAGGTATCATCAATAAAGTAGCATGGAACATAAGAAATTATCGATACGTTGGAGACGTATCACTTACCAAGGTCCAATTCTTGGAGATAAGGAGGATCAACCCTTACTTGGTGCCAAAGAACCCCCGGCTGTGCTCCAACGACTACTTCTACCATCCAAATCAAGAGAGGATATACAATGAGATCTATGGGACGAAGGAGTTCAATTGTTGCCCCCAATTCTCTATCTCTATGGACAAGCTCCGCTCTAAGCCTGAATACTTTGGAGAGGCACTTGAGATATGCGAGGAGCAAGGACTTATCCCCTTGATGACCTTCACACACAACTACTCCAAGGAGGTGATTTGCCAATTCTATGCAACCGTGGTGTTCCTTGAAGACGAGTTTGGCGTCCGCTCTCTCAAGTGGATGACTAAGGAGCATGTGATGGAGGCCACTTGAGAGGAGTTTGCAAATGGCATTGGTTATCGTCTCCCCGACAATGATATCAACTTCTTTCGGATTCATCTCCAACACAAGACAATGAGCAAGGACAAGATGGTCAAACTCTACCTCCCCGGGCGTGCACTTTAAGGAAGTGCCTTGATACGTCCAAAACGTATCTACTTTCCCGAACACTTTTGCTATTGTTTTGCCTCTAATTTGTGTATTTTGGATACAACTAACACGGACTAACGTTGTTTTCAGCAGAATTGCACTGGTGTCTTGTTTTTGTGCAGAAACTCAACTTTCAGGAAAATCCCCGGAAATAATCGCAATTGGCCTATTTTCACAGAGAACTTACGAGGCCAAAAGGGCGAGCCAGGGGGGCCCACGGCCCCCACACCATAGGCCGGCGTGGCCTGGAGGGGGGCGCGCCGCCCTATGGTGAGGGCGCCTCGGCCGCCCCCCGACGCTCTCCTTTCGACTACTTAACCCTTTCGACCTAAAAACGCCAGGGGGTTCGACCATATTTCCAGAAGACGTCCAGAACTCCGCCGCCATCGTGAAACTCCGTCTCGGGACCAGAAAACTCCGTTCTGGCACTCCGCCGGGACGGGGAATTGGAGGGGATCATCGCCATCATCACCACCGACGCCTCTCCATCAACCATCCATGACTCCCCCATCCATGTGTGAGTAATTCCCCCGCTGTAGGCTGAAGGGGATGGTAGAGATTGGATGAGATTGATCATGTAATAGTCATAAGATTGTTAGGGCATAGTGCCTAGTATCCGTAGTTGGTACTTTTATGATATTGTTTCAACTTGTTATGCTTAATGCTTGTCACTAGTGATGGGGATACGCCCTAGGGGGCCCATCACCCAGCTCACTCGCCAGATGAAGAGATCCCAGGACAGCGCCAGTCGGCGGGCGACTGGGCCAAGCGCCCTGGCGACTGAAGCCAGGAGCGACTAGGATCTGCACCAGGCCCATGAAGAAAGCGTAGCGGCCCAAGCGGCCTTATAACTGTAAACCCTAGGTGGCTTCCTATATAAAGCCACCAGGGGCATCTCATCATACATGTAATCTCTCATTAGATCCAATCTCCCCCTCCGCCTCCGGCGGTTACCACAAAGCAAGTCGCCTAACGCTGGCGACAGTATGATCATAGTGATTTATAGCAGGACGTAGCGATCCTCCACCGAGGGGACGTGAACCTGGGTACATCGTGTGCCGACTCGTTTCCGGAATCTCCAACGCCGCCTTGCTCCATACCTCTCATGTGCTACTCCGTAGCATCTGCCGTGGTCAAAACCTCGACAACTAGGGCCAGAGTGCCATGATCTCAGATCTGAACATGTTATTGATTCATGAAGATATTCATTGTTTTATGATCTTACCTGCAAGTTGTATACACATATTGCTGTCCGGAACCCGAGGCCCCAAAGTGACAGAAATTGGGACAATCGGAGGGGAAGGCGGTGATGTGAGGATCACATGTGTTCACGGAGTGTTAATGCTTTGCTCCGGTACTCTATTAAAAGGAGTACCTTAATTTCCAGTAGTTTCCCTAGAGGCCCGGCTGCCACCGGCTGGTAGGACAAAAGATGTTGTGCAAGTTTCTCATTGCAAGCACGTACGACTATATACGGAACACATGCCTATGGATTGTTTAGTACTTGGATACCGTTTTATTATTATCTGCAAATGCCCTGTCTTGATTGTTACATGAGTTCTCTCATCCATGCAACGCCCGTTCATCCATCTCTGTGCCTACAGTATTTTAATCCTGATGTTTACTATAATCACTACTGCTGTCTTTGTTACACTGCTGCTGTTATTTCACTACTCCTACTGCTATAAAACTGTTGCTACTGATAAACTCTTGCGAGCAAGTCTGTTTCCAGGTGCAGCTGAATTGACAACTCCGCTGTTAAGGCTTACAAATATTCTTTGGCTCCCCTTGTGTCGAATCAATAAATTGGGTTTTACTTCCCTCGAAGACTTTTGCGATCCCCTATACTTGTGGGTCATCAAGACTATTTTCTGGCGCCGTTGCCGGGGACCATAGCTTTATTTGCAAGTTCACCTGAATTGATATTGTTCGCTGCAAGTCCTCCATCATGGGTAAAACTCGCGATGCTAAAGTCGCCATATTACCATCCACTACAAGAAAAGGTACAACTCTGAGTACCTCTGTTGCTCTTGATTCACCATCTGTGATAAGTCAACTTGTTTCACCACCACAAGCTTCACCTGTTGGTATTTCTGCTGAATCTGAAAATTCCTCTGATAATTTTGATGATGCTTCTACTGTGCTTGATAATACTGGTTCATTAGGTCCTTTTCTAGATGCTACAATTGCTAGGTCTAGACAAATTGAAAATACTGAAACTCCTAATGAAAATACTGTTACACCTGTTAATTCACCTGAGTCTCATGATCTTGATGAAGATTATGTGGAACTTGATGATGATTTTATTGATAAATGCAATGCTACTACTAGTACAAGTAACCTTAAAAAGCTTATTGCACAACATGTTGTTAGATATAAACTGTCTCCTGATCCTAAATTTGCCACATCTCCTATAAACATTAAGGATAAAGATTATGATTTTTCTCTTGATTTATCTCATATATCAATTATTGAGAAAACACCTTTCTGTGGTACTGAAAAAGAAAGTGATGTAGAGCACATGAATGAGCTTTCTACTTTAAGTAGCTTGTTTTCTGATGATGTTAAGATGCGTACTTATTTTGTTGCTAAAATTTTCCCTTTCTCATTAAAGGATGATGCTAAGATTTGGTATAATAGTTTGCCTCCTGATTCTATTGATAGTCCAAGTTGTTTGCTTGATGTTTTCTTTCGAAAATATTTTCCTGCTAGTGCTCAACATATTGCTCTGCAGAGAATTTATAGTTTTGATCAAGAAGATGGAGAGAAATTGCCTGAAGCTTGGGCAAGGTTTTGCTCTCTTATTAGAGCTCGAACTGGACATGAATTGGAAAAGCATGATTTACTTGATATATTTTACAGTGGACTAACCATTGAGTCTAGGGCATACCTGGATAGTTGTGCTGATTGTGTTTTCAGGAAAAGAACTCCGGACGAAGCTGAAGAATTATTGGCTAGAATAAGCCAAAATCATGATGATTGGACTACACCTGAACCAACCCCAACACCAGTATTGAAGAAGAGGGGTATGATTGAATTAAATGATGAAGATATGAGGGAAGCCAAGAAATCTCTTATGGAGAAAGGTATTAAATCTGAAGATGTGAAGAATTTACCTCCTATAGAAGACCCATGTAAGATAATTCCCCCTCCATCCACGATTGAGATACATTCCCTTCAACGCTTTGATAAAGGAGATATTCCTTACTCAAAACCTCCTGATCAATGTTTAGATGAATTTGATAATTATGTTGTTAAGCAAAATAACTTTAATATGAGAGTAGAGAATCATCTAATGGAAAATTCTCAAGCTATTAGTAAATTGCATGATATTGTGGAGAGAACCTCCAATGATGTTAAGATGCTTGTTAAACATTTTCATATGATTCAAACTCAAATTGATCAACTTACTAAAGTGCAAAATGACTTGTTAAAAAATACTCATGAAGAAAAACATGCTTATGAAGTAACAACTAGAGGTGGTGTTTCTACCCGGGATCCTCTATATCCTGAAGGGCATCCCAAAAGAATTGAACAAGATTCTCAACGAACTAAAGAAACTAGTGATCCTTCTAAGAAAAAGAAGAAGAAACATAAAACTGTTGTAGAATCCTCTGAACCTGTTAATGATCCTAATAGTATTTCTATTTCTGATGCTGAAACTGAAAGTGGTAATGAACATGATAAAGATAATGATAAGAATGATGCTCCTGATAAAGAAGAGATTGAAAAAGAACCTAAAAAGCATGCTAAAAATAAAAAGTACACTAAAGAAGATTTTATTGCTAAGAAACATGGTAATGAAAGAGAACCTTGGGTTCAAAAGCAAATGCCTTTTCCTGCTAAGAAACTAAAATCAAAGGAGGAGGAACATTATAATAAATTTTGTGATTGGATGAAACCTTTATTTTTGCAAATCCCTTTAACTGATGCTATTAAATTGCCTCCTTATTCAAAGTATATGAAAGATATTGTCTCTAACAAAAGGAAAATTCCAAATGAGGAGATTTCCACTATGCTCGTTAATTACTCTTTCAATGGCAAGGTTCCAAAGAAGCTGGGAGACCCAGGTATACCAACTATCCCTTGTTCCAGCAAGAATAATTATGTTAGAACTGCTCTATGTGATTTGGGAGCAGGAGTTAGTGTGATGCCTTTTTCTCTTTACAAGACACTTGATTTAGATAAGTTGATACCAACTGATATATCTTTGCAAATGGCTGATAAATCTACTGTTGTTCCTGTTGGTGTATGTGAAGATGTTCCTGTTCAAGTTACTCAAAATTGCTTGATATTAACTGATTTTGTTGTGTTGGAAATGCCTGAAGATGATAATATGTCTATTATTCTTGGAAGACCCTTTCTTAATACTGCAGGGGCTGTTATTGATTGCAATAAAGGAAAAGTCACTTTCAATGTTGATGATAAGGAACATACTGTCTATTTTCCCAAGAGGATTGATAAAGTATATGGAGTTAATACAATTTTTAATTTGAGAACTATCAAGGTGGGAACTATTGATTGTCCAATATATGAGCCTAAAGAAGAATATCAAACTCTTGTGATTGGATCCATATCAATTCAATATAAGGTAACATGATTGATTTGAGGTTTATTTCTTCTTATGTCATGTAAAATTTATTTGGTAGCAAGACTTGATCAACCTTGTTAACAAGTATATTTTAAATGCATAGAAGAGCTAAACAACATTTCTCTCCTTCTCCACTTGTTTTACTTGCTGTAGTACTATTTGTTTTGCAAGATACTTTAGTTGTTTAAAATTTTGTAAATCATTTTCCTGCGCTGTAATAATAACTTTAACACCCAGAAATGTGCATTTTTCGAAGTTCTCAAAAATTTACAAAAATTATACCGTTGGTCTTATTTTTCGAAGAGCTACCTGGGAGCACCTGGGGATGACCAGTGGGGCACCCCAGGGCTGCCCCCCATGTGCCGGCGCGGACAAGGAGGGGGGCGCGCCACCCTGTGGTGTGGGCCCCTCCTTGCCCCACTAACTCATCTCTTCCTCCCATTCTACTCTCTCTCTCCCGAAAAAACTCGTACCAGCTTTCTCTCACTCGCGTTTTTGCTCAAGAGCTCAGGATTTTTCGATCTCTTTGCTCAGCCCAGATTTCTGTCTGAAATTTGGCACATTTGCTCTCCGAAAAGGAAAATGGACAACCACAACTTTGGAGAGGTGTTCGAAAGAGAGACGACAAGCACGGGGAGGCCCTCAAGGGCAGCCACTCGAATTAGACGGTCCTATAATGAGGATGTCATTGCACCGAGCTTCGAAGTTGAAGAGGATAATGGAGTTCCTAATGCTTCATCATTTCCATGCTATGACTTTTTGTGTAATGCAGGGTTGCTTGATGATTTCTTATTCCTCATCAACAATGTGGGCTTATCTACCTATATGGAAGATGAGAGGAGTCAATACTACATGCTAACTAAAATCTTTGTTGAAAGCTTTAAGTTCAACAACACACACTTCACACCATCAGTTACATTTAGGATTTATGATAATCCTATTACTATGAAGTTGAAGGATTTTTGTATTGCATTGGATATTGCTCCTGTAGGTACAGCGAAGAAGATCGAGAAAAGCCCCAAGGCTTTGACGGAGCTCTATCGGGAAGTTACCAATGATGATAGCCGCACCATTCAGCGCGGCAAGATAAGAAACATTCAACTTCCCGCCATTAGATATTTCGCTTACTATCTTGCTACTAGCATTCTTGGTAGGGAGAACACTAGCAACATTTCTAGTTATCATCTTGCTTTTCTAGTTGCTGCATTGACTGGTAACACACCTTATCATCTTGGTGCTCTTATTGCTCGTCGCCTATCTACTAGGGGACCTATCTATGGAGGAATTATTGCGTCGCGTATTTTGGCACATCTAGATCTTCCTCTTGATCCTACTGATGAGAAATTAACTCCTATAAGGCTTGATATTGCTGCTATGAAGAGTCACCAATTTGTCACAACTGACCCTAGTTTAGAAAATATTGTCTATAAAATGTTGTTTATTGACGGGGATGAGAGGGAAATCCCCTTGCCGCAGGCCGATTTGTTCAGTGTTCACAGGAAACCGTGGTCGCGCTCCAAGGAGGAGGTGGATGAGCAGCTGAGGATACATGGTTTCCACCAGCAGCATGACTCCGAGGACGCCGAGCCCTCCTACGGGTACACCGTCACGTATCCTGGTGCGTCTTCCAGCACATACCCGGAACAGGATCCTTCTTCGTCATACTACGGAGGTGCCACTTCGTGGGGACCGTGGGATTGACCTCCACTTAGGCCAAAAGCCTAAGCTGAGGGGAGGTATGCCGGCATCACTCATTCATTGCATATTACAATTTCCGGATACTTGTATATACTTGTTTAGCTTCTTAAGGTGGTCTCTAATATGAGGAAGATGATATTTGGGGAAGTGCTGTCTAAAAAACAGATTCTGGGCTGTTACTAAAAAAATTCCTGTGCGCAGCCAGAACGTTATTTTGAGCTGCCAATTTTTGTGCATGTTCCCCAGGTTGTTATCTAACTTTCATTAGTTGAACACTTTTCGAGTTGAGCAGCAGAAGATTTTCCTAAAAAATGATTACTGTACTGCTGTCAAGTTTTGGCAGTTCTGCCGCTTTGTTTTTCTGTGTTTCTTTTAGTTTTCATTCTTTTGTTTTTTGCTTTGTTTCTTTCCTAAAACACAAAAAGACCAAAAATATTTCTGTTGTTTCTCTTCACCATTTGTTTATTTGGTTCTTTGTTCCTATTTTACTTTATTTGCTATCGTTAGTTTGCTATGAGAAAATCCAAAAAGATTTTGCTTTGTTTGCTTGTTTCCTTTTGTTCTTGTCTCTAACCCGAAAACACCAAAAATATTTGTTGTTCTTCTTTGGTTTTGTAAAGTTCATTAGGGAGTTCAGCGGTCTCCGGTGGTTGGAGCTTGGTTTTCATTCCATATTATTATTCAAGCCACACAAGTGAAAGGCAATAATGACGATCTACGGCAACTCGACTGTGGTGAGAGGCTGGTATGAACTCTATTTGTTTTCATTTTTGTACATATACTCATCCATATGAGCATGCTTAGTTGGTTCCTGTGAGGTATATGTCATTTAATGAAAGTCTAGTAGTTCATGATCTCTCATGTTTAGTTTCAATTTATTAATAATGAGTAGCATGTCATGAATATCTGCTTGCATTGTTTTATTCATAGATAAGTATGACATTGTGGTATCCTCCTCTGAATAATTCACTTGAATCAACTTGGCACATGCTCACGCATGCATATGACTAAACAAAAGTCAATTAAGCCTCGATGATTTACTTTGCTTCAGAGTTCTTGTATCACTTTTATGCCTTCGTTAATTTTATTTTGTCGCAAGCATGATTATGACAGTTATTGCTCTCTTGATTGTCGCTTCCCAGTCTATTGCTAGCCTTCACTTGTACTGAGTGGGAACGCTGCTCATGCTTCCAAATACCTTAAAACCAAGTTATTCCAAAGTGTCCACCATAAATACCTATGCATGGCATTTCAAACCATTCCAAGTAAATTCTCATGTGCTACCTTTAAACCTTCAAAATACTTCTCAATTTGTGTCGATGTTTTATAGCTCATGAGGAAGTATGTGGTGTTTTATCTTTCACCCTTGTCATTTACTCCTGGCAGACTTTCACCAATGGACTAGTGGCACATCCGCTTATCCAATAATTTTGCAAAAAGAGCTGGCAACGGGGTTCCCAGCCCCAATTAATTAACCTTCATTAATAATTCTCTTCATGTGTTTTGCCCTGATTTATCAGTAAGCAACTTAACCTGCAAATAGATACTCCCCCATGGTATGTGAATGTTGGAAGGCACCCGAGGATTCGGTTAGCCATGGCTTGTGTAAGCAAAGGTTGGGGGGAGTGTCATCCATAATGAAACTAAAATGCATGTGTAAACAAAAGAGAAGAGGGATGATCTACCTTGCTGGTAGAGATAACGTCCTTCATGGGAGCCGCTCTTGAGAGTCTGGTTGGCGAGGTAGTTAGAGTACCCACTATCATTCGTTGACAACAACAAACACCTCTCAAAACAATTTTACTTCTGTCTTTGAAAAAATGAAAAGCTCTAGCACATGTTAATCCCCGCTTCCCTCTACGAAGGGTCAATCTTTTACTTTTATGTTGAGTCACCATCCTTTCTTTGAGCACCTTCTTGAGAGCATAACTGTCATTCTTAGTATAATATGCTTGTCCCAAAATATGATCAGTTGTGGTATAACTTTGATGCTTTTATCTTTGATAATCTTTACTTCTAGTCTTTCCATGAACTTCAGAGGTGCCTGGGCATTTATGTTTTGCTGTACAAATACTGGCAAGCGAGATACCACTTTATCATATCTTTCTATGAACATTGCAATCCTGCTTATGGAAGTGTTTCATGATGCTTGTTATTAGTTTGTTGGTATCTCTTTCATGATTGACACAACTATTAGATGACTTTATTTGCATCTATCTTGTTATGAATTGCCTAAGTACTTGTCCATATCATGAGAATATTTACATCATATGAGCAAATGTGTTCGTGAAAGTTCTTTTATCGCACTCAGTTGTTAACAGAATTGCTTGAGGACAAGCAATAAGCTAAGCTTGGGGGGAGTTGATACGTCCAAAACGTATCTACTTTCCCGAACACTTTTGCTATTGTTTTGCCTCTAATTTGTGTATTTTGGATACAACTAACACGGACTAACGCTGTTTTCAGCAGAATTGCACTGGTGTCTTGTTTTTGTGCAGAAACTCAACTTTCAGGAAAATCCCCGGAAATAATCGCAATGGGCCTATTTTCACATAGAACTTACGAGACCAAAAGGGCGAGCCAGGGGGGCCCACGGCCCCCACACCATAGGCCGGCGCGGCCTGGAGGGGGGCGCGCCGCCCTATGGTGAGGGCGCCTCGGCCGCCCCCCGACGCTCTCCTTTCGACTACTTAACCCTTTCGACCTAAAAACGCCAGGGGGTTCGACCATATTTCCAGAAGACGTCCAGAACTCTGCCGCCATCGCGAAACTCCGTCTCGGGACCAGAAAACTCCGTTCTGGCACTCCGCCGGGACGGGGAATTGGAGGGGATCATCGCCATCATCACCACCGACGCCTCTCCATCAACCATCCATGACTCCCCCATCCATGTGTGAGTAATTCCCCCGCTGTAGGTGATACGTCTCAAACGTATCTATAATTTCTTATGTTCCATGCTACTTTTATGACAATACTTGAATGTTTTATACATACTTTACAGCATTATTATACATTTTCTGGCACTAACCTATTAACAAGATGCCGAAGTGCCAGTTGCTGTTTTCTGCTGTTTTTGGTTTCAGAAATCCTAGTAAGGAAATATTCTCGGAATTGGACGAAATCAACGCCCAGGGTCCTATTTTTCCACGAAGCTTCCAGAAGACCAGAGGGATAACAAAGTGGGGCCACGAGGCGGCCAGACAACAGGGCGGCGCGGCCCAGGCCCTGGCCGCGCGGCCCTGTGGTCTGGGCCCCTCGCGTCGCCCCCTGACCTACCCTTCCGCCTACATATACCCTTCGTCGCGAATACCCCTGTACCGAGAGCCACGATACGGAAAACCTTCCAGAGACGCCGCCGTCGCGAATCCCATCTCGGGGGATTCAGGAGATCGCCTCCGGCACCCTGCCGGAGAGGGGAATCATCACCGGAGGGGCTCTACATCATCATGCCCGCCTCCGAATTGATGCGTGAGTAGTTCATCCTTGGACTATGGGTCCATAGCAGTAGCTAGATGGTTGTCTTCTCCGCTTGTGCTATCATTGTTTAGATCTTGTGAGCTGCCTAACATGATCAAGATCATCTATTTGTAATGCTACATGTTGTGTTTGGTGGGATCCGATGAATCTAGAATACTATGTTAAGTTGATTATCAATCTATCATATATGTGTTGTTTATGTTCTTGCATGCTCTCCGTTGCTAGTAGAGGCTCTGGCCAAGTTGATACTTGTAACTCCAAGAGGGCGTAATTATGCTCGATAGTGGGTTCATGCCTCCATTGAATCTGGGACAGTGACAGAAAGTTCTAAGATTGTGGATGTGATGTTGCTACTAGGGATAAAACATTGATGCTTTGTCTAAGGATATTTGTGTTGATTACATTACGCACCATACTTAATGCAATTATCTGTTGTTTACAACTTAATACTGGAGGGGGTTCGGATGATAACCCGAAGGTGGATTATTTAGGCATAGATGCATGCTGGGTAGCGGTCTATGTACTTTGTCGTAATGCCCTGATTAAATCACATAGTAATCATCGTTGATATGTATTGAATCTTGATTTGTCAATTGCCCACCTGTAATTTGTTCACCCAGCATGTTAGTTATCTTATTGGAGAGACACCACTAGTGAACTGTGGACCCCGGTCCGTTCTTTTACATCTGAATACATTCTACTGCAATCATTGTTCTTTACTGTTCTTTGCAAACAAACACCATCTTCCACTCGATACGCTTAATCCTTTGTTTTCAGCAAGCCGGTGAGATTGACAACCTGATGACCCACAAGTATAGGGGGTGTATCGTAGTACTTTCGATAAATAAGAGTGTCGAACCCAACGAGGAGCAGAAGGTGTTGACAAGCAGTTTCGATGAAGGATTCACTGTAAATGCTCACAGACAAGTATTCAGGGGGTTTTGATATTGCAGACAAATAAAGTACAAATAAATAAAATGCTAGAGAAATAATTGCAGCGAGTGGCCCAATCCTTTTTAGCACAAAGGACAAGTCGGTTTGTTTACTTATGATGACCAAACGTTCTCGAGGACACACGGGGATTTTAGTCTAGTGCTTTCGCTTCATGTAGCTAAATAATCTTCATTGTTTTGATAAGTGTTGTGTGGGTGAACCTATGCTAATGCACCGCCCTTCCTAGGACTAATACATACTTGTGATTATACCCCTTGCAAGCATCCGCAACTACAAGAAAGTAATTAAGATAAATCTAACCACAGCCTTAAACTCTGAGATCCTGCGATCCCTCTTGCATCGATATACTAACGGGGGCTTAGGTTTCTGTCACTCCGGCAACCCCGCAATTAGCAACCGAATACAAGATGCACTCCCCTAGGCCCATAAATGGTGAAGTGTCGTGTAGTCGACGTTCACACGACACCACTAGAAGAATGACACCACAACTTAAATATCATAACATTGAATATTACTCAACCATAATTCACTACTAGCATTTAGACTTCACCCATGTCCTCAAGAACTAAACGAACTACTCACGAGACATCATATGGAATACAATCAGAGGTGATATGATGATGAATAACAATCTGAACATAAACCTTGGTTCAATGGTTTCACTCAATAGCATCTACAACAAGTATAGAATAACACCGGGAGAGTTTCCCCTATCAAACAATCAAGATTTAACCCGAATTGCTACAGCGGTGACGAGGTGCAGCGGTGGTGATGGCGGTGTAGATGGTGGAGATGATGATGATGATGATGGAGATGATGTCCCGCTCGATGACGATGGCGATGGCGTCGATTTCCCCCTCCGGGAGGGAATTTCCCCGGCGGATTCCTGCCCGCCGGAGAGCTCTTTTCTCTCTGGTGTTCTCCGCCCCGCAGAGGCGGCTGTAACCCTTCGTGAGGTCCTCTCTGTGGCTTAGGTTTTCGGGACGAAGGAGTACGCGAAGAAAAGGAGGCGAAAGGGGCTGTGGGGCCCCCAGACCACAGGGTGGCGCGGCCAGGCCCTGGGCCGCGCCGCCCTAGGGTCTGGGCCCACAGTGGCTCCTCTCTGCTCCCCCTTCTGGCTCCCTCCATCATCTGGAAAAATAGGAATTTACGTGAAATTCCCTTCCACAGTTGATCTTCCGAAATATTGCGTTCTGACGGTGCTTTTTCCAGCAGAATCCTGGCTCCGGTGCTTGATCCTCCCATGATGATGAAACATACAAAATAGATGAAATAACATAAGTATTGTGTCCCAATATGAAATAGGGATTTCTATTTTCGTGCCCTCAGTTCCTTAGTTGTACTCAGTTTTCCCCAGCTCCTTAGTTTTTCCTCAGTTTTACCCCCAAACGTTTGTCTGAAACCCGCAGAAGCAACTCAGACGGCAGGATTCCCGTTTAGTTGACCGTTCTGTCACGTGTGGGGCCGCGTCGTGTGGGGCCGCGTCGTGTGGGCCCGCGTCGCGTGGGGCTGGTAGAAAGGGACCGCGTGGGACAGGACGAGAAGCGTTTGGTTGCACGTGAGCAGGAGCTGGGTTCTGTCTCTCTCGGCCCCAAATTGGCATTATTTAGTGCACCTTTTTCCCCTCTTTCTCTCTGTCCTTTTCACCAAATTAGTATAAAATCTAGAGAAGCTTGCATTTCTGACTTTCTTCAATTATTTGTGCCTTTTGGCCCTCGTTGTTTGCCCAATATGGCAGCAAATCTAGTACTCCCTCTGGTCCATATGTATGTAGTTAAATCTAGAAGCAAATCTCCAGGATAATGTACGATAAATTCACAGTCATAGTAAATCAAGAAAACTAAGTACGGCCAACAAAATATAGTAGACTAGGGATAGATAATCCCTAGATAATATGGATAGATAATAGGCTGCATACACAGCAGCCAACATAGTAACAGGTTCTTCACAGCACCATCATATTAACATAACAACAAGGGATCCCTAGCTAACAACAAAGGGATCCCAACAACAAACTAGGAGGCAGCAGCAGCAGCACACGTCCAGGGACTCCGCCTACCCCATCTGGCTCTGCCTCCACTTGTTGCTCTTGCTCCCCTTGGGAGCCTTGGGCTTGAGCGGAGGCATGCGGCCGGCGGAGATCTCCACCCGCTGCAAGCTGCGGAGGTGCATGCCGAGCGCCCTGTGCTTGGCGCGGAAGGAGTGGACGTTCACCGTCGTGCCGACGTTGGGGAAGGTGTTGCTGATGTTCTCGGCATGCGTGACGAGGCGATTGAAGTCCGTGGCGCCGAGTCTCCCGGTGCAGAAGGGGCACCTGTACACCTCCTTGGCGAAGTAGGAGATGTACTGGCCGACCTGCAGCCTCCGCAGGACCTGGCGAGTCTTGACGTCCTCCTCCTCTTCGTCGCTGCCGACGTCGCTGCCAGACATCTGATCCATATCAAACAGAAACTAGTGAATGAGTTGCAACGATGACTAACGTACATGATAACAAAGTTAAGAAAAACAGAGTCAGCCTCAGTTAGAGTGGACATGATTATATATCTACAGGGAAGGTGTTAGCGAACTAAAGCTCATGCACAACAGATTTGTACACAGCAATGGTTCGCTGAACCCTCCCTGTAAAAATTTGTGCCCAACCATTCATCATAGGCAAAGAAACAGATTCTAGATCTGAACTAGATCTAAACTTGAACACATTCGAGATTATTTGCAAAATTAAACGGTTGATATCTTTTGATTAGTGCATAAAATAACTGATTGAGATCCCATGATTACTTGCATAAATTAACTGATTGAGATCCAATATTACTTGCATAAATTAACCGAACAGCCGAACCCCAAATCTTAAACGAAATCAAGAAGTGATCAAAACAAAATGGAATAAAATCGGCGCAAATATTAGCCCAATACTCATCCATCTACAGATCCATCTACACCAGCAAAAATAGGGTTCAAAAAGGAATGGGGAACAAAAAAGGAAGCAAACCGTAGTTACCTCGTTCCATGGGTCCTCCAGGGAGGTGTCGTAGGGGTTCGGGGGCGGGACGTACGGCACGGGGTCGTAGGGGTCGACCCATCCCGCCGGGATCTGACTGCCACCGGCGGCAGCAGCGTCCGATGCACCGGCGGCGGCGGCGGCGGCGGAGGCGTCGTCGTCCGTATAGGGGACGGCGCCGAAGATGGAGGCGTCGCGCTTTGCGCCCACCTCGACGATGGGATTGGCATTCTCCTTGTCCATCTCTACGGCGGAGGAAGAGGAAGAGGGAGAGGGAGAGGGTTTTTTGCTTTGGAGAAGATGATGGGACGTGAGAGAGTTGGCGATGCGTGAGCGAGTGAGAGTGACAGAGAGAGTGCGAGGAGGCGTCTATAAAGGCGAGGGTGGTTAATGCGACCCGCGTCCCTACGCGTGCACCGGTGCACGTACGCACGTCTTGGACTTACGCAACGCGACACGCGTCCACGATTGCACGTCTCGACTTCTCCACCGCGACCCGCGTCTACGCGTCAACAATTGCACGTGTCCTCGAGTCTAACCACTGGAAATTTAGATATACTCAGGTATACCCTCGAGTCTTATACTAGCATTTTTTGTGTGCTCAATTTTCCCCTCGAGTGCTAATGCGGCTAGTGCAATATACTCAGTTTTACCCTCAAGTGGCTGGTCAACAGAGAGTCAACAAATGGGATTAACTAGTTAAATGAGTCATTTAATGTGCAAAAAAATCCTAAAAAGAGTGGCACTTACTCATGGAGTCTTTACCACAAATTGCCACTTCTCAAATCATAGATAAATCATAGATAAATCAAGTTTTACCACAAATTGCCACTTCTCAAATCACCTAGTAGCTATGAAGGTGCATGGTTTTCCACAACAAGCCCTTCCCAAAACAGCTTCCCCCAAATCATACTTTGTCTAAATGAGGCCACAATTCTCACACTGATGTATATTGGTATTGCAAATAGTTTGAGGTAGGCCAAGATGGGTTTCATTGTACAAAACACACATTTTCCATTTTTCAAATCTCAAATTTGAATCCCTTAGTCTGTTTACTACTCAGGTGCCCTTGGTTTCTTGATAGTACTCAGTTTTGCCCTCTCTCTTCACAAATTCTCGCAGACGTGCATCATCGCCCTGATTGGTCTAGCCCATGTCACGCGGATCGTGCCCGCCGACCGTTGATCGTATGATATAGGGAACGGGCAGGATAACCCCTCTCTCTCTCTGTTGGCGGTTAATTAGCTTCCACCCTCTAAGTATGCTGAAGGGCGGTTTTCTGTATTATTTTTCACGCGCTAAAAATTATAAACTATTTTAGGCGTTACTTTTCACGCAAAAAAATGATAAACCATCAACAATTTGTTGTAGCCATTACTTTTCACGCAAAAAAATGATAAACCATCACCGATTTGTTGTTGCCATTACTTTTCACGCAAAAAAATGATAAACCATCAACAATTTGTTGTAGCCATTACTTTTCACGCAAAAAAAATGATAAACCATCACCGATTTGTTGTTGCCATTACTTTTCACGCAAAAAAAAATGATAAACCATCACCGATTTGTTGTTGCCATTACTTTTCACGCAAAAAAAAATGATAAACCATCACCGATTTGTTGTTGCCATTACTTTTCACGCAAAAAAAAATGATAAACCATCACCGATTTGTTGTTGCCATTACTTTTCACGCAAAAAAATGATAAACCATCAACAATTTGTTGTAGCCATTACTTTTCACGCAAAAAAAATGATAAACCATCACCGATTTGTTGTTGCCATTACTTTTCACGCAAAAAAATGATAAACCATCAACAATTTGTTGTAGCCATTACTTTTCACGCAAAAAAAATGATAAACCATCACCGATTTGTTGTTGCCATTACTTTTCACGCAAAAAAAAATGATAAACCATCACCTAATTTGTTACAAAAGCTGGTTTCAGTGAGACCTAACCAAGTTTGGCATACATGATGGCATACCTATAACAACAAGGAATATCTAAAAGGGAAAGTTTCAGAAAATTTGAAATTTAGGGTGAAATGATGCCATACATGATGCTGTTTTTCGAGGTTTTGACCTGAAAATCAATTGGGTATTATAAAGGGAAATAAAAAGTTCGAAAAATGTAAAAACGAAACAATCTATCTATCTATGTATAGAAGATCAGCTGTATGAAATTTGAGGTTATTTAGAGAAGGTAGAAAAAATCACCTTGTTAGAAAAGCTGGTTTCAGCGAGACGAAACGGCATGCGCTTAAGCAAAGTGATTTTTTCGAACATCTCCAAATGACCACAAATTTTCCATACATGATGCCATACGTGTAACAACAAGGAACCCTATCTAAAAAGTGTCAAAAAAGTTTGCCCAACCGTATAGCTCTATCAAAAAGAACCTCACCATGGCGCTAGTATAATTTTGGGATAGTTACAAACTTTCGTTACCTAACCTTCAACATGAAACTTGTTTCAAATTCATTTTGGCCTACGAGAAACAAATCCCAACTTGATTCGAGCACCACAGACTCCAAACGATGCCGATGCCGATATCGGCATGGTCAGAACGGCTATGCTCGCCGCCACTGCTAGGTCAACGTCGGGATGCACCCTCAATCCCGTCCCCTCATTCGATCAACGACACACCGAGAGATACCGCCGAGGCCAATGCCGAACGTACATGCTGATGCCAATGCCGAACATGCATGCACGCCGCTGTGGGCACGGCCACGCCGACCCGCTATGCTGGACGCCACAGACCGCCGCGAGGTCTTTCCCTTCGCCACCACACTCTCCTAGCACCCACCTATACACGCCAGAAAGGAGAGACACTAGTTTTCTCTACATTGCTCGTGTTCGTGTCCGACACGGTCAGTCAAAGTTTTGACGTAGTCTTCGATGTCGTCGACCATTTCTTCTCTTCTTTGCATGGTTAAACGCGTCTAGTTCATATCTATCTAATGCGTCTGGTCTCGCCTCATGCAGTTCATTGTGGACGTCGATCTCATCTCGGCACCCCGCATGCCACCTCCTCCGTGCCATCGCTGTAGAGCTCCATTTAAAAATCTAATCCTACCCGTGTATTGCCCCTTGTATCAGCGTCATGGCCCCACTTGTCATTCGATATACCGAAGCCCCACTCGTTCGCGTTTTGGTCAGGGATACAGCGATGCTTACGGTCAAACAAAGATGGATGGTCTGACGTGTCTTTGCGGGCTCTACGTGGCCCCACTAGTCAGAAGATAACGGTCAACCGTCGGGCAACTGGCCGTTACATCACGTGTGATGGTTTCAGACAAAAGTTTGGGTAAAACTGAGGAAAAACTAAGGAGCTGGGGAAAACTGAGTACAACTAAGGAACCGAGGGCACGAAAATAGAAATCCCTATGAAATATATCAATGAATAACAGCAAATTATGATACAAAATAGTGATGCAAATTGGACGTATCAACTCCCCCCAAGCTTAGACCTCGCTTGTCCCCAAGCGAAACTGAGCTCGATAAACAAGACCACATGTTTATGGAGTGAAGAGTCGATAAATAAAATACGGACAAGAAGCATCATATTCATTCACACAAGACATTCTAGTAAACAACTTCCTCATATAACTCATCTTGAAATAGGTAAAGAGAAATCACAAGTAAAGGTGCATAAGAAATCATAGCTGGTGATGGCAAACTTTGTTCTTGGTCAGAGAACTGCTAACGGATTGTACTTCTAAGCAAAGCTTTCATATTAGATTTTATAGCTGAGCTTTCATATTCAAGCATAACAATCTCTTCATAATCATTGATGGCTTCAAAGTCATATTCATTCAGATAAAATTGGTACTAAACAAGAAAGTATAAAAGACATGATTAACTGAATCATAGCATAAATGATTGGTTCACAACAACTCAATTGCTTGCTTAAGATAGAGGGAAATAGGTTTACTGACTCAACATAAAAGTAAAAGATAGGCCCTTCGCAGAGGGAAGCAGGGATTAAATCATGTGCTAGAGCTTTTCAAGTTTTGAAATCATATAAAGAGCATAAAAGTAAGATTTTGAGCGGTGTTTGTTGTTGTCAACGAATGGTAGCGGGCACTCTAACCCCCTTGCCAAACGAACCTTTCAAGAGCGGCTCCCATGAGGGACGGCATCTCTACCAGCAAGGTAGATCATCCCCCTTCTCTTTTGTTTACACATGTATTTTAGTTTTATTAAAGATGACACTCCCCCCAACCTTGGCTTTCTCAATCCATGGCTAACCGAATCCTCGGGTGCCTTCCAACATTCACATTCCATGGAGGAGTGTCTATTGCAAAATTAAGTTGCTTACTGATAAATCAGAGCAAAACATGTGAAGAGAATTATTAATGAAAGTTATTAATTGGGGCTGGGAACCCCGTTGCCAGCTCTTATTGCAAAATTATTGGATAAGCGGATGTGCCGCTAGTCCATTGGTGAAAGTCCGCCCAACAAGATTGAAAGATAAAACACCACATACTTCCTCATGAGCTATAGAACATTGACACAAATAAGGAGTAGTAGTTTGAATAATTTAAAGGTAGCACATGAAGTATTTACTTGGAATGGCAGAAAATACCATGTAGTCGGTAGGTATGGTGGACACAAATGGCATAGGTTTGGTCTAAGGTTATGGATGTATGAGAAGCATTCCCTCTCGATACAAGTCTTTGGCTAGCAAGGTTTGATAGCAAGCATAAAGGTTGAGGGAATCAAACAAATATACATATGATAGAACAATCATGCATCTTTCTCATAAGCACAAGCAATTTTAACTTTAGAATACTAAGCATAGAGATAATAGAGTAATGTATCTAAGTGTATTTCTTTCTTTTATTAAACATCAGGATGTTGTTGCTATTGACCAATGCTAAGTTTGCCAAAACCAAATAGATTTACTTGATGCTCCCAAAGTGATATCAATACTAATGTCAAGAGTGATCATATAATAGAGATTGCAAACTAAAATAAGGTGTGCAAAAAGTAAATGATAAGACTTCTCATTAATATTCCATAACGATAACTCACACCAACGGATACATAGATAACTAACTAAGAGAGATACTTCCACATTGCATACTATTCCATATGATAACTTCCCTACTCATGATATGACACTACTTGATAGTAAAAGATAAAGGTGGTGATGATGTGATACCGCGGCACTCCCCCAAGCTTGGAACAAACCAAGGGGATGCCAATACCGATGATGAATTACTCCTTCGGTGATGATGGTGAATCTTTGTCATCATCAGACTTCCATGGAAGAGGCCCTCCATCGACAAAAGACATCTTGGTCTCCGGAAACCTGAAACTAGCAGCATGACTTATGCGCTTAAACCTGTTTTCATACTCACAGTTTTGATTATGAACATCATAGAGTTGAGCTTGGAGTTTGTTGGTGGTGTCGTGAAGTGAGAAGATATCGTCCCACAACTTTGCAGTCTCCTTCTTGTGCCCATCAATGAGTTCAGACACAATCTTGTGAAAGATATCCACTTCACGCTCAGCCATCTTCTTGTAGTTGAAAACCTCTTGTTCCAGTTTCTCCATCCTGTCTTCCAAACTCCCTTCTCCCTTAGGACCCTGGACATCTTTGATCTGCAACTCTCCATCCACGAGCTGCAACTCTTTGGGGTGCATCTTCAGCTCGTTCATGTACGGGTTGACGACGTCCTCAAAGAAGCTGTCCTTCTGAGTTCCTGACGAGGACATGGTGGATCTAGATCCGAAGCAGATCCTGGCAGAAAACAGCTCGAAACAAAACACGACGAGAAAACGATATTACGGACCTCTAGGGGTCCGGGGGATTATATAGCAAAAAATTTCACGACAAAAGGAAGGTTCCAGATCGAACCAGAGTCGGAAAGGGGCAACGAGGCGGCCAGACCATAGGTCGGCGCGGGCCCAGATCAGGCCGCGCCGGCCTATGGTGGCACCCCCTCGTGCGTCCTTTCCACTCCGTTTCGAACTCGTAATTTTTCATATTTTCTAAAAACAGCAGAAATAATGTTCGGAAAGGTAAACGCGGACTTTTTATTACCTGTACTGTTACCTATTCAAAGTCCAGTTCTGGCGGACTGTCAATTTGTCCTTTGATGAAAGCCTCCGGTGTTTCCACTTGAATAATATCAACATCAACATTATAAGAATCACCCGAGATATAATGCTTGAGTCTTTGTCCATTCACCACTTGTGTGGCATTGCCTTGGAGAGAGCTAATTTTAATTGCTCCTGAACGATACACCTCCTCAACAACATATGGTCCTTCCCACTTCGAGAGTAATTTCCCTGCAAAGAATCTGAGACGAGACCGATACAATAGGACTTTATCCCCAACATTAAACTCTCTTTTGATAATCCTTCTATCATGCCACTTCTTAACTTTTTCTTTAAAGAGTTTAGCATTTTCATAAGCTTCACTTCTCCATTCATCTAGAGAACTTAATTGCAACAACCTCTTATTACCGGCTAATTTAGGATCTTTATTTAGTTCTCTAACAGCCCAATAAGCTTTGTGCTCTAGTTCTAAAGGTAAATGACAAGCTTTTCCATAAACCATTTTATAAGGTGACATTCCCATAGGATTTTTATAAGCAGTTCTATAAGCCCATAGTGCTTCTTTCAGTTTATTAGCCCAATTCTTTCTAGATTTATTAACAGTTTTACCCAAGATAGCTTTAATCTCTCTATTTGATAATTCTACTTGACCACTAGTTTGAGGGTGATAAGCAGAAGCAATTCTATGATTAATACCATACTTAGCAAGAGTTTTTCTAAAACCTCCATGAATAAAATGAGAACCTCCATCAGTCATAATATATCTAGGTACTCCAAATCTAGGAAATATAACATCCACAAGCATTTTTATAGAGGTCTCACCATCAGCACTTTTTGTAGGTATAGCTTCTACCCATTTAGTAACATAATCAACAGCGACAAGTATATGAGTGTTACCGTCTGAAGAAGGGAAAGGACCCATGAAGTCGAATCCCCAACAATCGAATGGTTCAATAACAAGAGTATAATTCATAGGCATTTCATTGCGTCTAGAGATATTACCAACTCTTTGACATTCATCACAAGATAAAATAAATTTCCTTGCATCTTTGAAGAGTGTTGGCCAATAAAAACCCGATTGAAGAACCTTTTGCGCGGTTCTATCTCCAGCGTGATGTCCTCCATAAACACTACCATGACATTTACTCAATATCTCCTGTTGTTCATATTCAGGAACACATCTTCGCATAATACCATCCACTCCTTCTTTATATAAGTGTGGGTCATCCCAAAAATAATGCCTCAAGTCATAAAAGAATTTCCTCCTTTGCTGAGCTGAAAAGGTTGGAGGCAAATACTTCGAAACAATAAAGTTAGCATAATCTGCATACCATGGGCTCTCTCGCGAGCTCACCTTTATTACAGCCAATTGTTCATTTGGAAAACTATCATTAACAGGAACAGGATCATAAGCAATATTTTCCAATCTAGACAAATTATCAGCAACAGGATTATCAGCACCTTTCCTATCTATAATATGTAAATCAAATTCTTGCAACAGAAGTACCCATCTAATAAGCCGTGGCTTAGCATCTTTCTTTGTCATGAGGTATCTAATTGCAGCATTATCAGTATGAATTGTCACTTTCGAATCAACAATATAGGGTCTAAACTTATCACAAGCAAAGACTACAGCTAACAATTCCTTTTCAGTTGTAGCATAATTTCTTTGAGAAGCATCAAGAGTCTTACTAGCATAATGAATAACATTTAATTTTTTATCTACCCGCTGTCCAAGAACAGCGCCTACAGCAAAATCACTAGCATCACACATAATTTCAAAAGGCAAATTCCAATCAGGAGGTTCGACTACAGGAGCAGTTGTTAAGGCTTTCTTTAGAGTTTCAAAAGCTTCCTTACAATCATCATCAAAAACAAAAGGTACATCTTTTTGAAGAAGATTAGTAAGAGGTTTTGAAATTTTAGAGAAATCTTTAATAAATCTCCTATAAAACCCAGCATGACCAAGAACACTACGAATACCTTTAACATCCCTCGGATAGGGCATCTTCTCAATTGCTTCAACTTTAGCTCTATCAACTTCAATACCTCTCTCGGAAATTTTATGTCCCAATACAATTCCTTCATTAACCATAAAGTGACATTTCTCCCAATTAAGAACAAGGTTAGTTTCTTCACATCTCTGCAAAACTTTATCGAGGTTTCGCAAGCAATTATCAAAAGAATTCCCATAGACAGAAAAATCATCCATGAACACCTCTACAATACTTTCGCAAAAACCATGAAAAGTAGCAGACATGCATCTTTGAAAAGTAGCGGGAGCATTACATAAACCAAAAGGCATACGCCTATAAGCATAAGTTCCATAAGGACAAGTAAATGTGGTTTTCTCTTGATCTTTAGCTTTAACAGCAATTTGTGAAAACCCAGAATAACCATCAAGAAAGCAAAAATGAGTATTTTTAGATAACCTTTCTAGCATTTGATCAATAAAGGGTAAAGGGTAATGATCTTTCTTAGTAACTTTATTAACTTTTCGAAAATCAATGCACATTCTATACCCTACAACTATTCTTTGAGGAATAAGCTCATCATTATCATTAGGCACAACAGTCATTCCTCCTTTCTTAGGAACGCAATGCACAGGACTAACCCATCTACTATCAGCAATAGGATATATAATACCAGCTTCAAGAAGTTTTAATACCTCGTTCCTTACCACCTCTTTCATCTTTGGAATTAGACGACGTTGATGTTCAACAACAGGCTTTGCATCTTCTTCCATATTAATAGCATGTTGGCAAATAGAAGGAGAAATCCCTTTCAAATCATCAAGAGTATAGCCAATAGCTCCTCAGTGTTTCTTCAATATTTCCAATAACCTTTCTTCCTCAATCTCTGAAAGCTTAGAACTAATAATAACAAGATATATTTTCTTATCATCAATATGAGCATATTTAAGATTATCAGGTAAAGGCTTTAAATCAAAAACAGGATCTTCCTTTGGTGGCGGTGTTGTACCCAAATCTTCCACCGGTAAATCATGCTTGAGAATAGGTTGGCGAAGAAAAATTTCCTCAAGCTCATCTCTTTCTTTCCTAAAAGCTTCACTTTCACTATTCTCCAAATGTTGCTGCAAAGGATTATTAGGAACAAGAACAATAGATGCACACTGCTCCATTTTAAAATCATTACTAGGCAAGTCAGCTTTATAAGGAGTTTTGGTAAATTTAGAAAAGTTAAATTCATAAGGTTCACCAGCAAATCTAGTCAAAATTTTCTCTTTCTTACAATCTATAATAGCTCCACAAGTATTTAGAAAAGGTCTACCAAAAATGATAGGACAATGATCACTAGCAGCAGAACCAAGTACCAAAAAGTCAGCAGGATATTTATTCTTACCACATAGAACTTCCACATCTCGAACAATACCAATTGGAGAAATAGTTTCTCTATTAGCCAGATGAATAACCACATCAATATCTTCAAGTTCACAAGAACCAATTTCGTGCATAATCTCCGTGTAAAGCTCATAAGGAATAGCACTAACACTTGCACCAATATCACATAAACCATAATAGCAATGATCACCAATTCTAACAGATAGCATAGGAACACTAACTTGTTTGGGTTTATTAGGATGTGAAACAATATTAGAAGCATCTTCACAGAAAATAATATGACCATCCTCCACATTTTCAGTCACAAGATCTTTAACTATTGCAACAGCAGGTTCAATTTTAATTTGTTCTTCAGGTTCTTTAGGTTTCTTTTCACTTTTATTAACCGCACTAGATATGACAGAGTACTCCTTCATTTTAACAGGGAAAGGAGTTTTTTCAATATAAGCTTCGGGAATAACATTATCAGCGGTTTCAATTACTACACATTTGTTTACAGATGAATCAACTTTATCTTTATACGGTTCATGATACTTATCAAAATTCTTCTTAGGCAATTCATAATGAGAGGCAAAAGCTTTATAAAGATTTGCAACAACTTGGGAATCAAGTCCATATGTAGCACTCATATTACGAAATTTATCAGTATCCATAAAAGCTTCAATGCATTTATAATCATAAATTATACCTGATTCTCTATCTTTGTCGTTCTCCCATCCTTCAGTATTTTCTTGGATCCGATCAAGAAGGTCCCTTTTAAACTCTTCTTTGTTGCGTGTAAATGATCCAGAACAAGAAGTATCCAGCAAGGTCTTGTCTTGAAAAGAAAGTCTTGCATAGAAATTATCAATAATAACATTACCAGGAAGCTCATGAATGGGGCATTTGAGCATTAAAGACTTCAATCTCCCCCAAGCTTGGGCAATACTCTCTCCATCATGAGGCCAGAAATTATATATGCGGTTCCGATCTTTGTGAATTTCACTTGGAGGATAAAATTTGGAATAAAATAAAGGCACAATGTCCTCCCAATCAATAGAATCACCATTCTTCAGCAATTTATACCAGTGCGCCGCTTTACCAGACAGCGATATAGTGAATAGTTTCTTCCTAACTTCATTCATAGAAATACCTGCACATTTGAATAACCCGCATAATTCATGCAAAAACAATAAATGATCACCAGGATGGACAGTTCCATCCCCTTCATAGCGGTTATCCATAACACGTTCAATAATTTTCATAGGTATTTTATATGGTACTACTTCCTCACCTGGCGCTTCATCCACTACCGTTGCAGTAGTAGTAGATTTCCCAAATAGAAATTGAAGAGAAGATCTCTCCATAATGACTTATAGCAGCAGGCAGAAATAAAATCAGCACAAACAGTAAAAGTTTTCCTTACCAATTCCACTTACCAATAGCGCTTCACTCCCCGGCAACGGCGCCAGAAAATAGTCTTGATGACCCACAAGTATAGGGGGTGTATCGTAGTACTTTCGATAAATAAGAGTGTCGAACCCAACGAGGAGCAGAAGGTGTTGACAAGCAGTTTCGATGAAGGATTCACTGTAAATGCTCACAGACAAGTATTCAGGGGGGTTTGATATTGCAGATAAATAAAGTACAAATAAATAAAATGCTAGAGAAATAATTGCAGCGAGTGGCCCAATCCTTTTTAGCACAAAGGACAAGCCGGTTTGTTTACTTATGATGACCAAACGTTCTCGAGGACACACGGGGATTTTAGTCTAGTGCTTTCGCTTCATGTAGCTAAATAATCTTCATTGTTTTGATAAGTGTTGTGTGGGTGAACCTATGCTAATGCACCGCCCTTCCTAGGACTAATACATACTTGTGATTATACCCCTTGCAAGCATCCGCAACTACAAGAAAGTAATTAAGATAAATCTAACCACAGCCTTAAACTCTGAGATCCTGCGATCCCTCTTGCATCGATATACTAACGGGGGCTTAGGTTTCTGTCACTCCGGCAACCCCGCAATTAGCAACCGAATACAAGATGCACTCCCCTAGGCCCATAAATGGTGAAGTGTCGTGTAGTCGACGTTCACACGACACCACTAGAAGAATGACACCACAACTTAAATATCATAACATTGAATATTACTCAACCATAATTCACTACTAGCATTTAGACTTCACCCATGTCCTCAAGAACTAAACGAACTACTCACGAGACATCATATGGAATACAATCAGAGGTGATATGATGATGAATAACAATCTGAACATAAACCTTGGTTCAATGGTTTCACTCAATAGCATCTACAACAAGTATAGAATAACACCGGGAGAGTTTCCCCTATCAAACAATCAAGATTTAACCCGAATTGCTACAGCGGTGACGAGGTGCAGCGGTGGTGATGGCGGTGTAGATGGTGGAGATGATGATGATGATGATGGAGATGATGTCCCGCTCGATGACGATGGCGATGGCGTCGATTTCCCCCTCCGGGAGGGAATTTCCCCGGCGGATTCCTGCCCGCCGGAGAGCTCTTTTCTCTCTGGTGTTCTCCGCCCCGCAGAGGCGGCTGTAACCCTTCGTGAGGTCCTCTCTGTGGCTTAGGTTTTCGGGACGAAGGAGTACGCGAAGAAAAGGAGGCGAAAGGGGCTGTGGGGCCCCCAGACCACAGGGTGGCGCGGCCAGGCCCTGGGCCGCGCCGCCCTAGGGTCTGGGCCCACAGTGGCTCCTCTCTGCTCCCCCTTCTGGCTCCCTCCGTCATCTGGAAAAATAGGAATTTACGTGAAATTCCCTTCCACAGTTGATCTTCCGAAATATTGCGTTCTGACGGTGCTTTTTCCAGCAGAATCCTGGCTCCGGTGCTTGATCCTCCCATGATGATGAAACATACAAAATAGATGAAATAACATAAGTATTGTGTCCCAATATGAAATATATCAATGAATAACAGCAAATTATGATACAAAATAGTGATGCAAATTGGACGTATCACAACCTCACTGTTACGTTGGGGCAAAGTACTTTGATTGTGTTGTGCAGGTTCCACGTTGGCGCCGGTTTCACTGGTGTTGCGTTGCACTACATTCCTCCACCAACAACCTTCACGTGCTTCTTGGCTCCGACTGGTTCGATAACCTTGGTTTCTTACTGAGGGAAAACTTACTACTGTGCGCATCACACCTTCCTCTTGGGGTTCCCAACGGACATGTCGACTACACGCCAGCAAGACTTTTTTCTGGCGCCGTTGCCGGGGAGATCAAGACACGCTGCAAGGGGAGTCTCCACTTCCAATCTCTTTACTTTGTTTTTGTCTTGCTTTACTTTATTTTATTTACTGTCTTGTTTGCTACATATTAAAAACACAAAAAAATTATTTACTTTACTTTCTGTCTTATTTACTAGTTCTATATCAAAACACAAAAAAAATTAATTACTTGTCTTTGTTCTATTTGCCTAGTTTACTTTATTACTGTTACAATGGGTACTCCTGAAAATACTAAGTTGTGTGATTTCACTAGCACCAATAATAATGATTTTATATGTACTCCTATTGCTCCACCTGCTACTACAGCAGAATTCTATGAAATTAAACCTGCTTTACTGAATCTTGTTATGAGAGAGCAATTTTCTGGTGTTAGTACTGATGATGCTGCTGCCCATCTTAATAATTTTGTTGAACTTTGTGAAATTCAAAAGTATAAGGATATAGATGGTGATATTATAAAACTGAAATTGTTTCCTTTCTCATTAAGAGGAAGAGCTAAAGATTGGTTGCTTTCTTTGCCTAAAAATAGTATTGATTCATGGACTAAACGTAAAGATGCTTTTATTAGTAAATATTATCCTCCTGCTAAGATTATATCTTTGAGAAGTAGCATTATGAACTTTAAACAATTTGATAATGAACATGTTGCTCAAGCATGGGAGAGAATGAAATCTTTGGTAAAGAATTGCCCAACCCATGGACTGACTACTTGGATGATCATCCAAACCTTTTATGCAGGATTGAATTTTTCCTCGAGGAACCTATTGGATTCAGCTGCTGGAGGTACTTTTATGTCCATCACCTTGGGCGCCGCAACTAAACTACTTGATGATATGATGATCAATTACTCTGAATGGCACACTGAAAGAACTCCTCAAGGTAAGAAGGTAAATTCTGTTGAAGAAACCTCTTCTTTGGGTGATAAGATTGATGCTATTATGTCTATGCTTGCAAATGGTAGATCTCATATTGATCCTAATAATGTTCCTTTAGCTTCATTAGTTGCTCAAGAAGAAAATGTTGATGTGAATTTCGTAAAAAGTAACAATTTCAACAACAATGCTTATAGGAATAATTATGGTAACAACAACTATAGGCCATATCCTTCTAATAATGGTAATGGTTATGGTAATTCTTATGGTAATTCTTACAACAATAATAAGAGTGTACCCTCTGGTCTTGAAGTGATGCTTAAAGAATTTATTAGTATACAAACTGCTTTCAATAAAACTGTTGAAGAAAAGCTTGGTAAAATTGATGTTCTTGCTTCTAAGGTTGATAGTCTTGCTCTTGATGTTGATCTTTTAAAATTGAAAGTTATGCCTGAGGAAGTTAAAGATGCTAGGTTTGCTAAAACAAATGCCATCCAAGTTCGAATTAATGATAATATTAGAATGTTGGCTGAATTGCATGCTAGGTGGGATAGAGAAGAAAGAGAAAAAATTGCTAAAGAGAATAATGTAGCTAAAGTATGGACTATTACCACCACTAGTAATGTTGATTCTACACATGTTGCTACACCTTCCACTATCAATGGTAAAATAATTGGTGATGGCAATGTTTCTACTCCTAGTACAAAGCGCGCAAAATTGCCTGAAACTGTTGAAACTGCTCCTGATAAAACTGCCGAAATTTTTCAAAATATTGGTGAAAATGATTCCATTGCTGTAGAACATAATGGTTTAGATTTTGATGATTGTCATATTACTGAAGTTATAAAGTTCTTACAAAAACTTGCTAGAAGTCCCAATGCTAGTGCTATAAATTTAGCCTTTACAAAACATATTACAAATGCTCTCATTAAAGCTAGGGAAGAGAAATTAAAACTTGAAGCTTATATTCCTAGGAAGTTAGAAGATGGTTGGGAGCCCCTCATTAAAATGAAATTCAATGACTTTGAATGTAATGCTTTATGTGATCTTGGTGCAAGTATTTCTGTTATGCCTAAAAAGATTTATGATATGCTTGACTTGCCACCATTGAAGAATTGTTATTTAGATGTTAATCTCGCTGATAATGTTAAAAAGAAACCTTTGGGGAGGATTGATAATGTTCGTATTACGGTTAACAATAACCTTGTCCCCGTTGATTTTGTTGTCTTGGATATCGAATGCAATGCATCTTGTCCTATTGTGTTGGGAAGACCTTTTCTTCGAACTGTTGGTGCTGTTATTGATATAAGGGAAGGTAATATTAAATATCAATTTCCTCTCAAGAAAGGTATGGAACACTTCCCTAGAAAGAGAATGAAGTTGCCTTTTGATTCTATTATTAGAACAAGTTATGATGTTGATGCTTCTTCTCTTGATGTTACTTGATTAGCACTTTCTGCGCCTAGCTGAAAGGCGTTAAAGAAATGCACTTCTTGGGAGATAACCCAAGTTACATTTTATTTACTGTATTTTTGAGTCTTGGAAGTTGTTTACTACTGTAGCAACCTCTCCTTATCATGTTTTTGTGCCAAGTAAAGTTTCTATGCTAAAGTAGATGCTAGATTTGGATCGCTGCGCAGAAACAACATTGTTGTCTGTCACGAATTCGTACAGATTTCCCTGTAGAAAAATAAAAAAATCTGCAAATTTACGAGCGTGGTCCTCATATATGTACGCAACTTTCATTAGTTTTGAGTTTTTCCATTTGAGCAAGTTAAGTGCCCCTGCCAGATTCGTCTTTACGGACTGTTCTGTTTTTGACAGATTCTGCCTTTTATTTCGCATTGCCGCTTTTGCTATGTTGAATGAGTTTCTTTGTTCCATTAACTTTCAGAAGCTTTGTGCAATGTCCAGAAGTGTTAAGAATGACTGTGTCATCTTTGAATGTGTGAATTTTTGACTATGCACTAACCCTCTAATGAGTTTGCTTGAAGTTTGGTGTGGAGGAAGTTTTCAAGGGTCAAGAGAAGAGGATGATATACTATGATCAAGAAGAGTGAAAGGTAAGCTTGGGGATGCCCCAGTGGTTCATCCCTGCATATTTTAAGAAGACTCAAGCATCTAAGCTTGGGGATGCCCAAGGCATCCCCTTCTTCATCGACAACATTATCAGGTCACTTCTAGTGAAACTATATTTTTATTCCATCACATCTTATGTTCTTTACTTGGAGCGTCGGTTTGCTTTTATTTTCGTTTTGGTTTAAATAAAGTTGGATCCCATCATTCTTATATTGGAGATATTACGCTCCGCTTTTTCATATGGAACACTTGTGTTCTTAATTGTGCTTTAATGTTCATGGCGAAGGCTAAAATTGCTTCGTTAAATTGCTATTTGGTTGGAATCAGAAAATGCTGCATATGGTTTGGAATAACTTGGCAATTGTTTGAGCTCTCATAGATCATGTTTAAGCTCTTGCATCATGTAGTTTAATCTATTAATGAAGAACTACCGTAGAGTTTGTTTAATTTGGTTTGCATGATTGGTCTCTCTAAGTCTAGATATTTTCGGGTAAAGTGTTTGAACAACAAGGAAGACAATGTAGAGCCTTATAATGCTTGCAATATGTTCTTGTGTAAGTTTTGATGTACCTGTTCATACTTGTGTTTGCTTCAAACAACCTTGCTAGCCCAAACCTTGTACTGAGAGGAAATGCTTCTCGTGCATCCAAACACCTTGAGCCAAACCCCATGCCATTTGTGTCCACCATATCTACCTACTATGTGGTATTTTTCTGCCATTCCAAAGTAAATTACTTGAGTGCTACCTTTAAAATTTCATTCCTTTATCTTTGCAATATATAGCTCATGGGACAAATAGCTTAAAAACTATTGTGGTGATGAATATGTAGTTATGTGTTTTAATTCTTATAAGTTGCTTATTGAGCGGTAACCATGTTTCTGGGGACGCCATCAACTTTACCTTTGTTGGATATCATGTGAGATGCTATGCATGTTCGTCTTGTCTGAAGTAAGTGCGATTTCATGATCAAATGGTTTGAGTATGCATATGTTAGAGAAGAACATTGGGCAGCCAACTAAAGCCATGTATCATGGTGGAAGTTTCAGTTTTGGACATACAACCTCAATCTCTTATGAGAATATTATTTGTTGTTGAATGCTTAAGCATTAAAAGAGGAGTCCATTATCTGTTGTCTATGTTGTCCCGGTATGGATGTCTAAGTTGAGAATAATCAAAAGCGAGAAATCCAATGCGTGCTTTCTCCTTAGACCTTTGTACAGGCGGCATAGAGGTACCCCTTTGTGACACTTGGTTGAAACATATGTTATGCGATGATAATCCGTGTTTTCCGAGCTGATTAGGACAAGGTGCGAGCACTATTAGTACTCTATGCATGAGACATGCAACTTGTAGGAAGTATTATGCATAGCACATATGAATTATTACTACCGTTGACAAAATTGTTTCTATGTTTTCAAAACAAAAGCTCTAGCACAAAAATAGTAATCCATGCTTCCCTCTGCGAAGGGCCATTCTTTTACTTTATGTTGAGTCAGTCTACCCACTTCTTTCTATCTTAGAAGCAAACACTTATGTTAACTGTGTGCATTGATTCTTACATGTTTACTTATTGCACTTGTTATATTACTCTATGTTGACAAATATCCATGAGATATACATGTTACAAGTTGAAAGCAATTGCTGAAACTTAATCATCCTTTGTGTTGCTTCAATGCATTCTACTTAGAATTTATTGCTTATGAGTTAGCTCTTATGCAAGTCTTATTGATGCTTGTCTTGAAAGTACTATTCATGAAAAGTTTTGCTATATGATTCATTTGTTTAGTCATTATCTTTGTTAGCAATCTTTTGTTCAGATCACTCCATTCATCTCATATGCTTTACAATAATGTTGATCAAGATTATGTTGGTAGCATGTCACTTCAGAAATTATTTGTGTTATCGTTTACCTACTCGAGGACGAGTAGGAACTAAGCTTGGGGATGCTTGATACGTCTCAAACGTATCTATAATTTCTTATGTTCCATGCTACTTTTATGACAATACTTGAATGTTTTATACATACTTTACAGCATTATTATACATTTTCCGGCACTAACCTATTAACAAGATGCCGAAGTGCCATTTGCTCTTTTCTGCTGTTTTTGGTTTCAGAAATCCTAGTAAGGAAATATTCTCGGAATTGGACGAAATCAACGCCCAGGGTCCTATTTTTCCACGAAGCTTCCAGAAGACCGGAGGGATAACGAAGTGGGGCCACGAGGCGGCCAGACAACAGGGCGGCGCGGCCCAGGCCCTGGCCGCGCGGCCCTATGGTCTGGGCCCCTCTCGTCGCCCCCTGACCTACCCTTCCGCCTACATATAGCCTTCGTCGCGAATACCCCTGTACCGAGAGCCACGATACGGAAAACCTTCCAGAGACGCCGCCGTCGCGAATCCCATCTCGGGGGATTCAGGAGATCGCCTTCGGCACCCTGCCGGAGAGGGGAATCATCACCGGAGGGGCTCTACATCATCATGCCCGCCTCCGGATTGATGCGTGAGTAGTTCATCCTTGGACTATGGGTCCATAGCAGTAGCTAGATGGTTGTCTTCTCCGCTTGTGCTATCATTGTTTAGATCTTGTGAGCTGCCGAACATGATCAAGATCATCTATTTGTAATGCTACATGTTGTGTTTGGTGGGATCCGATGAATCTAGAATACTATGTTAAGTTGATTATCAATCTATCATATATGTGTTGTTTATGTTCTTGCATGCTCTCCGTTGCTAGTAGAGGCTCTGGCCAAGTTGATACTTGTAACTCCAAGAGGGGGTAATTATGCTCGATAGTGGGTTCATGCCTCCATTGAATCTGGGACAGTGACAGAAAGTTCTAAGGTTGTGGATGTGCTGTTGCTACTAGGGATAAAACATTGATGCTTTGTCTAAGGATATTTGTGTTGATTACATTACGCACCATACTTAATGCAATTATCTGTTGTTTACAACTTAATACTGGAGGGGGTTCGGATGATAACCCGAAGGTGGATTATTTAGGCATAGATGCATGCTGGATAGCGGTCTATGTACTTTGTCGTAATGCCCTGATTAAATCACATAGTAATCATCGTTGATATGTATTAAATCTTGATTTGTCAATTGCCCACCTGTAATTTGTTCACCCAGCATGTTAGTTATCTTATTGGAGAGACACCACTAGTGAACTGTGGACCCCGGTCCGTTCTTTTACATCTGAATACATTCTACTGCAATCATTGTTCTTTACTGTTCTTTGCAAACAAACACCATCTTCCACTCGATACGCTTAATCCTTTGTTTTCAGCAAGCCGGTGAGATTGACAACCTCACTGTTACGTTGGGGCAAAGTACTTTGATTGTGTTGTGCAGGTTCCACATTGGCGCCGGTTTCACTGGTGTTGCGCCGCACTACATTCCTCCACCAACAACCTTCACGTGCTTCTTGGCTCCTACTGGTTCGATAACCTTGGTTTCTTACTGAGGGAAAACTTACTGCTGTGCGCATCACACCTTCCTCTTGGGGTTCCCAACGGACGTGTCGACTACACGCCAGCAGTAGGCTGAAGGGGATGGTAGGGATTGGATGAGATTGATCATGTAATAGTCATAAGATTGTTAGGGCATAGTGCCTAGTATCCGTAGTTGGTACTTTTATGATATTGTTGCAACTTGTTATGCTTAATGCTTGTCACTAGGGCCCGAGGGCCATGATCTCAGATCTGAACATGTTATTGATTCATAAAGATGTTCATTGTTTTATGATCTTACCTGCAAGTTGTATACACATATTGCTGTCCGGAACCGGAGGCCCCAAAGTGACAGAAATTGGGACAACCGGAGGGGAAGGCGGTGATGTAAGGATCACATGTGTTCACGGAGTGTTAATGCTTTGCTCTGGTACTCTATTAAAAGGAGTACCTTAATTTCCAGTAGTTTCCCTAGAGGCCCGGCTGCCACCGGCTGGTAGGACAAAAGATGTTGTGCAAGTTTCTCATTGCGAGCACGTACGACTATATACGGAACACATGCCTATGGATTGTTTAGTACTTGGATACCGTTTTATTATTATCTGCAAATGCCCTGTCTTGATTGTTACATGAGTTCTCTCATCCATGCAACGCCCGTTCATCCATCCCTGTGCCTACAATATTTTAATCCTGTTGTTTACTATAATCACTACTGCTGTTTTTGTTACACTGCTGATGTTATTTCACTACTCCTACTGCTATAAAACTATTGCTACTGATAAACTCTTGCGAGCAAGTCTGTTTCCAGGTCCAGCTGAATTGACAACTCCGCTGTTAAGGCTTACAAATACTCTTTGGCTCCCCTTGTGTCGAATCAATAAATTGGGTTTTACTTCCCTCGAAGACTGTTGCGATCCCCTATACTTGTGGGTCATCATGCATATGACCTCCTTTCAACCTATGACATCATGAACCGCATCTACCACAACACCGTCAACCCCATGCACACCAACCACGATGAAGTGCATGGCTTCCTTGTGAACCTCCTTGTGCGTACTCAAGAGAACAAGGGCCGAGGAAGGCAATTGGACGTCATGGACTACATATGGCATGGGATGCAAGATTGTGCCTTCCTCCGCAAGCTTCCCCAATATGCACCATACATCATGAGGCTCATTTGCCTCGAGTGGGAGCGAGCTAACCGTGGAGACCTCCTTGAACAATGCTCACCAATCACTCTCCACCGTGAGCGCAGCCCCGCCGTCAAGAATCATTCTCTACCAAGGTATGGCAAGAATGCTTCCAAGGACAAGGAGAAGGAGGCCGGTAGTGATGACTCCGACTTTGTTCCCAAATCCGTCAAGACCAAAGGCCTCTTCGCCAAACTCACCGCTCGCCTCAAGAAGTCTTTTTGCTTCAAGGAAGACCTCTAAGACAAGATGTACAAGGCCCATGTCGACAACAAGAAGATTCGTCAATGCCAAAAGGCAATGATGGTTCGCATGGGTCTCCCCATCTCCGATGGCTCCGAGAACAACATCACCCCTCCCAGAGAGTGGAAGTCCAAGCACACGTGGTCAAGCTCCAAGGACTCCATTCCCGAGCGCATCGTGCGTCCCTCTCCACCACCTCATGGCAAGGGCCAAGCTGAAGTTGAAGACGAAGATGAGGAGGAGGAGGAGGAGGACGAGCACATGTATGGTGATGATGAAGACGAGGATGACGAGGAGGACGAGGAGGAGGAAGATGAGGACGAGGATGACGAGTGATCTCCTTGGGGCGCTAGCATGCTTCCTATCCCTTTTTAGTGTTCCGATGCCAAAGGGGGAGAAGTTGCTCTATTAGGATGGGTATTTGCATGGGGATGCCAAGTGCTTGGTGCTTCATTTTGGTATTTTCGGCTTTGGCATCGCTTTTTTATCCCTAGTTATTTGAGAAACTTTATTCGTATGCTTGCTACTTTGCTACTCTATTCGTGGATCTCCCGGTTTGTAATAAGACCTATTCGTGGTAGCCTATATTGGTATTCGGTATTCATCTATTGTGGCTACACCATTTCTATGGAGGCATTATTATTGGAAGTTTGGGTTTTCTCAAGGCAAAGGTATGACACATTCACCCAAAACTCCTTGTATTGCCATATGTTGCCTCCATAGTGTGCATATGCTATATAGACATGTCAAATTTCCTTGTTGCATATGTTCTTGGTTTGTATAATCTAGGGGGAGTTATATCTCTAGGATGTGTGTATCTGTATTCAAATGCATATTCTAACTATGCACACATCTAGGGGGAGCTCCGTCTAGCTTTTGCAAATCTAGAACCTTATCATAATATCTTATGCTATGTTGCAAATTACTCTGTTGTCATCAAACACCAAAAATGGGGAGATTGAAAGAGCAAGATCTATACCTCGTGTTTTGTGTGTCTGATAACAACACTTGAATGAATTTAACCGTGTGCATAGTTTGTCTTTGATAGATTTGCAGGTGCACAGTGCCCTTGCTGAACGCATCATGATCGGAAGACTCAAGCGTAGCTTATAGGTTTTCTGGTTTTGTGTGTGTCGTGAGGTGACGTGGTTGGAGAGGGAAAGAGGAAAAAGCAGAATCTGTCTGACCGGTACTACCGGTACCAAGAGCGGAAGTAGTGCTACCCTATTGGTACAGTGGTACCACTCTGGGATTGCACGCCGATACGCCCACAGTACATGTTACGATACCTTGACGGTACCTCGACCGGAAGTACCGCTCCCAAGCGGTAGTCCCGTCAAGGTACCACTTTGGTACCGTAACTATGAGATACCGAACTTCCGCCCTGGTACCGCTCTGGTACCGGGTGGAGTCCGGGGCTCGGAGAGGCCCTGTCGGTACCTCAACGGTACCTGCAGCGGTACTACCGCTTTGAGCCCACGTGGCAGATATGTGGGCGGAATTCGAATCCAGAGCGGTACTACCGCTTGCCCAAGCGGTAGTACCGGTCGTGCGGAATCTGCACATAACGGTTGGATTTGGGGGAGCCTATAAAAGGGCCCCTTCTTCTCCAGCTCGATTTTATCTCTTCTCTCTCTCTCCTCCATTGTTGCTGAGCTCAAACCTTGAGGATCTCCCTACCTACCCAACCAATATTTCCCAAACTTTTAGGAGTGGTGGATGAGACCCCGATCTATAGTTCTACCAAGAGAGATTTCACCAATATCATCTAGTCCTTAGTGGATCTTGGAGTTAGGGTTCCTATGGTGGGATCTTGGAGGAAGTGCTCCTATGGAGGCTAGCTTGGTGTGCTATCCCCATATGGTGTTGGGAGCCTCCGGTGTTTGTGGAGCTCGCCCCAACCTTGTGAAGGAACCGCCGCCTTGACCGGCTACTTAGTGGAGAAAGGGAAGCTCCTTGGTAGGGCTTTCACGAGGAACAAGGTGAGGCCTTTGTGGCCATCTAGCCTTCGTGGTTAGCACCTCCTCAACGCAGACGTACTCCCTTTTGTGGGAGGAACTGCGGGAAACAAACCTCGCCTCGTCTCCGCATCCCCGGTTGTTTCGCTCCCTCTCTTTACTACGTTGTTCGGTTCCTTTGCTTGTTGCACTAGCTAGGATCATACTAGGAACACCCCTATCACCAAAAGTCACCACCTTTACTTCCGCATCGCATTATAACTGAAAAAGACATAAAAATTGTTTAGCGACCATTCACCCCCCTCTTGTTCGCTACGATCCATTCAGTATGTGAAGACGTTTCTAGTATAAAACTATATGTGCTGAAATTAAAATGCAATGAGTAAAACTAATGCAAGAAAAAGTAAAGTGCAATAAAGTAAAATGAGATGAAGTGAAGTGAAGTGGAGTAACTCAAGAGAGTAAGTAGTCTAACAAATGTGTACTTCATTTGTGTGGTTGTCATAATTAGTGAAGCACAAAGATAGTATTTTTATAGTTTATTCTAGAGAGGAGCCATAGATGGGTATAGCCATAAACATGAGCAATTACACCACTAGTGATTGATCCCAAGGCCAATTAAGAACAAACAAGGGAATTATTAAGACATAAAGTCCAACCACCGTTGTAAGTTTAAAGGTCCCCATATTTATATCCCCTGATTAACCATGAATTAATACAACATGAATCTAGGAATTGGGATTCAGTTTCTATCAAACTCCGGCTATCCCTCAACCTATCAACATGCAAAAGTGATAACCTTATGCATCCCCTAACATATGTGTGCACTCATATATCAGTACAAAATATCATCATAGAAGATAACAAATACTTATATGCAACCATCACAAACTATCTCACAATTGCCATGAACAAGTCACTACTCAAACATTAATATAGAGATACAATAGATCATGGGAAAGCAATATATTTCCTCACACATCATGTTTGCCGAGAGATTACAAGGGGTAGATGAAGATGGTGCTGCTGTAGATGGTGATGGAGATGATGATGTTGATGAAGATGACCACACCGGAGGGGGTTGGAGTCCAACGGAGGCGATTCCGGTAGTGTTTCCCCCTCCGATCTCCACCGGCGGCGGCATGCTGACTCTCTGTTTATGTGTTTTTGATCTCCGCCGCCGTAGCCTCGATGAAACCCTGGGGGTCGTATATATAGTGGTTTTTAGGTCAAAAGAAGTTGGTGGGCGCGAGATTGAGGTGAATCGAACAGATGATGCACGAAAGGGCATAGGTGGCGCGCCCGGAGGGGGAAGGCTCGCCACCTGCCCTAGTTTCCACCTCCTTAGTATCCTGGTGTCCTACTTCAGCCCATTTTGTTCGTCTCGAAATTTCTAAAGTGTGGCCCCTAACCTTGCCCTTTTTCGAGTCCCGTAGTTGATGTAAAGTTAAAAACACTAAAAAGAGACATTTTCTCCCAAACAGAATTAGAACCGGAGGAGAGGGATTGTTTAGAAAATCCAAAAAAAAAACATCATAAACATGGAAATAACATTATATAAGATGCAAATTTGTGGTAATACGTGGCAATAAACTGCAAAGTTCATGTATGCATTTTACATGCATCATATACCCATGTCAGTAGCCCCCGAGACTCTATTCGAGTTATAGACTCGGGTAGGGTCTCAATCTTCCAACTTTCTCCATAACTTAAATCTGTAATTGATTTGCATGTTCAGTCGATAGTAAATAATATCCGATCATCGGGATATTGGGGAACAAGCCTGATGCATCTGACATATCGGGAATCAGTTAATTGCCTAGGCGAATGCGAGTAGACCTACTTCAAACTCGAGTCGCGGAGGTCTCATCGCGTTCTAAATTCTAGTGAAAGCTACTCATGATGAAAAGGTGAAGGACCCAGCAGATACGGCCATGGCTATTGGAGCACTATATTCCAATTTTACCGCTGCTCATTCTCCTAAACCGAAGTTGCGAAGAGATGGTCGAACAAAGCCTTTGCAAAATTTTATAAAGCTTAATGTTGATACTTCGTCAGATGCAGATGATCTCCGTGGCACTACAGACGCAGTAGTACGTGATAGTTATGGAAACTTCGTTGCTGCGAGTACAAGCAAGCTAGAATTTGTCTACGACGTGTTGTCGGCCGAGGTACATGTCTTAAAACAAGGTTTAATTTTGGCTCAAACAGTTGGATGCAACATAGTTATACGTTGGTCCAAGCAATGAATGAGGGAGGCTACTCCAATGGAGCTTCAGCTGCAATCCTTGATGACTGCTATTACCTGGCTTCCGAATTTCTGAAGGTTAAGTTTGGACATAATTTTCGTTAAGCAAACTCTGTAGTTCATGAATTAGCTAGGCTAGCTCGTGGTTCTTCTGATCAACAAGTCTGGTTAGATGAGCCCCCAGTTTCTCTTGTACCCTTTCTAGTCAATGATGTAACTTCTATTTTGAATGAATAAAGAGGTATGTTTATGTAAAACAAAGTATGTGCACTGGTTTTTTCTCAAAGCATTATTGCGGTATGCAAGCTAAACGGATACTTGGACTTCAAGGTGAGAATGGTGCGGGTTGTTTTGGGTTTTTGGTGCGGATTCTGCTGTGGCCTTAAATGGTTTGGGCTGAAATGGTTTTAATAATGAATTGGATTGGGGCGGTGCGGGCTCAGCAGCAAAGCAGATTGGGGTGGGGCGGTTAGGTATTAGAAAAAAAAAGTGGAAACGGGCTGAAACTATGTGCTCGGCCCGCGCCAGCCGTGCGGGTTCTCCACGAGAGACGAAGAGCACGATTCTGTTCGTTCCTTTCCTCCCCAAATTCCCACGGCCACAGCCTACCTAGGTTCGAGCACCTCCGCCGCCGCTGCCGCCGCCCTGCATCCAAACTTCCGCCGCCCTGCGCTTCCCCGCCCGTCGCCGCTTCGAACTCCGAGCACACCGCGACCCAACCCTAGCCGCTGCAATCCCCACTCCCTCCCGATGCAGACGGAGGCGCGGGTGGGCGGCGTGGTCGTCGACGGCGGCCGGGCCACCATGGCCGCCCGGAGCAGCAGCAGCGCCACATCGGCACGGCGGCGCACCTGGGCCCTGGCGCCTCCGCCGCCGCCCTGCATCCAAACTTCTGCCGCCATATACGGTCACCGCCGGCTGACGCCCTACACGTTCACCGCCGGCCGCCGCCCTACACGGTCACCGCTGTCGCTGCGCGCGTGGAGGAGGAAGTGCGGTGCGGCTGCTGCACGCTAGAGATGGGAGTCACGGAGGGATGCGCATGCCTCGTTGTCCTCCATGGAATCCACGGGTAGAACCCATGGGTCCAACCCAAATTCTCCGTATGGGGTGGGGTGGTGTGGGTGGAAATATCGTGCGGGGTGGGGCGGTGCGGTTTGACAGAAAAAATAATTGGGTTGGGCTGGATTGGATACTTAGGTTAATGACATGCGGTGGGGGTTGGATTAGGGGTGGGTTCTGCCGGAAATTGCTCCCTAGCGCGCGCGCGTCGTAGCACCGATTTGCTAAAGGATGTTTATTCCTGGGCCGGCCCGTTTGAGCTAGCTGGTTCGTTCGTTCGCGTACAAGTGCTGGTCCGATCGTTTCGCACGACAGTTCGTTGGTTGGCCACATCGTGAACTGTTTATCTCAAAAACATACGTATATTTCTGCCCGTCAAAAAAAGATACGTATATTTCTGTACTTTTTTCCTTTTTTTCGTTTTACTGGTATGTTTCTTTTCTATATTTTTCTATTGTTTCTTTCTTGCATTTTTAATTCTTTTTGGACTAGAATTATTAGTTGTTGTATAATTAGTTGTTCCCCGTGAATAATGATTTGTTCCTTCATTCAGAAAGTGTTGTTCCGTTAACTCTACAACATTAGTTTCACTAATATTTTTGTTCCCATGTGTATAATTAGTTGTTCCCCGGTGAATAAGTAGTTGTTCCCTAGTGTATATGTATTTGTTCCTTCGTTCAGAAAGTTTTGTTCCTCTTAACTCTGCAAAATTAGTTTCACTATTGGTTTGTTCCCTGCTGTATAATTAGTTGTTCCCCGGTGAATAAGTAGTTGTTCCCTAGTGTTTATGTATTTGTTCCTTCGTTCAGAAAGTTTTGTTCATCTTAACTCTAAAGAATTAATTTCACTATTGGTTTGTTCCCTGGTGTATAATTAGTTGTTCCCCGGTGAATAAGTAGTTGTTCCCTAGTGTTTATGTATTTGTTCCTTCGTTCAGAAAGTTTTGTTCATCTTAACTCTACAGAATTAATTTCACTGGTTTGTTCCCTACTGTATAATAAGTTGTTCCTCTTTTATTTTTTTCTATGTTTCTTCCTGTATTTCTTTTTTCTATATTCTTTACCTATTTCTTTTTAGTCTCGTTTTCTTTTCACGGATTTCTTTTTTTATTTCAAAAACATGATTTTTTTTGTTCTATATGATTTCATTTTCGTTCCTCATTTTGATTTTTTTGTTCCCCTCCATATAGGCTTGTTTCCCTCCGTCTAGGTTGTTCCTCCTTCGTTTAAGATATTGTTCCCCTGCGTCTAAGATGTTGTTCCCCTCCGTTTAGGATGTTGTTCCCGTTCGTTCAGATTGTTGTTCCCTTCCATCTAGGTTGTTGTTCCGTTCCGTCTATGATGTTGTTCCCCTCAGTCTAGGATGTTGTTCCCCACTGGGTGAGATGTTGTTCCCTTTCGTCTAGGCTGTTGTTTCCATCCTTTTATGATGTTGTTCTGCTCCGCCTAGGCTATTGTTCCCCTCTGTCGAAACCATTGTTCTCCTCCGTCTAGGTTGTTGTTTCCCTTCATATAGGATGGTGTTCCCCTACATCTAGGTTGTTGTTCCCCGCCGTCTAGGCTACTGTTCCCCACCGGCTAGGTTTTTGTTCCCCTCCGTGTAGGTTGTGTTGTTCCCCTCCGTCTAGGCTGTTGTTCCTCTACATCGACAATGTTTGTTCCCCTCAGATTTATGTGTTGAAGGAGATTTAATAGAGGCTTCTAGCTCTATTTTTTTGTGTTATACTAGTCTCACTCTTTTTAACTATGCATCTAAAGGTATAATAGGGGCACCCTCATGGGGCATGGAGAGGCCATCCACGATACTCCACCAGGCGCGCATCGGCTGGGCAGTGGCCTCGTTTCGCTTTCCAAGGATTGGGCCACGTGTGGCCGTCCTGTTGGGCTTGGACGGCTTGCGTGAGACAAAACCGCCTCGGCCGAACCCTATCCCCCACCTCGCTCGTTCTCCTCCTCTCCCCTCGCGCCCACATCCCCGCCGCCGCACGCCTCTCTTCCCTCTCTCCCTCTCCTTCTCTCCCCGCACCGCCGGTTGAGAGCGGGAGCGGCGCTGCCGCAGGTGGAACACGCCGCGAGCGCCAAGGAGCGTCGCTGCCGGTGGAGCCGCCGCAAGTGGAGCGCGGGGCAGAGGCGCCGCCGGTGGAGCGCGTCGCGGGCGCGGGAGCGGCGCGGTTGGTGGAGCGTGCCGCGAGCGCGTGGGGATGGCACTGCCGGTGGAGCACGGGCCGCCGATGCGGTTTTCCAGTCTTCTTCGTCACCAACGCTGCAGCAAGGGCGAGACGACGAGGTCGCAGAGGCCGCCCGACTGGAGAAGAGACCAGGAGGCGGGGATCTACTGCAGCGAGAGAAGGAGGGAGTGCCTCGACCTCCCCTACTCTGCCTCTGATTCCCACTAGGTTCATCTCTCTCTCTCTCTCTCTCTCTCTCTCTCTCTCTCTCTCTCTCTCTCTCTCTAGATTCCCTTCTTCCTCATGAATGAATTTGGTGAAATTATTGTGTGATTGGTTAGGAAAGGAGATGCAAGGAAGGTCTTGATTTTGCACAGATTGTCCGTGTCCTCTGGTATCCTCTACGACCACTTTATTTTCTCAAATTTGGCTACAGGATATCCCATGTATGTACAATACTCTCTCCATTATGTGGCTTGCCTATGCAAACTATCATTGCTATATAGATGAATCATTCCTGACAAAATAAATTTGTGTTATGTTTGAGACAGGCATCAGATGACAACTCTAAGATATAAAAGTCCATTCTCCTAACATAGGTGCATTCTTTCAGTACAGGTCAGTAAAGAGATCATATGTTGTAGTAGCTTGACCGTGTCACACCATGTGAGTTACTGTCTGACCTCATGAGACTTGTGCTTTATTTTTACCTTGTCACATCGCGTGAGACAGGAGGAGGAGCACAAGCCTCTGCGGCATCGCTGGACCGCGACCATGAAAGATGTTATCTCCTGCTCTGTGTCTGCTGCACCGCGATGAGCTGAGGTGAGCCGACCGCATAAGTATCCTTATTTCTGTGTTGACAATGTTCATTGTTGTCTTTTGGCTATAATATTGAGAATGAGCAGCACTTGTGATGATTTTTTAATTGGTCTTTTATGATTCTGCAACTCTAAATATTATGAATTTTCTGTTTTATGGTTAAGCATAAGTTGATTCGGCACACTGTATTAGTGATTGCGTTATGAAAATGTGGATCCTGGTACCATGTTTGTTGGTCTTTTATAAATCTGCAACTCTAAATATTATGAATTTTGTGTTTTATGGTTAGGCTGGAATAGGTTGATTCGGCACACTGTGTATTAGTGATTGCATTATGAAAATCTGCAGCCTGGTACCAAAAGGTTATGAAGGATGCACCAAAACAGTTATATGCATAAATTTTAGCTTTATTTGTCCTAATTTTCAGGCCCTCGCTGGTTTTTTATTGCTTTGCCGCCTATAGAAAAGCAACCTCAAATGGAAGTGACCTACAAAACATGTTGAAACTATTGATACAACAAGTACTGTAAGTTGAAATGTAAACTGTTTTCATGGAGTGATATTTGTAGCTTATAATCCAGATAGACATTGCAGCCAATTAACCAAGTAGGTTGTCAAGCTTGTGCTTGATGGGGCCTATCTGGTTGTTGTGTCCAGTTTAATCCTACTTATCCACCGGTTGCATAAAACATTCAGTGATGGACCTTTTAGTTTTTCTCTATCATATTTGCTCTCTAGCTGTCCCATATACCGCAGTTCTAAAATTCTAGCCTTAAAGTAAGATGGTGGAGACAGCAGGAGGTGGGCATTTGCATAGGAAATAATTGGTTTGATTAACTCAACAAGTAATTTTTGGTATATATTTGACTTCTTTCTCTTATATCTTTGGGTTTTCAAGTTCTGTGTTTTGGGTATAGGTACAAGATCATGTGATAGACTAAATAAATATTGTGCCTACTGGCTCGGTTATTTTTCTCTCTTTCCTTATCTTCTATCAATACCGAGCTTTACATTACTTTCGGGCTTTGGTGCACATGTGAATAAGCCCATCTACCTTAGTTTCTTTCGACACTGGCATATCTTAGATTTTACAAAATTTTGGCATGTTAGAAATATCGAGGGCATTATTTGATACAATATTGTGGGATATATAGCTATCTCTTATATGCCAAGGGCCCCTATTGTAATTTCTTACTACCTTTTTGTGTTGTTTAAATCAGGGCGAACATTTGTTGTAAGTTGCTGGCACTGAGGCTGGTTTATGTTTCTTGCCCACGCATACACTACAGTGCAGGTTTATACTTTTGGATTTTTTATTTTCTTGTTTGTTCTATTTCGTGAATTGGTTGAGCTGATTTGGGGTTTTCCCTCTTTTTCTGTGCAGCGATAGGAGGCTTTGAAGAATTTGAATAGTGCACAACCCCACTGTCCGTCCTGGCATCGTTGTGGCATCGCTACTGTCTGCATTCGTGGTGATTTCTTTTTTATTTGACATATGTTCTTTGTGTCCTATATTCCTTTATGACGATTCTTTCTATTATTTTGTCTCTGGATTGTTCTTAATTACCGGTTGTTTGTTTCGTACCATATATCGTCAACTCTACCTCTGTGTTTGCCTACCTTCTACTTCTCCGTTTGGATCTACAGGTTAAATCATTTGTTTACTGATGTTTATAGGTTGGTATTTATAGTCTATGCCTCAGGTTGGGGAAAATTTTCGTTTGTGTATCCCAGCAGTCTGCATACTAGAGGGCTTCAGAAGCTACTGTATTTCTTGATTTTAATTTTGTGCTCTCCTCATGCTGGACACAGGTAGGCAGGAGATGTCATGGCCTTCTGAGCAGCATTTTTTGTTGTGTTACTAGGTTTGTTAGGCGCCTCATGTGCTAATTAGAGATGGGCATGCCCTCTGCCTAGTCGTCCTGCTTAGCCTTGCGCGTACTAATATGTGAAAGTTTGGTTCTTTTTTTTTTACATTTGTGGCTAATTTTGTATCCATTGTAATGGAAGAGATAGATAATAACTTTAGGTGACCGCTAAATTGTATTTCACATTACTTGTGTCGTGTTCTTCTAAGGTACCACTAAATTGATCCCATGCCTTTTATTTGCTCTAGATATTTTAGTTTTGACGCCCTTGCGCTAACAATATTCTGTATTTTTCAGCTTTCGCAAAATAGTTACTGTTTGAATTTTTTTGAAGTTAAAGTTGATATTTTCATGTGCTTTGTTAGGGCTTGTGATCAATGAGGCCCATGAAGAATGCCATATTCGATTTCTCGAGCATTTCCATCTCCCAACCCACCTGCTAAAGGTATAGACAAACCCGCTTCTTGCTGCGTGTAATCTGGTAATGGTGATTTTACCAGATTTAACATAACTCACCACTGATCTTTTATATGCAAAATCATGCCAACAGATAGTGCAAGTGTTGCTTGTATTCTGATGCTCAATAGAACTTATTTATATATCAAAAATCTACCTCTACTCATCTAATACTGAAGCATTTACTAATTAATTGTTTCCTAGAAAAAATGTTCATGTGGTTAATTTTCTTTGTGCAAGCAAAAAAGTAACTGAGGCCTTGGCTGTGTATGTACTAATATATGTATATAATGGTTCCTGTTTGTGCAAAATGGGAGAAAAGAATTTATGGATTTATTATGGTAATGGTTTGGTCTCATGGAAAATGACTCAAGTTCTTATCTATTTCCAGATATTGGATTTCCGAAAAGAAGCTCAGATCCTCACCTCATTTCACCATCCAGAAGTAGTTTCATTTTATGGTGTTTTTCATGTTGGGTCAGTGCAGATGTCAATCCCTAAATATAATAATAAACTGAACTTGTACTACTTTTGCCTTCAATAATAGCCACTATTTTTTTATTGGTGCCAATCTTCTACAGTTTAGCAAGGAATTTATGATCAGTAAATCAATGACCAAGTTTTCTGCTTTTTAATAAAGATTTTTATTTCAAAATAGAACCAGGAACTTAATCTGAAATACTTTTCCCTTTCATAATATGCCACTACGAAGTGACCTAACCACTTAAGTTGGACTAAGCATGTTTAACATACATTCATATGCACCATGCTTCTCATAATAATGCATTATCATCTTTGCTTTCTCATGACAATAATTAGAAGTTTAAATTCTTACCTATTGCCTTCACTATGTGCCAACTACATTTTATACTACTATATTAAAAAATTCTCAAACTTCCTTCTCTGATGTTTGTAAAACCACTTACTACTATGAGTTAAGCCTTAGCCAATTTAGACATGATTTAGATCTCATTTGCCATTTTCTTTTATCCATGGCATTCACTACCTTGATCATGTTACAACATTTTGCAGCTTCATAAAAGGTTTAGATCACTCTTAAAATGTGATTTGAATTGTGCTTTTGTGTGCCCACTGTTTTCATACTATATTTGATTTCAAAAATATTTTTTAGCATTAGAGTTTCACTCAAAATGCTAGATATAATTCAGTTTTTCAGATTTTGTCAAATTCTTGCTGCACTGTTCTTGATTTTTATAAACCATTGAAATCAATTCCGTTTGAGCTGAATACTTTACAGCATGTCAATAATAGTTACATCTTTCTTCTGTAAAATTTACAATTTTTTCTGAGATCTTTTGGTTGCCCAAATGATTTGAAAATAGAGTGCAGATATCAGTTTCAGAAAACACAATCAGTTTCAGATTCATAGTTCAGGGGACATGGGAGTAAAGACGCTGCAGAGGTATTCTTCCTCGTGGCAACCATCCACAGCGTAGCAGTGCCGTGCTTGCCGTTCGTCATGTTCAACCCCATCCTGCTGTCCTGTGGATCATCTTCTCCAGCTCTAACCTCACTCAGGCAATGTTTCCGACCATTCCAGTGAGCCTCTGGTCATACCACCATGTCCTTTAGCTTCTATGTACCGTGGTGCATCTTTTTGATGTGCGTGTTGCTTCAGATGGTCAGCTGAGTCGAGTTGCCGATGTGACCGGTCGCTACCACCGTGAGCTGAACACCATGGACTTGCCATTGACAACATCGATCACCAAAGTCTCTTCCTCCTTGACTGACTACACTATTGAGTTTCCAAGTAAGCTGCAACCAGTACCATACTACCATGTTTGTTCAGTAGATATTGGATAAACAATTAGTCTCTTCCTCCTTGACTGACTACACTATTGAGTTTCCAAGTAAGCTGCAACCAGTACCATACTACCATGTTTGTTCAGTAGATATTGGATAAACAATTAGTTACACTGCACACCTTTAATCTTCGATCAGTTTGCGCTTTACCTTCTATACAATTCTATACAGGAAGATAACTATTGATATATATTTGCATGTATCCTTTTTTGTCCTATTTAATATTGAGATCTTTTAATTTTTTTGCCATTTTTGAAAGATCCTTTCTTAACATAAGGTAACATCAGAGTTTTAGCATTTTTTGAGGTTTTAATGCCAAATAAGACTATCCAAGTTATTTTGACACTGGTTTATCATTCCAGACATATTTGCAGTGATTTCATTAGGTGAAGCACTACTTTCCTCTATTCCCCATTTAATTGGCTAATCCAGATTTTTTGTGTTCTTTTCAGTTTTGTTACCAGGAATTGCAGCTGGGCCATAAACGACAAAAGCTTGAGCAAAAAACAATGTCTGCGGGGACTAATCAAGATGTGTGAGTAAATTACTATCAGGTGACCGGCTTCCTATTTGGTTTCTTCTTGCTATGTGCCATCGTGTAATTATACAAGATATGCCCGCATGTGTAGTCATAATTGTTGTGAGATTTTTTCAGTTCTTTTATTCAGAATCATTGGTTCATGTGGTTTACGACTTCTTTGAAACCGTCTAAGATGCTTCCTTTTTTTCTTCTATATGCACATATTATTATTTGCTTGAGCACCAATTTTGGATGATCAGTGACACCAAGTCACTGCCTCATCATGATTCAGTTTGCTATTTCATGATCTTATTAGGAACCTTCTTGCGTTTGATTTCCCTGTATTTTGTTGAAAATTATCTTTTGACTACTCAATCTTTGTTTCAGGTCCTTATGGATGATATTAGTGTTCGTTGCAAAAGGTATGCTGAACTGCAGGTCTTTTCCTATATAAGTAAACCTTTAGTAGGTGCCATGTCCTTAGTGACCTTTATAGTCATCTCAACTGACCAGCCTTCATGATTCAGGTAAAGAAGGTGAATGGTGTTTTGGTTGGGACCTGCAGCGTTTGTTCTTATATGATGAGCCAGAAATATTCAGGAGGCAAAGCTTACCACATCTTAGATCCTGAAGCAACACAGGATCCCATCGCCCATGTCAAATGAACTTTGGTGAGACTTGAGGCATTATGCATTTACTGAAACATTTTTGCAGGCGTAACTACACATTTTCCTACGGAAAAGACATGTGGTAGGCCAAGGACTACCTGGAGTATCCACCTGTTGCAGCGGCTCCTATTTGCCTGACTCAATTTTGACAGAGGAAGAAGGGGATTCATCTACTAATAAGAACCCAAGTTCTTCAGCCTGAGATGTAACACTATTATTCTTCGCTCCCCAAATTATTTTTCATCCTTTCTTAGTTACCATGAGAGCTGCAGGACCCGTGTTGAGTTCAGATATGTATCATGGCAAAATCAAATGACTTTCATGAGTCAGAGAGTCCTTTATTCCTCATGTAAATTTTTTGGATGATGGAGATGAATTTATAGAAAGTTTTAGTAGCAAATGGAAACATGAGTGAGTCTCCTTCTGCAAGGTGTGTTCAATGTTCAAACATTCTTTTGTTATATCTGTTCCATGTTCTTAATAGTCTATCTAATTTGATTTATATTTTATTTGTGCCATGACTTTTAAAAGCCATGCTGCAACGATGCACATTATGTAGTTGGTGATTTTGGGTTCCTTCCTTCCTTGCTTTCGCTGCTCTCAGCAGAATCAACAACTGTTAGCTGCTATAATATATTTTCCACCTGTTTCCATGGTTGTATATAACTGTTTGTTTTCTCTGTTTGTATTTTATTATTGCAATTCTCTGTGTTTTCTATAACCTAAGAAAATAAGAAGTTCAATATCATTCTCATGTACACAGTCTCACGGGATCGTGCGCCCCAGGCGCACATCAAAATCTAGTTTTCATTATGTTCAGATGAGCTAGCTAGCTACAGCTAGCAATTCTGTGCATGTATGTACCACGTACATCAATTATGTTGAGAGTAGGTAGTACTAGCTGAATGAAACAACATCGATACGAGGGAGAAAAATATTTCATTAGTTGGTCCCAGCTAGCTTAGCTATGCATCCATGCAGCGCGAGAGTACTGTAGCTCCGTATGTACGGACCAGTGCGACACGGCACGCATGGCACGCACAGGCGCACAGCTACTAAGAGCATCTCCAGTCGCGTCCCCCAAACCGTCCCCCAAAGCGATTTGGGGCGCGCCGGACAAAAAAAGCGTTCCAGCCGCGTCCCCCAAAGCCAATTTTTGTCCGGCGCGGCCCGATACGGTGTCCGGCGCCCCGAGCCCGTCCCCGTCCCACAGGGGACGCTCCGGGGACGCCGGACACAACAAAAAGCGAGGCGAGGAGGCGCGGGACCGACGCGTCAGCGGCACAGTTAATTTTAACCTAACCGTCGCCTACCTCGCGACGGAAGTTATTCGCGCGCAGCGGCATCTTTGCCTTAATGGCGACGGAGGGGCAGGCGAGACGTCTCGTCGGTGCTGCGCAGCCTCCACGCGTCGCCGGCGTTCGCACGCCACCGCCCGTTCCCGCGCGAACTTCCCGCCTCTTCTCGTCTGTTCCCGCGCTTTCTTCCCGACGCCGGCGTCTATAAAAGGTCTCCCGGCTCATCAATGGTAGCCACCACACCCCGCCGGCAACAAACACAGCCCTCGTCGCTCCACAGCCGTCTCCTCCATCACCAGTGGCAATGGCGAACCGCCCCGGCGATGGCCACTTCCCTCCACCGCCGTCTCCTCCATTGAGGAGCCGGCAGCGGCGTGCGGCACTCGAGGAGGCACTCGAGGAGGAGGCCCGCCAGCGGCGTGAGGCGCAGCAGGCGGCGGATCTAGCGGCGTTCTCCGCCCCTGCCTCCGCAGCTGAGGAGGCCGCGGCGGCAGCGGCGGCGTGGCAGAGCGACGAGGGCGACACCGTTGCGGCGTTCGACGCCTCGACGGAGCAAGAGGCGCGACGGCGCCGGTACCGGGAGGAGATGGAGCAGCGATGGGCTGAAGAGCGCCAGCGCGATGAGCGGCAGGCGTTGTACCGTGAACGGCGTGACTCGATCGAGCGCCGGCGGCGTGAGTCGATCGAGCACCAGCAGCAGGTGACGGCGGAGGAGCGTCGGCAGCGGGAGGCGGCGCTGACGGCGCTATGGGGGAGGCGGGCGGAGCAATTGGCGGCGGAGGCCGACGCGTTAGCGGCGGCGATGATGGAGGCGCCAACAGATGTGGAGGAGGAGGCGCCAATGGAGGATGAGGAGGCCGAGGCGGAGGAGACCGAGGTGGAGGACGACGACGACGAGTTCGACTGGTCCGACGACGACGGGCCGCACCCGGACGAGACGGCCGATCAGCAACACGCCCTCGTCGAGTCCTTCGAGTCGGAGAAGAAGCTCCAGGACGACGCCCGTGCCCGCGAAGAGGCGCATATTCGTCGCGCCATCGAGCTCTCCCTCCGAGAGCGGCGCAGCGAGGGACGGCGGAGGACGCGCGGCGGAGCGGCACCGTCTGGCCACCGCCGCTCGCAAGGAGAGGAGGCGCGCGCAGGAGGAGCTGCGGCGTAGGGGAGGCGACGACGGGGCGGGGCCGTCGAACGCGCCGCCGGGCGGTCAGTAGTCTAGGTTTAGATGAAATCTAGCCGTTTTCATTCAAACTTTGTAATATATAATCAAAATTGAATGAAAATCTTTATTTTCGTGCACAAATATTCATTTGGGGCGGCGTTTGGGGGACGCGGCTGGGGAGCGACGTCCCCCAAACACGACACGAACAAAATACGTCCCCCAAACGCTCGATCCGGCGCGGTTTGGGGGACGCTTTGGGGGACGCGGCTGGACATGCTCTAACCTGCCGTGTGCATGCGGGCGCGATGCAACGAACCGGCAGAACCGCGGAAGAGCCCAAGTTTAGTCCCACCTCGACTCCCGAGAAACATATCGAGCGACTTAAATATGTTCTTCCGCCCGCAGTTGCCAACTTGCCATAGTACTGTTTCCGGTTCGGCCGCCTTTAGATCGTCTGGGAATAGAGCAGACCGTTTCCTGCGTGCGTATAAATGGGCCTCGCAAGACGAGAAAGCCCATGAGACAAATCCTTGAGCGAAACCGAGCGTAGGCAGCGCGCGAGCGCGAGGGAGGAGGACCCGTTCTGCCCCATTCTCCCGCATTAATAGACTCTGAGGACATCCGACCCAAACGGACGCGCTGGGCCGTCCGTTTTGGGCCGTTTGGGTGGCCGAATGGACACCCGGACAGCGCCGCGTGTCCGTTTAGGTCGCACGCGGCGCCCAACGCGCGGACGCACCGCATATGTAATAAAAAAAACATAAATGAAAACAAAAAATAAAAACAGCACAAAATAAATATAAAGTACTGGTTAGTTAAACTTAGCCCTATTTTGGGCAATTTTTACACAAAAGAAAGCCCTATATGGGCTTTAAACTAAAAAAAAAAACCCTAGTCAGGGTTTGCGAGCATGGTGGCCGCCGGCAGTACTACCCCCAGTAGTACTCGTCGTCGTCGGCGTCGATGATGACGACGCCCCCCGGCGGCGACGCGCTGTTCCGGCTCGAAACGCCGGAGGGCACCGGGGACTCCGGCCAGGGCTCCCACTGCGCCCTTTCCCAGGTGGAGTGCGTGATGAGGACATCCCTACCTCACTACTACCTCCGTCATTGCAAGATGAAGACGATGTTGCTGCGAAGCTCAAGTCCGATGAAGTTAGGATTGGACCCATTACAAGGGCTCGTGCGAAGCTACTTAAGCAACAGGTGAATTCGCTCCTAAACGATACTTTGATTGATGAGAACTTTATACTACCTAAGTCATTTCACTTATGTATGATCAGGTATGAGGAGGGAGCAAGCATCGCACGAGGAGGAGAGGAGCAGCTGTACATGGCGTTGGACGTGAAGACATTCCACGAATGCGCGAGGGAGGAGAGGGAGGCATGCGCAAGACAAGAGGAAGTCAAAGACAGTGCTGAGACAGACCGAAGTGCTGATTTTGAAACGGACGCCATTTCTTCATACGAACTCGGAATCAAGCAAATGAGCACTCGTTGGAAAGATAATTTCAAGACCTTTCAAATGAGTGTACCACCGGCACTGCCGGCCAAGGAGGGGCGGCACTGCCGGCCATGCGGCACTGCCGGCCATGCAGGGGCAAAGATCGCTGGCTCAGTGCACCCCAAGATCGCTGTCGGCCGTGACACCCCAAGATCGCCGGCCTCACCGGCACTGCCGGCCTCGACACCCCGGCACTGCCGGCCTTGCCCGAATTCGACCCAGTTTTGGCCGAACCTGTTTTAGGTCGGTTTGTATCGAACTATTTCGACCCCTGGTCGTCCTGGACGCCTATATAAGCCCCAGGGACGCCCTCAAATTAGGTTTAGACCACGTTTAAGATAAACCCTAGTTCTTAGTTGTTTGCTATGCAAAACTATTGAATCCCAACTCTCCAATTCGTTGCGATCTGGAGTTTTATTGCTACTGAAAGTTTGTGTGATCTGCTGTTCCATTGGGGATTAGAAGATTGCAATCTACCGCTTCGTGGTCGGCGGCTACGTGCGCAAGTGTGTGGAGTTGCGAATATCTTGCAGGGTTGAGATCTGTTGCATTGGCTACAGGAATCAATCGAGAGACTTCGTCGGCGTCATACAAGTTATCTACACCATATCATCGATTCCCTCCGCTGCATATATCCATTGTGTTCATCACCACCGTCGCTTACTGAGAAGATCGGGCAACCCCTTATCATCTTGGTATCAGATTTCCAGTTTTCCTCGGTAAGCCATCCACAATCCACCCCATAGTTGAGTTGTGAGTGTTTTCCTATACAGAAAAAGCCAAAAATATTAGGGTTAGGGTTTGCCATAGCCATAGCTTGCACTAATTTCGAGTTTTAGTTGCTTTTCGTAGTTGTTTTTGCGTAACTTTATCTTTCATCTAGTATTTTAGGGTTTGAGTTTACTCTATCATCTTGTGTTTAGTTTATCATAGTGTGTCAGTTTTTGTTACTCCGAGTCCACATAGCGTACAGTGTGCTTGTTCCCAACCATAGACACAGCCTATCGATATAAAGTGACTAGGAACTTCCCCAGAAGAGACTAGTTTTACCGCTCGACAGGCTGCTCATTAGGGTTTTGGTGCTTTGCATATCTTGTTGGCCGTGTTATCAAGGAGTTGTGTCATAAAATCAAAAAAAATCAAAACAAAGAGAAAATAGAAAAGAAGCAAAAAGAGCTACATAGCTGCGTGTGTTACAAAAAGAAAAATACAAAAAGAAAAAGTGTGTGCTAGTTGAATTGAAGTGAAGGCCTAAGTTTTCTTTACTGCACCTGTAGTTGAGCAATCTTGTGCCTGTCTCGTTGAGCTTTGCTAGCGTCTCTCGAGTGCATTGCAACCTTTCATCCATATAGTTGCATTGCCACATTTATCGCCTTGTGTGAGTATCTTTGGTTGTCTACGGTCAGCGCTAGAGCTTGTTATTGGTGCAAATAGGTAGCCTACCTACAGCCCCACATATATTCTGCTTAGTCGTGTGATTGTTCTTATACCCTTGATATTCGCTTCGCTACATCCGTGCACTAGTCCGTCAATCCAAGTTGGTAAGCAATACTAATTCACTTTGGAGCGGTAAGATTCACCTTTCTTATCAGTTTTGAGTGAGTTGTGAGAGTACCACCAAAGATTTTTTGTTTAGTGCACTAACCTACTGATAATGTCTTCTTCTGAGTTCAATGTGATGCAGAAAAAGGATCCATCCACGCCGGTTACTTGGATGGAATATGAGGCTCTTCGTGATCACCTCACACGTGAACTTCGTCTTACTACGGAGACATTTGATACTGAAATTCAAGGTGTCAACTTGAAGGTCGATGAGGCTACTACGGCTATTAACACCGTTCAAACATCGATGACGACTCTTCAAGCTGAAGGAGATATGCCCTAGAGGCAATAATAAAGTGGTTATTATTTATATCTTTATGTTTATGATAAATGTTTATATATCATGCTAGAATTGTATTAACTGAAACATTAGTACATGTGTGATATGTAGACAAACAAGAAGTCCCTAGTATGCCTCTTAAACTAGCTTGTTGATTAATGGATGATTAGTTTCATAATCATGAACATTGGATGTTATTGATAACAAGGTTATGTCATTGTGTGAATGATGTAATGGACACACCCAATTAAGCGTAGCATAAGATCTCGTCATTAAGTTATTTGCTATAAGCTTTCGATACATAGTTACCTAGTCCTTATGACCATGAGATCATACAAATCACTTATACCGGAAAGGTACTTTGATTACACCAAACACCACTGCGTAAATGGGTGGCTATAAAGGTGGGATTAAGTATCCGGAAAGTATGAGTTGAGGCATATGGATCAACAGTGGGATTTGTCCATCCCGATGACGGATAGATATACTCTGGGCCCTCTCGGTGGAATGTCGTCTAATGTCTTGCAAGCATATGAATGAGTTCATAAGAGACCACATACCACGGTACGAGTAAAGAGTACTTGTCAGGAGACGAGGTTGAACAAGGTATAGAGTGATATCGAAGATCAAACCTCGGACAAGTAAAATATCGCGAGACAAAGGGAATTGGTAATGTATGTGAATGGTTCATTCGATCACTAAAGTCATCGTTGAATATGTGGGAGCCATTATGGATCTCCAGATCCCGCTATTGGTTATTGGTCGGAGTGAGTACTCAACCATGTCCGCATAGTTCTCGAACCGTAGGGTGACACACTTAAAGTTGGATGTTGAAATGGTAGAACTTGAATATGGAATGGAGTTCGAATATTTGTTCGGAGTCCCGGATGTGATCCCGGACATCACGAGGAGTTCCGGAATGGTCCGGAGAATAAGATTCATATATAGGATGTCATTTTATGTGAATAAAATGATGCGGAAGGTTCTATGGAAGGTTCTAGAAGGTTCTAGAAAAGTCCGGAAGAAACCACCAAGGAAGGTGGAGTCCACAAGGGACTCCACCTCCATGGCCGGCCAGCCCTAGTGGGGGTGGAGTCCCAAGTGGACTCCACCATAGGGGGCCGGCCACCCCCCACATGGGAGGTGGGAATCCCACCTTTGGGTGGGAGTCCTAGTTGGGCTAGGTTTCCCCCCTCCTATGGAAGGTTTTGGTTTCGGGTCTTATTCGAAGACTTGGACACCAACACTTGGGATCCACCTATATATAGAGGGCCAAGGGGAGGGGGCCGGCCACACCAAAAGCCACAAGCTTGGCCGCCCCCCATAGTGGCCGGCCACCCCCTCTCCCCAAACCCTAGCGCCCCGCTCCTCCACCATATCCCGCACGCTTAGCGAAGCTCCGCCGGATTTCTCCACCGCCACCGACACCACGCCGTCGTGCTGTCGGATTCAAGAGGAGCTACTACTTCCGCTGCCCGCCGGAACGGGGAGGTGGACGTCGTCTTCATCAACAACCGAACGTGTGACCGAGTACGGAGGTGCTGCCCGTTCGTGGCGCCGGAACCGATCGTGATCAAGATCTTCTACGCGCTTTTGCAAGCGGCAAGTGAACGTCTACCGCAGCAACAAGAGCCTCCTCTTGTAGGCTTTGGAATCTCTTCAAGGGTGAGTCTCGACAATCCCCTCGTTGCTACCGTCTTCTAGATTGCATCTTGGCTTGGATTGCGTGTTCGCCGTAGGAAAATTTTTGTTTTCTATGCTACGTTATCCTACAGTGGTATCAGAGCCGTGTCTATGCATAGATGGTTGCACGAGTAGAACACAATGGTTTGTGGGCGTTGATGCTCTTGTTATCTTTAGTTGAGTACTTTGCATCTTTGTGGCATAGTGGGATGAAGCGGCTCGGGCTAACTTTACATGACCGCGTTCATGAGATTTGCTCCACGCTTGACATGCAACTTGTATTGCATAAGTGGCTTTGCGGGTGTCTGTCTCTCCTACTATAGTGAAGATTCAATTTACTCTTCTATTGACAACACTAGTATCACCGTTGTGGTTCATGTTCGTAGGTAGATTGGATCTTGCTCGAAAACCCTAAACCACGTAAAATATGCAAACCAAATTAGAGAACGTCTAACTTGTTTTTGCAGGGTTTGGTGATGTGATATGGCCATAATGTGATGATGAATATGTATGAGATGATCATTATTGTATTGTGGCAACCGGCAGGAGCCTTATGGTTGTCTTTAAATTTCATGTTGAGTAGTATTTCAAAGTAGTTGTAATAGTTGCTACATGGAGGACGATCATGAAGACGGCGCCATTGACCTTGGTGCTTCGCCGACAATGATGGAGATCATGCCCGTTGATGATGGAGATCATGTCCACGCTTTGGAGATCAAGATCAAAGGCGCAAAGACAAAAAGGGCCATATCATATCACATATGAACTGCATGTGATGTTAATCCTTTTATGCATCTTATTTTGCTTAGATCGCGACGGTAGCATTATAAGATGATCCCTCTCACTAAAATCTCAAGATAATAAAGTGTTCATCCTTAGTAGCACCGTTATCAAGTCTTGTCGTTTCGAAGCATCTCGTGATGATCGGGTGTGATAGATTCAATAAGTACATACAACGGGTGCAAGACAGTTTTGCACATGCGGATACTAAGGTGGCCTTGACGAGCCTAGCATGTACAGACATGGTCTCGGAACACGTGATACCGAAAGGTAGAGCATGAATCATATGATTGATATGATGAACACTTTGAGTGTTCGCCATTGAAATCACACCTTTTCTCGTGATGATCGGGTTTAGGTGCGGTAGATTTGGTTCGTGTGATCACTAAGACAATGCGAGGGATATTGTTTTGAGTGGGAGTTCACCTAGATTTTTAATTATGTTGAATTAAAATTTGAACTCAATTTGTCATAAACTTAGTCTAAACTATTGCAAATATGTTGTAGATATGGCGTCCCCAATCAATTTTAACCAGTTCCTAGAGAAAGAAAAACTTAAGAGCAACGGTAGCAACTTCACCGACTGGTTCCGTCATGTGAGGATCTTCCTCAATGGCGGAAATCTGCAATATGTGCTTGATGCACCGCTAGGTGACCCTCCAGCAGAAACTGAAACCGATGAAGTAAAGAGTGTTTACGCAACTCGGAAAACTCGGTACTCTCAAGTTCAGTGTGCCATCTTATGCAGTCTGGAATCCGATCTTCAAAAACGTTTTGAGCACCACGATCCTCATGAGTTGATGAAAGAGTTGAAGACTATTTTTGAAACTCATGCGGCCGTGGAATGCTATGAAGCATCGAAACACTTTTTCAGCTGTATGATGGAAGAAGGCAGCTCCATTAGTGAGCACATGCTCGTTATGACCGGGCATGCGAAGAAACTCAGTGACTTGGGAATAGTGATTCCTAACAGACTGGGGATTAATCGTGTCCTTCAATCACTGCCACCAAGTTACAAGAACTTTGTGATGAATTACAATATGCAGAACATGAACAAGGAGTTTCCTGAACTCTTTGGCATGTTAAAAGCTGCTGAGATTGAGATTAAGAAAGAGCACCAAGTGTTGATGGTCAACAAGACCACCAGTTTCAAGAAACAGGGCAAGTCTAAGGGAAAATTCAAGAAGGGTGGCAAGAAAGCTGCCACACCTCCTATGAAACCTAAGAACGGCCCTAAGCCTGATGCTGATTGCTATTACTGCAAAGAGAAGGGACACTGGAAGCGTAATTGCTCCAAGTATTTGGCAGATCTGAAGAGCGGCCTTGTCAAGAAGAAGAAAGAAGGTATATCTGATATACATGTTATAGATGTTCATTTCACTGGTTCTCGTTCTAGTACCTGGGTATTTGATACTGGTTCGGTTGCTCATATTTGTAACTCGAAACAGGAACTAAAGAATAAACGACAACTGCTGAAAGATGAAGTGACGATGCGCGTTGGAAACGGATCCAAGGTCAATGTGATCGCAGTCGGGACACTTCCTCTACATCTACCTTCGGGATTAGTTTTAAGCCTAAATAATTGTTATTATGTACCCGCGTTGAGCATGAACATTATATCAGGATCTTGTTTAATGCAAGACGGTTATTCATTCAAGTCTGAGAATAATGGTTGTTCTATCTTTATGAATAATATCTTTTATGGTCGAGCACCTGAAAAGAATGGCTTATTTCTATTAGATCTCGATAGTAGTGATACACATATACATAACATTGATGCTAAGCGAATTAAATTGAATGATAATTCTACTTATATGTGGCACTGTCGTCTTGGTCATATTGGAGTGAAACGCATGAAGAAACTCCATACTGATGGATTACTTGAATCACTTGACTTTGAGTCACTTGATAGATGCGAAGCATGTCTGATGGGAAAAATGACTAAGACTCCATTCTCGGGTATGATGGAGCGAGCTACTGACTTATTGGAAATCATACATACCGATGTATGTGGACCAATGAGCGTAGCATCGCGCGGTGGTTATCGTTATGTTCTAACCTTCACAGATGGTCTGAGTAGATATGGGTATATCTATTTCATGAAACATAAATCCGAAACTTTCGAGAAGTTTAAGGAATTTCAAAGTGAAGTAGAAAATCAACGTAACAAGAAGATCAAATTTCTACGATCTGATCGTGGAGGTGAATATCTGAGTTATGAGTTTGGCATGCATTTAAAGAAATGCGGAATACTTTCACAATTGACACCGCCGGGAACACCACAACGAAACGGTGTGTCCGAACGTCGTAATCGAACTCTCTTAGATATGGTTCGTAGTATGATGTCTCTTACTGATTTGCCGTTATCATTTTGGAGTTATGCATTAGAGACAGCCGCATTCACTTTAAATAGAGCACCATCAAAATCCGTTGAAACGACGCCGTATGAATTATGGTTTAATAAGAAACCTAAGCTGTCGTTCCTAAAAGTTTGGGGTTGCGAAGCCTATGTAAAAAAGTTACAACCGGACAAGCTAGAACCCAAAGCGGAGAAATGCGTCTTCATAGGATACCCTAAGGAAACTATAGGGTACACTTTCTATCACAGATCCGAAGGCAAGATCTTTGTTGCTAAAAACGGAACCTTTCTTGAGAAAGAATTTCTCACTAAAGAAGTGACTGGAAGAAAAGTAGAACTCGATGAGATTGAAGAATCTCTACTCGTTGATCAGAGTAGCGCAGTACCGGAAAATGTTCCTGTACCGCCTACACCGGCAACAGAGGAAGCTAATGATAATGATCATGAAACTTCGAACGAGGAAACAACTGAACCTCGCAGATCGACAAGGGAACGTGCCACTCCTGATTGGTATGATCCTTGTCTAAATGTCATGATTGTGGATAACAATGATGAGGACCCTGCGACGTATGAAGAAGCGATGATGAGCCCAGATTCCAACAAATGGCAAGAAGCCATGAAATCCGAAATGGGATCCATGTATGATAACAAAGTATGGACTTTGGTAGACTTACCTGATAGCCGAAAGGCTGTCGAGAATAAATGGATCTTCAAGAGAAAAACAGATGCTGATGGTAATATTACTGTCTATAAAGCTCGACTTGTCGCAAAGGGTTTCCGACAAATTCAAGGAGTTGACTACGATGAGACTTTCTCACCTGTAGCGAAGCTAAAATCTGTGAGGATTTTGTTAGCAATAGCTGCATTTTTCGATTATGAGATTTGGCAGATGGATGTCAAAACGGCGTTCCTTAATGGAAATATTGAGGAAGAGTTGTATATGGTACAACCCAAAGGTTTTGTCGATCCTAAAAATGCTGACAAAGTATGCAAACTTCAGCGTTCAATCTATGGACTGAAGCAAGCATCAAGAAGTTGGAACCGACGCTTTGATAAGGTGATCAAAGACTTCGGGTTTATACAGTGTCATGGAGAGGCCTGTATTTACAAGAAAGTGAGTGGGAGCTCTGTAGCATTCCTGATATTATATGTAGATGACATATTATTGATTGGGAATGATATAGAACTATTAAGCAGTGTAAAGGGTTATTTGAATAATAGTTTTTCAATGAAAGACCTTGGTGAAGCATCATATATATTAGGCATCAAGATTTATAGAGATAGATCAAGACGTCTAATAGGGCTATCACAGAGTACATACCTGGACAAGATTCTGAAAAAGTTTAGAATGGACGAAAGTAAGAAAGGATTCTTACCTATGTTACCAGGCAAGGTCTTGAGTAAGACTCAAGGACCGGCTACGGCAGAAGAAAGAGAAAGGATGAGTCAGATCCCCTATGCCTCGGCAGTAGGCTCTATCATGTATGCCATGCTATGTACTAGACCGGATATAGCACATGCTGTTAGTTTGACTAGCAGATATCAAAGTGATCCAGGAATGGAACACTGGACAGCAGTCAAGAATATCCTGAAGTACTTGAAAAGAACTAAGGATATGTTTCTTTGTTATGGAGGTGACCAAGAGCTCGTTGTAACAAGTTACACCGATGCAAGTTGGAACACTGATCCTGATGACTCTAAGTCACAATCTGGGTACGTGTTTATATTGAATGGTGCTGCGATGGTGGGCAAGCTCGAAGCAGTGCACGGTGGCGAAATCCTCAACAGAATCGGAGTACATAGCGGCTTCAGAGGCTTCATCAGAAGCGGTATGGATGAAGAGGTTCATTGTAGAGCTCGGTGTGGTTCCTAGTGCATTGGACCCATTTGTCATCTACTGTGATAACATGGGTGCCATCGCCAATGCACAAGAGCCAAGGTCACACAAGAGACTGAAGCATATCAAGCTGCGTTACCATTCGATTCGCGAGTACATCGAAGATGGAGAAGTAAAGATTTGCAAAGTACGCACTGATCTGAATGTAGCAGATCCGTTGACTAAAGCTCTCCCTAGGGCAAAACATGACCAACACCAGAATGCCATGGGTGTTAGGTATATTACAATGTAATCTAGATTATTGACTCTAGTGCAAGTGGGAGACTGAAGGAGATATGCCCTAGAGGCAATAATAAAGTGGTTATTATTTATATCTTTATGTTTATGATAAATGTTTATATATCATGCTAGAATTGTATTAACTGAAACATTAGTACATGTGTGATATGTAGACAAACAAGAAGTCCCTAGTATGCCTCTTAAACTAGCTTGTTGATTAATGGATGATTAGTTTCATAATCATGAACATTGGATGTTATTGATAACAAGGTTATGTCATTGTGTGAATGATGTAATGGACACACCCAATTAAGCGTAGCATAAGATCTCGTCATTAAGTTATTTGCTATAAGCTTTCGATACATAGTTACCTAGTCCTTATGACCATGAGATCATACAAATCACTTATACCGGAAAGGTACTTTGATTACACCAAACACCACTGCGTAAATGGGTGGCTATAAAGGTGGGATTAAGTATCCGGAAAGTATGAGTTGAGGCATATGGATCAACAGTGGGATTTGTCCATCCCGATGACGGATAGATATACTCTGGGCCCTCTCGGTGGAATGTCGTCTAATGTCTTGCAAGCATATGAATGAGTTCATAAGAGACCACATACCACGGTACGAGTAAAGAGTACTTGTCAGGAGACGAGGTTGAACAAGGTATAGAGTGATATCGAAGATCAAACCTCGGACAAGTAAAATATCGCGAGACAAAGGGAATTGGTAATGTATGTGAATGGTTCATTCGATCACTAAAGTCATCGTTGAATATGTGGGAGCCATTATGGATCTCCAGATCCCGCTATTGGTTATTGGTCGGAGTGAGTACTCAACCATGTCCGCATAGTTCTCGAACCGTAGGGTGACACACTTAAAGTTGGATGTTGAAATGGTAGAACTTGAATATGGAATGGAGTTCGAATATTTGTTCGGAGTCCCGGATGTGATCCCGGACATCACGAGGAGTTCCGGAATGGTCCGGAGAATAAGATTCATATATAGGATGTCATTTTATGTGAATAAAATGATGCGGAAGGTTCTATGGAAGGTTCTAGAAGGTTCTAGAAAAGTCCGGAAGAAACCACCAAGGAAGGTGGAGTCCACAAGGGACTCCACCTCCATGGCCGGCCAGCCCTAGTGGGGGTGGAGTCCCAAGTGGACTCCACCATAGGGGGCCGGCCACCCCCCACATGGGAGGTGGGAATCCCACCTTTGGGTGGGAGTCCTAGTTGGGCTAGGTTTCCCCCCTCCTATGGAAGGTTTTGGTTTCGGGTCTTATTCGAAGACTTGGACACCAACACTTGGGATCCACCTATATATAGAGGGCCAAGGGGAGGGGGCCGGCCACACCAAAAGCCACAAGCTTGGCCGCCCCCCATAGTGGCCGGCCACCCCCTCTCCCCAAACCCTAGCGCCCCGCTCCTCCACCATATCCCGCACGCTTAGCGAAGCTCCGCCGGATTTCTCCACCGCCACCGACACCACGCCGTCGTGCTGTCGGATTCAAGAGGAGCTACTACTTCCGCTGCCCGCTGGAACGGGGAGGTGGACGTCGTCTTCATCAACAACCGAACGTGTGACCGAGTACGGAGGTGCTGCCCGTTCGTGGCGCCGGAACCGATCGTGATCAAGATCTTCTACGCGCTTTTGCAAGCGGCAAGTGAACGTCTACCGCAGCAACAAGAGCCTCCTCTTGTAGGCTTTGGAATCTCTTCAAGGGTGAGTCTCGACAATCCCCTCGTTGCTACCGTCTTCTAGATTGCATCTTGGCTTGGATTGCGTGTTCGCCGTAGGAAAATTTTTGTTTTCTATGCTACGTTATCCTACACAAGCATCTATGAATACATTGACGCAAGCTGTCCAGGATATCCGTACTATGGTACAACAACAACCACAACAACCACTTGATGAAGATGGCAGTGTCAATGGTGACAATGCGGATGCTGCTGTTGCTCAAGGCATGGGACGTGGTGTTGGTCGTGGTCTTCCACGTGGCGTCAATCGCGGTTTTGTTGACATTGGAGCCCGCCGTGTTCCTCAACAACAAGACGATGGTTTGGGTAAGCCCAAGTTCTCAATTCCCAGATTTGAAGGAGGTACTGATGTTGAAGAATATCTTACATGGGAGCTGAAGATTGAGAGATTATGGCGTTTACATCCTGATTATACTGAAGATAGGAAGATTAAACTTGCTTCCTCTGAATTTGATGGCTACGCATTGCGTTGGTGGGATGCTCTTGTTCAGGATCGAGAAGAAGATGGTGAGCTGCCTATTATCACTTGGCGTACTATGAAGACGGCGATGAGAGCTCGTTTTGTTCCTACCAATTACTTGCGTTCTGTGTTTGATAAGTTGACCCAATTGAAGCAAGGTGTTATGACAGTTGATGCTTATTATATGGAGATGGAGATGCTCATGCAGCGTGCCCGTGTCCATGAGTCTTTGGAGATGACACTGCAGCGTTTTCTCAATGGACTCAGATTTAATATCAAAGGCATTGTGCGTCATCATAAATATGCTACAATGAATGAGTTGCTACATCATGCAAGAGAAGCTGAGTCACAGTTGGCTGAAGAAGCGCAACAGAGGGGGCCGTGCTACAGGTGCAGGGCGTTACACGCCTAGGCCGCCGCCTTCTACGGCGCCATCTACCCGTCCTACGGATGTTCCTTCTTCGTCTAGCAAGCCGGTGTCCAATGTGTCCAACACAAAGAGGCCCGTCCCTGCAGCAAGTGGAACTGGTTCTAGTATGTCTACAGCGCGCAACCGTGATATGCTTTGTCATACATGTGGTGGCAAGGGTCACTTCAAGAAGGATTGTCCTAACCGCAAAGTTATGATCATTAATGAGGACAATGAATATGAAACTGGAGACGATGCTGATCCGGATGCACCGGAAGATGATGATTATGACAGCGATAGTTTTGATGCTTATCCTTCAGAAGCTCAAACTATAGTTGTTTCCCAGCGTGTTCTCAATGTGCAGCCTAGTGCATCTACGCAGCGCTGCAATTTGTTCCAAACAAAGGCACTTGTTGGTCCTGATAAAGCTTGCAAGGTTATTATTGATGGTGGGAGTTGTCGCAATTTAGCAAGCAAAGAGTTATGTGCCAAGCTGAAACTGAAGTATCTACCGCACCCGCATCCATATTATATTCAGTGGTTGAGCAATAATGGTGAGATGAAGGTGAGCCACATGGTACGTGTTGATTTTGAGATTGGACCGTATAAGGATTCCATTGACTTTGATGTGGTTCCTATGACGGTGTGCCATCTACTGTTGGGCCGGCCATGGCTCTATGACCGTTCTGTGCAACACAATGGCCGCGCCAATACATATCACTTGGAGTTCAAGGGCAAGAAAATTAACTTACAGCCTATGTCACCACAGCAGATTGTCAATGAGTCTCGTCAGAAGATTGAAGTAAACTTGGAGGATGCACCTCTAGATAGGCGAGAGAATTGTAATACCGTGAGTGATATAACGAAAAGTGAGCGAGTGCATTCCTTAGTTTCATTAGCCACCAAAGAAGACATGAGAGAATTTAGTGAGGATCCTACGGCCATGCCTCTTGTGCTTTTGTACAGGGGTACGGTTTTGGTTTCTAACGACATGACCCCTCTTCCTCTTGGTGTTTCTAATGTTTTGCAGGAATTTGGCGACGTGTTTCCGGAGGAGGTACCCGCAGGACTACCACCATTGCGAGGTATTGAGCATCAAATTGACTTGATTCCCGGAGCTTCGCTGCCCAATAGGGCGCCATATCGCACTAATCCTGAAGAGACGAAGGAGATACAGAAGCAAGTACAAGCGCTACTCGACAAAGGTTATATCCGCATAAGCCTTAGTCCTTGTGCTGTTCCTGTTATTCTAGTTCCTAAGAAAGATGGTACTTGGCGTATGTGCGTAGATTGTAGAGCTATAAACAACATTACTATTCGATATCGTCATCCTATTCCCCGTTTAGAGGATATGCTAGATGAATTGAGTGGTGCTGCTGTGTTCTCTAAAATTGATTTGCGTAGTGGTTATCATCAAATTAGGATGAAAGAAGGGGATGAGTGGAAAACAGCCTTTAAAACAAAATTTGGTTTATATGAGTGGTTAGTAATGCCTTTTGGGTTAACTAATGCACCTAGTACTTTCATGAGACTGATGAACCATGTTTTGCGTGATTTTATTGGCAAGTTTGTGGTTGTGTATTTTGATGACATATTAATCTACAGCCGCAATGAATCTGATCATACTATACATATTCGACATGTTTTGCAAGTGTTGCGTGATAATAAACTCTATGGTAATCTTGAGAAGTGCACATTTTGCAAAGATAAGGTCATATTTCTGGGTTATGTTGTCTCTAAGCATGGAGTAGAAGTAGATGAGTCTAAAATTGAAGCTATTCAAAATTGGCCTACTCCCATGAATGTGAGTCAAGTTAGAAGTTTTCATGGTCTAGCTGGGTTTTATAGAAGATTTGTGCCCAACTTTAGTACTATTGCTGCACCTTTGAATGATTTAACTAAAAAGGGTGTTGTCTTTGAGTGGGGCGCAGCCCAAGATCATGCATTTGATGAACTGAAACGATTGTTAACTTCTGCACCGTTGCTTGCACTTCCTGATTTCAATAAGCAATTTGAGATTGAATGTGATGCTAGTGGTATTGGAATTGGTGGTGTGTTGATGCAAGAGGGTCGTCCAATTGCATATTTTTCTGAGAAACTTTCTGGTGCTAAGTTGAACTATCCTATATATGATAAAGAATTGTATGCTTTAATTAGAGTTCTTGAGGTTTGGCAACATTATTTGTGGCCAAAAGAATTTATCATACATTCTGATCATGAAGCTTTAAAGTATCTGAAAGCTCAATCTACTTTGCATAAGCGTCTAGCTAAGTGGGTTGAGTTCATTGAGTCTTTTCCATACATTATTAAACATAAGAAGGGAAAAGATAATATTGTTGCTGATGCTCTATCTAGGAAGAATATGCTATTAACTCAACTTGATGTTAAAATTCCTGGTTTAGAGATACTATGTGATTTGTATGCCACTGATCATGATTTTGCTGAACCATATCGCTTATGTGCTCTTGGTAAAGCATGGGAAAAATATCACATACATGATGGGTTCTTGTTTAGAGCTAACAAACTATGTGTTCCAGAATCGTCTGTGCGTTTGCTCTTATTGCAGGAATCACATGCTGGAGGTTTGATGGGTCACTTTGGGCGTGAGAAGACGCTACTCATGCTAGCTGACCACTTTTATTGGCCAAAGATGAGGCGGGACGTGGATAGATATGTGAAGAGATGCATTACTTGCAACAAGTCCAAGTCCAAGCTGAAGCCTCACGGTTTGTATACTCCTTTACCGGCACCTACTACACCCTGGGAGGATATTAGTATGGATTTTGTGTTGGGTTTGCCGCGTACTAAAAGAGGCCATGATTCTATATTTGTGGTAGTGGATAGATTCTCTAAGATGTCACATTTTATTGCCTGCCACAAGAGCGACGATGCGTCGCATATTGCTAACCTGTTTTTCAGGGAGATTGTACGTCTACATGGAGTTCCAAAGACTATTGTTTCTGATCGTGACGTGAAGTTTATGAGCTACTTCTGGAAGACGCTTTGGAGAAAGCTGGGGACGAAGCTGCTGTTCAGCACTACTTGTCATCCCCAAACTGATGGGCAAACTGAAGTGGTGAATAGAACATTGTCACAATTGTTGAGATCCATGATCAAGAAGAACCTGAAGGAGTGGGAAGAATGTTTGCCGCATGTGGAGTTTGCTTACAACAGGGCGGTACACTCTACCACGGAGTTGTGTCCTTTTGAGGTGGTGTATGGTTTCAAACCCATTACTCCACTTGACTTGTTGCCTTTGCCCATACATGAGAGAGTCAATATGGAGGCATCCAAGAGGGCAGATTTTGTGAAGAAAATTCATGTGAAGACTAAAGAGTTGATCGAGCAGAAAGGCAAGAGCCATGCTGCAAGGAAGAACAAGAAGCGCAAAGAGATGTTGTTCAAGCCTGGTGATATGGTCTGGGTACATTTTCGCAAGGATAGGTTCCCGAAGCTGAGGAAGTCTAAGTTGAAGCCTCGTGGTGCTGGTCCTTATAAAGTGCTTGCCAAGATCAATGATAATGCATACTCGATAGATCTTCCAGAGGATGAGTTTGGTGTCAGTAATTCTTTCAATGTTGCTGATTTGACACCATATGACGGAGAAGACCTTGGAGCGTCGAGGTCGACGCCTTTTGAAGGGGGGGGGGAGATGATGAGGACATCCCTACCTCACTACTACCTCCGTCATTGCAAGATGAAGACGATGTTGCTGCGAAGCTCAAGTCCGATGAAGTTAGGATTGGACCCATTACAAGGGCTCGTGCGAAGCTACTTAAGCAACAGGTGAATTCGCTCCTAAACGATACTTTGATTGATGAGAACTTTATACTACCTAAGTCATTTCACTTATGTATGATCAGGTATGAGGAGGGAGCAAGCATCGCACGAGGAGGAGAGGAGCAGCTGTACATGGCGTTGGACGTGAAGACATTCCACGAATGCGCGAGGGAGGAGAGGGAGGCATGCGCAAGACAAGAGGAAGTCAAAGACAGTGCTGAGACAGACCGAAGTGCTGATTTTGAAACGGACGCCATTTCTTCATACGAACTCGGAATCAAGCAAATGAGCACTCGTTGGAAAGATAATTTCAAGACCTTTCAAATGAGTGTACCACCGGCACTGCCGGCCAAGGAGGGGCGGCACTGCCGGCCATGCGGCACTGCCGGCCATGCAGGGGCAGCACTGCCGGCCTGTGCACCCCGGCACTGCCGGCCGTGACACCCCGGCACTGCCGGCCTTGCCCGAATTCGACCCAGTTTTGGCCGAACCTGTTTTAGGTCGGTTTGTATCGAACTATTTCGACCCCTGGTCGTCCTGGACGCCTATATAAGCCCCAGGGACGCCCTCAAATTAGGTTTAGACCACGTTTAAGATAAACCCTAGTTCTTAGTTGTTTGCTATGCAAAACTATTGAATCCCAACTCTCCAATTCGTTGCGATCTGGAGTTTTATTGCTACTGAAAGTTTGTGTGATCTGCTGTTCCATTGGGGATTAGAAGATTGCAATCTACCGCTTCGTGGTCGGCGGCTACGTGCGCAAGTGTGTGGAGTTGCGAATATCTTGCAGGGTTGAGATCTGTTGCATTGGCTACAGGAATCAATCGAGAGACTTCGTCGGCGTCATACAAGTTATCTACACCATATCATCGATTCCCTCCGCTGCATATATCCATTGTGTTCATCACCACCGTCGCTTACTGAGAAGATCGGGCAACCCCTTATCAGTGCGGGTTCGGCGGGCTCGCCGGCCTGCGCAGTCGTGCCCTCCGCGCGGACTCCTGCCGGAGCTGCTCCTCCGCTGCGGCCTGCTGCTCCGCCTGCAGCCGGACCGTGGCCAGGCGCTCCTCCTCCGCCAGGCGCGCGGCCCGGCGCTCCTCCTCCTCCCGGAGCGCCGCCGACGCGTTGCCTCCTCGACGGCGCGCCGGCCACGAGGAAGGCCCACGCCTCCGCCTGGCGTCCTCCCCGGGCCTTCCTGGCCGCCTCCTCCAGCGCGGAGGTGCGCAGCGTCTCGGCGAGGTGCGGCCATTTGGCCAGCTCGTCGAGGTCCCGCTGCTCGCGGGACGCCGCGAGCGCCGCTGCGGCTCCGGTCATTCTCCTCCTCCTCCTGGGGCTGGTGCGGGGCACGGGGCTGGGGCTGCTCGCCGATGTAGAGGCCGCCGGGCGGCGGCCTGCCCGCGTTGCGGTGTGCGCGAGCTGCGCGCGCGGCCGCGCTGTCGCGGATGTGAAGCACGTGCGCCGGCGCGCATCGTGCTCCACCTCGAACCACAAGTCCCGATTGGGACTTGCGTCGCCGCACGCGGGGTCCTCGCGGAGGTCCGCCGGCAGCTGCGCGCGGCGCCTCCGGATCTCCGCGACGCGGCGCGGCCGGAGCCCGGGATGGGCGGCACCGGAACCCGATCCGGGCTCAGGTGCCGGCCGTGGGGAGGTGCACGTCCCCACGGCATTGGGACGCCGGCGTCCCGGAACATCTGCGCCACCGCTACGGTGACGTAGATCCGCTCGCGTCTGGCGTCGCCGGCGGCCCCATGGCGAACGGCGCCGGCGCCGACGCGACTGGCCGGCTGCTGCCGGCCTCGTGGTCGTTCGCGGATGGCGAGAACTCGCGCTTCGGGGCCATGGCGGCGCGGAAGCTTCGAGCTCGCGCGTGCGGCCGGAGTGGAAAGTGGGGACTGGATAGGGACAGTCCCCTTCCCCCGTCCACATTTAATAGGACTGGGGCACCGCCAGGTGGGCCAGCCAGGCGAACCAGGCGGACACGCGAGGACACCGCGTGCCATCCGCGGCTACGCAAACCCGGCCAAGATTTGGGCCGGATTTGCGTCGTTCCGGACACCGCGGCCGTCCGTTTTTGCGGTGCGTCCCCGCGTTGGGCCGGGTTTTTGTCCGTTTGGACCCATCCGGACGGGCGGGCGCCGGATGGGTCGCCCGGTTGAGCTACTCAGTTGGGCTGAAAGCAAGCAGCGTATTAATAGACTCTGAGCCTGTGCACACTCTATACAACTACACAACTCTTATGGACTTTGGGCCCTGCGTACACTCTATACACGCATGACACGAGGCCTTTCAGGTTAGGGATCCAGAAACTCTCTCGCTCCAGCAGAAGCAACAATGCCCAGTGAACTGCTGGCGGCGCCGCCGCCGAAATCTTCGTCGAATCTGTCCACGACCACCACAGCCACTACCACCACTTCCGCCGCCAACGGCACCACCACCACCACCACAACCATCACTACCGTCTCCGCCAACGGCACCACCACCACCACCACCACAACCACCACTACCGTCTCCACCACCACAACCACCTGCAACGCCATCATCGCCCCCGCCACCTCCACCGCCATCACCGCCCCCGCCACCTCCACCGCTACCACCATATCCTCCCTCAGTGGCGACGACCTTCGCGAGATCTTCCTCCGCCTGCCGGACCTACCGGCCCTTGTCCGCGCCGCGCTCACCTGCCGCTCATGGCTCGGCGCCGTCCGCTTCTCCCCTGCCTTCCGCCGCTTGTTCCGTGCTCTCCACCAGGCGCCCCTCATCGGCCTCTTCCTTGAATTAAACGGCCCCTTCTTCGTCCCCATGCGCCTTTCCGATTACGATGTTGCCGCCGCCCTTCGCCGCGGCGACTTCTTCCTCACTTCCCTCCCACACTCGTTCTCGGGTTGGACTGTCACCGACTGCCGCGACGGTTACATCCTCCTATGGAACGGGATGGATAACAATCATCTATCCCTAGCTACCCTGAACCCCATGACCTGGGCCGTGGACATCCTCCCGTCGCCCCGCGGTATCGCAGCTGAGAGCCGCCGCAATTTTGGTTTAGTTGGTTTCCACCTGCAGTCCTCCGATGAGAACCCGTGCTTCTTCCGGGTGATCTGCGTCTGCAAGGATCAGCGTAGGGTTCGTGCCGTCATCTTCTCGTCGGAGACGTGGGATTGGGTCATCCATCCCTGGGTGGATATCGGTGGAAACAATAGCCTCAAGTTCAAGGTTGGTTCACTGGTGGATGGTTCCATTTACTGGCCTTGCCACGGCGAAAGACGTATGATTAGGATCAACATCGACACCATGGATATCACCTCTGTAGATCTACCTTGGCAAGTGGAGGTGGATGGGTTCAATTTTCAGGCAGGGGACACTAAGGATGGTGAGCTTTGCATTGTCTATGAATCTGGTTTTTTCCTCCATGTTTGGATCCGTAGTATGGATAGTGATGGAACTGAGATATGGGCGCCACAGAACATAGAAAATTTGAGTGCAGAAATCGATCGGACAACTGACGGCATCACTCAGGACTTGCATGGCTTTATCAAAATTATGCAAGTTAGGTCGGGATATGTGCACTTGTCCATGGCGTGCATGACCCCCGCTGGCACACAACACTGCTGGTTCTTCTCACTTTCTTTGGAGACCTTGAAGCTTGACTTACTGCTTGAGGGAAAATATGATGGCTATGCCTATCCGTATGTAATGGCCTGGCCTCCTTCTTTGGTTGCTGATGATGGGAGCATTGGGCATGATGTTGAAGGTTCTCACTGAATCCGCTCTGCAGCTGCATGTCATTTGCATAAGAGGAGATGAATGGAAAATTGTCGGTATGACTTAACCATGATCGAGTACTTTGTTGATGCAAAAGAATATCTGGCTGGCATTGAAAACTGGAAGATCATTCCTTGCATCTTATGTACTGCTTATTCCCATGTAAACTGTGTGTTTCTTTGAAACTGTTGGTACATCGCTGGAGCTAATGAATTTTATGGGAGAATGGATTTCAACTCCTGTGTACTTTCTGTGAAATGCTGGTATGTTGCATTAGATGTTAGGCCCCTATTCACCAATTTGTGCCTACTGCTTGTGTTTGTGTGTGTCATATATTGAGAAACAAACCAGTACCGCTAGTTCTGGAAAAGTGATCATGATAAATTTTGAACATAGTGAACTTTCTAACATGCATTTATGATTCTAACATGAATCCCCTTATACATATTTACCTTCTGACAAGCAAGAACTTTGAATTGTCCATGTCGGTAGCAATTTTTTCTCTCCATTTTACTGCATGATCTCTTCATTTTTGAGGACACATTTTTGTGAAAGTTTCTGCTGCGCAAGCTCTTAATTTTTTAGGATCCCTTTTTCCAAGCTTTTTTTTTTGTTGCATGTCAGCATGTGCAACTATAGTAATATAAAATGACTTTTAAGTGCTTAACTATTTTTTATATGTTTCCCACCTAACTTTTATAATGGCTTGGTGATCACTTGGTATACTCAGTTGTATTTCAGTTCACAATAGTAGTTGTATTTCAGTTCACAATGTTAATTAGGCAGTCGGTACCTTGGTTGACTCGACATGAAAGAGTTTTGAAAGTAGTTACTGCCAGCTCATGCTCTTGCACCTCATATGCGAAGCGCTGCCAATTTGCTATTTCACACCTGCCAGCTCCCTTGAATTAACCCCCTTTCTGCTGTTCCCATGATTTGGACATTCTTTGACCAACTGTGTCATTCCATTTAACTGGTGAAGCTCACAAGTGCAGTAGATTGTACTATATTTCGATGGAAAGTAGTTTATCCAATTTAAGTGCAGTAGATTGTACTATATTTCGATGGAAAGTAGTTTATCCAATTTTATTGACACGATAGGAGTAAGAGCATCATCCCTAGGAGACATCCCAAACCTCTAACCGCGTTTCTAGGCCACCCCAAACCGCGTTTTTCAGCCCGCAAACAAAATCCGGAAGCAAAGGGTTTATGCAAATCAGCCAATAATTTTTAAATGTAGCAACATAGATCATGCAAACAGATTGTTTAAAGTAGTCAGTCATACATAAAACATGAAACCAAAAAAGGATCAAACCGAGCATGATCAAGCATCACCGTCGGTTGCCGGCGCATCCACACGGCCACCACCACTCGCCATAGCATCATCACCTTGGGCATCACTCATGGCAGCCATGGCAGCGCGTGCAACTTCCCTCCTTCGCGTCAAGATCTCCATCTTCGCATGATTCCACCACTCAAGACGGAACTCATCCATCTCAGCCGGTTCATCATCATAGTTGCATTCTCCGGCGCAATGAGCTCCGCCATGGCTGGGTTCTTCTCGGCACGTGCTCTCCTCTCCTCGACGTCGGCCTTGCGCTTTGCATCTTTCCGGAGCATGTCCCATTTTGCTTCCTTCTCTTTGTTCTTCTTCTCCATCATCTCCTTCTTTGCATCCAAAGTCTTCATCACCAACAATTCTTTGGACTTCACCATAACATCGATCTTGAGAGACAATGTTGCGGCCTCGCCTTGCTTCTTGATCTTGTCCTTTGTCATCTTTGCTCCATCCGACCTCTTCTTGTTCTTCTTGGTCTCAAGAACATCATCCTCTTCTGCATCCTCCAACTCGACGAGCTTATGCCTCGGTGGTGCACTTCTTGCTCCCTCATCTTCCACTTCTCATTGTGCTCAAGAATGGCATAGCAATGCTGGAATGTAAATGGATTTCCCTTCAACCCGGGCATGTCCTTGTACCTTCTTTGCGTGATTTCATCCCAATCACCGGCGTTGGTGCCACTCGGCGGCGAATTTCTCACGGCCTCAATGCAACCGGCCCACCGGCAGCACGCCATCTTGATGCTATCTCATCGGCCTTGGAGTGAACGGTAGGTGTTGGAGATATGCCCAAGAGGCAATAATAAAGTGGTTATTATATATCTTTATGTTTATGATAAATATTTGCATACCATGCTATAATTGTATTAACCGAAACATTGATACATGTGTGTTATGTAAACAACAAGGAGTCCCTAGTAAGCCTCTTGTATAACTAGCTTGTTGATTAATAGATGATCATAGTTTCATGATCATGAATATTGGATGTTATTAATAACAAGGTTATGTCATTAAAGGAATGATGTAATAGACACACCCAATTAAGCGTAGCATATGATCACGTCATTAAGTTCTATTTGCTATTAGCTTCCGATACATAGTTACCTAGTCCTTCGACCATGAGATCATGTAAATCACTTATACCGGAAGTGTACTTTGATTACATCAAATGCCACTGCGTAAATGGGTGGTTATAAAGGTGGGATTAAGTATTCGGAAAGTATGAGTTGAGGCATATGGATCAAGAGTGGGATATTGTCCATCCCGATGACGGATAGATATACTCTGGGCCCTCTCGGTGGAATGTCATCTGATTAGCTTGCAAGCATATGAATGGTTCATAAGAGATGACATACCACGGTACGAGTAAAGAGTACTTGTTGGAGACGAGGTTGAACAAGGTATAGAGATACCGATGATCAAACCTCGGACAAGTAAAATATCGCGTGACAAAGGGAATCGGTATCGTATGTAAATGGTTCATTCGATCACTATGTCATCGTTGAATATGTGGGAGCCATTATGGATCTCCAGATCCCGCTATTGGTTATTGGTCGGAGAGAAGTCTCAACCATGTCTGCATAGTTCACGAACCGTAGGGTGACACACTTAAGGTTTGATGTCGTTTAAGTAGATATGGAATTTGGAATGGAGTTCGAAGTTTTTTTCGGAGTCTCGGATGGGATCCAGGACATCACGAGGAGGTTCGGAGTGGTCCGGAGAATAAGATTCATATATAGGAAGTCACTTTCCAAGTTTGGAAATGATCCGGTGAATTTATGGAAATGATCCAAGTTTGGAAATGAGCCGGCCAGCCCTAAGGGGGAGGATTCCCAGGTGGACTCCACCATAGTGGGCCGGCCACCCCACCAAAGGGAAAGGGAGAGTCCCACCCAAGTAGGTTTCATCTATTTGGCAGTTTTTGAATTGGGGTCTTATTCGAAGACTTGGGAAACCCTAGATGTGTTCCACCTATATAATGAGGGGCAAGGGGAGGGGGCCAGCCACACCAAAGCCACCACCTTGGCCGCACCCCTTGAGGCCGGCGCCCAAGCACCCCTCTCCCCAAACCCTAGCCGCCCCTCCTCCACATACAACTCCCGCAGCGCATAGACGAAGCCCTGCCGGAGTTCTCCACCAACACCGCCACCACGCCGTCATGCTGCCGGGATTCCGAGGAGGATCTACTACTTCTGCTACCCGCTGGAACGGGGAGGAGGACGTCGTCATCAACACCGAACGTGTGACCGAGTACGGAGGTGCTGCCCGATTGTGGCACCGCCAAGATCTTCTACGCGCTTTTGCAAGCGGCAAGTGATCGACTACATCAACCACGAGATCTAATCTCGTTAGGCTTTGGAAATCTTCGAGGGTTAGTCTCATGATCTTCTCGTTGCTACCGTCTTCTAGATTGCATCTTGGCTTGTTATTCGTTCTTGCGGTAGAAAATTTTCTATTTTCTATGCTACGAATCCCATCAGTGGTATCAGAGGCGTGTCTATGCATAGATTGGTTGCACGAGTAGAACACAATTGTTTTGTGGGCGTTGATGCTTTGTTGTCTTTTGTTCATGTACTTTGCATCTTGCGGCATAGTGGGATGAAGCGGCTCGGGCTAACTTTACATGACCACGTTCATGAGATTTGCTCCACGCTCGACATGCAACTTGTATTGCATAAGTTGCTTTACGGGTGTCTGTCTCTCCCACTATAGTGAAGATCCAATTTACTCTTTCTATTGAAAACACTAGTATCACCGTTGTGGTTCATGTTCGTAGGTAGATTGGATCTTACTCGAAAACCCTAAACCACGTAAAATATGCAAACCAAATTAGATGCGTCTAACTTGTTTTTGCAGGGTTTGGTGATGTGATATGGCCATGATGTGATGATGAATATGTATGAGATGATCATTATTGTATTGTGGCAACCGGCAGGAGCCTTATGGTTGTCTTTAAATTTCATGTTGAGTATTATTTCAAAGTAGTTGTAATAGTTGCTACATGGAGAACAATCATGAAGACGGTGCCATTTACCTTGACGCTACGCCGACGATGATGGAGATCATGCCCGTTGATGATGGAGGATCATGTCCGTGCTTTGGAGATGAAGATCAAAAGCGCAAAGACAAAGGGGCCATATCATATCACATATGAATTGCATGTGATGTTAATCCTTTTATGCATCTTATATTGCTTAGATCGCGACGGTAGCATTATAAGATGATCCCTCTCACTAAATATCAAGATAATAAAGTGTTCATCCTTAGTATGCACCGTTGCTAAGACTTGTCGTTTCTAAGGATCACGTGATGATCGGGTGTGATAGATTCTACATGTGCATACAACCGGTGCAAGCCAGTTTTGCACACGCGGATACTAAGGTTGCCTTGACGAGCCTAGCATGTACAGACATGGTCTCGGAACACGGGATACCGAAAGGTAGAGCATGAGTCATATGATTGATATGATGAACACTTTGAGTGTTCACCTTTGAAGTTACATCTTGTCTCGTGATGATCGGACTTGGTGTAGTGGATTTGGTTCGTGTGATCACTAAGACAATGTGAGGGATATTGTTTTGAGTGGGAGTTCACCTAGTTTAATTTTGTAGAATTAAAATTTGTACTCAATTTGTCATAAACTTAGTCTAAACTCTTTGCAAATATATGTTGTAGATCATGGCGTCCCCATCAATCAATTTTAACCAGTTCCTAGAGAAAGAAAAGCTTAAAAGCAATATGGTAGCAACTTCACCGATTGGTTCCGTCATGTGAGGATTTTCCTCAGTGGAGGAAATCTGCAATATGTGCTCGAAGCACCGCTAGGTTCCCCACCACCACCTGCAGTATCTGAGGACGTAGAAAATGTTTACGAGACTCGGGTGACTCGTTACTCTCAAGTTCAGTGTGCCATCCTGTGCAGCCGAGAGGCAGAGCTCCAAAAGCATTTTGAGCACCACGACCCTTGTGATATGATCAATGAGCTCAAGGTTATCATTGAAACTCATGCGGCTGTGGAGAGCTATGAGGCCTCGAAACAGTTCTTTGGCTGTATGATGGAAGAGGGCAGCTCCGTTAGTGAGCACGTGTTCCTATGTCCGGACACGCGAAGAAGCTCAGTGACTTGGGGATTACGATCCCTAACCAGCTGGGTATTGATCGTGTCCTCCAATCACTGCCACTAAGTTACAATAACTTTGTGATGAACTACAACATGCAGAACATGAACAAAGAGTTACCTGAACTCTTCTCCATGCTAAAATCTGCTGAGGTTGAGATAAAGAAAGAGCACCAAGTGTTGATGGTCAACAAGACCACCAGTTTCAAGAAGCAAGTCAAACCTAAGAAGGGCAACTTCAAGAAGGGCGGCAAGAAAGCTGCCGTGCCTCCTGAGAAGCCTAAGGCTGGCCCTAAACCTGATACTGAGTGCTATTACTGCAATGGGAAGGGGCATTGGAAGCGTAATTGCCCCAAGTACTTGGCTGATCTGAAGAGCGGCCTTGTCAAGAAGAAGAAAGGTATATTTGATGTACATGTTATAGATGTCTATCTTACTGGTTCTCGTACTAGTGCCTGGGTATTTGATACTGGTTCGGTTGCTCACATTTGTAACTCGAAACAGGAACTACGGAATAAACGAAGCCTAGCGAGGGACGAAGTGACGATGCGCGTTGGAAATGGATCCAAGGTCGATGTGATCGCTGTCGGCACGCTCCCTAGTTTTAAACCTCAATAATTGTTATTTAGTGTCTGTGTTGAGCATGAACATTATATCTGGATCTTGTTTAATGCAAGGCGGTTATTCATTTAAGTCAGAGAATAATGGTTGTTCTATTTTTATGAATAATATCTTTTATGGTCATTGTAAGGGTACATTGCCCCTATGTGTGGTTTTGGTAATTAATGACAACCCCTATGGACTAATGTTTTCATTGAGTTTATATGAAGGAATATTCCATAGGTACTACTTGCTCTCCATGTGTTGGATTCAAGTATGGATGCCATGAAGATAAAGATATACCTTGTGTATTGGCATCAAGATCATCGGTATGAAGATATATATGTGATATGATCAAGAAGAAGAAATGAAGATGGAGTTCTTATGTGGAACTCAATATTAGCCATGCTCTATCTTAAGTGAGTATGAGAAGATACAAGGTTGAGTTGGGCAAGTTCAAGATGAGCATCTTGAGTGGATCACATGCTTGAAGCTTGCCGTCCATTTGGTGATAATGGACATGTGAAGATGTGCATCAATGAAGCTTTCCCATCATGGTGTATGGGGGAGCATTTGTGAGTATACACGAAGCGACAATGATCAAGTGATGCATTCTGGCTTGAGTGGAGCGTGAAGTGTTATCATCAAGATCAAGCGGGATGCGCAAGGCAAAGGTATGACCTTGATAGGTTTTCCTTTTATCGGTCTCGAGGTGGTTGATGGGAGACCGGATTATAGGATAGATAGCCGCACTATTAAGAGGGGCTTTCGGTTGGGTAACTTGATCACATCGTCTTAGGGAGCTCAATCCTTGCATGCGCTGCATATTCTTATTGCTTCTTGGTATTTCTCTATGTGAGGTTCTTGAGCTTGTTGCTAGCTTTACAACAAGCCCAAGTTCATCGAAAACGGAGTTCGCATGCATCTTCTATTGCGTTTTCGAGGTTGGGTGATTTTACCGGTTATTCATGATATAAGGTTCTACCTTTTATACTCATGATAAAATCCCCTCCTACAGATTCTTGGGTTTTCACTTTCTATTAGATAGCATTCGTTGTTATCTTCCAAACAAAGTTGGTTTCATTCGAATCGGAGTTCGGGAGCAATTGTTATTAAAGAAGAAAAAGAAAAGAAAAAAGGGGAAGGGGCCAGCCGGCCGGACCGGGCCAGGCGCCGGCCCACCCGGTCGAAACCGGCCTGGGAACCGGTGCCATCCGGGCTGATCCAGTGGCCTTTGGGCCCGTGTCCGGTCGCAGGCCCGGTGGCCAACCGGCCCGCCCGGCGCTGCCCCCGGCCGAACCGGCCTCCCGCCGGATCGGGCCGCCTCCCCGCGCGGCCCGCTCCACTCCGCGCCGCCCCGCGCGTCCTGGCCGGGCTGGGCCTCACCGCCCGACGGCCCACCGGTGCGCTGCACTGTGCGCCTCCGCGTCGCCTTGCTCCCTGCCGCCCGCGCACTGCTGGGCTTCGGCCTGCGCGCGTCTGTGGCCTTTTTCCACCGCCCAGCGCGGCTGCTGCTCAGCCCGGTTGCTGGGCCGGTCCGACCGGGCTGCTGACCGGCCTGTCCGGCTGCTGCTCCGGTCGGCCGGCCTGGTGACCGGCTGGGCCGTTTTTCTGCCCGAAATTGCTGCCCGTTTTTCTGTCTTTTTCCCCCAACAGTTATTTTTCCACTTGGGCTATAAATACCCTTCTTCCACCTTGAGCCAAATTAGTTCTTCCTATTCTCTCTCCTCCATTGCTACTATTTGAAGAACTTGCTCTTCCTCTTGAATCCTCCAACCATTCTTGCTCATATTTGAGGATTTGAGAGAGTGGATCTAGATCTACACTTCCACCAAACCAATTCTTCTCTAAGTGAGGGAATCTCTTGGGATCTAGATCTTGGAGTCTTTGGTTGACTTTTCCCCTTGTTCTTCCTCTCCAATCTCATCCTAGCATTCGTTGCTTTGGTGGGATTTGAGTGTGAAGGACTTGAACACCTCCGGTGTTCTTGCTTTGCATCATTGCATAGTGTTGAGCTCTCCACCACGATTTGTTCGAGTGAGAGACCGTGAGCTTGTTACTCTTGGAGGGAAACCTCCTAGTTGGCTTGGCGGTTGGTGCTCCGGTGATCTCTTCAAGAAGATTGTGAAGAGGCCCGGGCTTCTCCTTCGTGGAGCTTGTGAAGTGGTTGTGGAGCTTGCCATCTCCGGAGCGGAGGAAAAGCTAACCATAAGGAAAGGGCCATTATCCTTCGTGGGTGTGGTTCGGAGAATAGGGTGAGCCTTCGTGGCGCGGGGAATCCTTCGTGGGACCTCCACTCCTCCAAACGTGACGTACCTTGTTGCAAAGCAAGGGAACACGGGAATACATCCTCGTCTCCGCGTGCCTCGGTTATTTCTATACCCGAGCTCTCTTTCCTTGTGATAGCCATCGTGCTTGAAGTACATATATCTTGCTATCACTTGTGCTACATATATCTTGTGCCTATCTTGCTTAGCTCTAGTTGCCATTGTCACACTTAGTTGAGCTTAGCATATTTAGGGTTTGTGCTTGTAAACTAAACATTAGTTTAATTCCGCATTCTTACAAGACAAATCCGCAAGAGTTTGTAATTGCCTATTCACCCCCCCCCCTCTAGGCGACATCTCGATCTTTCAGTCATGCGCCTGAGATGAATGGTTTATTCTTGTTAAATCTCGATAGTAGTGATACACATGTTCATAACATTGATGCTAAGCGAATTAAATTGAATGATAATTCTACTTATATATGGCACTGTCGTCTTGGTCATATTGGAGTGAAACGCATGAAGAAACTCCATTCAGATGGACTTCTTGAATCACTTGACTTTGAATCACTTGATAGATGCGAAGCATGTCTAATGGGAAAAATGACTAAGACTCCATTCTCTGGTACAATGGAGCGAGCTACAGACTTATTGGAAATCATACATACCGATGTGTGCGGACCAATGAGTGTAGCCTCGCGCGGTGGTTATCGTTATGTTCTAACCTTCACAGATGATCTGAGTAGATATGGGTATATCTATTTCATGAAACATAAGTCCGAAACTTTCGACAAGTTTAAGGAATTCCAAAGTGAAGTAGAAAATCAACGTAACAAGAAGATAAGTTTCTGCGTTCTGATCGCAGAGGCGAATATCTGAGTTATGAGTTTGACATGCATTTAAAGAAATACGGAATACTTTCACAGTTGACACCGCCGGGAACACCACAGCGCAATGGTGTGTCCGAACGTCGTAATCGAAATCATTTAGATATGGTTCGTTCTATGATGTCTCTTACTGATTTGTCGTTATCGTTTTGGGGTTATGCATTAGAGACAGCTGCATTCTCTTTAAATAGGGCACCATCTAAATCTGTTGAAACGACACCGTATGATTTGTGGTTTCAGAAGAAACCTAAGCTGTCGCTCCTTAAAGTTTGGGGTTGCGAAGCTTATGTAAAAAAGTTACAACCTGACAAGCTAGAACCCAAATCGGAGAAATGCGTCTTCATAGGATACCCTAAGGAAACTATTGGGTATACTTTCTATCACAGATCCGAAGGCAAAATCTTTGTTGCCAAGAACGGAACCTTTCTTGAGAAAGAGTTTCTCACTAAAGAAGTAACTGGAAGAAAAGTAGAACTCGACGAGGTTACTGAACCTTCTCTCGTAGATCAGAGTAGCGTAGTACCGGAAGATATTCCTGTGCCGCCTGCACCGATAAGAGAGGAAGCAAATGATAATGATCATGAAACTTCGGACGAGGGAGCTACTGAACCTCGCAGATCGACAAGGGAGCGTACCACTCCTGATTGGTATGATCCTTGTCTAAATGTCATGATTGTGGACAACAATGATGAAGAACCTGCGACGTATGAAGAAGCGATGATGAGCCCAGATTCCAACAAATGGCAAGAAGCCATGAAATATGAAATGGGATCCATGTATGATAACCAAGTATGGACTTTGGTAGACTTACCTGATAGCCGCAAGGATGTCGAGAATAAATGGATCTTCAAGAGAAAAATAGATGCTGATGGTAATGTTACTGTCTATAAAGCTCGACTTGTCGCAAAGGGTTTCCGACAAATTCAAGGAGTTGACTACGATGAGACCTTCTCACCTGTAGCGAAGCTAAAATCTGTGAGGATTTTGTTAGCAATAGCTGCATTTTTCGATTATGAGATTTGGCAGATGGATGTCAAAACGACGTTCCTTAATGGTGACATCGAGAAAGAGTTGTATATGGTACAACCCAAAGGTTTTGTCGATCCTAAAAATGCTGACAAGGTATGAAAACTTCAGCGTTCCATTTATGGACTGAAGCAAGCATCCCGGAGTTGGAACCGACGCTTTGATAAGGTGATCAAAGACTTCGGGTTTATACAGTGTCATGGAGAGGCATGTATTTACAAGAAAGTGAGTGGGAGCTCTGTAGCATTTCTGATATTATATGTAGATGAAATATTGTTGATTGGAAATGATATAGAACTATTAAGCAGTGTAAAAGGTTATTTGAATAAGTGTTTTTCAATGAAGGATCTTGGTGAAGCAGCGTACATTTTAGGCATCAAGATTTATAGAGATAGATCAAGACGCCTAATAGGGCTTTCACAGAGTACATACCTGGATAAGATTCTAAAGAAATTTAGAATGGATGAAAGTAAGAAAGGGTTCTTACCGATGTTGCCAGGTAAGGTCTTGAGTAAGACTCAAGGTCCGGCTACGGCAGAAGAAAGAGAGAGGATGAACAAGATCCCCTATGCCTCGGCAGTAGGCTCTATCATGTATGCCATGCTGTGTACCAGACTGGATATCGCACATGTTGTTAGTTTGACCAGCAGATATGAAAGTGATCCAGGAATGGAACACTGGACAGCGGTCAAGAATATCCTGAAGTACTTGAGAAGAACTAAGGATATGTTTCTTTGTTATGGCGGTGACCAAGAGCTCGTTGTAACCAGTTACACCGACGCAAGTTGGAACACTGATCCTGATGACTCTAAGTCTCAGTCTGGGTACATGTTTATATTGAATGGTGCTGCAGTAAGCTGGTGCAGCTTCAAGCAGTGCACGGTGGCGAAGTCTTCAACAGAATCGGAATACATAGCGGCTTCGGAGGCTTCATCGAAAGCGGTGTGGATGAAGAGGTTCATTGTTGAGCTTGGTGTGGTTCCTAGTGCATTGGACCCACTAGTCATTTATTGTGACAACATGGGTGCCATCGCCAATGCACAAGAACCAAGGTCACACAAGAAGCTTAAGCATATCAAGCTGCGTTTTCATTTGATTCGCGAGTACATCGAAGATGGAGAAGTAAAGATTTGCAAAGTACACACTGATCTGAATGTAGCAGATCCGTTGACTAAAGCTCTCCCTAGGGCAAAGCATGACCAACACCAGAATGCCATGGGTGTTAGGTACCTTACAATGTAATCTAGATTATTGACTCTAGTGCAAGTGGGAGACTGTTGGAGATATGCCCAAGAGGCAATAATAAAGTGGTTATTATATATCTTTATGTTTATGATAAATTTTTGCATACCATGCTATAATTGTATTAACCGAAACATTGATACATGTGTGTTATGTAAACAACAAGGAGTCCCTATTAAGCCTCTTGTATAACTAGCTTGTTGATTAATAGATGATCATAGTTTCGTGATCATGAACATTGGATGTTATTAATGACAAGGTTATGTCATTGATGAATGATGTAATGGACAAACACCCAACTAAGCGTAGCATAAGATCACGTCATTAAGTTCAAGTTGCTATTAGCTTTCCGATACATAGTTACCTAATCCTTCGACCATGAGATCATGTAAATCACTTATACCGGAAGGGTACTTTGATTACATCAAACGCCACTGAGTAAATGGGTGGTTATAAAGGTGGGATTAAGTATTCGGAAAGTATGAGTTGAGGAATATGGATCAAGAGTGGGATATTGTCCATCTCGATGACGGATAGATATACTCTGGGCCCTCTCGGTAGAATATCATCTGATTAGCTTGCAAGCATATGAATGGTTCATAAGAGATCACATACCACGGTACGAGTAAAGAGTACTTGTCGGAGACGAGGTTGAACAAGGTATAGAGATACCGATGATCAAACCTCGGACAAGTAAAATATCGCGTGACAAAGGAATCGGTATCGTATGTAAATGGTTCAATCGATCACTAAGTCATCGTTGAATATGTTGGAGCCATTATGGATCTCCAGATCCCGCTATTGGTTATTGGTCGGAGAGGAGTCTCAACCATGTCTGCATAGTTCACGAACCGTAGGGTAACACACTTAAGGTTTGATGTCGTTTAAGTAGATATGGAATATGGAATGGAGTTCGAAGTTTTGTTCGGAGTCTCGGATGGGATCCAGGACATCACGGGGAGGTCCGGAATGGTCCGGAGAATAAGATTCATATATAGGAAGTCACTTTCCAAGTTTGGAAATGATCCAGTGCATTTATGGAAGGTTCTAGAAAAGTCCGGAAGAAATCACCATGGAAAGTGGAGTCCCGGAGGGACTCCACCTTGCATAGCTGGCCAACCCTAAGGGGGAGGAGTCCCAGGTGGACTCCACCAAGGTGGCCGGCCAACCCCCCCCCCCCCCCCCAAGGAAAGGGTGGGAGTCCCACCTTGAGTAGGAGTCCCACCTTGGGTAGGTTTCGTCCATATGGCAAGTATTGGTTTCGGGTCTTATTCGAAGACTTGGAGTCCAACTCTTGGGGATTTCCACCTATATAATGAGGAGCAAGGGGAGGGGGCCGGACACACCAAGCCCTCTTGGCCGCAGCCCCCAAGTGGCCGGCGCCCATAGCCCCCTCTCTCCAAACCCTAGCCTCTCCTCCTCTACATAATACTCCCGCAGCGCATAGGCGAAGCCCTGCCGGAGTTCTCCACCACCACCGCCACCACGCCGTCGTGCTGCCGGGATTCCGAGGAGGATCTACTATTTCCGTTGGCCGCTGGAACGGGGAGGAGGACATCGTCATCAACACCGTACGTGTGACCGAGTACGGAGGTGTTGCCCGACTGTGGCACCGTCAAGATCTTCTACGCGCTTTTGCAAGCGGCAAGTGATCGACTACATCCACCATGAGATCTAATCTCGTTAAGCTTTGCGAATCTTCGAGGGTTAGTCTCTTGATCTCCTCGTTGCTACCGTCTACTAGATTAGATCTTGGCTTGTGTTTTCGTTCTTGCGGTAGGAATTTTTTTGTTTTCTATGCAACGAATCCCATCAGCCTCGACGCGTCTCTGTCACTCTCCTCGCACACTATGCGCTTGCGGCTTCATGTGCGGCTACCTCGACACCGGCACCCGACCACGACATCGACCACGGCATCCCCTCGCGCGGCTACCCTGACCAAGGTTGCAGCACCCACGCTCTCGGCTACCTCGACATCGGCACAAAGGTCTACCACCTCGCCTGTGCCTCACCAGCTCCTTCTGGTCCAAGCATCCGCGACGCGACACCGTCCACGACGCTCCCGCTACGACTGCGGGGGAGAGTCAGCCTTCTGGGGTCCACTTCGGTTTATCTCCAGTCTGACCGTCCACGACGTTCATGTTGTTCACGTCGCTACCGCTACGACTGCGGGGGAGTGTTAGAGATATATTAGGTAGTATTAGATGTCAACGGGATTTGTATAGGATTTGTCATTCATCTCCTGCCTTATCTCTAGGAGAGTTTCTTAGCCTCCAAGTTTTGTACCCTATATATACTCGCCCATGAGGCGCAATACAACATCCATCATATTCCGCATATCTCTCTATCCTTCAACAACTTTTAACCACCTTGTGTCTTGTGAACACATTAAGTGTTAGGGAGTTGCCTAAAGACAACATCTACACCAATTGAAGAGTAAGTGACAATGTTCCTTCATGTTCTTAGACATAACCAGATGTGACACATTATCAATGAGTGTTTCAGCAAAAGAAGATAAACTGTACATGTGCAAACTAGATCCGTTTGTAGAAAGCTATATGAATCAATATTGTGCATGCAATATTCGTAGAAAGCTGTATGAATCATTATTGTGCATGAAATCTGGTTGCATAAACAAGTGTGTTTTAAAGAAAAATCGGAAACTACAATTTCTAGCGTGCTTAAATAGTTTGCGTAAACTACGGGTGACGTTGAGCGCCACCGGCCAGTAGCCTAACTATGATGTTTTTTCGTCAAATGCCACCAATAACCACTAGCAGCGCCAGCTCACCATTAGCATGGATTACGAAGCAAATCTATTGATTAAAAAATATTTTTTATAGTTGCAACCTCACTTGCAATTGATTTTTTTTAATTATTGTCCTATTTATAACTGAAAAAATCTCAATTGCAACCTAATTTATAGCTCAAGTGCATGAATCATGATGCAAATCCGACTTTGCAGAAGTCTACTAAGCACTTGCTTAGTTGTCAATCAGTAGATTAAAAAGCAATTTCCTTCATCCTATATTTATAAATAACGAGTACTCAAAAGCTTTATCACCGGCCAGAGGATAGCAGGGGGAAGAAATCCTGGCTGTTGTTTGCCGGCGCCAGGATGCGGAAGCTTTCGTCGAAAGTGTCATTGGTCGTGTCCTCCTCGGGTGGCCACATGAAGGTTGGCTTGAGCAGTGGCACCTCTGGCGGTGGCGCCGACTTTGACAAGATCTGCAGCACCTGCGGCATGGTGGGCCGCGCACAGGGGTTAGGGCTGCTGCATGCCATGCCGAGGAGCAGAAGCCGCCTGGCCTCGTATTCGTCAAACTCCGCTATGCCGAGGCTCTGTTCCACCGCCCCGAGCAGCGTGCTCCGGCCGTGCAGCCGCCACACCCAGTCCGACAGCAGAGGACAGGCCGGGTCGTCATTGAGCAGCGCGTGGCGGCCGGTGACGACCTCGAGCATCAAGGTGCCGAAGGCGAAGACGTCCGTCCGGCGCGTGGCCTCGCGGCCAGCAGAGTACTCGGGCGCGATGTACCCGCGCGTGCCGGCTACGGCGCCGTCGGCGAAGGAGCTCCGGTTGGGCTCGACGACGCGCGCCATGCCGAATTCACTGAGCCGCGCGCGGAAGAACGCGTCGAGCATGACGTTGCTCGGCTTGATGTCACGGTGGAGCACCAGGCTGCTGTGCTCGTGGTGCATGTAGTGGAGCGCCAAGGCGACGTCGGTGACGATGCCGTAGCGGACCCCCCAGCTGAGCGCCGGCCGCTCCACATGCGCGTCGCGGCGGAACAGGTGCTGCTCCAGGCTGCCGTTGGACAGGTGCTCGTACTTGAACACCTGGTACAGTGACGTCCAAGTACCTCGTGGAACGTACTTGTAGCACCAGCCTACAAACAAGACGTTTAGAACCAACCAAAACATCTTAGTGTAGCTTATTTATGCGTTTCATCAGAAACTTGGAAATATTTTACTCTCTGTAGAATTTTCACTCTTTACACAGTTGGGAAAATTGATGATAACCCTCCCAGTTAGCGCGTTTAAGTAAGCAAGGAGAAAGACGTTTACGAGAATAGAACATTCAAAATCTAAATGGCACTAATTACCATACTAAAGTTTTTGTGACAGTACATACCATATTAAAGATTTTTTGTCCAACTTACTAGATTTTGCATAATTTTTTGTGTGACTCTACTTGGTATCTCCTAAAGCCGAAATATTCTTGAGTGGAAGGTGACGTTCTCGTCGATAGAGACTATGTCAATGTCAACACCCGCCGAATCAGTTTAAGGCTCTTTTGATTTATATAAAAGTTGTGTAGGATTTATATCCTTGAGAAAATTTTCTACACGAGTTGTTTGATTCATAGGAACATATCCTATAAGAAATAATCCTATTAAAATCTTGTAGTACAAATCCTATAGGAGAAAACGTGAGGTCATACCTTGCTATAATCAAACACACTTCATCTTCTTATACTTTTCCTATTCATATACTTTTCCTATCTTATGAATCAAATGAGCCCTAATGGATTTAGTCTCTTGAGGGTGTTCATAGGGTAGAACATGTGTGCGTTCATGTGAGTGAGTGTATGTCCGTATTTGTGAGTGTTTACATCTCTACTATGTTTCATAAAACAATATACATAGTGATGAATCTAATGATATTGATTCGGTATTCTATATGTTGATATATTTTTCTACATATTTGACCAAAATTTAATATTTTCTATCTTTAAATAAAATCTTATATGCACCACATTTTGGTAAGGAGAGAGTATAAATTTCCTCATTCAATCTACAAGTCAAATCCAGAACCAATCTATTTACAACTACCTTCGTTGTGTATAGATTTTTTGTAGGTTAAATGAGGTAGAGTTTGACCAAGTTTATGAAAAAGTTATTGAGAACTATGATACTATATACACATAATATGAAAATGTAGGTTATGATTTGTCTAATGACATTTATATAGTGTGATAGATATTGATAGTTTTTTTTAAGAACTTGATCGAATTTTACATCGTTTGACTTTTGCAGAAATTTACTTTAGGGTACCACGCTACTGTCAGTACCATTTTTTTGGTTTTTTTTTCTGTGCCTTTACCTAGCACTTTCGTTTGTCAGCGCTTGCTACAGTTTAATTGGTAGAAGAACGTTGACGGTAATAGAAAATTCAGCTCACATACCAATGATGGGGACGATATTCTGGTGCCGCAGAAGGTTGTTAGTTTTGATCTCGTTACCAAAGTAGTGGAACTCCTCGTCAAGACGACCAAAGTTGTAGCTCTTCACGGCGACCTCCATTGCCTCCGACCAGCCGTCCTTGGTGGAGAGGAGCCCCTTGTACACCACCGTGCCAGGTGCATAGCCCCCAGTCCACCTCTGCGACTGCTCCTCGTTGAACTTCTCAGTCGCCTTTTCCAGCTCCTCGTACTGGAACTCCGTCGGCATCCCAGGGAGATTGCTAAGCGTGTGCCTCAGCCACTCCTGCCTCCGTTCGTGCCTCACTTCTTCCTCCTGGAGCTGCCGAATACATTTGGTGCACTGGGTAGCCATGAAGATGATCATGAGCAACCAGAAGACAGCGTAGAATATCCAGAAAATAAGCTCGCCGTTCTTCTTCTCCGGGAAGGTCTCCACCGTCAGCGTCCAGTCCAGGATGCTGTTGAGCCCGACGGTGGCGCCGGTGGACCCCGAGAAGCCGACGTAGGACTGCCCGGGGACGTGCTTGCTGAGGTCCAATGGCGCGTCCAGGACGGGAGAGGCCGGCTTCTGCTTGCCCCTGACGTCCATGTACACCCATATATGCCGGGCTACGCCGTCGTACTCGATCCAGACGGTGTAGTTGGTGGCGGACACCATGTCGTCCGTTACTATCGTGATGTTGAAGTCGGCAAGGTTCGCCGTCTTGTTAGACACCACGGTGCCGATGTCGAGGCCGACGTGGTTGTCGCTGGGGTCGTAGCTCTGCTTGACCATGTCGAACTCCACCGCTACGAACTGGTTCCTCGCCGGGCTGGCCTCGAATGTCGCGTTGGTGAGACCGAGGAAGCCGTCGTGGCTGCCGGGAGGCGGACCGGCGGACGAGGGCGCGATGAGGAAGGCGAGTCCCTCGCCGGGGAGCGCTCTGTCGCAATAGGCGAAACTCATGGAGAAGGTGCTGTTGAACGACACGACACGGACGCGCTGATCCTGCCCGGTGCCGTTGCGGCCGGAAGCCGCCGTCGCCGCAGCAGGATCCGAGGATGGGCCAGAGCTCTCGTCCTCGAGGCTACGCCAGAGAGTAAAAGCCTCGTACAGGAGCACGGATCCAGACCTGTGAGCCCGGAACCCATCCCGCGTGAGCTGGAGCGCGCCGCCGTTGATGCCGGCGTCCTTGAGCAGGCGCAAGGTGGACAACGAGTTGTTCGGTTGGAACGAAGCGTACGCGTAGCTCTTGACCGGAAGCTGATCCTGCGGCTGCGGCTCCCCGCGGCAGACGACGACGCAGAGGAAGAAGCACGCGACGCAGCTAGTGGCGAGGCACGACAGAGATGCCCAGCCGCCACCTCGTCGGCCGCATGGAAACGCCATGGCGTGCGCATGTACTGTGGAGAAGCACAACAGCAAAAGGCGTGTGCGCGGGGAAAGGATTGGAAGGATCGAAAGCTGATCCTACATTTTTTATCAGTGTTGTCATGTCTGTAGATGCCTCTGCACATGCTCATCACACTCGAAGCTGTGGCATTACTATATTCATCGAAAATTATTGAGGTATTATTAGCAACTATCGCTCAGACCTGGATTGAAAAAGTGCCACCGATCCATGCTGGAGAACCGTCTCAAAATATCGGTTTTGTGCTAGAGTAAATATATGGGATGATCCCTGGATTCCTAGCAGCCTAAATATAAAAACAAAATTGCGACAAGAAGAGGAAACATTATTTACACCAAAGTTTATGAGCTAATTGATGTAGAGAATGATTGTTGAGACGAGAAACTCTTCAGGGGAATTTTCTGACCAATTGATGCACAACACATTATGAATACTAGAGGATACCCCCGCGTTGCAGCGGGAAAGCTTTGTCACACAAAAACACACTCTCTCAAAACATATAAGGAGCTAATAGAGGAGTATTCGAGTTGAGAGTGCCGCTGGCGGTCTTCAGTAGGTTTCAGACAAGGGCTTGGCGAAAACCGAGGAAAAACTAAGGAGCTGGGAAAAATTGAGTACAACTAAGGACCCGAGGGCACGTAAATAGAAATCCCTATGTTATTTGTGATCTTGCATGCTCTTTGTTGCTAGTAGATACTCTGGCTAAGTAAATGCTTGTGACTCCAAGAGGGAGTATTTATGCACGATAGTGGGTTCATGCATCTAGTTCTCTGGAAGAGTGACAATAACTTCTAAAGATTGTAGATGTGATGTTGCTACTAGGGAGAAAACAACAATATTTTATCTAAGGATAATTCTATTGTTTACTTTACACACATTGCTTAATGCGATAATCTGTTGCTTGCAACTTAATACTGGAAGGGGTTTAGACGATAACCTGAAGGTGGATTATTAGTCATAGACGCAGTTCGATTACGGTCTATGTATTATGTTGTAATGCCCAAATGAATCTCATAGTAATCATCTTATCAGGTATGGTCTTTATTCTGTCAATTGCCTAGTTGTAATTTGTTCACCCAGCATGTTATTTATCTTTATGGAGAGACACCTCTAGTGAACTGTGGACCCCGGTCCTTTCTTTTACACTGCATATACATGTTCTTGTTATTGCCAACTCCCACGGCAACATCTCTTTTACTGTTCTTCTTAACTTCACTGCAAACAAATATCTCTTTCCACACTATACAGTTAATCCTTTGTTTTCAGCAAAACCGGTGAGATTGACAACCTCACTGTAAGTTGGGGCAAAGTATTTTGGTTGTGTTGTGTGCAGGTTTCACGTTGTTGCTGATGCCGGTAGTGCGCCCTGCCACAAGTCAGCTAGCAACACCTTCAGAAGTCACGCATTTCTTCTACTGATCGATTAAACTTTGGTTTCTTACTGAGGGAAAACTTGCTACTGTGCTCATCATACCTTCCTCTTAGGGTTCCCCAACGGTGTGCAATCTGCGCTCATCAAGCTACTTTTCTGGCGCCGTTGTCGGGGAGTAATCAAGACACTACATCAAGCCCTGTCAAGCGCCATCAAGCTCTTTTTCTGGCGCCGTTGCCGGGGAGAAAGAGGATTTCTGCAAGGGGAGTCTCTCATCTCCAATCTCTTTACTTTGTTATTGTTTTGCTTAGTTTATTTTACTTTGTCTTTTTTGCTTCTTTATAACAAAAACACAAAAAAATAGTTTCTTTTATAGTTGTTATTTTGTTGCTTTATTTTTAGCTCATTATGTTGATCCCTAAATACGATCTAAAGGACCTAACAGTAGGTAGCGGTTCTATAATTGGGAGAGATACCATTGAAGAATTCTTTAATCATGTTAGTAAGCATAAATATATTGCGGATATATCCTTAGTAGAACTTGCTCCTAATTATGAAACTGCTGCAGCTTATTTAGTTCAAATGTTAGAGGCTAGGTTTGTTAGCCTTAACCCCATAATGCAACAAATGTTTCTTGAACTTCAGGAAGTTGAGGACGATAAAATGAAAGAATTTATCCTGAAAACTTTGCTAAAATAATTTAGAGATGTATAGAAGCTAGGAAAGTCTTTGATCGGTTTAAGATGCTAGGCTCATGTGTAGATGTTATTGGTTCACTTGAAAAGATAGACAGAACCAAACCTGAAAAGAGAGTGGATTTGGTGACCGGGTGTATACGTGAGCACGCGGTCATCACCGTTGGATTCGCTTTAAGATGTTGGCCTCACAAACGGAGCCCAAACGGCGTGAAACATCCTTTTTCTAATCCCACCGCGAGCCAACCTGTTGACTCGAATTGGGCCGCCTCTGCCCACTCTCTCTCCCAACCAGTCCCAACACCTTCGCCGCATCGCGGGGAGGAGGCCGGCGGCGGCGCCATGGAGAAGTTCTTCCAGCACCAGCACCACCTGCTGGGATGCGAGAAGATGAGGGGCGCGGCGGGGCTGATGGGCCTACAGAAGCAGAACTCGTGGTCACCCGACATCGAGCGGGACGAGGCCTGGGAGCGGTGCCGCCGCGGCCTAATGCGCCGGGCGCCCTCGTCGTCCTCGCTCAGCCGCGCGCAGAGCGTCACCGACGACGACCTCGACGAGCTGTGTGGCTGCCTCAATCTGGTCTTCGGGTTCGAGCCGTCCGCGCGTGGGGGAACCGCGTTACCGTCAAGCTGTGTGGCTTCCTCGATCTGGGCTTCGGGTTCGAGCCGTCTGCGCGTGGGGGAACCAGCAAATCGAGCTCATTGTAACGGCTGGAGCAGCGAGTGGCCGTAACTTGCAAGAGCGCGGCCAGCCAGGGCGTACACGGTCGAGGGGAGAGGGCGAGCAGGGCGAACAGGGGCGGCAGACCAAAATAGGAGGTCAAATCGGAAGCCAGAGGAGGCCAAATCGGAGTGTACATGAGCGGCTACCTAATTCCCGCCACCGTAGCCTCGTCGTTGTGGCCGCCGCTTGGAGTGGTTGCTCCGGCCAATGCTTCGTGATTGATGCAAGACATATTACTTGCTCACCGTGGTTTTTCGATTTGGTCTTTGGAGCTGCACTTTCCCAAACAGAGCCTAAATCGTTGTTTAGATACGATTTACCCATCGTAGTTTGACTGGAGGTGATTTTGTGCTCCCAACAATCCGTGACTTTCACATGGCGGGGCTGGCAGCGCTCCGCGAGAATCCCAAATCGAGACAATGGGGCTCATGGAGGGAGGTGGCAATTGCGAGCCGAATTGGGCCAACGGGAGCACAACAGTAGTGAATCCGCCGGGTTCCAAGGGCAGCTGACATAGGCATCCCCAATGAGCCTGCCGAAGAAGGCACCCGGCGTTTGTTGAAGGCCTACGACCCAAAGATTTACAAAGCACAGAAGCCCAATCAAGAGATAGTTTGGAAAGATAGAATTGTATTAGGAATATTGACTTGTAACTATTGTGGGACGGATCAGAAACCCTCCCGGACTCTGTAACTTGTGTATCACGAAACCCTCGGCTCCGCCTCCTATATAAGGGGGAGTCGAGCGACAAAGAGAGGATCGATTCATTGTTTTCCAGACAACTCTAGTTTTCATAGCAGTCGAGTACTTTCCGGCTGAAACCTTCGAGATCTACTTGCCCTCTACTTCCAACTAAACCCTAGTCTACAACTTGTAGGCATTGATAAGTTAATCCCTTATCAATTGGCGCCATCTGTGGGAATTAGAGGCGAAAAGGTTCTAATCTCGATGGCACGTTCAACATCTTCGGCATCTTCGGTGGCAAGCAACGCGACGGATCGAGGTAAACAGATCGAAACCGCTCTAGTCGATTTTGTTCCTCACCCACCCTCCCGTATGGATGCATATACACATCTGGAGGAGCCCATGGATATGGCGTTCGGGAGGTTCCACTTCCGCGGCGGGAAGGAAGGATCTTATCAACTCACAAGATCGGAGTCGGCGAGATCAACTGCAGATGGTTCCGATCCGTCGAGATCGTTCTCATCGTTCGAATCCGGCGATGAGGAGGTTTCGTCGGCAATCTCCTCCAAGTTTGGATCAAGCGACGAGCTCATCAAGATCTTTGGCAACATATCCGTTGGGTCGTCTGCGGACTCAAATATAAGCAGCGATTCCGACAGCATCGATGCTTTCGATTTCATCGACATATCTGCTTCTATTCATGAGGTCTTCGCCGATCTATATGACGGTGTCACAAATATCGACAACACTCAAGCTTCCACTCATCACCAAGTGTACGCCATTGAGGAAGCAAACCGAGCAGAGCCCGAGACGTCAGAGGCCTTCGACAACTTGAGAAATCCATACGTCGATCCCGCTGATCTCACGAGAGGTTTAGGCACCAAGTACGTTGGTCCTGAGCCAAGAGAAAGAGTTCAACTCCCGCAAGAAGCTTGGGATAGAGCGACAAGAGCCTTGAATGGCACGGAGCCGATGAATACCACTGCCACAGTCGCAGAATTGCAGGCATACCAATATAAGCTAGCCCGTAAGGGAAGAGAGCTCAAAAAGAAAGCAGCTGAAATTGAAACGAGACGAGCCGCCGCTTCTGCGTCAAGCAGGAGGAGGGCTGAGCTGAGCCGACATTCAGCAACTTCGGGAGAAAACCACAGAGACGGCCGTAACAGGGCGAGGTCTCGACTGCAGCATATACCAGAGGAAGATAGGGAGCACTTGATCCAGAATCTCGACATGTCCTTTATGTCGATTGATGAAAGAGGAAACATTATACCCAAAACCCCGGAAGCGGGGTATATGGCGACATAGGCCTTTATACTGGCAAACATGCCACCTGCATGAGATACAAGGGAGGCATTGTATAATATGGCTTTGGAAGGAGCTGGAGTTATGGGGACAGCGTTCGCAGGAACGAGCACGCCTCCCGAAGGTGCTGCAAGGCAAAATAGCCCACGGCCTACAGCAGCAGTACAACCACCTCCAAGAACGTCGGCAAGAGATACAGTCGTGCAGACGTGAGTCGACAGGGCGCGACAGGAAAGGAGAGAACGTCGGCAATCACCTGAAGTAGATGACGAAGATCTGTGTGGAATCCCTTGCTTCACGCGATGCGTTCAAAAAACGCGAGTGCCGTCAGATTTCAAGTTGCGAGACAGTTACAAGAAATTCGACGGATTGCAAGATCCCGAGGATTGGTTGATTGACTACCTAGAAACAGTAAAGCTGACAGGTGGAACTAAGGCAACGGCTATGCAAAGTATCCAGGTGTATCTAAGTGGCGCAGCTAGGTCGTGGATCAAAAAGTTACCACCTGGATCTATCGACAGTTGGGAAACTTTCGAGGACCTGTTTGTCAAGAACTTTTTGTCTACATGCAAGAAGCCTGCGTCTATAGACGAGTTGAGAGCCTGTCGACAGAAATATGACGAGTCGATGAGGGCGTATATACAGAGGTGGAATATCATCAAAAACTCGGCAGAAAATGTATCTGACGAGAGAGCGATATATGCTTTTGTCGGAGGGATCCGAAGGAAGGACTTCATCGAGGATCTAGGAAGAACTAATCCAAAGACAATAGCAGCGCTCATGGAGATAGCTAATCATTGGGCAGATGGAGAGGATGCCGTCAACAACAAGCAACATAGGTCACCCGAGGAAGATCGGAACTGGAACTTTCAAAATAGACGGCGGTTCCCTCGCCAGTATTCAGATCACAACGGTCCTGGCCAAATATCAGCCGGCTTCCGAGGAAATAACGAAGGAAATAATCGAGATGATTACCAAAAGAGCGGGGAACAGCGTGGTGATTACAGGGATGGCCCTTGTCAAAATAGGCAAAATAATGGTCCAAGGTTCCAGAGGCCGTATGTATCTCCCGAAGATATGATGAACGGACCATGCCAAATGCACTTTTACCTCGACAACAATGGAAAGAGGCAGTCAGGACATCTGCAGAAAGACTGTCGAACTTTTCAAGCGTTGAATAGATTTGCGGGGCATGCCAACGCACAGGCAGCAAATATATACCCTCAGGGGCCAAGGAGCGAGGTTCATCTTCCGCCTCCTCCCGCGATTATGGACGAAAATCGACACCAGTTAAGGATAGCGGTAGCACCACCACCGCCTCCATATATCGACACCAACGGCACGGTCTCGATGATTCAGAAGGCCAGGCCATCTAACAGAGCTCAGAAAGTGATTTCTCGGCAAGTTTTTATGGCAGAAAAGATGCCTCCACCGACAATAGAATATCTAAATTGGTCGGGACAGGACATTGGCTTCACTATAGCGGACCACCCGCAGCAAGTTCCTCGACCAGGGCAGTCAGCTTTAATCTTACCAGCGCTGATCGCAGGATTCGATGTGTCGCGAGTTTTTATAGATGGCGGCAGCAGTCTAAACCTCATGTACGCAGATACATTGAGGAAGATGAACATATCCTTGGCGAACTTAAAACCGACGGATACGCGTTTCCATGGTATCACACCAGACAAGCCAAGTTATCCACTGGGAAAAATTAATCTCGACGTTCAGTTTGGAACCCGAGAGAATTACAGGATCGAGAAGCTAGAGTTCGAAGTCGTGGATTTTCCATCACAATATCATGCTTTGTTGGGACGACCTGCATACGCCAGATTCATGGCAGTACCACACTACACATATTTGTTGTGGAGGCTCCCTGGACCTAAGGGACCAATCATAGTGAAGGGCAGTTTTGCGCTAGCGGATAAGTGCGACAAATATTTTCATCGCCTGTCAGAAACTTTCGGGATGCAAGCGGTGTATATGGCGTCCAAATTGACAACAGACTATGATGTGCTGCCAGACATCGGGAGGCCACTAAGGAACCAACCTTTGATACCACCAAGAACTCGAAGGAAGTACAGATACACCCGACAGATCCCAAGAAGACGACAACTATCGCCACAAACATGTACCTCGCATAGGAAAGCGCGCTCGTCGAGTTCCTCCGTGAGCGCTGGGAAATCTTCGCATGGTGTCCAGCTGACATGCCAGGAGTACCCAGGGAACTTGCCGAGCACCCCCTAAATTTGGATCCATTGGCTAGGCCAATCAGACAACCTTTGCGGCGTTTTTCAGAACCAAACCGCAAAGCTATGCTGTCAGAAATCAATCGACTCAGAGAAGCTGAGTTTATCAAAGAAATACATACAAAAGCCACGTGGGTAGCAAACCCAGTGTTGGTCCCGAAGAAAAACACGGAGGTCCTTCACATGTGCGTCGACTTCACGTGCCTCAATAAACATTGTCCAAAAGATCACTTTCCCCTCCCGAGGATCGATCAAATTATCGACTCCACGGCAGGCTGCGAACGTCTTTCTTTCTTGGACGCATATTCTGGTTATAACCAGATTCGACTGAAGGAAGAAGATGATGTCAAAACAGCTTTCATCACCCCTTATGGCGTGTTTTGTTATAAAACAATGCCTTTCGGGTTGAAAAACGCGGGTGCAACTTACCAGCGGATGATGCAGAAGTGCTTAGCCACGCAAATTGGCAAGAACGTACAAGTGTATATTGACGATGTCGTCATAACAACAAAGGAAGGATCAACATTGATCGAGGATCTTAGAGAAACCTTCGACAACCTTGACAAATTCTGTCTCAAGCTCAACCCGACAAAGTGCTCTTTTGGCGTCCCTGCAGGAGAACTTCTTGGGTTCCTGGTATCAGCAAGAGGAATCGAGGCTAACCCGGAGAAAATTCAGGCTATCGTAACGATGAGGAAGCCAACAAAGCTAAAAGAGAGACAACAGCTAACTGGACGAGTCGCCGCTTTGAGCAGATTCGTTGCCAGGTTAGGCGAGCGGGCATTGCCATTTTACGCTTTGATCAAACAAGGAGAAAAGTTCGAGTGGAGCGACGAAGCAGACAGAGCTTTTGAGGATCTCAAGCGCATAATCTCGACACCTCCAATACTGGTGGCGCCCAAGGAAAAGGAACCTCTCCTGTTGTACATTGCGGCCACACCTCAGGTGGTCAGCACGACACTTGTGGTTGAGCGAGAGGAAGAAGGGAAATTACATGGAGTACAAAGGCCAGTATACTTCATCAGCGAAGTTCTATCGCCTTCAAAACAGAGGTACCCGCACTACCAGAAGCTAGCATACTGAGTATTTACAACAACAAGAAAGTTACGACACTATTTTTCGGCACACCCGATAATAGTGGTCAATGAGGCACAATTGTCAAATATACTGAATAACCCGGAAGCTACGGGTCGTGTCTCCCTTTGGGGAATAAAACTTTCCCCTCGGGACATCACGTACGAAAAAAGAAAAGCGATCAAGTCGCAGATCTTACCAAACTTCATCGCAGAGTGGATGGAGCTACAAAACACGGGACCGTCTGATCTATCGAGAACCTGGACCATGAATTTCGACGGGTCCAAGAGGTTAGAGGGAGAAGGAGCTGGCATGATATTGGTTTCACCTCAAGGAGACAAGCTAAAATATGTACTACGGATGATGTTTCCCAACGCATCAAACAACGAGGCAGAGTATGAAGCATTGATACATGGGATGAGGATGGCAAAGGCTTGTGGTGCGACCCGATTAAAAATATACGGCGACTCCCAGCTGGTGGCTCAACAAGTCATGAATCAATGTGATGCAGTCAATGACAGCATGATAGCATACAAGGAGTTATATAATGAACTCGAGAAGCTTTTCGACGGGTGTGAAGTGAATCATGTTAGCAGGCTCAGTAATGACGAAGCCGATGTTTTGGCAAACATCGGGTCACAATGCCTAGCAATACCACCTGGAGTATTTTGGGAGGAGATACGTGAAAGGTTGATACGTCCAAAACGTATCTACTTTCCCGAACATTTTTGCTATTGTTTTGCCTCTAATTTGTGTATTTTGGATGCAACTAACACGGACTAACGCTGTTTTCAGCAGAATTGCTCTGGTGTCTCGTTTTTGTGCAGAAATCCAACTTTCAGGAAAATCCTCGGAATTTATGCGAAAGGTCTTATTTTCCCAGAATATTGACGGAGCCAGAAGGGCAAGCCAGGTGGGGGCCCAAGGCCCCCACACACTAGGCCGGCGCGGCCCAGGAGGGGGGCGCGCCGCCCTATTGTGTGGCCGCCTCGGCGGCCCCCCGACGCCCCCCTTTCGACTACAAAGTCCCTTCGACCTAAAAACGCCAGGGGGTTCGACCATATTTCCAGAAACCATCCAGTACGCCGCCGCCATCGCGAAACTCCGTCTCGGGATCAGAAACTCCGTTCTGGCACTCCGCCGGGACGGGGAATTGGAGGGGATCATCACCCCCATCACCACCAACGCCTCTCCATCGACCAGCCATGTTTCCCCTATCCATGTGTGAGTAATTCCCCCGTTGTAGGCTGAAGGGGATCGTAGGGATTGGATGAGATTGATCATGTAATAGTCACAAGATTGTTAGGGCATGGTGCCTAGTATCCGTAGATGTTACTTTTATGATATTGTTGCAACTTGTTATGCTTAATGCTTGTCACTAGGGCCCGAGTGCCATGATCTCAGATCTGAACATGTTATTGTTTCATCATGATATGCATTGTTTTATGATCTTACCTGCAAGTTGTATACACACGTTGCTGTCCGGAACCCGAGGCCCCAAAGTGACAGAAATTGGGACAACCGGAGGGGAAGGCGGTGATGTGAGGATCACATGTGTTCACGGAGTGTTAATGTTTTGCTCCGGTACTCTATTAAAAGGAGTACCTTAATTTCCAGTAGTTTCCCTAGAGGCCCGGCTGCCACCGGCTGGTAGGACAAAAGATGTTGTGCAAGTTTCTCATTGCGAGCACGCACGACTATATATGGAACACATGCCTATGGATTGATTAGTACTTGGATACCGCTTTATTATTATCTGCAAATGCCCCACCATGATTGTTATATGAATTCTCTCATCCATGCAACGGTCGTTCATCCATCCCTGTGCCTACAGTATTTTAATCCTGATGTTCACTATAATCACTACTGCTGTCTTTATTTCACCGCTGCTGTTATTTCACTACTCCTACTGCTATAAAACTGTTGCTACTGATAAACTTTTGCGAGCAAGTCTGTTTCCAGGTGCAGCTGAATTGACAACTCCGCTGTTAAGGCTTACAAGTATTCTTTGTCTCCCCTTGTGTCGAATCAATAAATTGGGTAATACTTTCCTCGAAGACTGTTGCGATCCCCTATACTTGTGGGTCATCAAGACTATTTTCTGGCGCCGTTGCCGGGGAGCATAGCTTTATTTGCAAGTTCACTTGGATTGATATTGTTCGCTGCAAATCCTCCATCATGGGTAAACCTCGCGATACTAAAGTCGCCATATTACCATCCACTACAAGAAAAGGTACGACTCCGAGTACCTCTGCTGCTCTTGATTCACCATCTGTGATAAGTCAACTTGTTTCACCACCACAAACTTCACGTGTTGGTATTTCTGCTGAATCTGAAAATTCCTCTGATAATTTTGATGATGCTTCTACTGTGCTTGATAATACTGGTTCATTAGGTCCTTTTCTAGATGCTACAATTGCTAGGTCTAGACAAATTGAAAATACTGAAACTCCTAATGAAAATACTGTTACACCTGCTAATTCACCTGAGGCTGATGATCTTGATGAAGATTATGTGGAACTTGATGATGATTTTATTGATAAATGCAATGCTACTACTAGTACAAGTAACCTTAAAAAGCTTATTGCACACCATGCTGTTAGATATAAACTGTCTCCTGATCCTAAATTTGCCACATCTCCTATAAACATTAAGGATAAAGATTATGATTTTTCTCTCGATTTATCTCATATATCTATTGTTGAGAAAACACCTTTTTGTGGTACTGAAAAAGAGAGTGCTGTAGAGCACATGAATGAGCTTTCTACTTTAAGTAGCTTGTTTTTTGATGATGTTAAAATGCGTACTTATTTTGTTGCTAAGATTTTCCCATTCTCATTAAAGGATGATGCTAAGATTTGGTATAATAATTTGTCTCCTGATTCTATTGATAGTCCAAGTTGTTTGCTTGATGTTTTCTTTCGGAAATACTTTCCTGCTAGTGCTCAACATATTGCTCTGCAGATAATTTATAGTTTTGATCAAGAAGATGGAGAGAAATTGCCTGAAGCTTGGGCAAGATTTTGCTCTCTTATTAGAGCTCGGCCTGGACATGATTTGGAAAAGCATGATTTACTTCATATATTTTATAGTGGACTAACCATTAAGTCTAGGGCATACCTGGATAGTTGTGCTGATTGTGTTTTCAGGAAGAGAACTCTGGACGAAGCTGAAGAATTATTGGCAAAGATAAGCAAAAATCATGATGATTGGTCTACACCTGAACCAACCCCGACACCAATATTGAAGAAGAGGGGTATGATTGAATTAAATGATGAAGATATGAGGGAAGCCAAGAAATCTCTTATGGAGAAAGGTATTAAATATGAAGATGTGAAGAATTTGCCTCCTGTAGAAGACCTATGTAAGATAATTCCCCCTTCATCCACAATTGAGGTACATTCTCTTCAACGCTTTGATAGAGGAGATATCCCTTATTCAAAACCTCCTGATCAATGTTTATATGAATTTGATAATTATATTGTTAAGCAAAATAATTTTAATATGAGAGTAGAGAATCATCTAATAGAAAATTCTCAAGCTATTAGTAAATTGCATGATATTGTGGAGAGAACCTCCAATGATGTTAAGATGCTTGTTAAACATTTTAATATGATTCAAACTCAAATTGATCAACTTACTAAAGTGCAAAATGACTTGTTAAAAAATACTCATGAAGAAAAACATGCTTATGAAGTAACAACTAGAGGCGGTGTTTCTACCCAGGATCCTCTCTATCCTGAAGGACATCCTAAAAGAATTGAACAAGATTCTCAATGAACTAAAGAAACTGATAGTCCTTGTAAGAAAAAGAAGAAGAAACATAAAGCTGTTGTAGAATCCTCTGAACCTGTTAATGATCCTAATAGTATTTCTATTTCTGATGCTGAAACTGAAAGTGGTAATGAACATGATGAAGATAATGATAATAATGATACTCCTGATAAAGAAGAAATTGAAAAAGAACCTGAAAAGCATGCTAAAAATAAAAAGTTCACTAAAGAAGATTTTATTACAAAGAAACATGGTAATGAAAGAGAGCCTTGGGTTCAAAAGCAAATGCCTTTTCCTGCTAAGAAACTGAAATCAAAGGAGGAGGAACATTATAATAAATTTTGTGATTGGATGAAACCTTTATTTTTGCAAATCCCTTTGACTAATGCTATTAAATTGCCTCCTTATTCAAAGTATATGAAAGATATTGTCTCTAACAAAAGGAAAATTCCCAATGAGGAGATTTCCACTATGCTCGCTAATTACTCCTTCAATGGTAAGGTTCCAAAGAAGCTGGGAGACCCAGGTATACCGACTATTCCTTGTTCCATCAAGAATAATTATGTTAGAACTGCTCTATGTGATTTGGGAGCAGGAGTTAGTGTAATGCCTTTTTCTCTTTACAAGAGACTTGATTTAGATAAGTTGATACCAACTGATATATGTTTGCAAATGGCTGATAAATCTACTGCTATTCCTGTTGGAGTGTGTGAAAATGTTCCTGTTCAAGTTACTCAACATTGCTTAATATTAACTGATTTTGTTGTGTTGGAAATGCCTGAAGATGATAATATGTCTATTATTCTTGGAAGACCCTTTCTTTATACTGCAGGGGCTGTTATTGATTGCAATAAAGGAAAAGTTACTTTCAATGTTGATGACAAGGAACATACTGTCTATTTTCCAAAGAGGATTGATAAAGTATATGGAGTTAATACAATTTGTAATGTGAAAACTATCAAGGTGGGATCCATTGATCAAACTCTTGTGATTGGATCTATATCAATTCGATATAAGGTAACATGATTGATTTGAGGTTTATTTCTTCTTATGTCATATAATATTTATTTGGTAGCAAGACTTGATCAACCTTGTTAACAAGTATATTTTAAATACATAGAAGAGCTAAACAACATTTCTTTCTTTCTTTCTTTCTTTCTTCCTCCACTTGTTTTACTTCCTGTAGCACTTTTTGTTTTGCAAGATGCTTTAGTTGTTCAATGTTTTGGAAATCATTTTCCTGCGCAGTAATAATTACTTTAACACCCAGAAATGTGCATTTTTCGAAGTTCTCAAAAATTTACAAAAATTATACTGGTAGTCTTATTTTTCGAAGGGGCACCTGGGAGCACCTGGGGATGACCAGTGGGGCACCCCAGGGTGGCACCCCACAGGCCGGCGCGGCCAGCAAGGGGGGCGCGCCACCCTGTTGTGTGGGGCCCTCCTTATCCCACTTCATCATCTCTTTCACTCATTGCACTCTCTCTCCCGAAAAAACTCGCATCAGCTTTCTCTCACTCGCGTTTCTGCTCAAGAACTCGAGATTTCTCGATCTCTTTGCTCAGCCCAAATTTCTGTCTTAAATTTGGCACATTTGCTCTCCGGTATGTGACTCCTTTGATTATCCAATTAGAATTTTGTTTGCTTGAGTATATCTTGAATATTTTGCTGCTGTAGGTAACATGTTTAGTGAGCTTGCATGCTTGTTCTAAGTGGTGGAAACTAGTTTTGATGCATGATTAGTACTCTAGCAAGTTCCTATAGTAGTTTCCCTCAATTATATACCTTGAAATCAAATTTTATAATGATTGTTGAAAAATTTCAGAAAAGAAAAATGGACAACTACAACTTTGGAGAGGTGTTCGAAAGAGAGACGACGAGCACGGGGAGGCCCTCAAGGGCATCCACTCGGATTAGACGATCCTACAATGAGGACGTCATTGCACCGAGCTTTGAACCCGAAGAAGACAATGGAGCCCCTAATGCTTCATCTTTCCCATGTTATAACTTTTTGAGCAATGCAGGGTTGCTGGATGATTTCTTGACTCTCGTCAGAAAGGCGGGTTTAACCACCTATATGGAGGATGAGAGGAAGCAATACTACATGCTCACTAAAATCTTTGTGGAGAGCTTCAAGTTCAACAACAAGCACTTCCACCCGACGGTTGCATTCATGATCTATGGTAATCCTGTTACCATGAAGTTGAAGGATTTTTGTGCTGCATTGGATATTGCCCCTATAGGTACAGCAAGGAAGATCGAGGACGACCCCAAGGCTTTGCTGGAACTCTATCGAGAAATCACCAATGATGATTGCCGCACCATTCAGCGTGGCAAGATAAGAAACATCCAACTCCCCGCCATTAAGTATTTTGCTTATTACCTTGCTACTAGCATTCTTGGTAGGGAGAATACTAGTAATATTTCTAGTTATCATCTTGCTTTCCTAACTGCTGCACTCACTGGAGAGACACCTTATCATCTTGGTGCTCTTGTTGCCCGCCGTTTGTCTAACAAGGGGCCTATTTTTGGAGGAATAATTGCATCGCGTATTTTGGCACGTCTAGATCTTCCTCTTGACCCTACTGATGTGGAACTAACCCCTGTTAGGTTAGATATTGCTGCTATGAAGAGTCACCAATTTGTTACAACTGACTCTAGTATGGATAATATTGTCTATAGAATGTTATTTGCTGACGGGGATGAGAGGGAAGTCCTCTTGCCCCAAACCGATTTGTTCAGTGTGCACAGGCAGCCATGGTCGCGCTCTAAGGAGGAGGTGGATGAGAAACTGAAGATACAAGGCTTCCACCAGCAGCATGACTCAGAGGACGCCGAGCCCTCCTATGACTACACCGTCACGTATCCTGTTGCTTCTTCCAGCACATACCCAGAACCGGGTCCTTCTTCGTCATACTACGGAGACACCACTTCATGGGGACCGTGGGAATGAACTCCACTTAGGCCAAAAGCCTAAGCTTGGGGGGAGGTATACCGGCATCACTCATTCTTTTCATATTATGGTTGCTGGATACTTGTACATACTTGTTTAGTTTCTTAAAGTGGTTTTCTAATGAGAGGGAGATGATATTTGGGGAAGTGCTGTCCAAAAACAGATTCTGGGCTGTTACCAAAAAAAATTGTACGCACAGCCAAAACATTATTTTGAGTTGAAAATTTGTGTGCATGTTCCCCAGGTTGTTATCTAACTTTCATTAGTTGAACACTTTTCGAATTGAGCAATGGAAGATTTTTGTTAAAATCGATTTCTGTACTGCTGTCAGGTTTTGGCAGATTTCTGTCATCCTGCTTTTCTGTGTTTCTGTTAGTTTGCATTCTCTTGTTTTTGCTTTGTTTCTTTCCTAAAACACAAAAATACCAAAAATATTTCTGTTGTTTCTCTTCACCATTTGTTTATTTGGTTCTTTGCTCTTATTTTACTTTATTTGCTATCGTAGGTTTGCTATGAGAAAACCCAAAAAGATTTTGCTTTGTTTGCTTGTTTCCTTTTGTTCTTGTTTCTAACCCGAAAACACCAAAAATATTTGTTGTTCTTCTTTGGTTTTGTAAAGTTCATTAGGGAGTTCAGAGGTATCCGGTGGTTGGAGCTTGGTTTCATTCCATATTATTATTCAAGCTGCACAAGTGAAAGGCAATAATGACGATCTACGGCAATTTGACTGCGGTGAGAGGCTGGTATGAACTCTATTTGTTTTCATTTTTGTACATATACTCATCCATGCGAGCATGCTTAGTTGGTTCATATGAGGTATATGTCATTTAATGAAAGTCTAGTAGTTTATGATCTCTCATGACTAGTTCCAATCTATTAATAATAAGTAGCATGTCATGAATATTTGCTTGCATTGTTTTATTCATAGAGCGGTATGACATTGTGGTATCCTCCTCTGAATAATTCACTTGAATCGACTTGGCACATGCTCACGCATGCACATGACTGAACAAAACTCAATTAAGCCTCGATGATCTACTTTGCTTCAGAGTTCTTGTATCACTTTTATGCCTCCGTTAATTTTATTTTGTCGCAAGCATGATTATGATAGTTATTGCTCTCTTGATTGTCGTTTCCCAGTCTATTGCTAGCCTCCATTTGTACTGAGCGGGAACGCTGCTCGTGCCTCCAAACATCTGAAAACCGAGTTATTCCAAAGTGTCCACCATAAATACCTATGCATGGCATTTCAAACCATTCCAAGTAAATTCTCATGTGCTACCTTTAAACCTTCAAACTACTTCTCAATTTGTGTTAATGTTTTATAGCTCATGAGGAAATATGTGGTGTTTTATCTTTCAACCTTGTCATTTACTCCGGACAGACTTTCACTAATGGACTAGTGGCACATCCGCTTATCCAATAATTTTGCAAAAAGAGCTGGCAGCGGGGTTCCCAGCCCCAATAAATTAACCTTCATTAATAATTCTCTTCACGTGTTTTGCTCTGATTCATCAGTAAGCAACTTAACCTGCAAATAGACACTTCCCCATGGTATGTGAATGTTGGAAGGCACCCGAGGATTCGGTTAGCCATGGCTTGTGTAAGAAAAGGTTGGGGGAGTGTCATCCATAATGAAACTAAAATACATGTGTAAACAAAAGAGAAGAGGGATGATCTACCTTGCTGGTAGAGATAACGTCCTTCATGGGAGCCGCTCTTGAGAGTCTGGTTGGCGAGGTGGTTAGAGTACCCACTATCATTCGTTGACAACAACAAACACCTCTAAAAATAATTTTATTTCTGTTTTGAAAAATGAAAAGCTCTAGCACATGTTAATCCCCGCTTCCCTCTGCGAAGGGTCAATCTTTTACTTTTATGTTGAGTCACCATCCTTTCTTTGAGTACCTTCTTGAGAGCATAACTGTCATTCTTAGTATAATATGCTTGTCCCAAAATATGATCAGCTGTGGTATAACTTTGATGCTTTTATCTTTGACAAATTTACTTCTAGTCTTTCTATGAACTTTAGAGGTGCCTGTGCATTTATGTTTTGCTGTACAAATACAGGCAAGCGAGATACCACTTTACCATATCCTTCTATGAACATTGCAATCCTGCTTATTGAAGTGTTTCATGATGCTTGTTATTAGTTATTGGTATCTCTTTCATGATTGACGCAGCTATTAGATGACTTTATTTGCATGTATCTTATTATGAATTGCTTAAGCACTTGCCATATATCATGAGAATATTTACATCATATGAACAAATGTGTTCGTGAAAGTTCTTTTATCGCACTCAGTTGTTAACTGAATTGCTTGAGGACAAGCAATAAGCTAAGCTTGGGGGGAGTTGATACGTCCAAAACGTATCTACTTTCCCGAACATTTTTGCTATTGTTTTGCCTCTAATTTGTGTATTTTGGATGCAACTAACACGGACTAACGATGTTTTCAGCAGAATTGCTCTGGTGTCTCGTTTTTGTGCAGAAATCCAACTTTCAGGAAAATCCTCAGAATTTATGCGAAAGGTCTTATTTTCCCAGAATATTGACGGAGCCAGAAGGGCAAGCCAGGTGGGGGCCCGAGGCCCCCACACACTAGGCCGGCGCGGCCCAGGAGGGGGGCGCGCCGACCTATTGTGTGGCCGCCTCGGCGGCCCCCCGACGCTCCCCTTTCGACTACAAAGTCCCTTCAACCTAAAAACGCCAGTGGGTTCGACCATATTTCCAGAAACCATCCAGTACGCCGCCGCCATCGCGAAACTCCGTCTCGGGACCAGAAACTCCGTTCTGGCACTCCGCCGGGACGGGGAATTGGAGGGGATCATCACCGCCATCACCACCGACGCCTCTCCATCGACCAGCCATGTTTCCCCCATCCCTGTGTGAGTAATTCCCCCGCTGTAGGCTGAAGGGGAAGGTAGGGATTGGATGAGATTGATCATGTAATAGTCACAAGATTGTTAGGGCATGGTGCCTAGTATCCGTAGATGTTACGTTTATGATATTGTTGCAACTTGTTATGCTTAATGCTTGTCACTAGGGCCCGAGTGCCATGATCTCAGATCTGAACATGTTATTGTTTCATCATGATATGCATTGTTTTATGATCTTACCTGCAAGTTGTATACACACGTTGCTGTCCGGAACCCGAGGCCCCAAAGTGACAGAAATTGGGACAACCGGAGGGGAAGGCGGTGATGTGAGGATCACATGTGTTCACGGAGTGTTAATGCTTTGCTCCGGTACTCTATTAAAAGGAGTACCTTCATTTCCTGTAGTTTCCCTAGAGGCTCGGCTGCCACCGGCTGGTAGGATAAAATATGTTGTGCAAGTTTCTCATTGCGAGCACGCACGACTATATATGGAACACATGCCTATGGATTGATTAGTACTTGGATACCGCTTTATTATTATCTGCAAATGCCCTACCATGATTGTTATATGAATTCTCTCATCCATGCAACGCCCGTTCATCCATCCCTGTGCCTAAAGTATTTTAATCCTGCTGTTTACTATAATCACTACTACTGTCTTTATTTCACCGCTGCTATTATTTCACTACTCCTACTGCTATAAAACTGTTGCTACTGATAAACTTTTGCGAGCAAGTCTGTTTCCAGGTGCAGCTGAATTGACAACTCCGCTGTTAAGGCTTACAAGTATTCTTTGTCTCCCCTTGTGTCGAATCAATATATTGGGTAATACTTCCCTCGAAGACTGTTGCGATCCCCTATACTTGTGGGTCATCAAAGGTCGACCAAGGCGAGGAAACAACCAAAGAAGAAAGAAAAGGTCGAGAAGGGCTCGGGGGCTTCGACTGCCCTCGAAGCAGGCGCACCTGGAGATGAGGACGAATCACATGAGGTAATGGTAGTACAAGTACCATGGATGCAAGCTTATATTGCATATATCTCAAGGCAGCAGATACCTGACGATCCAGTAGAAGCAAGGCGAATTATTCGAAGATCTAAAGCTTTTACTGTGGTTAAAGGCGAGCTAAACAAGAAAAGTATATCGGGAGTCTTACAGCGCTGCGTCACAGCTGAAGAAGGTCGAGTACTCTTAAAGGACGTGCACGAGGGAGTTTGCGGGCACCATGCCAGCAGTCGAGTTATTGCGGCTAAGGTTTTCAGAGCAGGATTTTATTGGTTAACAGCCATAGAGGATGCAAAGGACATAGTGCGTACTTGCGATGCGTGTCAAAGGTTTGCCGCCAAACCCCACTCTCCAGCAGCGGAATTGATGCCAATACCTTTGTCGTGGCCCTTTCCTCAATGGGGTCTCGATATGATGGGAAAATTACACAAGGCGTGGTGTCGAGGGAGCTCCTCGGCAATGCCCTCCGATAGGGGCTTAGGGTTGATGGAATCCTGCAAGCTGACACGAGACATCGGTACGCAGACAAGCGGGGAGAGCGATTTACCCAGGTTCGGGGCCCTCGATGAGGTAAAACCCTTACGTCCTGCCTGTCTGTTCTTGATTATGATGAAAACAGTGTTACAATGGGGTGCCGAATAGTTCGGCTGTGATCTCATCGAGATAGCTAATCGCTAGGGTAACCTAGGTCTAAGCTTCTGTTGGCTAAGACTGCTAAGATTGATTGTGTCCCTCGATAGCCCCTCTCCTGGCCTTTATATAGGTGGCCAGGTCCCGAGAGGTCTAGTTGAGTATGAGTAGGATTACAATAGATCTACCTCTAATCTTTCCTTGTTCGGCTTCTTCCGTGTCTTGTGCTTCAAGTAATATTCCGCCGCACCGTCCTAGTGGCCCATCTTCCCTTCGGGTACCTTCATGGGCCTCCTCGTGGACCGTATAGGGTAGAGCAATATTAGTTACCCAAAGGGTAATGCCCACGTCAGTAGCCCCAGAGTGTCTAGCCGAACATAGTTCAGGTAGAGACTGAAGCATATTTTCTTCCGAAGTTCTTCTCCTTGATCATTCTTGCTTTCCTTCTGTCTTCTATCGGGTGCGCGGCAGCGCTCCAGATGGGAGTAGCCCCCCGAGTCTAGGTACGGATGCTTGCAATCCGTGCGTAGACTCAAGTTGTACCACTCGAACATCTTCTTCTGCCGAAATTGTTCCTGCAAGTCTTTGTAGACCATCCGATACATTTTCTTTATGCAAGGGATATCGAATAACGTGCCCAACTTTTGTTGGTTAACTGCCGATGGCAAAACAACGTTACCCTACACAGAATCAAGTCCCCGGGCATGATCCTGGAGTGCGAAAAAAGTTCTGTCGGGTGCGCATCCAGCGCTCCCGATGGGAGTAGCCCCCGAGTCTGGGCGCGGGCGTATTACGCCTGGGTGCAGACTCGAGTCAATTATTTCCTTCGAGTCCTCATTTTATCGGGTGCGCGACAGCGCTCCCGATGGGAGTAGCCCCCGAGCCTAGGTGCGGGTGCTTGCAATCCGTGCATAGGCTCAAGTTGACCACTCAACCTTTTTGTCTTTTCGTATGCAATCAACAATGCCCATGACGTCACTGATGACACGCTGCTGCTGTGACCTGATTGAAAAGACTCGACCCTCCGGGCCCACCCTAGTTCTGCGCAGGCAGTTTTTAGGTTTTGACCAGTGCACGCGCAGCGACCGAGGCGTTTCCTCGATTTTCGCGCGACGTGGGAATAATGGGCCGCCTGTTCCATCCTGTTTTCTAGTGCCCCGTGTACAGCTGGATTCGCTCCACCTCCCACGTCGCCCACGGAGTTATGGCCACGATCTGATGACAATCTTTGCGGTATAAATAGAGGGCTTCCTCATTTTTACTTTTTTACACCTCCTACAGCTCATCTTCCTCGCGCATCCTCTCCTTCTTCCCGCATCGTTCTCTCAAGAGCTTCAAGCGCCATGGGTAAAAAGAAGGGTGCTAGTGCTTCGGAGGCGGCCAAGGTTAGCCGTGATTGGAGTGCCTCTGCCATTTCCAACCGCGACATCAACAAGCTGCGGTCCCTCGGATTCATCTCCGCATCTGAGGACGATATCCGTCTTCCAGGTGCGGTTTCTCGCCCAAAGCCCCCGAAGGGCTTTACTGTTATGTTTTCTGCCTTTTTGTTCCGTGGCCTCTCCCTTCCGGCGCACGAGTTCCTTCGCTCTCTTCTTTACTTCTATGGGATCCAGCTCTGGCAGCTGACCCCGAACTCCATCCTCCATCTATCCATCTTTGTCACCGTCTGCGAAGCCTTCCTCGGCATTGACCCTCACTGGGGTCTTTGGAGGAAGATCTTCTACGTGAAGCGCCATAACGACAGCAACGGCCCCCCCGTCGTCGGTGGCGTTGGCTTCGTTGTCAGAAAGGAGGTCGACTACTTTGATTACCCAATGAAGGAGTCTGTCCAGGGCTGGCGCAACAAATGGTTTTATCTACGAGATCCTTCAGTATCTGGGCGATGCTCAAACCTTCCTCCCTTTGAGGACAAACTGATTGCTAAGCCGAAGAAATCCTGGCAAAACACCCTTTCTCCCGATGAAAAATTGACAGCCGACAGGCTGTTCGATCAAATAGTCACTCTGAAAAACACGGGAGGCTTGACAATGTGCGGCACTGAGGTTGTCTCAGTGTTCCTGCAGCGTGATGACCCACAAGTATAGGGGGTGTATCGTAGTACTTTCGATAAATAAGAGTGTCGAACCCAACGAGGAGCAGAAGGTGTTGACAAGCAGTTTCGATGAAGGATTCACTGTAAATGCTCACAGACAAGTATTCAGGGGGTTTTGATATTGCAGGTAAATAAAGTACAAGTAAATAAAATGCGAGAGAAATAATTGCAGCGAGTGGCCCAATCCTTTTTAGCACAAAGGACAAGCCGGTTTGTTTACTTATAATGACCAAACGTTCCTGAGGACTCATGGGAATTCTAGTCTAGTGCTTTCGCTACATACAGCTGATTAATCTTCATTGTTTTGATAAGTGTTGTGTGGGTGAACCTATGCTAATGCACCGCCCTTCCTAGGACTAATACATACTTGTGATTGTACCCCTTGCAAGCATCCGCAACTACAAGAAAGTAATTAAGATAAATCTAACCACAGCCTTAAACTCTGAGATCCTGCGATCCCTCCTGCATCGATATACTAACGGGGGCTTAGGTTTCTGTCACTCCGGCAACCCCGCAATTAGCAACCGAATACAAGATGCACTCCCCTAGGCCCATAAATGGTGAAGTGTCGTGTAGTCGACGTTCACACGACACCACTAGAAGAATAACACCACAACTTAAATATCATAACATTGAATATTACTCAACCATAATTCACTACTAGCATTTAGACTTCACCCATGTCCTCAAGAACTAAACGAACTACTCACGAGACATCATATGGAATACAATCAGAGGTGATATGATGATGAATAGCAATCTGAACATAAACCTTGGTTCAATGGTTTCACTCAATAGCATCTACAACAAGTATAGAATAACACCGGGAGAGTTTCCCCTATCAAACAATCAAGATTTAACCCGAATTGCTACAACGATGACGAGGTGCAGCGGTGGTGATGGCGGTGTAGATGGTGGAGATGATGATGATGATGATGGAGATGATGTCACGCTCGATGACGATGGCGATGGCGTCGATTTCCCCCTCCGGGAGGGAATTTCCCCGGCGGATTCCTGCCCGCCGGAGAGCTCTTTTCTCTCTGGTGTTCTCCGCCCCGCAGAGGCGGCTGTAACCCTTCATGAGGTCCTCTCTGTGGCTTAGGTTTTCGGGACGAAGGAGTACGCGAAGAAAAGGAGGCGAAAAGGGCTGTGGGGCCCCCAGAGCACAGGGTGGCGCGGCCAGGCCTTGGGCCGCGCCGCCCTGTGGTCTGGGCCCACAGTGGCTCCTCTCTGCTCCCCCTTTTGGCTCCCTCCGTCATCTGGAAAAATAGGAATTTACGTGAAATTTGCTTCCACAGTTGATCTTCCGAAATATTGCGTTCTGACGGTGCTTTTTCCAGCAGAATCCTGGCTCCGGTGCTTGATCCTCCAATAATGATGAAACATGCAAAATAGATGAAATAACATAAGTATTGTGTCCCAATATGAAATATATCAATGAATAACAGCAAATTATGATACAAAATAGTGATGCAAATTGGACGTATCAACTCCCCCCAAGCTTAGACCTCGCTTGTCCCCAAGCGAAACTGAGCTCGATAAACAACACCACGTGTTTATGGAGTGAAGAGTCGATAAATAAAACACGGACAAGAAGCATCATATTCATTCACACAAGACATTCTAGTAAACAACTTCCTCATATAACTCATCTCGAAATAAGTAAAGAGAAATCACAAGTAAAGGTACATAAGAAATCATAATTGGTGATGGCAAACTTTGTTCTTGGTCAGAGAACTACTAACGGATTGTACTTCTAAGCAAAGCTTTCATATTAGAATTTATAGCTGAGCCTTCATATTTAAGCATGACAATCTCTTCATAATCATTGATAACTTCAAAGTCATATTCATTCAGGTAAAATTGGTACTAAACAAGAAAGTATAAAAGACATGATTAACTGAATCATAGCATAAATGATTGATTCACAACAACTCAATTGCTTGCTTGAGATAGAGGGAAATAGGTTTACTGACTCAACATAAAAGTAAAAGATAGGCCCTTCGCAGAGGGAAGCAGGGATTAAATCATGTGCTAGAGCTTTTCAAGTTTTGAAATCATATAAAGAACATAAAAGTAAGATTTTGAGCGGTGTTTGTTGTTGTCAACGAATGGTAGCGGGCACTCTAACCCCCTTGCCAAACGAACCTTCAAAGAGCGGCTCCCATGAGGGACGGCATCTCTACCAGCAAGGTAGATCATCCCCCTTCTCTTTTGTTTACACATGTATTTTAGTTTTATTATGGGTGACACTCCCCCCAACCTTGGCTTTCTCAATCCATGGCTAACCGAATCCTCGGGTGCCTTCCAACATTCTCATACCATGGAGGAGTGTCTATTGCAAAATTAAGTTGCTTACTGATAACTCAGAGCAAAACATGTGAAGAGAATTATTAATGAAAGTTATTAATTGGGGCTGGGAACCCCGTTGCCAGCTCTTATTGCAAAGTTATTGGATAAGCGGATGTGCCGCTAGTCCATTGTGAAAGTCCGCCCAACAAGATTGAAAGATGAAACACCACATACTTCCTCATGAGCTATAAAACATTGACACAAATAAGGAGTAGTAGTTTGAATAATTTAAAGGTAGCACATGAAGTATTTACTTGGAATGGCAGAAAATACCATGTAATAGGTAGGTATGGTGGACACAAATGGCATAGGTTTGGTCTAAGGTTATGGATGTATGAGAAGCATTCCCTCTCGATACAGGTCTTTGGCTAGCAAGGTTTGATAGCAAGCATAAAGGTTGAGGGAATCAAACAAATATACATATGATAGAACAATCATGCATCTTTCTCATAAGCACAAGTAATTTTAACTTTAGAATACTAAGCATAGAGATAATAGTAATATATCTAATTGTATTTCTCTCTTCTATTAAACATCAAGATGTTGTTGCTATTGACCAATGCTAAGTTTGCCAAAACCAAATAGATTTACTTAATGCTCCCAAAGTGATATTAATACTCATGTCAAGAGTAATCATATAATAGAGATTGCAAACTAAAATAAGATGTGGAAAAAGTAAATGATAAGACTTCTCATTAATATTCCATAACGATAACTCACACCAACGGATACATAGATAACTAACTAAGAGAGATACTTCCACATTGCATACTATTCCATATGATAACTTCCCTACTCATGATATGACACTACTTGATAGTAAAAGATAAAGGTGGTGATGATATGATACCGCGGCACTCCCCCAAGCTTGGAACAAACCAAGGGGATGCCAATACCGATGATGAATTACTCCTTCGGTGATGATGGTGAATCTTTGTCGTTGTCAGACTTCCATGGAAGAGGCCCTCCATCAACAAAAGACATCTTGGTTTCCGGAAACCTGAAACTAGCAGCATGACTTATGCGCTTAAACCTGTTTTCGTACTCACAGTTTTGATTATGAACATCATAGAGTTGAGCTTGGAGTTTGTTGGTGGTGTCGTGAAGTGAGAAGATATCGTCCCACAGCTTTGCAGTCTCCTTCTTGTGCCCATCAATGAGTTCAGACACGATCTTGTGAAAGATATCCACTTCACGCTCAGCCATCTTCTTGTAGTTGAAAACCTCTTGTTCCAGTTTCTCCATCCTGTCTTCCAAACTCCCTTCTCCCTTAGGACCCTGGACATCTTTGATCCGCAACTCTCCATCCACGAGCTGCAACTCTTTGGGGTGCATCTTCAGCTCGTTCATGTACGGGTTGACGACGTCCTCAAAGAAGATGTCCTTCTGAGTTCCCGGCGAAGACATGATGGATCTAGATCCGAAGCAGATCCTGGCAGAAAACAGCTCAAAACAAAACACGACGAGAAAACGATATTACGGACCTCCAGGGGTCCGGGGGATTATATAGCAAATATTTTTACGACAAAAGGAAGGTTCCAGATCGAACTAGAGTCGGAAAGGGGCGACGAGGCGGCCAGACCATAGGTCGGCGCGGGCCCAGGTCAGGCCGCGCCGGCCTATGGTGGCACCCCCTCGTGCGTCCTTTCCACTCCGTTTCGAACTCGTAATTTTTCATATTTTCTAAAAACAGCAGAAATAATGTTCGGAAAGGTAAACGCGGACTCTTTATTACCTGTACTGTTCCTATTCAAAGTCCAGTTCTGGCGGACTGTCAATTTGTCCTTTGATGAAAGCCTCCGGTGTTTCCACTTGAACAATATCAACATCAACATTATAGGAATCACCCGAGATATAATGCTTGAGTCTTTGTCCATTCACCACTTGTGTGGCATTGCCTTGGAGAGAACTAATTTTAATTGCTCCTGAACGATACACCTCCTCAACAACATATGGTCCTTCCCACTTCGAGAGTAATTTCCCTGCAAAGAATCTGAGACGAGACCGATACAATAGGACTTGATCTCCAACATTAAATTCTCTTTTGATGATCCTTCTATCATGCCATTTCTTAACTTTTTCTTTAAAGAGTTTAGCATTTTCATAAGCTTCATTTCTCCATTCATCCAGAGAACTTAATTGCAACAACCTCTTATTACCGGCTAATTTAGGATCTTTATTTAGTTCTCTAACAGCCCAATAAGCTTTGTGCTCTAGTTCTAAAGGTAAATGACAAACTTTTCCATAAACCATTTTATAAGGTGACATTCCCATAGGATTTTTATAAGCAGTTCTATAAGCCCATAGTGCTTCTTTCAATTTGCTAGGCCAATTCTTTCTAGATTTATTAACAGTCTTACCTAAGATAGCTTTAATCTCTCTATTTGATAATTCTACTTGACCACTAGTTTGAGGATGATAAGCAGAAGCAATTCTATGATTAATACCATACTTAGCGAGAGTTTTTCTAAAACCTCCATGAATAAAATGAGAACCTCCATCAGTCATAATATATCTAGGTACTCCAAATCTAGGAAATATAATATCTACAAGCATTTTTATAGAGGTCTCACCATCAGCACTTTTTGTAGGTGTAGCTTCTACCCATTTAGTAACATAATCAACAGCGACAAGTATATGAGTATTACCGTCTGAAGAAGGGAAAGGACCCATGAAGTCGAATCCCCAACAATCGAATGGTTCAATAACAAGAGTATAATTCATAGGCATTTCATTGCGTCTAGAGATATTACCAACTCTTTGACATTCATCACAAGATAAAATAAATTTCCTTGCATCTTTGAAGAGTGTTGGCCAATAAAAACCTGATTGTAGAACCTTTTGCGCGGTTCTATCTCCAGCATGATGTCCTCCATAAACACTTCCATGACATTTATTCAATATCTCCTGTTGTTCATATTCAGGAACACATCTTCGCATAATACCATCTACTCCTTCTTTATATAAGTGTGGGTCATCCCAAAAATAATGCCTTAAGTCATAAAATAATTTCCTCCTTTGCTGAGCTGAAAAGGTTGGAGGCAAATACTTCGAAACAATAAAGTTAGCATAATCTGCATACCAAGGGCTCTCTCGCGAGCTCACCTTTATTACAGCCAATTGTTCATTTGGAAAACTATCATTAACAGGAACATGATCATAAGCAATATTTTCCAATCTAGACAAATTATCAGCAACAGGATTATCAGCACCTTTCCTATCTATAATGTGTAAATCAAATTCTTGCAACAGAAGTACCCATCTAATAAGTCTTGGCTTAGCATCTTTCTTTGTCATAAGGTATCTAATTGCAGCATGATCAGTATGAATTGTAACCTTCGAATCAACAATATAGGGTCTAAACTTATCACAAGCAAAGACTACAACTAACAATTCCTTTTCAGTTGTAGCATAATTTCTTTGAGCAGCATCAAGAGTCTTACTAGCATAATGAATAACATTTAATTTTTTATCTACCCGCTGTCCAAGAACAGCGCCTACAGCAAAATCACTAGCATCACACATAATTTCAAAAGGCAAATTCCAATCAGGAGGTTCAACTACAGGAGCAGTTGTTAAGGCTTTCTTTAGAGTTTCAAAAGCTTCCTTACAATCATCATCAAAAACAAAAGGTACATCTTTTTGAAGAAGATTAGTAAGAGGCTTTGAAATTTTAGAGAAATCTTTAATAAATCTCCTATAAAACCCAGCGTGACCAAGAACACTACGAATACCTTTAACATCCCTTGGATAGGGCATCTTCTCAATTGCTTCAACTTTAGCTCTATCAACTTCAATACCTCTCTCGGAAATTTTATGTCCCAATACAATTCCTTCATTAACCATAAAGTGGCATTTCTCCCAATTAAGAACAAGGTTAGTTTCTTCACATCTCTGCAAAACTTTATCGAGGTTTCGCAGGCAATTATCAAAAGAATTCCCATAGACAGAAAAATCATCCATGAACACCTCTACAATACTTTCGCAAAAACCATGAAAAATAGCAGACATGCATCTTTGAAAAGTAGCAGGAGCATTACATAAACCAAAAGGCATACGCCTATAAGCATAAGTTCCATAGGGGCAAGTAAACGTGGTTTTCTCTTGATCTTTAGCTTTAACAGCAATTTGTGAAAACCCAGAATATCCATCAAGAAAGCAAAAATGAGTATTTTTAGATAACCTTTCTAGCATTTGATCAATAAAGGGTAAAGGGTAATGATCTTTCTTAGTAACTTTATTAACTTTACGAAAATCAATGCACATTCTATACCCTACAACTATTCTTTGAGGAATAAGCTCATCATTATCATTAGGCACAACAGTCAATCCTCCTTTCTTAGGAACGCAATGCACAGGACTAACCCATCTACTATCAGCAATAGGATATATAATACCAGCTTCAAGGAGTTTTAATACCTCGTTCCTTACCACTTCCTTCATCTTCGGAATTAGACGACGTTGATGTTCAACAACAGGCTTTGCATCTTCTTCCATATTAATAGCATGTTGGCAAATAGAAGGAGAAATCCCTTTCAAATCATCAAGAGTATAGCCAATAGCTCCTCGGTGTTTCTTCAATATTTCCAATAACCTTTCTTCCTCAATCTCTGAAAGCTTAGAACTAATAATAACAGGATATATTTTCTTATCATCAATATGAGCATATTTAAGATTATCAGGTAAAGGCTTTAAATCAAAAACAGGATCTTCCTTCGGTGGCGGTGTTGTACCCAAATCTTCCACCGGTAAATCATGCTTGAGAATAGGTTGGCGAAGAAAAATTTCCTCAAGCTCATCTCTTTCTTTCCTAAAAGCTTCACTTTCACTATTCTCCAAATGTTGCTGCAAAGGATTATTAGGAACAAGAACAATAGATGCACACTGCTCCATTTTAAAATCATTACTAGGCAAGTCAGCTTTATAAGGAGTTTTGGTAAATTTAGAAAAGTTAAATTCATAAGGTTCACCAGCAAATCTAGTCAAAATTTTCTCTTTCTTACAATCTATAATAGCTCCACAAGTATTTAGAAAAGGTCTACCAAAAATGATAGGACAATGATCACTAGCAGCAGAACCAAGTACCAAAAAGTCAGCAGGATATTTAATCTTACCACATAGAACTTCCACATCTCGAACAATACCAATTGGAGAAATAGTTTCTCTATTAGCCAGATGAATAACCACATCAATATCTTCAAGTTCAAAAGAACCAATTTCGTGCATAATCTCCGTGTAAAGTTCATAAGGAATAGCACTAACACTTGCACCAATATCACATAAACCATAATAGCAATGATCACCAATTCTAACAGGTAGCATAGGAACACTAACTTGTTTGGATTTATTAGGATGTGAAACAATATTAGAAGCATCTTCACAGAAAATAATATGACCATCCTCCACATTTTCAGTCACAAGATCTTTAACTATTGCAACAGCAGGTTCAATTTTAATTTGTTCTTCAGGTTCTCTAGGTTTCTTTTCACTTTTATTAACCGCACTAGATATGACAGAGTACTCCTTCATTTTAGCAGGGAAATGAGTTTTTTCAATATAAGCTTCAGGAATAACATTATCAACAGTTTCAACCACTACACATTTGTTTACAGATGAATCAATTTTATCTTTATACGGTTCATGATACTTATCAAAATTCTTCTTAGGCAGTTCATAATGAGAGGCAAAAGCTCTATAAAGATTTGCAACAACTTGGGAATCAAGACCATATGTAGCACTCATATTACGAAATTTATCAGTATCCATAAAAGCTTCAATGCATTTATAATCATAAATTATACCTGATTCTCTATCTTTGTCATTCTCCCATCCTTCAGTATTTTCTTGGATCCGATCAAGAAGGTCCCTTTTAAACTCTTCATTCTTGCGTGTAAATGATCCAGAACAAGAAGTATCCAGCAAGGTCTTGTCTTGAAAAGAAAGTCTTGCATAGAAATTATCAATAATAACATTACCAGGAAGCTCATGAATGGGGCATTTGAGCATTAAAGACTTCAATCTCCCCCAAGCTTGGGCAATACTCTCTCCATCATGAGGCCAGAAATTATATATGCGGTTCCGATCTTTGTGAATTTCACTTGGAGGATAAAATTTGGAATAAAATAAAGGCACAATGTCCTCCCAATCAATAGAATCACCATTCTTCAGCAATTTATACCAGTGCGCCGCTTTACCAGACAGCGATATAGTGAATAGTTTCTTCCTAACTTCATTCATAGAAATACCTGCACATTTGAATAACCCGCATAATTCATGCAAAAACAATAAATGATCACCAGGATGGACAGTTCCATCCCCTTCATAGCGGTTATCCATAACACGTTCAATAATTTTCATAGGTATTTTATATGGTACTACTTCCTCACCTGGCGCTTCATCCACTACCGTTGCAGTAGTAGTAGATTTCCCAAATAGAAATTGAAGAGAAGATCTCTCCATAATGATTTATAGCAGCAGGCAGAAATAAAATCAGCACAAACAGTAAAGGTTTTCCTTACCAATTCCACTTACCAATAGCGCTTCACTCCCCGGCAACGGCGCCAGAAAATAGTCTTGATGACCCACAAGTATAGGGGGTGTATCTTAGTACTTTCGATAAATAAGAGTGTCGAACCCAACGAGGAGCAGAAGGTGTTGACAAGCAGTTTCGATGAAGGATTCACTGTAAATGCTCACAGACAAGTATTCATGGGGTTTTGATATTGCAGGTAAATAAAGTACAAGTAAATAAAATGCGAGAGAAATAATTGCAGCGAGTGGCCCAATCCTTTTTAGCACAAAGGACAAGCCGGTTTGTTTACTTATAATGACCAAACGTTCCTGAGGACTCATGGGAATTCTAGTCTAGTGCTTTCGCTACATACAGCTGATTAATCTTCATTGTTTTGATAAGTGTTGTGTGGGTGAACCTATGCTAATGCACCGCCCTTCCTAGGACTAATACATACTTGTGATTGTACCCCTTGCAAGCATCCGCAACTACAAGAAAGTAATTAAGATAAATCTAACCACAGCCTTAAACTCTGAGATCCTGCGATCCCTCCTGCATCGATATACTAACGGGGGCTTAGGTTTCTGTCACTCCGGCAACCCCGCAATTAGCAACCGAATACAAGATGCACTCCCCTAGGCCCATAAATGGTGAAGTGTCGTGTAGTCGACGTTCACACGACACCACTAGAAGAATAACACCACAACTTAAATATCATAACATTGAATATTACTCAACCATAATTCACTACTAGCATTTAGACTTCACCCATGTCCTCAAGAACTAAACGAACTACTCACGAGACATCATATGGAATACAATCAGAGGTGATATGATGATGAATAGCAATCTGAACATAAACCTTGGTTCAATGGTTTCACTCAATAGCATCTACAACAAGTATAGAATAACACCGGGAGAGTTTCCCCTATCAAACAATCAAGATTTAACCCGAATTGCTACAGCAATGACGAGGTGCAGCGGTGGTGATGGCGGTGTAGATGGTGGAGATGATGATGATGATGATGGAGATGATGTCACGCTCGATGACGATGGCGATGGCGTCGATTTCCCCCTCCGGGAGGGAATTTCCCCGGCGGATTCCTGCCCGCCGGAGAGCTCTTTTCTCTCTGGTGTTCTCCGCCCCGCAGAGGCGGCTGTAACCCTTCGTGAGGTCCTCTCTGTGGCTTAGGTTTTCGGGACGAAGGAGTACGCGAAGAAAAGGAGGCGAAAAGGGCTGTGGGGCCCCCAGAGCACAGGGTGGCGCGGCCAGGCCTTGGGCCGCGCCGCCCTGTGGTCTGGGCCCACAGTGGCTCCTCTCTGCTCCCCCTTTTGGCTCCCTCCGTCATCTGGAAAAATAGGAATTTACGTGAAATTTCCTTCCACAGTTGATCTTCCGAAATATTGCGTTCTGACGGTGCTTTTTCCAGCAGAATCCTGGCTCCGGTGCTTGATCCTCCAATAATGATGAAACATGCAAAATAGATGAAATAACATAAGTATTGTGTCCCAATATGAAATATATCAATGAATAACAACAAATTATGATACAAAATAGTGATGCAAATTGGACGTATCACAGCGTCGAGTGCAACCGTTAATGTCTCGCCCCCATCAACTGTGGCTTTACTCGGGTAAGGACGATGAGTCCAGGGTTAGCTCTGCCGATCTTTCGGTTGATGATCTCCGAGACGAAGTCCGCCGCCTGACGTGCCTTAGTAAGAATGACAATATCGTCCTGATATCAGCTCGTCCTCCTTACGATGCTGACCATCCTCCAACCAAGGTAATTCTTCGTTTATTTTTACTGCCGACATCCCTTTTCCTGTTGTATCTCATCAATCTCTTTTTCTTTGAAAGGCGCTTGCAGCTGCCCGATGCTATCCTCCTACTCCCGAAAGCGGTGTAGTATTAGAGGATGACGAAAAAGATTCCGATGGAACCGAGGACGCCCCTCATGTCCTTGAGGACAGCGATGTCCAAGGGGAAGAGGCTACTGAAGATGACGCCTTCGTCAGGAGTAGGCGTCGGAAGCAGGTACACGATGACCTTATCGCTTCGGCTGAATCAAGTCCTCGCGGAGGCGATAATGATGCCGACGACGCTGCCGCGCCTCCTCCTGCCAAGAAGAGCTCAACAAGCGTCTTCGCAGGCGAAGATGATCTTGACCTGTGAGTGTTTCTTGCTCCCTCCTTGATTTATTCCTTGTCATCTCGTATGCTAACTGCGCACTGTTTTTAAGTAGCTCTGATGACGATGATGATGAAGTCCCTCTTGCAAAGAGGGCGAAACTCGTCTCTGAGAGAGCCGTATCGGCTAAAGAATCTAATCCTTCACCCGCAAAATCGACACCTCCTTCACGAACGGCCGTAGAGAAGGTTCCAGTGTCGACAGTTATCCCTCCTGGCGACGTTCCTGCTTCATCGGCTGGTCGTGATCATGTAAGTATTTAACTTGCTTCATTTCGCTGGATTCCCTTTTATCGGTTGGATCCTTATGATCTTATCTTGTCGCAGCCGATTTATGCCACAGTCGACGCCGTAGTGGAGTTCGCCGAAGAGTTCACCCGACTAGAGTTAGAGAACTCCCAACTTTGAAAGACTGTTAGATCTTCGGCTGATCAGGTGCTAGAAGCCAACAGGCTTGCCACCGATGCCAAGAACGAGAACATCTTGCTAAAGGAGGAGGTAAAGAAGTTGAAGCAGCGGCTGAAGGATGAGCAAGACGCCAAGCATGCAGCAGCAGCTTTAATCGACAAAAAGGAAGGCGCCCTTCGCGAGTCCATCAAGGAATTATTAGGTAAAACCCGCAACTTGCTGAAGGGTGTTTTGATTATTGATTACTGATCTGTCTTTTTCTCAGATGCCGCCGACTTAACCATCACACGTCGTCATCAACTTCGAGAGGATTCCATAGCCGACGCCTTGTCGCTTGCTGCCGAGTCTAACATCCAAGTGCTTGGTCTTTTGAAAAAGGCCAAAGGGGCGTTGTCAAGGTTATACTCGATGATCTTCCCGAAGATGAAGGAGGACAAGACTCTTGACGATATGGCGGCTTCTTTCCTTGTTGATCCTTCTGAGCCTGTGGAGGTATTGAAACGCCGCAGCCGTTTATTTGGGGCGGTTATCACTTTTCAATTGCTCATGGGTCATGGGATGGAATCAAATTTGGAGGAGTTGTCCAAAACGTTGCCTGTCGATGGCGACCATAACTTGATCGATCTTGAACCTTACAAGCGATCAGCAGTTACTTGTGCAAACCGACTTCTGAAGCTGGTGGATGAAGCTCAAGCCAAGCCTGCTCCCGAATCCGCCCCTGGCTCGTCATCAGCGAATGCTTGAACTTTTTATTTGACTTGTTGTAAATAAGACTAGTCGTAACTTCGTTGTAGTTCAACTTTATTTCGGCTCTGTTGCCAATTTGAACATGCTTTTGAATGTATCATATATACCCAGCGCTCCCGATGGGAGTTTTACTTTGATACTTAGTCTGAATTAAGGATTGCACTGCAGATTCCTTCGTCTTCTTCTCGTCCTGGGCTTTTGCCGAATCCTTCAGGTAATGAAGAATCAGGCCTCGTTCGCCGCTTGCGTGACCAGGTGTCTAGTTTAGACAAAGATATTACTTCTCTTCGTGCGATGGCGGCCTTGGTGAAGAAAAAAGGGGAGATGGCGACAACTATCGAACAATATGCTCTTGATGGTCTTCATATTGCTACCGAAAGTTTGGGCTGTAAGTATTAGCCCATGTTTCTGCTTTTCTGCAATAGTTTCAAATATTCCCTTAACTGGTTCTTATTCCTTTCCAGTTGTAGCTTCAGATGCGGCTGAGGAGAACAAAAAGATCCACGAAGAGGTTGAAGCAATGACTGACGTTGCGCACCCGAATCATGGCTTGTGGCTGCATCGTCCGAAGGCTGTCGTCATGGCGAAGTTCAAGTATCGGGTGGGGAAGGCGCATTATTACTTTGATAAGTTCCACGCTCATCTCACGATGGTTTGGAACACCTTGTTTCCCCTAGACCAAGCACCTGAAACCTTATCTGCTTTGTTCACCCGATTCAAGTCCCCCGAAAGGATTCGACAGTTGGTGCGGAAGGAACTCTTGGCGGGTGATACGTCTCCAACGTATCGATAATTTCTTATGTTCCATGCTACTTTATTGATGATACCTACATGTTTTATGCACATTATATGTCATATTTATGCATTTTATGGAACTAACCTATTAACAAGATGCCGAAGAGCCGATTCTTGTTGTCTGCTGTTTTTGGTTTCAGAAATCCTAGTAAAGAAATATTCTCGGAATTGGACGAAACTTTCGCCCAGGGTCCTATTTTTGCACGAAGCTTCCAGAAGACCGAAGAGATAACGAAGTGGGGCCACGAGGCGGCCAGAGGGGTGGCCGGCGCGGCCCAAGCCCTGGCCGCGCCGACCTGCCCCCTGGGCCCCTCGTGTGGCCCCTCGCGTTGACCCTCCGCCTACTTAAAGCCTCCGTCGCGAAACCCCCAGTACCGAGAGCCACGATACGGAAAACCTTACTGAGACGCCGCCGCCGCGAATCCCATCTCGGGGGATTCAGGAGATCGCCTCCGGCACCCTGCCGGAGAGGGGATTCATCTCCCGGAGGACTCTACACCGCCATGGTCGCCTCCGGAGTGATGAGTGAGTAGTTCACCCCTGGACCATGGGTCCATAGCAGTAGCTAGATGGTCGTCTTCTCCTTGTTGTGCTTCATTGTTGGATCTTGTGAGCTGCCTAACATGATCAAGATCATCTATCTGTAATTCTATATGTTGTGTTTGTCGGGATCCGATGGATAGAGAGTACTATGATTATGGTGATTATCAATCTATTGTTTATGTGTTGTTTATGATCTTGCATGCTCTCCGTTATTAGTAGAGGCTCTGGCCAAGTTTTTGCTCTTAACTCCAAGAGGGGGTATTTATGCTCGATAGTGGGTTCATGCCTTCATTTACACCTGGGATCGTGACAGTAGGTTCTAAGGTTGTGATGTGCTGTTGCCACTAGGGATAAAACATTGATGCTATGTCTAAGGATGTAGTTGTTGATTACATTACGCACCATACTTAATGCAATTGTCTGTTGCTTAGCAACTTAATACTGAATGGGGTTCGGATGATAACCTGAAGGTGGACTTTTTAGGCATAGATGCAGTTGGATGGCGGTCTATGTACTTTGTCGTAATGCCCGGATTAAATCTCACTATATTTATCATATCATGTATATGCATTGTTATGCCTTTCTCTATTTTGTCAATTGCCCGACTGTAATTTGTTTACCCAACATGCTTTTATCTTATGGGAGAGACACCTCTAGTGAACTGTGGACCCCGTCCTATTCTTTACATAGCATACAATCTACTTGTTTTACTGTTTTCTTTGCAAACATCTTCCACTCGATACGTTTAATCCTTTGTTACAGCAAGCCGGTGAGATTGACAACCTCACTGTTTCGTTGGGGCAAAGTACTTGGGTTGTGTTGTGCAGGTTCCGCGTTGGCGCCGGAATCCCTGGTGTTGCGCCGCATCACATTTCGCGACCATCAACCTTCAACGTGCTTCTTGGCTCCTACTGGTTCGATTAAACCTTGGTTTCATACTGAGGGAAACTTGCTTCTATACGCATCATACCTTCCACTTGGGGTTCCCAACGGACGTGTGCATCTACGCGTATCAAGCTAAATTTCTGGCGCCGTTGCCGGGGAGATCAAGACACGCTGCAAGGGGAGTCTCCACTTCTCAATCTCTTTACTTTGTTTTTGTCTTGCTTTATTTTATTTACTACTTTGTTTGCTGCACCTAAACAAAAACACAAAAAAAATTAGTTGCTAGTTTTACTTTATTTATTGTCTTGCTCTCTATATCAAAAACACAAAAAAATTAGTTACTTGCATTTACTTTATCTAGTTTGTTTTATTTACCGTTGCTAAAATGAATACCCCTGAAAATACTAAGTTGTGTGACTTCACAAATGCAAATAATAATGATTTCCTATGCACACCTATTGCTCCACCTGCTACTACAGCAGAATTCTTTGAAATTAAACCTGCTTTACTGAACTTGGTTATGAGAGATCAATTTTCTGGTGTTAGTTCTGATGATGCTGCTGCCCATCTCAATAATTTTGTTGAACTTTGTGAAATGCAAAAGTATAAAGATGTAGATGGTGATATTATTAAATTGAAAGTGTTTCCTTTCTCATTAAGAGGAAGAGCTAAAGATTGGTTGCTATCTTTGCCTAAAAATAGTATTGATTCATGGACTAAATGCAAGGATGCTTTTATTGGTAGATATTATCCTCCCGCTAAAATTATATCTTTGAGAAGTAGCATAATGAATTTTAAGCAATTAGATACTGAACATGTTGCTCAAGCATGGGAGAGAATGAAAACTTTGGTAAAGAATTGCCCAACCCATGGACTGACTACTTGGATGATCATCCAAACCTTCTATGCAGGACTAAATTTTTCTTCGCGGAATTTATTGGATTCAGCTGCTGGAGGTACCTTTATGTCCATCACATTGGGGGCGGCTACAAAACTTCTTGATGATATGATGATAAATTACTCTGAATGGCACACGGAAAGAGCTCCACAAGGTAAGAAGGTAAATTCTGTTGAAGAAACCTCTTCCTTGAGTGATAAGATTGATGTGATTATGTCTATGCTTGTGAATGGTAGATCTAATGTTGATCCAAATAATGTTCCTTTAGCTTCATTGGTTGCTCAAGAAGAAAATGTTGATGTGAATTTCATTAAAAATAATAATTTCAACAACAATGCTTATAGGAACAACTATGGTAATACTTATGGTAGATATGAGGAAAGGATGCTAGAAATTGAAAGATCCACTAAAAACTTTATGCAATCGCAATATGAGCAAAATCAATTGTTTACTAAAACTATGAATGAACAATCTACCTTGTTGAAAAATATAGGAAATCAACTTGAAAACTTGAATAGGGAGATTTCTGGTCTGCAAACTAAAATTTCAAATGCTGAAACCCGAATCTCATACATGTCTGCATCACAATCTTCTTTAATTAATAAAATGGCTGCTAAACCTGATGATATTGATAGTAAGATTACTACTACAGCAAATGCCATCCAAGTTAGAATTAATGAAAATATAAGATTAATGGCTGAACTGCGTGCTAGGTGGGATAGAGAAGAAAATGAAAAACTAGCTAAAGAGAATAATGTAGCTAAAGTTTGGACTATTACCACCACTAGTAATGCTAATTCTTCACATGTTGCTGCACCTCCTACTATCAATGGTAAAATAATTGGTGTTGGCAATGTTTCTACTCCTAGTGCAAAGCGAACAAAACTGCCTGAAATTGCTAAAACTGCTGAAACTGCTTGTGATAAAACTGCTGAAATTTTTTCCAACCTTGGGAACAATGATCCCATTGCTGTAGCTCATAATGATTTAGATTTTGATGATTGCCACATCTCTGAAGTTATAAAGTTCTTACAAAAACTTGCTAAAAGTCCTAATGCTAGTGCTATAAATTTAGCCTTTACAAAACATATTACAAATGCTCTCATAAAAGCTAGAGAAGAGAAACTAAAACTTGAAACTTCTATTCCTAGAAAGTTAGAAGATGGTTGGGAGCCCATCATTAAAATGAAATTCAATGACTTTGAATGTAATGCTTTATGTGATCTTGGTGCAAGTATTTCTGTTATGCCTAAAAAGATTTATGATATGCTTGACTTGCCACCATTGAAGAATTGTTATTTGGATGTTAATCTTGCCGATAATGTTAAAAAGAAACCTTTGGGGAGGATTGATAATGTGCATATTACGGTTAACAATAACCTTGTCCCCGTTGATTTTGTTGTTTTGGATATCGAATGCAATGCATCTTGTCCTATTGTGTTGGGAAGACCTTTTCTTCGAACTGTTGGTGCTGTTATTGATATGAGGGAAGGTAATATTAAATATCAATTTCCTCTCAAGAAAGGTATGGAACACTTCCCTAGAAAGAGAATGAAGTTGCCTTTTGATTCTATTATTAGAACAAGCTATGATGTTGATGCTTCATCTCTCGATGTTACTTGATTTGCACTTTCTGCGCCTAGCTGAAAGGCGTTAAAGAAAAGCGCTTATGGGAGACAACCCATGTTTTTACCTACAGCAATTTTTTGTTTTATTGAGTCTTGGAAGTTGTTTACTACTGTAGCAACCTCTCCTTATCATGTTTTTGTGCCAAGTAAAGTTTCTATGTCAAAGTTGATGTTATATTTGGGATTGCTGCGCAGAAACAGCATTGCTGTCTGTCACGAATCTGGGCACAGTTCTCTGTAGAAAATTCGAAAAAATCTGCCAATTTACGAGCGTGATCCTCAGATATGTACGCAACTTTAATTAGTTTTGAGTTTTTCCATTTGAGCAAGTCTGGTGCCAGCTTTAAATTCGTCTTTACGGACTGTTCTGTTTTTGACAGATTCTGCCTTTTATTTCGCATTGCCTCTTTTGCTATGTCGGATTTATTTCTTTGATCCATTAATGTCCAGTAGCATTATGCAATGTCCAGAAGTGAAAATAATGATTGTGTCACCTCTGAATGTGTGAATTATTAATTGTGCACTAACCCTCTAATGAGTTTGCTTGAAGTTTGGTGTGAAGGAAGTTTTCAAGGATCAAGAGAGGAGAATGATATACTATGATCAAGAGGAGTGAAAGCTCTAAGCTTGGGGATGCCCCCGTGGTTCACCCCTGCATATTTTAAGAAGACTCAAGCGTCTAAGCTTGGGGATGCCCAAGGCATCCCCTTCTTCATCGACAACATCATCAGGTTCCTCCCCTGAAACTATATTTTTATTCAGTCACATCTTGTGTTCTTTACTTGGAGCGTCGGTTTGTTTTCGTTTTTGCTTTTGTTTGAATAAAATGGATCCTAGCATTCACTTTGTGGGAGAGAGACACGCTCCGCTGTTGCATATGGACACATGTGTCCTTAGGCTTTACTCATAATGTTCATGGCGAAGTTCTTCTTCGTTAAATTGTTATATGGTTGGAATTGGAAAATGCTACATGTAGTAATTCTAAAATGTCTTGGATAATGTGATACTTGGCAATTGTTGTGCTCATGTTTAAGCTCTTGCATCATATGCTTTGCACCCATTAATGAAGAAATACATAGAGCTTGCTAAAATTTGATTTGCATATTTGGTCTCTCTAAGGTCTAGATAATATCTAGTATTGAGTTTTGAACAACAAGGAAGACAGTGTAGAGTCTTATAATGTTTACAATATGTCTTTTATGTGAGTTTTGCTGCACTTGTTCATCCTTGAGTTTGCTTCAAATAACCTTGCTAGCCTAAACCTTGTATCGAGAGGGAATACTTCTCATGCATCCAAAATCCTTGAGCCAACTACTATGCCATTTGTGTCCACCATACCTACCTACTACATGGTATTTCTCCGCCATTCCAAAGTAAATTGCTTGAGTGCTACCTTTAAAATTCCATCATTCACCTTTGCAATATATAGCTCATGGGACAAAATAGCCTTAAAAACTATCGTAGTATTGAATATGTACTTATGCACTTTATCTTTTATTAAGTTGCTTGTTGTGCGATAACCATGTTTCTGGGGAACGCCATCAACTATTGTTGAATATCATGTGAGTTGCTATGCATGTCCGTCTTGTCTGAAGGATCTATCATTTTAGTGGTTGGAGCATGCAAAATTGTTAGAGAAGAACATTGGGCCGCTAACTAAAGCCATGAATCATGGTGGAAGTTTCAGTTTTGGACATATATCCTCAATCTCATATGAGAATAATAATTGTTGCTACATGCTTATGCATTAAAGAGGAGTCCATTATCTGTTGTCCATGTTGTCCCGGTATGGATGTCTAAGTTGAGAATAATCAAAAGCGAGAAATCCAAAATGCGAGCATTCTCCTTAGACCTTTGTACAGGCGGCATGGAGGTACCCCTTTGTGACACTTGGTTGAAACATGGCATGCAAAGATCCGGTAGTCCAAGCTAAGTAGGACGAGGTGCGGGCACTATTAGTATACTATGCATGAGGCTTGCAACTTGTAAGATATAATTTTCATAACTCATATGCTTTATTACTACCGTTGACAAAATTGTTTCATGTTTTCAAAATAAAAGCTCTAGCACAAATACAGCAATCGATGCTTTCCTTTTGAAGGACCATTCTTTTACTTTTATTGTTGAGTCAGTTTACCTATCTCCCTCCACCTTAAGAAGCAAACACTTGTGTGAACTGTGCATTGATTCCTACATACTTGCATATTGCACTTGTTATATTACTTTATGTTGACAATATCCATGAGATATACATGTTATAAGTTGAAAGCAACCACTGAAACTTAATCTTCCTATGTGTTGCTTCAACACCTTTACTTTGATTTATTGCTTTATGAGTTAACTCTTATGCAAGACTTATTGATGCTTGTCTTGAAGTACTATTCATGAAAAGTCTTTGTCATATGATTCACTTGTTTATTCATGACATTACCTTTGTTTTGATCGCTGCATTCATTACATATGTTTACAAATAGTATGATCAAGATTATGATGGCATGTCACTTCAGAAATTATCTTTGTTATCGTTTTACCTGCTCGGGACGAGAGCAGAACTAAGCTTGGGGATGCTGATACGTCTCCAACGTATCGATAATTTCTTATGTTCCATGCTACTTTATTGATGATACCTACATGTTTTATGCACATTATATGTCATATTTATGCATTTTCTGGAACTAACCTATTAACAAGATGCCGAAGAGCCGATTCTTTGTTTCTGCTGTTTTTGGTTTCAGAAATCCTAGTAAAGAAATATTCTCGGAATTGGACGAAACTTTCGCCCAGGGTCCTATTTTTGCACGAAGCTTCCAGAAGACCGAAGAGATAACGAAGTGGGGCCACGAGGCGGCCAGAGGGGTGGCCGGCGCGGCCCAAGCCCTGGCCGCGCCGACCTGCCCCCTAGGCCCCTCGTGTGGCCCCTCGCGTTGACCCTCCGCCTACTTAAAGCCTCCGTCGCGAAACCCCCAGTACCGAGAGCCACGATACGGAAAACCTTACTGAGACGCCGCCGCCGCGAATCCCATCTCGGGGGATTCAGGAGATCGCCTCCGGCACCCTGCCGGAGAGGGGATTCATCTCCCGGAGGACTCTACACCGCCATGGTCGCCTCCGGAGTGATGAGTGAGTAGTTCACCCCTGGACCATGGGTCCATAGCAGTAGCTAGATGGTCGTCTTCTCCTTGTTGTGCTTCATTGTTGGATCTTGTGAGCTGCCTAACATGATCAAGATCATCTATCTGTAATTCTATATGTTGTGTTTGTCGGGATCCGATGGATAGAGAGTACTATGATTATGGTGATTATCAATCTATTGTTTATGTGTTGTTTATGATCTTGCATGCTCTCCGTTATTAGTAGAGGCTCTGGCCAAGTTTTGCTCTTAACTCCAAGAGGGGGTATTTATGCTCGATAGTGGGTTCATGCCTTCATTTACACCTGGGATCGTGACAGTAGGTTCTAAGGTTGTGATGTGCTGTTGCCACTAGGGATAAAACATTGATGCTATGTCTAAGGATGTAGTTGTTGATTACATTACGCACCATACTTAATGCAATTGTCTGTTGCTTAGCAACTTAATACTGAATGGGGTTCGGATGATAACCTGAAGGTGGACTTTTTAGGCATAGATGCAGTTGGATGGCGGTCTATGTACTTTGTCGTAATGCCCGGATTAAATCTCACTATATTTATCATATCATGTATATGCATTGTTATGCCTTTCTCTATTTTGTCAATTGCCCGACTGTAATTTGTTTACCCAACATGCTTTTATCTTATGGGAGAGACACCTCTAGTGAACTGTGGACCCCGGTCCTATTCTTTACATAGCATACAATCTACTTGTTTTACTGTTTTCTTTGCAAACATCTTCCACTCGATACGTTTAATCCTTTGTTACAGCAAGCCGGTGAGATTGACAACCTCACTGTTTCGTTGGGGCATAGTACTTGGGTTGTGTTGTGCAGGTTCCGCGTTGGCGTCGGAATCCCTGGTGTTGCGCCGCATCACATTTCGCGACCATCAACCTTCAACGTGCTTCTTGGCTCCTACTGGTTCGATTAAACCTTGGTTTCATACTGAGGGAAACTTGCTTCTATACGCATCATACCTTCCACTTGGGGTTCCCAACGGACGTGTGCATCTACGCGTATCAGCGGGTGCGGAGCTTGCTCTTGCTTCGACATTGGCATGTCACCCGTCTCTGGACTTGGAAGCCGTAGCAAATACTGAGAAGAACTTGGGCCAATATTATGATGCCGCCAGAGGTCCTGCATACACCATCGTTTCCCGAATGGAGTCGTGCCTTGAGAAGGATCTGAAGGCTCATTGGGACCAAGGAGCTCGACTATGAATGTGATAGCTTTAATTCCTGCATAGGATTATTTGTATAAATTTATCGCGTACGTTTGTACGCTATGTTAATTCGATTGATATTTCATTTGCCGGGGCCGGCTGAGTGATCAGTTAACCTGCTCTCCTGACGACTTCGTTGAATTATGCAATGTTATTGCGAAGCCTTTGTGTAAGTTTTGTAAGAGAGAGACCCATCGACTTAGTCGAGGGAATTAGACGCTTGGCATCGTTACTCGGTGCACCGGTTTGAGCCTTATTTTGTGATAATGTAACCATCGACGGCAGCACTCGCGTATTTTCTCGAGGCTTGGATTGGTTGTTTTTTTTGTGTGTGCCACTAATCTTAGCTCTCGTTGAGAGTATTTAATTAATGACACTGCGTGTTTTATGGGCCAATGCTCCCGATGGGAGTAAGAGCCGAAGGTAAGGGCCGCAGTCGACCTGTTCAGGTGGTGGGGCCTGAATTGAAGAAAAGGAGACAGAGAACCTGATTAAAACTTTATTCATAAAGAAAAATCAACCTTAAAGGCTATTGAAATAATAAAAACAATTGCACCCTATGTATAGAACCGTCGCAGGTGTGCGATATTCCATGGGTTTTCGACATCTTTTCCCGAAGTTGGATTTTTGAGCCTGTACGCTCCTCCTGGTATCACTTCGGTGACGATGTAAGGTCCTTCCCATGGAGACTCGAGTTTCGAGGGTCTTTTTTGTTTCAGCCGCAGTACCATATCTCCAACGCTGAAGCATCGATTGCGTATTCGTCGACTGTGGTAGTTCCTCAGCGCCTGCTGATATACCGTGGTCCTGGCTAAAGCAATGTCTCGAGCTTCATCTAGTAGGTCTACGGCATCTTGCAGTGCGATGTTGGAAGAAGGTTCTGTGTATGCCGTCACTCGAGGTGCTTCGAATCGAACATCAGCTGGTAGGACTGCTTCGGCTCCATGTACCAGAAAAAATGGGGTGTACTGCGTCGACCTATTAGGCGTGGTACGCAAACTCCATAGTACTGATGGTAATTCTTCGACCCAAGCTCCCTCTGCGCCTGTAAGGCGTTTCTTGAGGTCGTCCCCTATTGGACCGTTGATCCTTTCCCCCTGTCCATTTGTTTGCGGGTGAGCCACTGATGCAAACTTCAATTTTATGCCCCTGTCATCACAGAATTCTCGGAACTCTTTGGAGTCGAAGTTGGTTCCATTATCTGTGACGATACTGTGAGGTACGCCGAACCGACATGTTATCTCCTTGAAGAACTGGACTGCTGTTTTTGCCTTCTGGTTTCGTACTGGTACTGCCTCGATCCACTTTGTGAATTTATCGACTGCGACTAATAGGTACGTGTGTCCTCCAGGCGATGATCTCGGCAGTGGCCCGACTTGATCGAGTCCCCATTGGGCGAACAGCCGTGCCAGTGGTATCGTCATTAGGTCTGTTGGAGGGGCGTGCGGTTTTGGAGAAAACCGTTGACAAGGGTCGCACTTCATGACCAAATATCGAGCATCCGATGCTGCCGTTGGCCAGTAGAATCCTGCCCTGAAGGCTTTTGCTACGAGAGCCCTACTTCCCGCATGATGCCCGCAAGTTCCCTCGTGTATCTCGCGCAGCAGTGCTCTTCCGTCGTCGATGGCAATGCACCTTTGGAAAATACCGGAAATGCTACGCTTATAGAGTTCACCGTTTACTATGGTGAAAGCTTTTGATCGCCTGACGATTCGTTTTGCTTCTACTGGATCTATCGGCAGTTCCTGCCTTGTCAGGTACGCCAGGAGCGGTTTAGTCCATAATGGCTCGAGGAGGAGAACTTGTTCGGCTGGGAGAGCTGGAGCTTCATCAGTAACTTGATGTGGGTTTGCCTCTGCTTCTTCAGTCGATGGTTTTGAAGGTGTCGGCGCCTTCTCTTTTATTGATCGCTGAGTGATTACTTCGTAAAATACTCCGTCTGGGATGGGAGAACACATGGAGCCGATGTTAGCTAAGGTGTCGGCTTCCTCGTTGCTGGCTCTACCGATATGTTTGAGCTCACACCCCTCGAACTTGGCTTCCATGTTTTGATACAGCTGTCGATAGGCGATCATGTTGTCGCTAACTGCGTCGCACAGGTTCATCGACTGTTGTACCACCAAGTTTGAGTCCCCGTAGATTTCCAGGCGAGTCGCCCCACACGCCTTTGCCATCTTCATTCCATGCAGCAGTGCTTCGTATTCTGCTTCATTGTTTGTCGGCAGAGGGAAGTTCATACGCAATATGTACTTCATCTTATCTCCTTGTGGTGATATCAGCACTACTCCTACTGCAGCGCCTGTGCTTCGTTTTGACCCGTCGAAATACATTATCCATGATCCTGACATGTCGGGTGCCACCGGTGTCTGGGATTGAATCCAGTCTGCCACGAAGTCTGGGAGGATTTGGGATTTTATGGCCGTTCGATTGACATAAGTTATGTCGTGAGGTGCTATCTCGATAGCCCATTGGGACACTCGACCGGTGGCCTCTGGATTGGTCATTATATTTTTCAACGGCGCCTCGCTCACAACGACAATCGGATGCTCGGTGAAATAGTGCCGTAGCTTGCGGGCCGATCTCCATACTGCATACGCCAGCTTCTGATGATGGGGGTACCTTTGTCTTGCAGGTGTGAGTACTTCACTGAGGTAGTAAACGGGCCTCTGTATGCCGTGGACTCTCCCTGCTTCTTCTCGTTCAACAACCAAGACGCTGCTGAAAACTTGGGCTGTCGCAGCTATGTACATGAGCAGCGTTTCCTTCTCACGGGGGGTTACAAGGACTGGAGATGTCGACAAGATCTTTTTTAGATTGTCGAAGGATTCCTGCGCCTCCTTTGTCCACTCGAACTTTTCCGATTTTTTCATCAGATTGTAGAAAGGCAAAGCTTTTTCTCCCAGCTTGGGAATGAACCTGCTGAGTGCTGCTAAGCGTCCTGCCAACTGCTGCACTTGGTGTAGATTCTTTGGCGGCTCCATGTCGAGAATAGCTTTGATTTTCAAAGGGTTGGCTTCGATCCCCCTGGCCGAGATGAAGTATCCTAGTACTTGCCCCCCCTGGTACTCCGAAGAAGCACTTTTTGGGGTTTAACTTGATCTTATACCTGTCTAGGTTGTCGAAGGTTTCCCGCAGATCGTCAACGAGGGTGGCAGTGTGTTTTGTTTTTACCACGATATCGTCGATGTAGACCTCGATGTTTCGTCCGATCTGCTCTCCAAGGCAAGCTTGCATGCAACGTTGATAAGTTGCTCCCGCATTTTTCAACCCGAAGGTCATGACGTTGTAGCAGAAAACGCCGTGTGGGGTAATGAACGCGGTTAGCTCTTGATCTTCCTTCTTCAATTTGATCTGGTTATACCCAGAGTAAGCATCGAGGAAGGAGAGGCGGTCGCATCCGGCTGTGGAATCAACTATCTGGTCGATTCTAGGCAGCGGGAAGTGGTCTTTCGGACAGTGTTTGTTGAGGCCGGTGTAATCGATACACATACGCAGAGCGGTGGTGTCCTTCTTGGGTACCATGACAGGGTTAGCCACCCACTCTGATTCCTTGAGCTCTCGGATGAATCCTGCTTTACGAAGTCGATTGATTTCCTCACCAATTGCTCTCCTCTTGGGTTCTGAGAATCGACGCATCAACTGTTGCACTGGTTTGGCTGTCGGGTCAACATTAAGGGCGTGCTCAGCGAGTTCTCTGGGGATACCTGGCATGTCGGATGGTTCCCATGCAAATATCTCCCAGCGCTCACGGAGGAACTCGATGAGCGCGCCTTCCTATGCGGCCGTGAGGTCAGCCGATATATTGATCGTTTTCTTCGGGTCAGTGGGGTGCACCTGCAGCTTCTTGGCTTCCTTTGCAGTGTCAAACTCGTCGGATCTTACGTTTCGGTTGTCGGTTGGCGGCTGCGTATGATCCACGGCTGCGTCGATCGCATTGAGCTCCTCCTTAGCGCCGAATTTTGAAGCGATCTTCTGGAACTCTCTATCACAGGTGTCTGACCGAGAAACACTCCCATGAATGGTTATTGGGGTTCCGTTGTTGCCTGGCATCTTCAGTTTTAGGTAAGCATAATGGGGTACGGCCATAAACTTGGCGAACGCCGGCCTGCCGAGGATGGCATGATACTGAGACTCCCAGTCGACAACTTCGAACTCGATCTTTTCTCTTCTGAAATTGGTGGGCGTGCCGAAGACCACATCTAATGACGTTTTTCTGAGAGAGTAAGCGGGTCGAGTCGGTATAATGCCGTGGAATCCTGTGTCGGACTCCCTTAGCATATCGACTGTTAAACCCATAGCTTTCATCGTGTTGGCGAACAGTAGGTTTAAGCCGCTTCCTCCATCCATGAATACCTTACTCATGTTGTACCCTCCGATCTGCGCCTCAAGGACTAGAGCTGCGTGGCCTGGTCTAGGGACAGCTTTCGGGTGATCTGACCTGTCGAAGGAGATACTTTGCTCTGACCAGTCGATGAATTCAGGTGTATCAACCATAGTGACTTCTGCGTACTTCACTTCTCGTGAGAATTTCTTGATTTCCCTTTTTGAGAAGCTGGTTTTGTGGATCATGCTGACCTGCCCGCGCGGTTCTGGGAATACCTCGGCTGGCACGTACTCATCCTTCTCCATTGGTTCGTACGGTTCCGGGATATATGGCTCCGCCCGATAGCTGTAAGATCTTGCTTTTTTCTCCATTATGTGAGCTCTCGATATAGCTTCACTCCTGAGGTCATCACAGAACTGTCGAATTTCCAGGAAGTGTCGGCAGTTCCTTAATAGGTGACTAGATTTTTCCCGCCCGTCCTTTGGGTCGATATAGGAGTGGAGGTAGCATGGCGCATCGAGTTGCTCCGTGGCTGATAGGTGCGGTGAACGGGCGCGGCCATGGATCGATTGCATGCCCTCCTGTTCCCGTTCTCCATAGTATGATTCCCTTCGCCTTTTCTTTCTCCCTGTTGCGTGATCGAGGTTCCCTCGGTTACCTCCATGCATGCTTCTGGGCGGAATTTCCAAGGTTGCTGCCCGAGTATCTTCTGTTGAGACCGAGGGGCCCAAACCGGACGTACCTGTCCTTGGGAGGCGAAGAAAGCCTCCGGAGTCGATGATGAAGTGGACGCCTCCAAAGGTGGTGGTCATGTCGTCACTCGATTCTAAAGGGGCCGGGTGCGACGGCTTGAGGTGTGATGCGAACTCGAAGGGCTCGCAGTAGATCGGATCTTTTGGTCCTGGAGGTGTTGGCGACTCGAGCACAAACGCTACGGACGTGACTGGTACTGCCGATGCCCTGCCTTGTGCCGACAGGTTTCCCACAGACGGCGCCAATTGTCGAGGGAGCTCCTCGGCAATGCCCTCCGATAGGGGCTTAGGGTTGATGGAATCCTGCAAGCTGACACGAGACATCGGTACGCAGACAAGCGGGGAGAGCGATTTACCCAGGTTCGGGGCCCTCGATGAGGTAAAACCCTTACGTCCTGCCTGTCTGTTCTTGATTATGATGAAAACAGTGTTACAATGGGGTGCCGAATAGTTCGGCTGTGATCTCGTCGAGATAGCTAATCGCTAGGGTAACCTAGGTCTAAGCTTCTGTTGGCTAAGATTGCTAAGATTGATTGTGTCCCTCGATAGCCCCTCTCCTGGCCTTTATATAGGTGTCCAGGTCCCGAGAGGTCTAGTCGAGTATGAGTAGGATTACAATAGATCTATCTCTAATCTTTCCTTGTTCGGCTTCTTCCGTGTCTTGTGCGTCAAGTAATATTCCGCCGCACCGTCCTAGTGGCCCATCTTCCCTTCGGGTACCTTCATGGGCCTCCTCGTGGACCGTATAGGGTAGAGCAATATTAGTTACCCGAAGGGTAATGCCCACGTCACGTGGCCAGGAGGATACGAGTATATGCTTGTAGGTGTCGACAAATTTACCAAGTGGGTTGAAGCGAAGCCGATAAACTCGCCAGATGCAGCATCGGTGGTCAAGTTCATCAAAAGCATTGTCTTTCGGTTTGGAGTTCCTCATAGCATTGTCACAGACAATGGCAGCAATTTCACGTCCAAGGAATTCAAAGCTTATTGTGCAGAGGTAGGCATTAAACTACACTTTGCGTCAGTTGCGCACCCGCAGACTAACGGTCAAGTCGAGAAAGCAAATGGCGTCATCTGCAACGGCATCAAGAAACATTTGCTAGGACCATTGGAAAAAGCTCTGCATACTTGGCTAGAGGAACTACAAAGTGTGCTATGGAGCATACGAACAACACCCAACACAGCAACTCAGGAAACCCCATTCTTCCTGGTTCATGGAGCAGAAGCAATGTTGCCGATAGAAATAGAACATAATTCCCCGAGAGTAGCGGAGTTTGATGAAGAAACCTCGAGAAAGGCGCGGGAAGACGACATGGATGCACTTGATGAGGCTCGCGACGAAGTATTGTCAAGAGTCGCCAAGTATCAGCAAGATATGAAAAACTATCACAATCGACGATTGAGACCAAGGTCTTTCCAGGTTGGCGACTTAGTTCTTCGACTCACACAAGATAGCCACGAGAAACTCGAGTCACCTTGGGCCTTGGCTAGGGCCCTATATTTTTACTGAAGTAATCGAAGGAGGAGCGTACAGGATAAAGGACAAGAAGACAGGGGTTGCGGAGCCAAACCCCTGGAACGTGGCGCAACTTAGGCGTTTTTACGCTTAAGTCAAAATATATATGTAAATATACAATGTACTGAAACGCCCACGAGTTTTCAGACGCACTCTTTTCCTTTCAGGGCACCGAGTGGGGCTGGAAGGTTTTTAATGAGGCGGGCTCGCGGTGCTGCAATATAATAAAGATATTGGTGATATACATTTTTTCTTCGACAAACTCGGTGTTTTTGACCCGACAAAGTTTGTCTTGCTATAGACATCCATACAATATATAAATTTACAACGATTCTTGCCTTGGTTTAAAATACCTCGCAAGAAAAGAAAAAATAAAGACACAGGCCACCAAAAATACTCGGGGGCTAGAGATATTTTTATTTTTCAATACATACAGCAAATTTACATGTTTCTCGACAAGATAGTTAAACACTGGAAAAATAGATTTAATCATGGCCTAACATGTCGTCTATGTTTATCCTATCTTCTTCATTGGAGGCACCCAGGAAATCGGCGTAATGACCATCTGCAAAAAAGTCGACGTCCATCCGAAGAAGGTCGCCTATTATTTCCTCAGCCACTGGCGTAACTATTGCATCAATCCTGTCGACACCCCTCCTTCGTTGCCTCAGCTTGTCATGGACTTTTTCCACCACTTTGGTCATGTCCAATTTTGAGTGGCAAATCTGAAGCATAATAAGTGCAAATCTAGCACCTGCTATAAGTTGAGCTCTTACAAAGCCATGGATTTGACGAGAGTCTTTAAATTTGATCATAAGTTCCGGCAGAGTCTTAGGCTGATCATTCCGAGGAAACATGGAGTTGTAGACCATGGACAGCGTTTTAGTACAAAAATCAAGGAACTCACGAACTTGGCAGGCGCGGTCTTGGAATCTGACGATTTGTCGGGTGCGCTCAGGGGTGGCCCAAAAGAGGGAGCCATGGTCTAGCGCAAGGTTGACAAGGAAATTCGACCTTGTATCCACCCTTTGATCTTCGTCAGCAGCGTCAACAAACGAACCTATTCAACAATATCATACCAGTTAGAGAGAAGAAGAAAACAATAAGATAAAGTTTTAGTTCGCCAAGTTTAACTGCCATTTCCACGCTGGCGTCATTCAACAATTCAAGCATGAAATTCTCTCGAGAAGTGGCATGTGTAGCCTCAACAACTGCAGCTTCTTTGGCAGCTATAGCTTCCTGAGCTTGCTGTCGTGCAATTTGCTCCCTCTCGGTTGCTCTTCGGGATTGTTCCATTACTAAGAGTGCCTGTTTTTTCATGGATTGAAGTTGCTGGCGAAGATCCTCTAAGTCTCGTGATGGACCCGTACCCGAGGAATCTTCAATGAATTCATCACTGACGGGCGTTTTCTTCGAGAAGGATTGATACGTCTCAAACGTATCTATAATTTCTTATGTTCCATGCTACTTTTATTACAATACTTGAGTGTTTTACACATACTTTACAACATTATTTTACATTTTCCGGCACTAACCTATTAACAAGATGCCGAAGTGCCAGTTGATGTTTTTCTGCTGTTTTTGGTTTCAGAAATCCTAGTAAGGAAATATTCTCGGAATTGGACGAAATCAACGCCCAGGGTCCTATTTTTGCACGAAGCTTCCAGAAGACCGAAGAGGAGACGAAGTGGGGCCACGAGGTGGCCACACACCAGGGCGGCGCGGCCCAGGCCCTGGCCGCGCGGCCCTGTGGTGTGGGCCCCCCGTGACGCCCTTTGACCTACCCTTCCGCCTACTTAAAGCCTCCGTCGCGAAACCCCCTGTACCGAGAGCCCCGATACGGGAAACATTACTGAGAGGCCGCCGCCGCCAATCCCATCTCGAGGGATTCAGGAGATCGCCTCCGGCACCCTGCCGGAGAGGGGAATCATCACCGGAGGGGCTCTACATCATCATGCCCGCCTCCGGATTGATGCGTGAGTAGTTCATCCTTGGACTATGGGTCCATAGCAGTAGCTAGATGGTTGTCTTCTCCGCTTGTGCTTTCATTGTTATAGATCTTGTGAGCTGCCTAACATGATCAAGATCATCTATTTGTAATGCTACATGTTGTGTTTGGTGAGATCCGATGAATAGAGAATACTATGTTAAGTTGATTATCAATCTATCATATATGTGTTGTTTATGTTCTTGCATGCTCTCCGTTGCTAGTAGAGGCTCTGGCCAAGTTGATACTTGTAACTCCAAGAGGGAGTCAACATGCATCGATAGTGGGTTCATGCCTCCATTAAATCTGGGATAGTGACAGAAAGTTCTAAGGTTGTGGATGTGCTGTTGCTACTAGGGATAAAACATTGATGCTTTGTCTAAGGATATTTGTGTTGATTACATTACGCACCATACTTAATGCAATTATCTGTTGTTCGCAACTTAATACTGGAAGGGGTTCGGATGATAACCTGAAGGTGGATTATTTAGGCATGGATGCATGTTGGATAGCGGTTTATGTACTTTGTCGTAATGCCCTGATTAAATCACATAGTAATCATCGTTGATATGTATTGAATCTTTATTTGTCAATTGCTCACCTGTAATTTGTTCACCCAGCATGTTAGTTATCTTATTGGAGAGACACCACTAGTGAACTGTGGACCCCAGTCCATTCTTTTACATCTGAATACATTCTACTGCTTTTACTGTTCTTTGCAAAGAAACATCATCTTCCACTCGATACGTTTAATCCTTTGTTTTCAGCAAGCCGGTGAGATTGACAACCTCACTGTTACGTTGGGGCAAAGTACTTTGATTGTGTTGTGCAGGTTCCACGTTGGCGCCGGTTTCACTGGTGTTGCGCCGCACTACATTCCTCCACCAACAACCTTCACGTGCTTCTTGGCTCCTACTGGTTCGATAACCTTGGTTTCTTACTGAGGGAAAACTTACTGATGTGCGCATCACACCTTCCTCTTGGGGTTCCCAACGGACGTGTTGACTACACGCCAGCAAAGACTTTTTCTGGCGCCGTTGCCGGGGAGATCAAGACACGCTGCAAGGAGAGTCTCCACTTCCAATCTCTTTACTTTGTTTTTGTCTTGATTTATTGTATTTACTACTTTGTTTGCTGCACTTAAACAAAACACAAAAAAATTAGTTGCTAGCTTTACTTTATTTATTGTCTTGTTCTCTATATCAAAAACACAAAAAAATTTAGTTACTTGTCTTTACTTTATTTGCCTAGTTTACTTTTATTTTACTTCATTATGTTTCCTCCTAAGTACGCCCTAAAAGACATACCGGTAGGCCGAGGGTCTATAATTGGAAGAGATAATATAGAAGATTTTTTCACTCATGTTAGTACCGCTGAGGATTTTGAAGATAGACATTTGGCAGAGCTTGCTCCTACTTATGAAATTGCTGCTGCTTCTTTAGTACACATGCTGGAAACTAAATTTGTTAATATTAATCCTATTATCCAACACATGTTTCTCACACTTGGTGATATGGAGGAAGGAGAAAAGAAAGATTTTGTTTTAGAAACCCTTCTTAAAGAATTTGGTGGTGTAGCGAGAGAGGCTAGAAAAGTCTTTGCTAGATATAAAATGCTTGGTTTCTTACACCAACTTTGTTAGTACCCTTGAAAAGATGGACATTAATAGAATAAAGTACACTAACAATGTTAATGATGGTGGGGAGATTAAGACAACAATACCTTGTAAGCTCCTAGGAATGCATGAAGCTCTAGAAAATAACTATGGTTGGCTTGTTCCTAAAAATTTGTTTGATGAGAATAGCAAGCCTAAGAATAATGAAAAAGGAGCCTCTGAAACCTACATAGATAAGATAACATGCATTGTGGAAGAAACTTCCCACGCCCCTAGAGATAATGTTGATGCTCCATCTCTTGATGTTACTTGATATGCACTTTCTGCGCCTAGCTGAAAGGCGTTAAAGAAAAGCACTTCTTGGGAGATAACCCATGTGTTTATTTTACTACAGCAATTTTTGTTTTGTTGAGTCTTGGAAGTTGTTTACTACTGTAGCAACCTCTCCTTATCATGTTTTTGTGCCAAGTAAAGTTTCTATGCTAAAGTTGATGTTATATTTGGGATCGCTGCGCAGAAACAGCATTGCTGTCTGTCACGAATTCTGGCATAAGTCTCTGTAACAAATTCGAAAAAATCTGCAAAATTACGAGCGTGATCCTCAGATATGTACGCAACTTTCATTAGTTTTGAGTTTTTCCATTTGAGCAAGTTAAGTGCCCAGTCCAGATGCATCTTTACGGACTGTTCTGTTTTTGACAGATTCTGTCTTTTATTTCGCATTACCGCTTTTGCTATGTTGAATTAGTTTCTTTGTTCCATTAACTTTCAGAAGCTATGTGCAATGTCCAGAAGTGTTAAAAATGATTGTGTCACCTCTGAATATATGAATTTGTGGTTATGCACTAACCCTCTCATGAGTTTGCTTGAAGTTTGTGTGAAGGAAGTTTTCAAGGGTCAAGAGAAGAGGATGATATACTATGATCAAGAAGAGTGAAAGGTCTAAGCTTGGGGATGCCCCGGTGGTTCATCCCTGCATATTTTAAGAAGACTCAAGCATCTAAGCTTGGGGATGCCCAAGGCATCCCCTTCTTCATCGACAACATTATCAGGTCACTTCTAGTGAAACTATATTTTTATTCCATCACATCCTTATGTTCTTTACTTGGAGCGTCGGTTTGTTTTTGTTTTTGTTTGAATAAAGTTGGATCTCGCCATTCTTATATTGGAGATATTACGCTCCGCTTTTTCATATGGAACACTTGTGTTCTTAATTGTGCTTTAATGTTCATGGCGAAAGCTTATTGCTTCGTTAAATTGCTATATGGTTGGAATTGGAAAATGATGCATATGGTTTGACAATTTGGCAATTGTTTGAGCTCTCATAGATCATGTTTAAGCTCTTGCATCATGTAGTTTAATCTATTAATGAAGAACTACTGTAGAGCTTGTTTAATTTGGTTTGCATGATTGATCTCTCTAAGTCTAGATATTTTCGGGTAAAGTGTTTGAACAACAAGGAAGACAGTGTAGAGCCTTATAATGCTTGCAATATGTTCTTGTGTGAGTTTTGCTGTACCTGTTCATACTTGTGTTTGCTTCAAACAACCTTGCTAGCCCAAACCTTGTACTGAGAGGAAATGCTTCTCGTGCATCCAAACACCTTGAGCCAAACACCATGCCATTTGTGTCCACCATATCTACCTACTATGTGGTATTTCCTGCCATTTCAAAGTAAATTACTTGAGTGCTACCTTTAAATTTCATTCCTCTACCTTTACAATATATAGCTCATGGGACAAATAGCTTAAAAACTATTGTGGTGATGAATATGTAGTTATGTGTTTTAATTCTTATAAGTTGCTTGTTGAGCGGTAACCATGTTTTCTGGGGACGCCATCAACTTTACCTTTGTTGCATATCATGTGAGATGCTATGCATGTTCGTCTTGTCTGAAGTAGTGGATTTCATGATCAAATGGTTTGAGTATGCATATGTTAGAGAAGAACATTGGGCCGCTAACTAAAGCCATGTATCATGGTGGAAGTTTCAGTTTGGACATACAACCTCAATCTCTTATGAGAATATTAACTATTGTTGAATGCTTAAGCATGAAAAAGAGGAGTCCATTATCTGTTGTCTATGTTGTCCCGGTATGGATGTCTAAGTTGAGAATAATCAAAAGCGAGAAATCCAATGCGTGCTTTCTCCTTAGACACTTGTACAGGCGGCATAGAGGTACCCCTTTGTGACACTTAGTTGAAGCATATGTTATGCGATGAGAATCCGTGTTTTCCGAGATAGTAGGACAAGGTGCGAGCACTATTGGTACTCTATGCATGAGACATGCAACTTGTAGGAAGTATTATGCATAGCACATATGAATTATTACTACCGTTGAAAAAACTGTTTCTATGTTTTCAAAACAAAAAGCTCTAGCACAAAAATAGTAATCAATGCTTCCCTCTGCGAAGGGCCAATATTTTACTTTATTGTTGAGTCAGTTTACCCATTCCTTTCTATCTTAGAAGCAAACACTTGTGTTAACTGTGTGCATTGATTCTTACATGTTTACTTATTGCACTTGTTATATTACTCTATGTTGACAAATATCCATGAGATATACACGTTACAAGTTGAAAGCAATTGCTGAAACTTAATCATCCTTTGTGTTGCTTCAATTCATTCTACTTTGAATTTATTGCTTATGAGTTATCTCTTGTGCAAGTCTTATTGATACTTGTCTTGAAAGTACTATTCATGAAAAGTTTTGCTATATGATTCATTTGCTTAGTCATTATCTTTGTTAGCAATCTTTTGTTCAGATCACTCCATTCATCTCATATGCTTTACAATAATGTTGATCAAGACTATGTTGGTAGCATGTCACTTCAGAAATTATTTGTGTTATCGTTTACCTACTCGAGGACGAGTAGGAACTAAGCTTGGGGATGCTTGATACGTCTCAAACGTATCTATAATTTCTTATGTTCCATGCTACTTTTATTACAATACTTGAGTGTTTTACACATACTTTACAGCATTATTTTACATTTTCCGGCACTAACCTATTAACAAGATGCCGAAGTGCCAGTTGCTGTTTTTCTGCTGTTTTTGGTTTCAGAAATCCTAGTAAGGAAATATTCTCGGAATTGGACGAAATCAACGCCCAGGGTCCTATTTTTGCACGAAGCTTCCAGAAGACCGAAGAGGAGACGAAGTGGGGCCACGAGGTGGCCACACACCAGGGCGGCGCGGCCCAGGCCCTGGCCGCGCGGCCCTGTGGTGTGGGCCCCCCGTGACGCCCTTTGACCTACCCTTCCGCCTACTTAAGCCTCCGTCGCGAAACCCCCTGTACCGAGAGCCACGATACGGAAAACATTACTGAGAGCAATGGCGCGGCGAAGGGGATAAACGAGGAACACGACGGCTATTTATGGTGGTTTCAGTCAAAGCGTCGCACCGTTGGATGATGGATGAATGGTCTCGATGATATACACGTGGCTTAAGGGGTAAAACAGTATTTTTACTGTGAAGGACCTAGACAGGCGCTACAGCGCGCGTGCCAGAAAAAGTGGAGGACGTGTGTCCCCCACTTGCGTAACGTGTCAATGTGCCACAGATTTTGGGCTCGCAGGTCAGCGAAGAGACAGCTCTCGTGTCTTCCCAATACAATGGTCGTGGCTATCGTCAGCACTGACGTCACAATTTCAATGGAAAAACATCGGCTGAGGAGATATGAAAATTGGCGACAAGGAAAGACGACTGATAATTTTGAGAGCCTTTGTCCAAATACAAGTTTTTGTTCAAATGCTCGGGGGCTACTTTATAAAGAAATTTCGAGAAGATTGATGGAGATGATTTAGAAGGTTCTGATTCAAAATATTGTGACAAAGAAAAATTGGAGCCTACAGCCAAGTATAAATCCTCGACTGTAGCCTCGGGGGCTACTCCCATCGGGAGCGCTGTTCGGGCAACCGATAAATATGCACAGAAGCATGAAAAATAAACAAAATAGTGGTTAAGATGTTACAAAGGTGAGCCTACAAACAAGTACAAGCACTTGGTTGTAGCCTCGGGGGCTACTCCCATCGGGAACGCTGTTCGCGTACCCGATGAAATTTAAGAAGTATTGATGAGTATATTTCGAGTTATCAAAATAACTCTTCATATACTCCCATCGGGAGGATAAGTTAAAAGCAATATAAGTCATCCGTTGACTCGAATAAATGTGCTATTCCAGCAGCCGGAAAAAGCACTCGACAAATATATTCTCAGAGCGCCTAAGTCGCGAAATAATCTCTGAATGCCGCAAAACTCTGCGAAGGTAAGTCCCCGGGATCCGTCCTGTGCGGCGTAGCACCGCTTCTGACGGCGCTTTGCTACTTTTTCCGTGTCAACAGATGCGAAGAAAAATCCTAACGGACGTGTTAGGTACCCGATAAACTATAACTGGGATTCGGCATCTGGTAAGACCTTAAGCGGCACATGTCGAATTTACACCAGTATCCCGAGATCATGTCCAGGGACGTGATCTTGAAGTAGGTTTTGGTGGATTGCTACGAGAGCATTTAACTGGTACCTGATCTATCAGACGAATCAGCCCCAATTACCAATATCCCTGTACAATATATGAGTCTTTCGAGGAGATTTATTGTCGAGTTAAAGAACTTATATGCAGATTGTAAAGATGGAGATTTTCCTTGATTCTTCGATTCAAGCAAAATCTCGGGGGCTACTGACATAGGCATTCCCAATGAGCCTGCCGAAGAAGGTACCCGGGGTTTGTTGAAGGCCTACGACCCGAAGATTTACAAAGCCCAGAAGCCCAATCAAGAGATAGTTTGGAAAGATAGAATTGTATTAGGAATATTGACTTGTAACTATTGCGGGACGGATCAGAAACCCTCCCTGACTCTGTAACTTGTGTATCACGAAACCCTCGGCTCCGCCTCCTATATAAGGGGGAGTCGAGGGACAAAGAGAGGATCGATTCATTGTTTTCCAGACAACTCTAGTTTTCATAGCAGTCGAGTACTTTCCGGCTGAAACCTTCGAGATCTACTTGCCCTCTACTTCCAACTAAACCCTAGTCTACAACTTGTAGGCATTGATAAGTTAATCCCTTATCAGCAGCGTCGGCAGGGAACCGGCGGCGCTCCTACCGAGGTGACAACTGTTGTGGACAGGTTGGGGACTAGAGAGTAGGAGCGGACGGAGGGGGGAAGGGATGAGCTACAGCGGCCAGGAGGATGGGTCAACGAGGGAGGAAAGTGTTAAGGGTGAGGCCGTACTAGAAGGCTATTTTTAGAGGATGACGCACAGGGTTATCATCTAACGGATCACAAATGGCCGTTGGACACGTGTCAGCCAGTCACCGCGTGCTCACGTATACACCTGGTCACCAGGCTTCTTTTGAACCTGAAAATAGGGAGAAAATCAAAATACCAATACATGTTAAACTCATAGGAATGCATGAAGCTTTGGAAAAGAATTTTGATTGGATTGTTCCTGAAAACCCATTTGATGAAAGTAGTGAACCCAAAAGTGCTGAGAGGGGGTATTCTAAAACTTATATGGATAAAATACAATTCCTTGTTGAAAAGACTTCTGGCATTGATCTTGATGCTTCTTCATTTTAAAAATACTTGATGCTAGCCCTTTTTCTGCGCCTAGCTGAAAGGCATTAAATAAAAGCACTCTTGAAAGATGACCCATGTTTTATTTATATAATTTTTCTTTTTTTGAGTATTGGAAGTTATTACCTCTGTAATAACCTCTCCTTATCATTTTTATTTCGTTTTTGTGCCAAGAATATCCTCTAATAGGAAGAAAAAAAGATTTAGGAAAGTTGTTGTCCTGAAACAGATTCTATGCTGTCACCATAAAAAATCGTATTCCCACCCAGAACATAATTTTCAGCTGCCAATTTTTGAGCATATGCCTCAGATTATTATCTAACTTTCGTTAGTTGAACACTTTTCTATATGAGCAACCTATATTTTCGAAAAAATCGATCTTACCTGCTGTTCTGTTTTGACAGATTTCTGCCACTATTTGCATTTGCCTCTTAATCTCTTTCTTTTTTAGTTCTTTTGAGGGAAGAGCTTTTTGAAGAAGTTGCTACTGTAGCTGATGTTTTAATGGATGTTTGATATATGTTAGAACTGAACCCAAGTGGATTTGTTATTTTGATTGCACTAATGCTGCTAATAAGACTTGTGTGAAGTTTTGTATGAAGCAAGTTTTCAAGTGTACGGAGAGAAGAATGATGTAATGAGATGAAGTATGGACAAAAGCTCAAGCTTGGGGATGCCCATATCACCCCAAGAAATATCCAAGAGGTAAACGCGTCAAAGCTTGGGGATGCCCAAGGCATGGGCATCCCCTCTTCATCAACAAAGCATCAGATCATGTTTCTAGACGCTATATTTTTATTGCTTCCTATGCTATGTGTTGTTCTTGGAGCGTCTTTTTTTTTGTTTTGTTTGCGGTAGCATATGGTTGGATACCAGCATATTTGTTTTGGAAGATGACACACTTTGTTTTAATTGCGTAGAACACTCTAGTTTTCACTCTGATTGTTCTGCGAGTGTTCTCTTTTGCAAGTACTGCGTTTAGCTCTTGGTTTTCCACTCATATTTTGTTTAGAGCTTGATAGTTTTCTTTAGTTATGTATGATTATCTTTCTAGTATTTATTGATTATTATCTATGAGAGTTGTTTCAAAAAAGTTGATTGGTGTTGGAGACGAGTAAAATGTTTCATGCTTATAGTGATGCAAAAGAAAGCTTGTCTAGACTGTGGCATAGACTTTGGCATTTCATGTTGGATGTTATTATTATCATATGGTTAGTAGTTATTGTTGTAGCATGACTTGTCTCAAATAGCTGAGAGTGCTTAATGTTCCATTGAAAGAATCATGTTTTGTTTTCATCATAAAAAGCATAATATTGTGGTATTCTCCTTTGATGCTTTATTGGATTGACTTGGCACATGTTTACATCATGTTATGACTACAAACCAGTCAACTAAAGCCTCTGATGTGGGCATTACCCTTCGGGTAACCAATATTACGCTACCTCCTATGGCCCAACCAGGGGCCCATGAAGATCATCCACCAACCAAGGTGGACCGATTATGTCGGTTCCAAAGAAAGATTCTTGAAGAACAAGGCAAGAAGACGAAGAAACAAGAAAAGTTTAGATGTAGAACTCTTTGTAACCTAGTCAAACCCAGAACTCCCAAGACCTGGCCTGCAATATAAGGGCCAGGAGAGGGTCTGTCGAGGGACACACAATCACCGTAGCCAAAACCACCGCAAGTCTAGAGCTAGGTAATTAGAAATCTTAGCCTCTCGACGAGATCATAGTCTGACCCTTCGGCTACCCCATTGTAACCCGATAATTTCGATAATCAAGATTAGACAAGCAAGAAGTAAGGGTTTTACCTCATCGAGGGCCTCGAACCTGGGTAAATCTCTCTTCCCGTTTGTTTGGTATCCGATGTCTCGTGTCAGCCTGCAGGATTCCGTCAACCCTAAGCCCCAAAAGGTGGGCATTGCCGAGGAGCACCCTCGTCAATTGGCGCCGTCTGTGGGAAACCTGTTGGCGCAAGGCCCAACATCGGCTGCTTCAGTCAAGTCATCCGCAACTTCATCAACATCGCCGGCTTTGTCGTCGGCTCCTTCATCGCCAATGTAACAGAACCACTTTGCTAATAAAGTAATGTGCTATTTGTTCATGTGCATTGCATGCATTTGCATTAATTTGAGAAAATCTTGCACTAAAATGTTTTGAAACAATGTTGCAAATGGTTGTAGTTTTGCTTTAATAAAATTTGTGCAAAAATCCCCTTGAATTTTGGGTCAAAGTACCCTCAAAATCCCCAAAATTTCTCTCTTGTTTTAATTTCCAGGGAAATCCCCAAAAGCCAGGGGGTTTTTCGCAAAAACCCCCTTGTCTTCTTCCCCAGGCAGGCAGAGCCAGAGCTGCCTGGCTCGCCCCTGGCCGCCCGATGGCGCCGGCCGCCGGGATCCTCCCCGCCGCCCTCGGCGGCCTATAAAGCCCCGCGCCGCCGCCGTGGACAACCCTAGCACGCCCCTTTTCTTCCCCTCCTCTTCTCTGTGCCGCTCGGCCAAACCCTAGCCCGGCCAGAGCTCGCCGTCGCCGTCGCTACCGACCTCCCCGCGCCCTGCCGCCACCGCCAGGAGCTCCGCCGCGACGCCTTCTTCCTCCTCCGCTAAGCAGCACACGCCGGGGAGCTCCCAATCGCCCCAATCGGATGGAGCCCGAGCTCGCCGGCCACCGCCGTCCTCGCCGATTCCGGCCATCTCCGGTGACGCCGTCTTCACCGGCGTGCTCAGGGTGAGCCCCTGGTTCTCCCCATGCCCTTGGCCCGCTCCAGATCTCTCTCTACCGCCGCCGCCACGCGAGCCTGCAAGCTCGGCCGCCGGCCATCGCCGCCGTGGTCGCTCCGGCGACCATTGGTGGGCGGCACCACCACCAGAAGGTCGCCCACGCCCCCGCGCGTCGAACGCGCCTGCCCGCGTGGCCCCTGGCGCCCTCTGGCGTCGAGGCCGTGCCCGACCTGGCCGGCCCTGGCCATGGCTGACGCCATGCTGGCGTCATTATGACGTCAGCAGGGCCTTTTCTATTTTCTGTTTATTTATTTTCTATTTTATTTAATCACATGACAGGTGGGGTCTGCCTGTCAGGGATTTAATCATTTCTAAAATATTAAAATGCTGACAGTGGGTCCAACTTGTCATACTTTTATTATTTTCCAGAAATTCCAGAAATTGATTAAATCTTGTTTAATTCATAACTTATTCATTTCAATTCAGAAAAATATGTATAATATACCAAAATGTTCAGAAAAACATTCTCTACAAGTTTAGGAGTAATTCATACATCATTACAACCTTTGAACTTGCAAATGTAGTGAAACCCTAAAAGAACCCCTCTCATATGGCGGTGTCCGATGCCGGAACCCCTTTAACCTGATGATGCACCTAGGGTTTAATTAATTCCTCTAATATGACATATCATTCATATTGTATGCGCATTGCATTATGCCATGTCTTGAATGTTTATTTCCCTTTCCGGTGTTTGGTTCTTCGCGAATAGGATCCGAGCCGGAGTCCGACGTCAACACCACCGAAGAACCGTACTCGTCAGCTGAGGGACAAGGCAAGCCCTAGCCTGGTTCATACATGTTTATGAAATGCTTTTACTTCTGGGTCCTACATATTGCACACGATTCAACTGTCTTTTATCGATAGGTAGAGTTACCCTATTTGTTGCATGTCCGACCTTTGTAGCCTCAATACCCTGATCCACTGCTCCTAGCATAACTAGGTTTGGCATGTGTGCGTCGCGAGAGCCTTTATCTCTTTATGCTTAGCCATGCTTAGTTTGTTACGCTGCTACTCCGGTCTTCGGACTGGAGCCTTACAATGAAATGAATCTAGCATGACAGGTTGACGTGGTAAGTATAGAGATGAGTGTTAAACATGATTAAAGGCTCAGACGAAAGGCCACATTGGGATGTGGTGGGTTGTTTCGTTTCTGCCGACCCTAGGATGTGAGTTCTCGCCTCTTGAACCAAGACTGAGCGTACAACCACACGAGGCCCTATTATGGTACCCTCTCGACTCAATAACTTGCCTAGTAGATTCTATGAGTCACATAGTTTGCGCTTTACCTGGACATATGCATTGCATTTTGCTTGGGGGAAAAGGTACATAACAAGTAGGTAAGCGTGGTCTAGGTGGCTGGAGGTTGCGGCCTCTGGGGAAACCCACCTCGGCACACATCGTTAAGGACCGACTTCGGGACTTGACCCGTTACGGCGGAACAATCCTTAGCGCGTGACTCATGGTCTCGGCGACAGCAAGGTAAAGGTCGTGGTCAACCACCCTCTGCCGGCTTTCCAAAGAAGAGAGCTCAAACGTTGGCACTAAGAGTCGGTTGGCGCATGTGGATAAAATTGTGCACCCCTGCAGGGTTAAATCTTTTCGAAAAGCCGTGTCCGCGGTTATGGACGACTTGGGAACGGACGTGGAGACCATAGAGAACATGAACCTAATCGTAAAACTTGGCAAACAATGTGTGTTTACGGATACCTTCTTCGGGCTTTGAGGGGGTAATCCGAGGATAGTGGTTCGAGATGATGAAGATTGGTGGATACAATATGATGATCAAATAGAGATAGAGATATCGCTCTCTTATCCCCTTTTAAAGGTTCTGAGTAGTCGAGCTTCTCCTCTCTCTTGTCTTACAAAGGAAAACTAGCTTTACGCAAAAGAAGCTCCACAGAAAGCCCGCATACCCGCTTTGCTAAAAGGTTGTACTAAGTCTTGCTGAGTCCCTATACTCAGCTTTGCATGCTTTTGTTTCAGATGAAGTTGCTGCAGCCGAAGGTGGTTTCTACGTTAACATCGACTAGTAGTTTGGGGTTCCCAGGCAGCAGCCTGAGACTTATGGACTGGGACGTCGCTTTATGTTATGGCTTCTTAAGCCCTTTGCTATCTTGTTATTTAGAATAACATAATTTGCTTCCGTTGCTTGTTGAATGTTGGGTCAGTGACCTCTGCGTGTAATAATTTGGATCTTACTCTGCTAAGAGTTGTAATATATTCTTTTGAGTCGTAGAGTCACTGTTGTGTTACCGATTCCCTCATTGTAGTCTCTCGAGCTCGAGGTTAGGCTTATGTCAGACGAAGATCTGGTATTTGTCTAACCCTGATCCCGGGGGTGCCACAGGTTTTGGTATCAGAGCAGGACTGCCTGTAGGAAACCCTTGTTAACTGGTCGATGTTGAGTCTAGTGGTTGTGAAAACTATTTGAAAGCTAAAGATTATTTGCAAAAACTCTGAATAGGATTCTTTTTACTCCTTATCTGGTGTCACTCTAATGCTGAGTCATCTTATCTGGTTTTGATTGGAAAAAGGTTTCACTTCTTTCCTATCAATTCAAATCTTTAGGATACACGGGTTTGGGTTATTTTTCTCCAGTACTCCGTATCTGGTTGCTTGTCTCAGAGTTTCCATGATGCCTCAGTTAATCTGAAGCATTTTCCCTTTATTCTTGCTTCGGGTGCTTAGCATCCAATTGGTTGCCTTTATGAGATATGGTGATGGTATTTCATCTTTGCATTCCATCTTCATGGGTTGTGAGTCGGTTGGTAGTGTATACGTTTGGTATGCTTTTTCAACTACTATAATCGATACGATGATATATCTTCATATCACATGTCTTGTCCTTCAGCATGTTCATTGCATTCGGTACATGCTATCCTCTTGATGAATCTTTCCGGTGAATCCATGTCTCATGGTTTTTGTTTTCTCCTCAGGATGTCAGGCGGTACTAGAAGTGGTGCTGGCCGTGGTCAACACCATGGCGCTAACCGCAGAAATGTTCCCGAGGAGAATGCTGACCTTCCTCCTCCTCCTTCTATGGTCCAACTTATGGCCATGTATGAAGCCAATCGTGCGGACAACATACGACTCCTTGAAAGGATTGAGCGTAACACAGCTCAACGTCATGAGGAACAAGTGGGGATCAGAAGCTTCATCCGCCTCACCCCACCAGTGTTCAGCTATTCCACTGAGCCACTTGATGCTGACTACTGGCTCCGCACCATTGAGCGCAAGCTTGAGGTTGCACACGCTGCTCAAGCAGATTGGGTGAACTTTGCCACCTACCATCTTGAAGGAGCTGCTGGTTCATGGTGGGAAAACTTCCTGTTGATGCAGCCTGCCGATCATGTCGTGACTTGGCAAGAGTTCAAAGCTGCTTTCCGTGCATATCATATCCCAGAGGGTCTGATGGACGAGAAAAGGGAAGAGTTTCTGAAGCTGAAGCAGGGCAGTGGTTCTATCTGTGAATACCAAGGTAACTTCTATCGCCTTGCCTGCTATGCTCCTGAAGAGACGTCCACTGATGCCAAGAAGCAAGCCTTGTTCCGTAAGGGACTGGATCCTGAACTTCGTCGAGATCTTCATCTCCTGGACTTCCCAACCTGCCAAGATCTTGTCAACAAGGCTATGAAGGCAGAAAGAGGAAAAGTGGAGTATGAGGAAACTCGCAAGCGTCCTCGAGATACTTCTCAGCCTTCTGGATCAGGCAATCAGCGCCGTCGTGTTTTCATTCCATACAGTGCTGTGCCTCGTGCTCCTTATGCACCAAAGTCTTCTGGTTATGCTCCTCGTCCCCAAACTCCAAGTGCTCCTCCAAGCAATGCTGGTGGAACAAACTATCGTCCCGCCATGGGAACTCCAGGCAGTGGTGTGTGCTTCACTTGTGGTCAACCTGGTCACTACATGAAAGAGTGCCCCCACAATACTTCTGTTCATGGTGCTCCACCACCAAAGAAGTTTACCAAGCCTCCAGTTGCTGGTCATGGTCGTCTGACCCATGTCACTGCTGAAGAAGCTGAAGCAGATCCAAGCGTCATAATGGGTACGCTTCGAATCAACTCCATTATAGCTACAGTTCTGTTTGATTCTGGAGCATCGCATTCGTTTCTATCTCAAGGGTTTGCTCAGTTGCATGGGATTCCTTTTGAAGCTATGTCTACCCCTCTAATGGTTCATTCCCCTGGTTCTAGTTGGTATACCGCTATGGTCAGTCGTGGGAATAAAATCGAGATTGGATATCTTCTTTTTCCAATTCCCCTCATTGCCCTCAAGTCAACCGACATTGATATCATTTTGGGCATGGATTGGCTAGCTAAATATCAGGCTGTCATTGATTGTGCAGCCAGGTCTCTCACTCTAACCGATCTTTCTGGAAGCTCCATCCTGTATTGGTCTTCGTTAGCAACAGCTCCATCAGCAGTACATATTCCTGATGCTGAGTTGTATGCCCTTGACATCTTACCTCCGCTTGAAATTTCTGATGTTCCGGTGGTTTGTGACTTCCCTGATGTCTTTCCGGAAGAATTACCTGGCATGCCACCTGATCGAAGTGTGGAGTTTGTCATCGAGCTGGTTCCTGGAACTGCTCCTGTTTCTCGACGTCCTTATCGTATGCCTCGAGAAGAGTTGGTTGAACTGAAGAAGCAGTTAGGAGAGTTAGAAGGGAAAAGATACATCCAACCCAGTACTTCTTCTTGGGGATGTCCCGCACTCTTTGTCAAGAAGAGGGATACCAATATTCCACGTCTGTTTATTGATTACCGGCCGCTCAACGCAGTAACCATCAAGAACAAGTATCCTTTACCTCGAATCTATGACCTTTTCGATCAATTGAGTGGTGCCACAGTCTTTTCCAAGATGGATTTGAGATCAGGCTACCATCAAATCAAAATCCGAACGGAGGACATTCCAAAAACGGCGTTCATGACTCGTTATGGTCTTTACGAGTACACCGTCATGTCCTTTGGCCTCACAAATGCTCCAGCCACTTTTATGCGGCTAATGAACTCAGTGTTTATGGAGTATCTTGACAAATTCGTCATCATCTACATTGATGATATTCTGGTCTACTCCAAAACCGAAGAAGAACACACTGAACACCTACGTTTGGTGCTGACCAAGCTTCGTGAACATCGCCTCTACGCCAAGTTCTCTAAATGTGAGTTCTGGCTACAAGAGCTCATCTTTCTTGGCCATGTGGTCTCTGCAAAAGGTGTTGCAGTCATTCCGGAGAAAGTTCAATCCGTTCTTGACTGGAAGACTCCTAAGTCAGCCAAAGAAATTCGGAGTTTTCTTGGATTGGCGGGTTATTACCGTCGATACATCGAGAATTTCTCCAAGATCGCCAAACCAATGACTGATCTTCTCAAGAAAGATAAGAAGTTTGAGTGGTCAGAAAAGGCTGAAGAAAGTTTCCAGACACTGAAAATAAAGCTGACTACCGCTCCTGTACTTGTCCTTCCAGACACAAGCAAAGACTTTGTCATCTTTTGTGATGCCTCTCTTCAAGGGCTCGGATGTGTGTTGATGCAAGATGGCCATGTAGTTGCCTATGCCTCTCGACAGTTAAAGCCACATGAGCTCAATTATCCAACTCATGATCTAGAGCTTGCAGTTGTGGTCCATGCTCTTAAGCAATGGCGACCTTACCTTTACGGTAACCGTTGCGAGTTGTACTCGGATCATCAAAGCCTGAAGTATCTTTTTACCCAACCGGATCTGAATCTCAGGCAGACAAGATGGTTGGAACTCATCAAAGATTATGATTTGGGTCTTAACTATCAGCCCGGCAAGGCCAACGTCGTTGCTGACGCGCTAAGTCGGAAGTCCTACTGCAACAATCTGATGCTTAAGCAACATCAACCTGCCCTCCATGAGGAATTTGCACGACTCAATCTTCAAGTTGTTCCTCAGGGGTTCCTTGCTAACTTAGAGGTGAAACCCTCTCTTGAAGACCAGATCAAAGCCGCTCAAAAGCGTGATTTGGGTATCACTAAGATCAAAGAGAACATTGCTAGCGGAGCTGCTAAATGTTTCTCCGTCAACGATCAAGGTGTTGTCTACTTTGGTAACCGCTTGGCGGTGCCGAAGAAAAAGAATCTGAGAGAGCTTATCCTCCGAGAAGCTCATGAGTCTCCTTTATCTATTCATCCTGGAAGTACAAAGATGTATCAAGATCTTCGCCAAAGATTCTGGTGGACCCGGATGAAAAGAGAAATCGCTCGCTTTGTAGCTGAATGGGACGTTTGTCGTCGTGTAAAAGCTGAGCATCAAAGACCAGCTGGTACTCTTCAACCTCTATCTACTCCTGAATGGAAATGGGATGAAATTGGTATGGATTTCATTACCGGACTTCCCAAAACTCCAAAGGGAAATGATGCCATATGGGTAGTGGTGGATCGTCTATCCAAGGTTGCTCACTTCCTTCCTGTTCGGGAAAGTATTCGTGCTAGTCAACTAGCGGATCTCTACATATCCCGGATAGTCTCTCTTCACGGTGTTCCGAAGAAGATCATTTCTGATCGTGGAAGTTTGTTTACCTCAAAATTCTGGGAAAGTCTCCAACAATCCATGGGAACTCGTCTTTCCTTCAGCACGGCCTATCATCCTCAAACAGATGGTCAAACCGAGAGGGTGAATCAAATCCTTGAAGACATGCTCAGGGCCTGTGTTATATCCTTTGGCAAGAATTGGGAAAAGTGCCTCCCATTTGCTGAATTCTCCTATAACAACAGTTTCCAATCTAGCCTGGGCATGGCACCTTTTGAAGCTCTTTATGGACGGAAATGTCGAACCCCTCTGAATTGGTCAGAAACCGGTGAAAGACAGTTCTTTGGACCGGACATGATCAAGGAAGCAGAAGATCAAGTTGGCATTATCCGAGAGCGTTTGAAAGCTGCTCAGTCTCGCCAGAAGAGCAATTATGATCGTCATCATCAAGATGTTCGCTATGAAGTTGGCGAGCAAGCTTATCTTCGAGTCACTCCTTTAAGAGGTGTCCATCGTTTCGGTATAAAAGGCAAACTAGCTCCTCGCTATGTTGGTCCTTTCCGCATCCTTGCTAAACGAGGTACACTTGCCTATAAGTTGGAACTCCCTCCAACTTTTCCTGAAGTTCATGACGTCTTCCATGTCTCCCAACTCAAACGTTGCTTCAAAGATCCTATCCGTGGTGTTGATCACGAAACACTTGATCTCCAAGAGGATCTGACCTATCGAGAGTATCCTGTCCGTATCCTTGATGAAGCTGAGCGTAAAACTCGGCGTCAAACCATCAAGTTCCTAAAAGTTCAGTGGTCTCATCACTCTGAGTCAGAAGCAACCTGGGAACGAGAGGATCGTCTCCGATCTGAGTACCCTGCCTTCTTTTCTAAAACTTAGGAATCTCGGGGACGAGATTCTTGTAAGGGGGGTAGAGTTGTAACAGAACCACTTTGCTAATAAAGTAATGTGCTAGTTGTTCATGTGCATTGCATGCATTTGCATTAATTTGAGAAAATCTTGCACTAAAATGTTTTGAAACAATGTTGCAAATGGCTGTAGTTTTGCTTTAATAAAATTTGTGCAAAAATCCCCTTGAAGTTTGGGTCAAAGTACCCTCAAAATCCCCAAAATTTCTCTCTTGTTTTAATTTCCAGGGAAATCCCCAAAAGCCAGGGGATTTTTCGCAAAAACCCCCTTGTCTTCTTCCCCAGGCAGGCAGAGCCAGAGCTGCCTGGCTCGCCCCTGGCCGCCCGATGGCGCCGGCCGCCGGGATCCTCCCCGCCGCCCTCGGCGGCCTATAAAGCCCCGCGCCGCCGCCGTGGACAACCCTAGCACGCCCCTTTTCTTCCCCTCCTCTTCTCTGTGCCGCTCGGCCAAACCCTAGCCCGGCCAGAGCTCGCCGTCGCCGTCGCTACCGACCTCCCCGCGCCCTGCCGCCACCGCCAGGAGCTCCGCCGCGACGCCTTCTTCCTCCTCCGCTAAGCAGCACACGCCGGGGAGCTCCCAATCGCCCCAATCGGACGGAGCCCGAGCTCGCCGGCCACCGCCGTCCTCGCCGATTCCGGCCATCTCCGGCGACGCCGTCTTCACCGGCATGCTCAGGGTGAGCCCCTGGTTCTCCCCATGCCCTTGGCCCGCTCCAGATCTCTCTCTACCGCCGCCGCCACGCGAGCCTGCAAGCTCGGCCGCCGGCCATCGCCGTCGTGGTCGCTCCGGCGACCATTGGTGGGCGGCGCCACCACCAGAAGGTCGCCCACGCCCCCGCGCGTCGAACGCGCCTGCCCGCGTGGCCCCTGGCGCCCTCTGGCGTCGAGGCCGTGCCCGACCTGGCCGGCCCTGGCCATGGCTGACGCCATGCTGGCGTCATTATGACGTCAGCAGGGCCTTTTCTATTTTCTATTTATTTATTTTCTATTTTATTTAATCATATGACAGGTGGGGTCTGCCTATCAGGGATTTAATCATTTCTAAAATATTAAAATGCTGACAGTGGGTCCAACTTGTCATACTTTTATTATTTTCCAGAAATTCCAGAAATTGATTAAATCTTGTTTAATTCATAACTTATTCATTTCAATTCAGAAAAATATGTATAATATACCAAAATGTTCAGAAAAACATTCTCTACAAGTTTAGGAGTAATTCATACATCATTACAACCTTTGAACTTGCAAATGTAGTGAAACCCTAAAAGAACCCCTCTCATATGGCGGTGTCCGATGCCGGAACCCCTTTAACCTGATGATGCACCTAGGGTTTAATTAATTCCTCTAATATGACATATCATTCATATTGTATGCGCATTGCATTATGCCATGTCTTGAATGTTTATTTCCCTTTCCGGTGTTTGGTTCTTCGCGAATAGGATCCGAGCCGGAGTCCGACGTCAACACCACCGAAGAACCGTACTCGTCAGCTGAGGGACAAGGCAAGCCCTAGCCTGGTTCATACATGTTTATGAAATGCTTTTACTTCTGGGTCCTACATATTGCACACGATTCAACTGTCTTTTATCGATAGGTAGAGTTACCCTATTTGTTGCATGTCCGACCTTTGTAGCCTCAATACCCTGATCCACTGCTCCTAGCATAACTAGGTTTGGCATGTGTGCGTCGCGAGAGCCTTTATCTCTTTATGCTTAGCCATGCTTAGTTTGTTACGCTGCTACTCCGGTCTTCGGACTGGAGCCTTACAATGAAATGAATCTAGCATGACAGGTTGACGTGGTAAGTATAGAGATGAGTGTTAAACATGATTAAAGGCTCAGACGAAAGGCCACATTGGGATGTGGTGGGTTGTTTCGTTTCTGCCGACCCTAGGATGTGAGTTCTCGCCTCTTGAACCAAGACTGAGCGTACAACCACACGAGGCCCTATTATGGTACCCTCTCGACTCAATAACTTGCCTAGTAGATTCTATGAGTCACATAGTTTGCGCTTTACCTGGACATATGCATTGCATTTTGCTTGGGGGAAAAGGTACATAACAGGTAGGTAAGCGTGGTCTAGGTGGCTGGAGGTTGCGGCCTCTGGGGAAACCCACCTCGGCACACATCGTTAAGGACCGACTTCGGGACTTGACCCGTTACGGCGGAACAATCCTTAGCGCGTGACTCATGGTCTCGGCGACAGCAAGGTAAAGGTCGTGGTCAACCACCCTCTGCCGGCTTTCCAAAGAAGAGAGCTCAAACGTTGGCACTAAGAGTCGGTTGGCGCATGTGGATAAAATTGTGCACCCCTGCAGGGTTAAATCTTTTCGAAAAGCCGTGTCCGCGGTTATGGACGACTTGGGAACGGACGTGGAGACCATAGAGAACATGAACCTAATCGTAAAACTTGGCAAACAATGTGTGTTTACGGATACCTTCTTCGGGCTTTGAGGGGGTAATCCGAGGATAGTGGTTCGAGATGATGAAGATTGGTGGATACAATATGATGATCAAATAGAGATAGAGATATCGCTCTCTTATCCCCTTTTAAAGGTTCTGAGTAGTCGAGCTTCTCCTCTCTCTTGTCTTACAAAGGAAAACTAGCTTTACGCAAAAGAAGCTCCACAGAAAGCCTGCATACCCGCTTTGCTAAAAGGTTGTACTAAGTCTTGCTGAGTCCCTATACTCAGCTTTGCATGCTTTTGTTTCAGATGAAGTTGCTGCAGCCGAAGGTGGTTTCTACGTTAACATCGACTAGTAGTTTGGGGTTCCCAGGCAGCAGCCTGAGACTTATGGACTGGGACGTCGCTTTATGTTATGGCTTCTTAAGCCCTTTGCTATCTTGTTATTTAGAATAACATAATTTGCTTCCGTTGCTTGTTGAATGTTGGGTCAGTGACCTCTGTGTGTAATAATTTGGATCTTACTCTGCTAAGAGTTGTAATATATTCTTTTGAGTCGTAGAGTCACTGTTGTGTTACCGATTCCCTCACTGTAGTCTCTCGAGCTCGAGGTTAGGCTTATGTCAGACGAAGATCTGGTATTTGTCTAACCCTGATCCCGGGGGTGCCACAGCCAAGCTCGAGAAACTCTATTCGATTAGGGTCCTTCGAGTTTACTTTGTACAACAACTCGTCTCGTTCGATCTTTTCGGATCTACAAGGAGGGTTGGACATGATGTTCAGGAGCGTCCAGTACTGAATCAACGTCGAGAGCATCCTTTGGCAACCCGATCCACTCATCCCCAGCTCAGCAAGGACTCCATCTTCGTCAGCAGCAGGATCAACCGCGTCGACTCCGGTCCTGGTCGATCTATCGACTAGGTTATCTACATCAACAACCTCTTCACCGCCATCGACTCCCCGTCGATCGATGTCATCTATGTCCGTCGGATCCGATGATTCTATGTCATCCGATCTGACTTCATATTACTGCTTAAACTGCGATACCAGGCATGGATTGGGCTCAGACGACACGATGTTCGTCTGCAGCGCCAATTATTCTTTGGATGAGGAAAGTATCGATAGCGCCACCAGGACAGCCACTTGGAAGGTGGCGCATCATCAGATCTACGCTATCCTCAACTCGGGTGACGGAGGATACGAAAGTGAGCGCACACCACGTGCCAGTAGGCGCCGCAACACCGAGAACAGGGCCAGCAACGATAACAGTGACTACACTATTACTGAGGAAGAGTGGGAAGTAGCTCAAGCTGCCATAACCAACAATACACGGCTCCCTTCTGGAACTTCGGCAGGGACTCTTAACGCATATCATTCTATCTTGGAGAGGAATCGAGTGCGGCTGTCGATCGAGCAAGCAGGTCTCGATCGACGTCGCTCGCGGCTGATCAATCCAGTGAGCGCCGTAGAGCCTCACAAGCTAGTGCGTCTCGGAGCAACCAAGGTTCAGGAAGACATCGACCAAGGATGCCTCGACTTTCGGAAGATGATGCAAGGGATATAACTTCGAACTTGTCCAAATCCTTTATGACTATGGACACCGCAGGCATGCTGAGACCAAAAACTGTTGAGGGAGCAACTGCCAACCTCGCGGCCTATCTGATCAACCATCAACCAGTACCAGAAGGGCCCATGGCGCAAGCTCATCGGGGTGCTCTAGAAAGCCTTGCGATTCATGGAGATAAAGTCGTTCCTCAAAAGGACAAGGCTACACACCAGGGCAATGGTTCCAGGCATCATTCGAAAGACGCTCGAGATGATATCACTCAAAGAAGGATTGATAAAGCTCGACGACGGTGAGCTGCAAGAGAAGGATACGACAGCAATGAATCCGAGGAAACTCAGGAATACGATGGCGAACTGCGAGGAGCCGATTGTTTAAGCTATAAGATTCGGGAGACGATGCCGCCTAAAAGGTTTAAGCCTACTCCCACTGATGCTAGCAAATACGACGGGCAATAGGAACCAAGGTCCTGGATAGATGATTACTTACAAACTGTGATCTTGCACAAGGGAAATCAAATAGCAGCTATGCAGTGCCTGCAGCTTTACCTGAAAGATTCGGCACGAGCATGGTTGAGAAGCTTGCCGAAGGGTTCTATCAGATCCTAGGAAGACTTGGTCGACGCTTTCGTCAAAAACTTCCAAGCAACGTACAAGAGGCCAGTCGGAATCGAGAAATTACGTCATTGCCAACAGAAGCCAAGAGAGTCAATGCACACATACATCGGACGTTTTACCAAACTATTGAACGCTGCCGAAGATGTTTCCGTCAATAGACCAATCGATGCTTTCAGTGATGGCATCCGACAGGAATCATATATTGAAGAACTTGGTCGAAAGAAGCCAAAGACTATCACCAAGTTGATGGAGATCGCCAGTAGTTGGGCTGATGGAGAAGATCACGTAAGAAAACCTTGTCCGCGCAGTGACGACGAAGATGACGACCAGCCGAGGCACGATTCGGGTAATCGACGAGATCGCCGCAAGAAGAGGAAAGATCGCGGATACGATGATACCAACATTGTAGCTTCCGGATATTCCGATCGACGATATGATCGGTATGATGATAGACGTGATGATCATCATGACAACAATCGCAACAATTCAGGAGGGAATCGCGGCAATTACAAAGGGTGGCCTTCGAGGGTCCTGGAATGCCTTTTGCTGAGTAGCTAAATGCCCCATGTTATATACATGCATACATCGACCCCAAGGATGACACTAAGAAGTCAAGTCATCTGCTCAGAGACTGTCAACAGTTTATTGAGATGCAGAAGTTCTACGAGACAGGCAGAGGGCAGCAACAGCAGTCGAACCCTCCACCACCACCACCTCAGCATCAAGTTCAGCAAGTGCAAACTCGTAATACTAATGAGTCCTTTCCCCCACCGCGGGGACATATGAGCATGATTCACAAAACTGGTGTTTCGAGAAGATAGATGAAGAAGCTCACAGAAGAAATCAACCTTGCAGAAAGTACCATGGCAAATATTCCAGAGTATGTCGACTGGTCGTCACAGAGTATCCTGTTCAGCAGGGCGGACCATCCGATGACCATCCCAAAGCCAGGTGTTGTGGGTATACTTTATGGGTATATCAACGACATGGCCTGGATCCGGCAAGCCCGAGTGGCCCACAGACGGTGATGGTGGCATGTGGCCCATCGGGAGGCCCAGTTGCTGTTGATCATTAAGGATGAAGTCCAGCCCAGGAACGAGGAGCCGGATCTCAACCGACCTACGAAGAAGGCCGGATCCGTGGAGGCCCATAAAGTATCCGGATCCAGCACGGCCAGGAAGGAAGGCGGATCCTTGACGTACACGGCAAGATATTGTACCGTAGTTAGGAAACTTGTATTCCGGCTAGGACTCTCCATGTAAACCCTAGATCCGTGCGCCTTTATAAGCCGGATCCCGGGAGCCCTAGAGGCATAACCACAACCATTGTAACAACGCGCAAGCGCCCAGATAATTCCAGACAAGCATCAGTAGGCCCTGTCATCGTGCAGGTGTTCCGAAGCTGGGTAACTCGCGTACCACCGTCCCGTGTGCACTCCGCCCTATGGCCCCTACCTCTTCTCCCCCTCGTGAGGATCCCTCCTCCGGGGTATCGTCGATTAGGCAACGACAGTTGGCGCCCACCGTGGGGCCTGAGGCGTCTGGAGGCAGGAATCGGGAGGGCTCCGCCATGGGAAGCTACGACGACTCGATCGTTGTGGGGCGCGTACTTTACGCCGGGAATTTTCCGATCGTCCCTCCGGACGAATTCTGGATTCCGGCTAGGTCAAACCCCGTCAAGCTCTCCATCGTCCCAATCGGCGGCATCCACATCTTCATCGGCGAGACCGTCGATTCCGACGGAAACGCACTGGTAAGTAACGCTGACGCGTCCGCCGCTGAGCTGGACGCTGTCGCGAAGATCCGATCTGAGTCGCAGGAACTTCTTAAGGAAGATTCCGTCTTAGATCAGGAAAAATTAAAGCCCACCCAATCCGCCCCTGAGCAGGAGAAAACGGTGGAAGACCAATGCAGATCCGCCTGGGTCTCCCAGGTGTTAGAGAAGCAAAGGTGTCACTTCGTGCACTTCTTGGCCCATACCACAGGAGACGCCCTCCACCAGGACGAGGCCGATCCTTTGCAGGTTGGGGCACCCGGAAACAACGTCGCTCCGGATCTGCAAGAAGCAGTCGGAGACAGCGACACTCCGGGACAAGAGGAAGCCGGAAACCCTGAGGAATCAATCCTCGGTAACCTGAGCTCAAATTCCGACGATGCCTCCTCAATAGGCACAGAAGAATACAATCGTTTGACGAAAGAGCTCGAGATCGGGGAAGAAGCTGACGGCGCCTCATCCATGAATACAGAAGAATTCAACCGCAAGCTCGAGGAACTCGGAGGCGGTGAGCAAGCTGACGTAGAATCCGCCCAGCCAATGCAGGTTCTAGCAACCGTAGCACCGCTGGATCAGCAGGAAACGGAAGACGAAGACTCCAACTCCGACCCAGGACCATCCAACGTAAGGTCTCCACTAGATCGGGCACGACCACGAAAGGATGTCCTGTCACCAGAAGAGATGGTCGAGCAAGCACGCATGGATTTAGTCGCGCAGTCTGATATTCTCAACAAACCAATAACTCCCGAGGAAGCCGCAGATCCGGAGGCTTTAGAAGCCAAAAGACAGGAGATGCTGGCAACAGCTCAGAAGTTTGCCAAGACCACTGCCGCAATGCTGGAAGAAAGAACCATAGCTGTGAACTTCGTGGACCACTTTCAGAAGAAGGATCGCGAGGTCGATGAATCTCTTGAAAAGGTCAGGCAACTCGAGAAGCACTGGGAGGCCAAGGTAAAATTTGTGCAGGAGGAAGAAGCTAGAATCAGGCGAGAAGCCATCCTTCCCCGCAAGATTACCTTTGCAACACCCACAGAGCAGCAGCCGCTCGCAACTCCAAAGGATAACATGAAGAAGGCTGCGGAGCTCCTGAAGAAGAAGGACGAGGAGATTGACATCAACTACGTCCGGAAGCTCGTTGCCTCAGCAATGCAGCAGCAGAGCAAGGCAGACACTTCGCGCAGGTTAGAATCCAATCCGGAGCATTGCATATCTGTTGGAGATATGCCCAAGAGGCAATAATAAAAGTGGTTATTATATATCTTTATGTTTATGATAAATGTTTATATACCATGCTATAATTGTATTAACTGAAACATTGATACATGTGTGATATGTAAACAACAAAGAGTCCCTAGTAAGCCTCTTAACTAGCTTGTTGATTAATAGATGATTAGTTTCATAATCATGAACATTGGATGTTATTAATAACAAGATTATATCATTATATGAATGATGTAATGGACACACCCAATTAAGCGTAGCATAAGATCACGTCATTAAGTTATTCGCTATAAGCTTTCGTTACATAGTTACCTAGTCCTTATGACCATGAGATCATGTAAATCACTTATACCGGAAAGGTACTTTGATTACATCAAACGCCACTGCGTAAATGGGTGGTTATAAAGGTGGGATTAAGTATCCGGAAAGTATGAGTTGAGGCATATGGATCAACAGTGGGATTTGTCCATCCCGATGACGGATAGATATACTCTGGGCCCTCTCGGTGGAATGTCGTCTAATGTCTTGCAAGCATATGAATAAGTTCATAAGAGACCACATACCACGGTACGAGTAAAGAGTACTTGTCAGAGACGAGGTTGAACAAGGTATAGTGTGATACCGATGATCAAACCTCGGACAAGTAAAATATCGCGTGACAAAGGGAATTGGTATCGTATGTGAATGGTTCATTCGATCACTAAAGTCATCGTTGAATATGTGGGAGCCATTATGGATCTCCAGATCCCGCTATTGGTTATTGGTCGGAGTGAGTACTCAACCATGTCTGCATAGTTCGCGAACCGTAGGGTGACACACTTAAAGTTGGATGTTGAAATGGTAGAACTTGAATATGGAATGGAGTTCGAATATTTGTTCGGAGTCCCGGTTAAGATCCCGGACATCACGAGGAGTTCCGGAATGGTCCGGAGAATAAGATTCATCTATAGGATGTCATTTTATGTGAATTAAAATGATTCGGAAGGTTCTATGGAAGGTTCTAGAAGGTTCTAGAAAAGTCCGGAAGAACACACCTAGGAAGGTGGAGTCCACATGGGACTCCACCTCCATGGCCGGCCAACCCTAGTGGGGTGGAGTCCCAAGTGGACTCCCCCATAAGGGGCCGGCCACCCCCCCATATGGTAGGTGGAATTCCCACCTCTAGTGGGAATCCTAGCTTGGGAAGGTTTCCCACCATATGGAAGGTTTTGGGTTCGGGTCTTATTCGGAGACTTGTAGTCCAACACTTGGGGCTTCCACCTATATAATGAGGGGCATAGGGGAGGAGGCCGGCCACACCAAAGCCACCACCTTGGCCGCCCCCTATAGTGGCCGGCCACCCCCTCTCCCCAAACCCTAGCGCCCCGCTCCTCCACCATATCCCGCACGCTTAGCGAAGCTCCGCCGGATTTCTCCACCGCCACCGACACCACGCCGTCGTGCTGTAGGATTCAAGAGGAGCTACTACTTCCGCTGCCCGCTGGAACGGGGAGGTGGACGTCGTCTTCATCAACAACCGAACGTGTGACCGAGTACGGAGGTGCTGCCCGTTCGTGGCGCCGTGATCAAGATCTTCTACGCGCTTTTGCAAGCGGCAAGTGATCGTCTACCGCAGCAACAAGAGCCTCATCTTGTAGGCTTTGGAATCTCTTCAAGGGTGAGACTCGATAATCCCCTCGTTGCTACCGTCTTCTAGATTGCATCTTGGCTTGGATTGCGTGTTCGCCGTAGGAAAATTTTTGTTTTCTATGCTACGTTTTCCTACAGTGGTATCAGAGCCAGGTCTATGCATAGATGGTTGCACGAGTAGAACACAATGGTTTTGTGGGCGTTGATGCTTATGTTATCTTTAGCTTGAGTACTTTGCATCTTTGTGGCATAGTGGGATGAAGCGGCTCGGGCTAACTTTACATGACCGCGTTCATGAGATTTGCTCCACGCTTGACATGCAACTTGTATTGCATAAGTGGCTTTGCGGGTGTCTGTCTCTCCTACTATAGTGAAGATTCAATTTACTCTTCTATTGACAACACTAGTATCACCGTTGTGGTTGATGTTCGTAGGTAGATTGGATCTTGCTCGAAAACCCTAAACCACGTAAAATATGCAAACCAAATTAGAGAACGTCTAACTTGTTTTTGCAGGGTTTGGTGATGTGATATGGCCATAATGTGATGATGACTATGTATGAGATGATCATTATTGTATTGTGGCAACCGGCAGGAGCCTTATGGTTGTCTTTAAATTTCATGTTGAGTAGTATTTCAAAGTAGTTGTAATAGTTGCTACATGGAGGACGATCATGAAGACGGCGCCATTGACCTTGGTGCTTCGCCGACGATGATGGAGATCATGCCCGTTGATGATGGAGATCATGTCCGTGCTTTGAAGATGAAGATCAAAGGCGCAAAGACAAAAAGGGCCATATCATATCACATATGAACTGCATGTGATGTTAATCCTTTTATGCATCTTATTTTGCTTAGATCGCGACGGTAGCATTATAAGATGATCCCTCTCACTAAAATTTCAAGATAATAAAGTGTTCTTCCTTAGTAGCACCGTTGCCAAGACTTGTCGTTTCGAAGCATCTCGTGATGATCGGGTGTGATAGAATCAACAAGTGCATACAACGGGTGCAAGTCAGTTTTGCACATGCGGATACTAATGTGGCCTTGACGAGCCTAGCATGTACAGACATGGTCTCGGAACACGTGATACCGAAAGGTAGAGCATGAATCATATGATTGATATGATGAACACTTTGAGTGTTCGCCATTGAAATTACATCTTGTCTCGTGATGATCGGGCATAGGTGTGATGGATTTGGTTCGTGTGATCACTAAGACAATGCGAGGGATATTGTTTTGAGTGGGAGTTCACCTAGTTTTTAATTTTGTTAAATTAAAATTTGAACTCAATTTATCATAAACATTAGTCTAAACTATTGCAAATATGTTGTAGATATGGCGTCCTCAATCAATTTTAACCAGTTCCTAGAGAAAGAAAAGCTTAAGAGCAACGGTAGCAACTTCACCGACTGGTTCCGTCATGTGAGGATCTTCCTCAATGGCGGAAACTTGCAATATGTGCTTGATGCACCGCTAGGTGATCCTCCTGCAGAAACTGAAACCGATGAAGTAAAGAATGTTTACGCGACTCGGAAAACTCGGTACTCTCAAGTTCAGTGTGCCATCCTGTGCAGTCTGGAAGCCGATCTTCAAAAACGTTTTGAGCACCACGATCCACATGAGTTAATCAATGAGTTAAAGACTATCTTTGAGACTCATGCGGCCGTGGAATGCTATGAAGCATCGAAACACTTCTTCAGCTGCATGATGGAAGAAGGCAGCTCCGTTAGTGAGCACATGCTCGCCATGACCGGGCATGCGAAGAAACTCAGTGACTTGGGAATAGTGATTCCTAACAGACTGGAGATTAATCGTGTCCTTCAATCACTGCCACCTAGTTATAAGAACTTTGTGATGAATTACAATATGCAGAACATGAACAAAGAGTTACCTGAACTCTTTGCAATGCTAAAATCTGCTGAGATTGAAATTAAGAAAGAGCACCAAGTGTTGATGGTCAACAAGACCACCAGCTTCAAGAAACAGGGCAAGTCTAAAGGCAAGAACAAGAAGAGTGGCAAGAAAGCTGCCACGCCTCCTGTGAAACCTAAGTCTGGCCCTAAGCCTGATGCTGAGTGCTATTACTGCAAGGAGAAGGGACACTGGAAGCGTAATTGCTCCAAGTATTTGGCGGATCTGAAGAGCGGCCTTGTCAAGAAGAAGAAAGAAGGTATATCTGATATACATGTTATAGATGTTTATCTCACTGGTTCTCGTACTAGTACCTGGGTATTTGATACTGGTTCGGTTGCTCATATTTGTAACTCGAAACAGGAACTAAAGAATAAACGAAGACTACTGAAGGATGAAGTGACGATGCGCGTTGGAAATGGATCCAAAGTCGATGTGATCGCTGTCGGCACACTTCCTCTACATCTACCTTCGGGATTAGTTTTAAGCCTAAATAATTGTTATTTTGTACCCGCGTTAAGCATGAACATTATATCTGGATCTTGTTTAATGCAAGACGGTTATTCATTCAAGTCTGAGAATAATGGTTGTTCTATTTTTATGAATAATATCTTTTATGGTCGAGCACCTGAAAAGAATGGCTTATTTCTGTTAGATCTCGATAGTAGTGATACACATATACATAACATTGACGCTAAGCGAATTAAATTGAATGATAATTCTACTTATATGTGGCACTGTCGTCTTGGTCATATTGGAGTGAAACGCATGAAGAAACTCCATACCGATGGATTACTTGAATCACTTGACTTTGAGTCACTTGATAGATGCGAAGCATGTCTGATGGAAAAAATGACTAAGACTCCATTCTCGGGTATGATGGAGCAAGCTACTGACTTATTGGAAATCATACATACAGATGTGTGTGGACCAATGAGTGTAGCATCGCGCGGTGGTTATCGTTATGTTCTAACCTTCACAGATGATTTGAGTAGATATGGGTATATCTATTTAATGAAACATAAATCCGAAACTTTCGAGAAGTTTAAGGAATTCCAAAGTGAAGTAGAAAATCAACGTAACAAGAAGATTAAATTTCTACGATCTGATCGCGGAGGTGAATATCTGAGTTATGAGTTTGGCATGCATTTAAATAAATGCGGAATACTTTCACAATTGACACCGCCGGGAACACCACAACGAAACGGTGTGTCTGAACGTCGTAATCGAACTCTCTTAGATATGGTTCGTTCTATGATGTCTCTTACTGATTTACCTTTATCATTTTGGAGTTATGCATTAGAGACAGCCGCATTCACTTTAAATAGGGCACCATCAAAATCCGTTGAAACGACACCGTATGAATTATGGTTTAATAAGAAACCTAAGCTGTCGTTCCTAAAAGTTTGGGGTTGCGAAGCCTATGTAAAAAAGTTACAACCGGACAAGCTAGAACCCAAAGCGGAGAAATGCGTCTTCATAGGATACCCTAAGGAAACTATAGGGTACACTTTCTATCACAGATCCGAAGGCAAGATCTTTGTTGCTAAGAACGGAACCTTTCTTGAGAAAGAATTTCTCAATAAAGAAGTGACTGGAAGAAAAGTAGAACTCGATGAGATTGAAGAATCTCTACTCGTTGATCAGAGTAGCGCAGTACCGGAAGATGTTCCTGTGCCACCTACACCAGCAACAGAGGAAGCTAATGATAATGATCATGAAACTTCAAATGAGATAGCTACTGAACCTCGCAGATCGACAAGGGAACGTGCCACTCCAGATTGGTATGATCCTTGTCTAAATGTCATGATTGTGGATAACAATGATGAAGACCCTGCGACGTATGAAGAAGCGATGATGAGCCCAGATTCCAACAAATGGCAAGAAGCCATGAAATCCGAAATGGGATCCATGTATGATAACAAAGTATGGACTTTGGTAGACTTACCTGATAGCCGAAAGGCTGTCGAGAATAAATGGATCTTCAAGAGAAAAACAGATGCTGATGGTAATATTACTGTCTATAAAGCTCGACTTGTCGCAAAGGGTTTCCGACAAATTCAAGGTGTTGACTACGATGAGACTTTCTCACCTGTAGCGAAGCTGAAATCTGTGAGGATTTTGTTAGCAATAGCTGCATTTTTCGATTATGAGATTTGGCAGATGGATGTCAAAACGGCATTCCTTAATGGAGACATTGAGGAAGAGTTGTATATGGTACAACCCAAAGGTTTTGTCGATCCTAAAAATGCTGACAAAGTATGCAAACTTCAGCGTTCAATCTATGGACTGAAGCAAGCATCAAGAAGTTGGAACCGACGCTTTGATAAGGTGATCAAAGACTTCGGGTTTATACAGTGTCATGGAGAGGCCTGTATTTACAAGAAAGTGAGTGGGAGCTCTGTAGCGTTCCTGATATTATATGTAGATGACATATTATTGATTGGGAATGATATAGAACTATTAAGCAGTGTAAAAGGTTATTTGAATAATAGTTTTTCAATGAAAGACCTTGGTGAAGCATCATATATATTAGGCATCAAGATTTATAGAGATAGATCAAGACGTCTAATAGGGCTATCACAGAGTACATACCTGGACAAGATTCTAAAGAAGTTTAGAATGGACGAAAGTAAGAAAGGATTCTTACCTATGTTACCAGGCAAGGTCTTGAGTAAGACTCAAGGTCCGGCTACGGCAGAAGAAAGAGAAAGGATGAGTCAGATCCCCTATGCCTCGGCAGTAGGCTCTATCATGTATGCCATGCTATGTACAAGACCGGATATAGCACATGCTGTTAGTTTGACTAGCAGATATCAAAGTGATCCAGGAATGGAACACTGGACAGCGGTCAAGAATATCCTGAAGTACTTGAAAAGAACTAAGGATATGTTTCTTTGTTATGGAGGTGACCAAGAGCTCGTTGTAACAAGTTACACCGATGCAAGTTGGAACACTGATCCTGATGACTCTAAGTCACAGTCTGGGTACGTGTTTATATTGAATGGTGCTGCAGTAAGCTGGGCAAGCTCGAAGCAGTGCACGGTGGCGAAATCCTCAACAGAATCGGAGTACATAGCGGCTTCAGAGGCTTCATCAGAAGCGGTATGGATGAAGAGGTTCATTATAGAGCTCGGTGTGGTTCCTAGTGCATTGGACCCACTAGTCATCTACTGTGACAACATGGGTGCCATCGCCAATGCACAAGAACCAAGGTCACACAAGAGGCTGAAGCATATCATGCTGCGTTATCATTCGATTCGCGAGTACATCGAAGATGGAGAAGTAAAGATTTGCAAAGTACACACTGATCTGAATGTAGCAGATCCGTTGACTAAAGCTCTCCCTAGGGCAAAGCATGACCAACACCAGAATGCCATGGGTGTTAGGTACCTTACAATGTAATCTAGATTATTGACTCTAGTGCAAGTGGGAGACTGTTGGAGATATGCCCAAGAGGCAATAATAAAAGTGGTTATTATATATCTTTATGTTTATGATAAATGTTTATATACCATGCTATAATTGTATTAACTGAAACATTGATACATGTGTGATATGTAAACAACAAAGAGTCCCTAGTAAGCCTCTTAACTAGCTTGTTGATTAATAGATGATTAGTTTCATAATCATGAACATTGGATGTTATTAATAACAAGATTATATCATTATATGAATGATGTAATGGACACACCCAATTAAGCGTAGCATAAGATCACGTCATTAAGTTATTCGCTATAAGCTTTCGTTACATAGTTACCTAGTCCTTATGACCATGAGATCATGTAAATCACTTATACCGGAAAGGTACTTTGATTACATCAAACGCCACTGCGTAAATGGGTGGTTATAAAGGTGGGATTAAGTATCCGGAAAGTATGAGTTGAGGCATATGGATCAACAGTGGGATTTGTCCATCCCGATGACGGATAGATATACTCTGGGCCCTCTCGGTGGAATGTCGTCTAATGTCTTGCAAGCATATGAATAAGTTCATAAGAGACCACATACCACGGTACGAGTAAAGAGTACTTGTCAGAGACGAGGTTGAACAAGGTATAGTGTGATACCGATGATCAAACCTCGGACAAGTAAAATATCGCGTGACAAAGGGAATTGGTATCGTATGTGAATGGTTCATTCGATCACTAAAGTCATCGTTGAATATGTGGGAGCCATTATGGATCTCCAGATCCCGCTATTGGTTATTGGTCGGAGTGAGTACTCAACCATGTCCGCATAGTTCGCGAACCGTAGGGTGACACACTTAAAGTTGGATGTTGAAATGGTAGAACTTGAATATGGAATGGAGTTCGAATATTTGTTCGGAGTCCCGGTTAAGATCCCGGACATCACGAGGAGTTCCGGAATGGTCCGGAGAATAAGATTCATATATAGGATGTCATTTTATGTGAATTAAAATGATTCGGAAGGTTCTAGAAGGTTCTAGAAAAGTCCGGAAGAACACACCTAGGAAGGTGGAGTCCACATGGGACTCCACCTCCATGGCCGGCCAACCCTAGTGCGGTGGAGTCCCAAGTGGACTCCCCCATAAGGGGCCGGCCACCCCCCCATATGGTAGGTGGAATTCCCACCTCTAGTGGGAATCCTAGCTTGGGAAGGTTTCCCACCATATGGAAGGTTTTGGGTTCGGGTCTTATTCGGAGACTTGTAGTCCAACACTTGGGGCTTCCACCTATATAATGAGGGGCATAGGGGAGGGGGCCGGCCACACCAAAACCACCACCTTGGCCGCCCCCTATAGTGGCCGGCCACCCCCTCTCCCCAAACCCTAGCGCCCCGCTCCTCCACCATATCCCGCACGCTTAGCGAAGCTCCGCCGGATTTCTCCACCGCCACCGACACCACGCCGTCGTGCTGTAGGATTCAAGAGGAGCTACTACTTCTGCTGCCCGCTGGAACGGGGAGGTGGACGTCGTCTTCATCAACAACCGAACGTGTGACCGAGTACGGAGGTGCTGCCCGTTCGTGGCGCCGTGATCAAGATCTTCTACGCGCTTTTGCAAGCGGCAAGTGATCGTCTACCGCAGCAACAAGAGCCTCATCTTGTAGGCTTTGGAATCTCTTCAAGGGTGAGACTCGATAATCCCCTCGTTGCTACCGTCTTCTAGATTGCATCTTGGCTTGGATTGCGTGTTCGCCGTAGGAAAATTTTTGTTTTCTATGCTACGTTTTCCTACAATATCCACCGCGCAGAAGGACGCCACAACAAGTCAACACCGTGATGGCGAGTCGCGCACCGGATCCACGGAGCGCAGGAGGAAAGTCAGAGAACATCCGAACCCAATCCCGGTGCCCTCGGATTCAACCCCGAAAAATCCGGTAAAGGGAAAGGATCCGATGTATACTGGCAGAGACAAGTACCGTGTTCCATCACCACCACCCCGAGCTTCGCGTCCTCCGCTACCCCCTCGACGTCGCAGTCCTGCCGGAAACACCAGGCCCCATGGGCCAGGTGGAATCAACATCTGCGACAACATGCTGCCTCCTAGGGACAGGAGCAGGGAGCGTACGCCGGAACCACGCAGAAGCCGGAACCAAGACCACGAGCTTGAGCCTCGTCGGAATCAAGAACGCGAGCCTGAGCCTCGCAGGAGCCAGAACGACGGAGGCGACCACCACCAAGAGGAAAGGAGCCACCGAAGCCGGAGCCAGCCGCGGGAGCAGCGCCGAGAGTCCGAAGGTGGAAGATCATCTTACAGGCCCCCTCGCAGATCTCCCTCGCCACCACCCAGTGGAGGTGGAGGCGGAGGCGGAGGCAGAGGCGGAGGCCGGAGATCCCGTTCCCGCTCAAAGTCACCCGGCGGCGGCCCTCGCGACGCTCGGGAGCGCCTCAACGAGTACAGATCCGACTACATTGGTCCAAGGTGCTTTGGCCGGATGATCCGAGAGGAACCAAAGCCAAGAAGCTTGAACCTTAAGCTACCTGGAAACCTGAAGCATTATGATGGCAGCGAGAGGCCGGATACCTGGATTGAGGATTACTACAATGCGGTAACCTTTGCCGGAGGAACCCCGAACATACCCTGCCGCATGCTCCAGTTGTACCTTATTGGTCCAGCTCGAGTTTGGCTCAGCGACCTCGAGGAAAACACCATCGTTTGCTGGTTTGACCTGAAGAAAGCTTTCGAGAACCACTTCAGGGGCACCTACAAGAGACCGGCCACCACCAGCGATCTTCAAGCTTGCATCCAGAAGAAGGGTGAGACATCCAGAAATTTCCTTACCCGATGGTTGGCGACCAGAAACGAGTGCGAGAACGTAGATAACCGCACAGCAATGCACGCCTTCATTGGTGGTTTGCAGCGTGGGGGGCTGCTGCGCCACAAGCTTACTTGCCTGGTGAACGCGAACAAGCTCACTCTTGATGAGACGATAAATATCGCCAGCGATCACACTGCCGCCGATGACGACGCAGGCGGAGATCTCGCAGCTACAGCCATACCCCTGCACCAACAAAAGAAAAACCGTGACAACGGCGTCAGCAACAGCAACAAGCGGAAGAACCCCCTGAAGACCAGAAAGGCGGAGGATCCGACATGGTCGCCATGACGTTCCAACGCGGAGGTTCAGGAGGAGGAAGAGGCCGCGGACGTGGAGGCGGAGCAGGCAGGGGCCAGCAGCGCGCTGACGAGGTCACCGCAGCCGGATCCCGCGCCCCCCAAACGTACGAAGAATACAGGGATATGCCGTGCCTGGCTCATCTGGATCCGGCTACGGGCAAATCCACTCACACCAATCGCAACTGCAAGTGGGTCAACGATCTGAAAAACGACCCGGAGGCAGGATACAAGCGAGCCCGGAAGCACCGCCCGCGCGGCAAAGGAGGCAAGGGCAAGAACAAGGACAAAGAGGAGGACAGTTCCGAGGCCATGGATGAGGATGACGCTTCGCCGGAACCCAAGGAGGGTACCGCAGCCAACAAATCCAATCCCTTCGGCAAGAAGAGTGTCGGAACCTACCACACCTTCCTCGGAACCCCAACTGTCCGCGCGAAAAAATCGGCGCTCCGGATCTTGAACGCCACAGTTCCGGCTGTGCCGCAGTATGTCAAGTGGTCGGAGAAAGCCTGTACTTTTGACAGGTCGGATCACCCGGCCGTCATCCCCAAAGAGTGCTACGCTCTGGTTGTAAGTCCCCGCATAGACGGGTATGACTTCTCCAAGTGCCTTATGGACGGAGGAGCTAGCCTGAACAGCATGTACCTGGAGACCCTAGAGAAGATGAACCTCACCAAGGAACAGCTCAAGCACAGCACCACTGAATTTCATGGTGTGGTTCCGGGTAAGAAGGCTAACTCCCTGGGCAGCATCAAACTTCCCGTGGCCTTCGGCGATGTGAACAATTACCGCGAAGAGATGATCACGTTCGAAGTAGTGCCCTTCAAAAGCTCCTACCACGTGATCTTCGGCAGGCCCACCTACCACAAGTTCCACGCCAGGGCATGCTACATCTACAACAAGCTCAAGATTCCGGGTCCTAACGGCATGATCACCGTGTCCGGAGACTATAAGAAAGCTAGGGACTGCGAGGAAGGCGAGGCCGCCTTTGCAGAATCCGTCATATCTGGAGAGGAGCTGCAAGGCTACAGAGCCGCGGTGGATCCGACTGAGATGCAGACCACCAAGAAGCAGATCTCCGAACAGAAGACCTCGTTCAAGGCCGCGATAGAAACCAAGAAGCATGACCTCGTTGAAGGTGACAACTCCAAGCAGGTTTCAGTCGGAGCCAACATGGACCCCAAATAGGAAAGCGCGCTCGTCGAGTTCCTCAGAGCTAACATGGATATCTTCGCATGGCAACCTTCTGACATGTCCGGAGTACCAAGGGAACTCGCCGAGCACTACCTCAATATAAATCCGGGTGCAAAACCGGTGAAGCAAGCTATGCGACGCTTTGGAGACAAGAAGCGTCGCGCCATAGGAATGGAATTAGCAAAGTTACTAGAGGCAGGTTTTGTAGTAGAAGTTATCCATACTGATTGGGTCGCAAACCCCGTCCTTGTACCCAAAAAGAATTCTGAAATACTAAGAATGTGCATCGATTACTCCGGCGTGAATAAGCATTGTCCGAAAGATCCGTTCCCTTTGCCGCGCATTGACCAAGTCATTGATTCGACGGCAGGGGCGGAACTTCTGTGTTTTCTTGACGCATATTCCGGGTATCATCAGATCCTGATGAAGGAGTCTGACCAAAAGGCGACCTCTTTCATCACACCCTTTGGCACATACTGTTATGTTACCATGCCCTTTGGCTTGAAAAACGCAGGTGCCACATACCAACGTACGATGCAGCGGTGCCTAAAGGACCAGATTGGCCGGAACGTGCACGCCTACGTCGACGACATCGCGGTCATGACCCGAAAGGGATCCGACCTGCTCAGTGACCTTAAGGAAACCTTCGATAATCTCCGACGGTACAAGATGATGTTAAATCCGTTGAAGTGCGTCTTTGGCGTACCAGCAGGAAAACTCCTTGGCTTCATTGTTTCTCACAGGGGCATTGAAGTTAACCCGGAAAAAATCAAGGCTATCCTGAACATTAAAAGGCCAACTTGTCTCAAAGATGTGCAACGATTAACTGGTTGCGTTGCGGCAATCAGTAGATTTGTTAGCCGTCTTGGCGAGAAAGCCCTACCTCTATACAAGCTGCTGAAGAAAACAGACAAATTTGTCTGGGATGAGGCAGCAGACGAAGCACTTCAGGAGTTGAAGAACATACTCTCCTCCCCACCTATACTGGCAGCTCCAGCTGAGTCAGAGCCTATGCTCCTCTACATGGCAGCCACCAACAAAGTTATCAGCCTCGTAATTGTGGTGGTGCGAAAGGAAGAAGGATATGAGCACGGAGTCCAAAGGCCCGTCTATTACATTAGCGAAGTCTTGACGGAATCCAAGCAGAGGTACCCTCACTTTCAGAAGCTGGCCTACGGAGTTTTCCTAGGCAGCCGGAAGCTGAGACACTACTTCCAGGAGCACCCAATAACAGTGGTGAGCAAGGCTCCCCTGGCAACAATCATCAACAACTCCAACGCAACAGGGCGCGTAGCAAAATGGGGCATTGAATTATCTGCCTTTGACATTAATTACGAAGCCCGAACTGCAATCAAGTCTCAAGTTCTAGCGGATTTCATCGCGGATTGGACTGAAGCACCGGAGGGCACACCTGTGCCGGAACCTGAAGCCTGGGTCATGCACTTTGACGGATCCAAGCAACATCAAGGCTCGGGGGCTGGAGTTACCCTGAAGTCACCTACCGGAGAAGAACTGCAGTACGTTCTGCAGATTCACTTCGAAGCTACCAACAATATGGCGGAATACGAGGCTCTACTTCACGGTCTGCGCATCGCTATGGAAATTGGGATCAAGCACATCATATGCTGCGGAGATTCCGACCTGGTGGCACAACAAGTAGCCGGAACCTGGAACGCCAGAAACTCCGTCATGGCGGCTTACAGAGATGAAGTTGACGAAATCGCCAAGTGCTTTCTCGGATACGAAGTCAAGTACGTCAGGAGAGATGATAACACAGCAGCAGACATGCTGTCTAAGCTCGGATCCGGCAGGAAGCCAATTCCCCCCGGAATTTTCCTTGAGCATCTGCGAGTACCCTCAGTGAAGGGCGCAAACCCGGAAAATACCGATCTGGCAGTTTCTCCGGCTAAGGAAGTGATGGCAGTCATTCCGGCCTGGACTCAGCCATTTCTGGATTACCTCATCGATCGAAAGTTGCCGGAGGACGAGGTCCACGCACGACAGATCATCAGGCGAGCAAGATCCTACACAATTGTTGATGGACAGCTCTACAAACGAAGTGCAAATGGGGTATTTCTCAAATGCGTCTCTAGTCAAGATGGCATTGAAATCCTCAGAGAGATCCACGCAGGGGATTGCGGGCATCATGCCGCCCCCAGGTCCCTCGTTGCAAAAGCTTTTCGGTTAGGATTTTACTGGCTAACAGCTAAAGAAGATGCTGAGAAGCTGGTGAAAACTTGGCGAGGTTGTCAGTACTACGCTACTCAACCAAACGCTCCAGCCCAAGAGCTGAGGACTATACCTATCACCTGGCCGTTCGCGGTCTGGGGGCTCGATATGGTTGGTAAGTTAAAGAAATCATCTCCTGGCGGTCATGAGTACCTCTTGGTCGCTATTGACAAGTTCAGTAAATGGATCGAGGCAAAGCCAGTGAGAAAAGCCGATGGTGCTACGGCAGTAAAATTTGTTTGCAGCCTCGTGACGAGATTTGGCATCCCACACAGCATAATCACAGATAATGGCACAAACTTTGCGCAAGGAGAACTCAAGGATTACTGCGATGAAGTTGGGATCCGGCTTGACCTTGCTTCTGTGGCTCATCCACAATCCAACGGTCAGGTCGAACGAGCCAACGGTCTTATACTAGCCGGAATCAAACCTCGCCTTGAAGAACCGCTGCGTCGCGCAGCCGGAGCTTGGGCTGATGAACTAGACTCTGTTCTGTGGAGTTTACGAACTACCCCTAACAGGTCAACCAGATTTACTCCGTTCTTCCTGGTATATGGATCCGAAGCTGTGCTCCCCACTGACATCATCCATGATTCACCGCGAGTTTCCGCCTACAATGAAGAAACTGCTGATGAGGCTCGACAGCTATGTGTGGACCTGATCGAAGAAGCTCGGAATTTAGCTGACCAACGCTCCACCATCTATCAGCAGAAGCTCCGACGCTATCATAGCCGTCGAGTTCGGAACCGCTCGTTCATGGTCGGAGACTTAGTCCTCCGCCTTCGCCAGGTGAAAGACCACAAGTTGCAATCTCCATGGGAAGGACCTTTTGTCATCAGCAAAGTACTACACAACGGATCTTATTATCTTGTCGATTTCCGGGAATTAAAGGATAGACCTGCCAACTGGCACCGGAAACGAAAACGAGAGGATCCGGGTGACATATATGATGAAACAGACCGTCCCTGGAACATAGCACAGCTACGTCCTTTCCACACTTAGCGCTTTACGCATTACATACCTTGTAATATCTATGATACATGATCAATGAAATAAAGCTTTTGGTTCACTCTTAGAGTCTTTTACCTCCTTTAATTTTTCATTTCTGGATCGTGTACGTTTTTTCCGACTAAAACCGCAGAGCTGGATCTTTCCGCCTAGGCGTGTATGACAGTTGTGATTTTCAAAATCGTCCTTTAGGACGTAAGCTTAAGTTTTCTGGCGGAAATTTTTTCTGTTGCAAACCCATGGATTCCTGGTAGCGACTTCCGGCACTTGGGCTGGGGGCTTGTTTCCGCGATTATTGACGGATCGCCATTGGGCTTCGTCGCCGCTGGCGAGCGTTTCTGGCACGGGTTTTCCGGCTCGTGGAAGGTCAAGTGGGCAAGCCGGAAACTATAAAGCCAGCACTTGCTTTCAAGAAACAACACATGCAAATAATCTTAAAACGGATAGCAGGATAAGTATTTTCCGCCCACGCATGCATGATTGTTTCAGCCCTAACTACTTAAGAATTTAAAGTTATATTACAAACCCTCGCTGGGGCCAAAATGATGCATTATTTTTTCCCGCGGGACATGTCGTTGCCTAATCGACAATACCTCGGAGGAGGGATCCTCACGAGGGGGAGAAGAAGTAGGGGCCATAGGGCGGAGTGCACACGGGACGGTGGTACACGAGTTACCCAGCTTCGGAACACCTGCACGATGACATGGCCTACTGCTGCTTGTCTAGAATTATCTGGGCGCTTGCGCGTTGTTACAATGGTTGTGGTTGTGCCTCTAGGGCTCCCAGGATCCGGCTTATAAAGGCGCACGGATCTAGGGTTTACATGGAGAGTCCTAACCGGATTACAGATTGCCTAGTCTACGTTACATTATCTTGCCGTGTACGTCAAGGATCCGCCTTCCCTACACGTCGTACCGGATCCGGGTTCCTCACGGGCCTCCACGGATCCGGGTTCCTCCAAAGGTCGGTGCGGATCCGGCTATCTGATCCTGGGCCGGACTTCATCCTTCATGATCAACAGCAACTGGGCCGCCCGATGGGCCACATGCCACCATCACCATCTATGGGCCACCCGGGCTTGCCGGATCTAGGCACTGTCGATGGTACACCCATGAAGTATACCCACAACAGTAGCCCCCAGAGTTCTCCGAGTTTCTCCTGCAGTTTCCGCCATGCTTGCATCTTATGATCTCCGGCATTGATGGTAACGCGGAGAAAGTTGAAGAACTCCAACTTCATATCTTCTTTTCTCCAACCATAAGTCGGAATATCTCCCATTCTGTGGGACTTCATCCATCGACAGTTTTAAAACATGTCTCCGGGTTACTCCCCTGCTGGCGAATGTGAATTGCTTATCTTCACGCTTTTACCCGGAATCTTAACAGACTCAAACGGTTCCGCCAATTCTGGCGCTATACTCGCGCGATTTGAGCGGTAACTTATCCTTAGCCATTTTTACTGTTTAGGGTTTTGACACGTGTCACGCATCCAACGGTGCGACGCTTGCGTTCCGACCACAGGATGCGGAGCACGAATCTCGTCCCGCCAGCCTATAAATATCCACCGTCGACGCCCCGAACCTCCATTCACCCCCCCTTTTCACCTCTCTGCGAAGCGCCGCCTCGAGCTTTGTCTCCGCCGTGCCGGAATCCCGCCGGAACTTCGCCGGAGTTGCTTCATCGCCGCACAGTGTTCGTCCTGTTCTTAACTCCAGCGAGCCACCGCGCCGAAACCCCGTCGCCGGTGACTCCGGCCACCGCGGACTCCATTACGGTAAGTTTCTCGAGCTCTGCCTTCGCGCCGTAGTTGGTGGTGATGATCGTTAGGTTGACGACGTTGGATCCGACTAAGAAATGTTTCCGCCTATGTCTTTTCTTCAGATGTCTTCTTCGACTCCGCCTCCAACTTCCGAACCAATCCTGGCCATTCCACTCTCTTCCGCCCCTCCACCCTTCGCCCCGATCAGGCTGGATCCTTCAAAGGATTCCGGCAAGGAGACTGAAGGGACTACCGCTAACCCGGAGAAAACCTCCGGGGCGGATCAGGTGGAGCACAAGGCCGAGGAGGTTGTCAAAAAGTCAAAGGCTCGCCAACGTGACTCCGAAGCCAGGGGAAAATGGTGGCCCTGTACCACTACCGAGATGGAGCTGAAGAACCTCGAGGCGGAAGGCTTCCTGCAACCCGGAAGCTGGAGGTCAGTTCCAAACGCTCTAGCCCCAGCTCCGGAAGATAACGAGATGGTGCTGACGAAAGCACTGGTGGAGCGGGGCTTTTCATTTCCGCCTTCGGATTTCTTCCTGGAGATCCTGAAGGTCTATGGGCTCCAGCCCCACAACATTTCTCCAAACAGCGTGCTTGCGATCAGCAACCACGTCACCCTATGCGAGGGCCATCTCCGGGTACCTCCCGAGCTCTCCCTGTTCCAATATTACTTTTCCGTCAAGAAGGAGAAAGTCCGGCAATCCACCGAGCTGGCTACATGCGGATCCATCACCTTCATGATCCGGCCAGGCCGCGTCTACCCCCACACCGACCGCCACGAATCCGCGCGGTACTGGTCCGGGGGCTTCTTCTATCTGAAGGACGTCTCCGACCCAGCAAGCACAAGAAATTTGCCGCCATTCAAGAACTGCCCCGCCACCGAGCTTCCAGCGTGGTCACACTGTCCCCATCTCTCCGACTCGCCCCAACTCACACGCGCAGTTAGGCGGATCTGCAAGCTGACGGAAGAGGGGCTGACAGGGAAGGACTTGACCCTTTCCTGGTTCACCAAACGGATCCAGCCGCTCCAACACAGGGACCAGCTTATGTTCCAGTACACAGGGCGCGACGACCCAATGCGCGCCACCAAGGACAATCTTTCCGCCGACGCCATCGACAAAAGGATCCGGATCCTTATCAAGATTCCGCGTGAACTTCGCGTTCACGTGTGTAACAAAGACATCCACATGAATGGTTCCGGAACCGCGGTGCGTCGTCTTTGACATTAGTCCATCGTGTCTATTCGCATTCAAACTTTTTGCTTAAGCGTTTCAACTCTATGTTTTAGCTCGAAGCCCTTGAAGAAAGTGAACTCGGAACTCTCCTCCGGGTTCCTTCCACCGGCAACACGAATCCGGAAGCTGCATCAGATGCGGAAGCTCGCGATGCTCCACGCCCCGCTAAGAGGAAAAGAGCTGCTCCCTCCAGCCCCTCAGCCAAACGCGCCCGCGACGTACTCAGCATCGCGGCTACTCGCAAGGCGGAGGCGGAGAAAAAGCGCCTCAAGCTTATTGATACCAGCAACCGAGCCCAATCGGACATCCATCAGTTCTTCAGGCCTTCCGGGTAAGTGCTAAGTTTTCAAAGGATAATTCTTCCGTTGTCGTGAATCAATCATATACCTAGTTGTAATGCTCTTTTCGTTTCACTACAGAAGTTCCGAGAGCCAGCCCCCCAAGGCCCCTAAAGCCCCCAAGAAGAAAAGCAAGCCATCTCCGGCTACCATACCAGTTACAACAGAAGTCGAAGTTCCACCCAAGGCTACCTCAACAGCCCAGCCGGATCCTAAGGACGTCATCAATGTTGACGACATCCCTGAAGATCCGGCCGCGGAAACTGCGCAAGGTGATTCCGGCAAAGGTGCCTCCTCATCTGCTCCTCCGCCTGAGCAACCCACCGGTACTTCCGCCGAGCCAACGGCCGAGCAGTACGAACAGAAGGTGCAGCTGATCCGTGCTACTGGCGCGTCCAAAACTCCGTCACTGCAGAAGCTCCCCCTTTCTCAACGTCACGCGGAAATTTCAGCCATGATGGAGAAAGTATGGGGACCTGCGGATACAGAGATGAAAGAACTCTCCGACCTTGAAAGCGAACTCAAGGTCTTTTTTGCTAAGCATAAGGAGGTGCGCCAGGTAACACTAGCCCCCAAGCATTGGTTTAGACATTTTTCCGTGTAACATGTGTTAGCCGATGCTTCTCTCAACATTAGCCTTAGACGGAAAATTTAAAATTTTCTCAATCCAAAACTTTTAAGTTGTTCGCCAGCCCCCAGAATTTTGAATTCCGACTAAATCCTTGCTGCTTTTGCAGAGCACGCGGAAGCTGCACGAAGATCTGCGCGTTCATGTGCTAGAGCAGATGACGGAAATAGAAGGGCTGCGGCAGAATGCTGAAAGTAGCCGTCAAGCTGTGCTCCGCCTGGAAGCCCGACTGAAGGGTAAAATCTCCGAGTTGCCTGAACTTACACTGCGTTGAGTAAATCATAGTGTATAACTTGTGTGTTGTTCCATGCTTTAGAAGAAACTGACAAGCGCCCCACCATCGACGCCTTATCCGCCAAGATCCAAGTTTTGGAAGCGGAGAATGAATCTCTGAAGAACTTCTTGAAAGAAACCTCCGAGAAGGAAACGAAAGAAAAGAAGGATCTCTCCGAGAAACATGCCCGCGAGATGGCGGAACTGGCCGACAAACTCAAGAAGAGCCATCAAAGGGTGACCACCCTAGCGGCCAAGAACAAGAGCCAGGAGGCAGAGGCGGAGGCTATTGACAAGCTGATCTTCCGTAAGGATCTTGTTTGTTATTTGTCTTGATTCCGGCTGCCTCAAAATTTTCTCTGTCTGGGGGAGAAACTGATCCTTTTGCTTTGCAGCAAGCCTAGGCTTTGAATGGACCAAAGAGTCAACCCTCCCCCGAACTGAGGCATATGATGAAGCGCGGACCTCCATCGTTAATCTCGTCGAAGCATGCCGCGGAATCGCCAAGTCCCTTAGCCTGAAGAAAGCCAAGACAACGGTGATTGACCGTATGACGAAGCTCATGCAGAACGTGCCGGAACTCATCAAAGATTGGCAAGAATCTTCTTCTCGCGGAGTCGCTGCCCTCGTGCTAGCCACCTGCAAGGCGCACTTTCCGACCATGAAGTTTGCAGATCTTGCACGCGGAGTCCACAAGGATACCGTCATGAGACAACACCTCTCGGAGGCCATGGGATTTGATCGCCTTTTTGCTGGTCGAGTTAATCACTTGTTCTGGTACAACAAGTATGATCTTCCCAAAGGCTTTTCCGATCCGGAGGAAGAGGAAGAAGCTGCAGAGGAGGGCGATGAGGAAGGCTCCGGGTCAAGCGCTGACCATGACGAGGAAGATTCCGACCTCGATGACGGCGGCTCAGATGGGGGTTCAGACGATGGCTCCGCGTACGTGGCTTCTGACGAAGAACAGTCCTCCGAGAACCTGTGAAACAATGAGAAACAATGCATCACTTTTGACCCCGGAGTGGGTTTGTAATAACTTAAATTCTTAAGTTAGGTAGGGACGAAAACATGTTATGTGCGGGCGGAAAAACTTATCCTGCTATCCGTTTTAATATTATTTGCATGTTTCGTTTTGTCGGAAAGCAAGTGCTGGTTTTGTAATTTCCGGCTTGCCCACTTGACCTTCCACGAGCCAGAAAACCCGTGCCGGAAACGCTCGCCAGCGGCGACGAAGCCCAATGGCAATCCGTCAATAACCGCGGAAACAAGCCCCCAGCCCAAGTGCCGGAAGTCGCTACCAGGAATCCATGGGTTTGCAACAGAAAAAATTTCCGCCAGAAAACTTAAGCTTACGTCCTAAGGGACGATTTTGAAAATCACAACTTTCATACACGCCTAGGCGGAAAGATCCAGCTCTGCGGTTTTAGTCGGAAAAACATACACGATCCAGAAATGAAAAATTAAAGGAGGTAAAAGACTCTAAGAGTGAACCAAAAGCTTTATTTCATTGATCATGTATCATAGATATTACAAGATATGTAATGCGTAAAGCGCTAAGTGTGGAAAGGACGTAGCTGTGCTATGTTCCAGGGTCGATCTGTTTCATCGTATATGTCACCCGGATCTTCTCGTTTTCGTTTCCGGTGCCAGTTGGCAGGTCTATCCTTTAGTTCCAGGAAATCAACGAGATAGTAGGATCCGTTGTGTAGTACTTTACTGATGACAAAAGGTCCTTCCCATGGAGATTGCAACTTGTGATCTTTCACCTGGCGAAGGCGGAGGACTAAGTCTCCGACCATGAACGAGCGGTTCCGAACTCGACGGCTATGATAGCGTCGGAGCTTCTGCTGGTAAATGGTGGAGCGTTGGTCAGCTAAATTCCGAGCTTCTTCGATCAGGTCCACAGATAGCTGTCGAGCCTCGTCAGCAGTTTCTTCTTTGTAGGCGGAAACTCGCGGTGAATCGTGGATGATGTCAGTGGGGAGCACAGCTTCGGATCCGTATACCAGGAAGAAAGGAGTAAATCATGTTGACCTGTTAGGGGTAGTTCGTAAACTCCACAAAACAGAGTCTAGCTCATCAGCCCAAGCTCCGGCTGCGCGGCGCAGCGGTTCTTCAAGGCGAGGCTTGATTCCGGCTAGTATAAGGCCATTAGCTCGTTCGACCTGACCGTTAGATTGTGGATGGGCCACAGATGCAAGGTCCAGCCGGATCCCAACTTCATCGCCGTAATCCTTGAGTTCTCCCTGCGCAAAGTTTGTGCCGTTGTCTGTGATTATGCTGTGTGGGATGCCGAATCTCGTCACGAGGCTGCAAACAAATTTTAGTGCCGTAGCACCGTCGGCTTTTCTCACTGGCTTTGCCTCGATCCACTTACTGAACTTATCAATAACGACCAGGAGGTATTCATGACCACCAGGAGATGATTTCTTTAACTTACCAACCATATCGAGCCCCCAGACCGCGAACGGCCAGGTGATAGGGATGGTCCTCAGCTCTTGGGCTGGAGCGTTTGGTTGAGTAGCGTAGTACTGACAACCTCGGCAAGTTTTTACCAGCTTCTCAGCATCTTCTTTAGCTGTTAACCAGTAAAATCCTAACCGAAAAGCTTTTGCAACGAGGGACCTGGGGGCGGCATGATGCCCGCAATCCCCTGCATGGATCTCTCTGAGGATTTCAATGCCATCTTGACTAGAGACGCATTTGAGAAATACCCCGTTTGCACTTCGTTTGTAGAGCTGTCCGTCAACAATCGTGTAGGATCTTGCTCGTCTGATGATCTGTCGCGCGTGGACCTCGTCCTCCGGCAACTTTTGATCAATGAGGTAGTCCAGAAACGGCTGAGTCCAGGCCGGAATGACTGCCATCACTTCCTTAGCCGGAGAAACTGCCAGATCAGGATTTTCCGGGTTTGCACCCTTCACTGAGGGTACTCGTAGATGCTCAAGGAAGATTCCAGGCGGAATTGGTTTTCTGCCGGATCCGAGCTTGGACAGCATGTCTGCTGCTGTGTTATCATCTCTCCTGACGTACTTGACTTCGTATCCGAGGAAGCACTTGGCGATCTCGTCCACTTCGTCTCTGTAAGCCGCCATGACGGAGTTTCTGGCGTTCCAGGTTCCGGCTACTTGTTGTGCCACCAGGTCGGAATCTCCGCAGCATATGATGTGCTTGATCCCAATTTCCTTAGCGATGCGCAGACCGTGTAGTAGAGCCTCGTATTCCGCCATATTGTTGGTTGCTTCAAAGTGAATCTGCAGAACGTACTGCAGTTCTTCTCCGGTAGGTGACTTCAGGGTAACTCCAGCCCCCGAGCCTTGATGTTGCTTGGATCCGTCAAAGTGCATGACCCAAGCTTCAGGTTCCGGCACAGGTGTGCCCTCCGGCGCTTCAGTCCAATCCGCGATGAAATCCGCTAGAACTTGAGACTTGATTGCAGTTCGGGCTTCGTAGTTGATGTCAAAGGCAGATAATTCAATGCCCCATTTTGCTACGCGTCCTGTTGCGTCGGAGTTGTTGATGATCGTTGCCAGGGGAGCCTTGCTCACCACTGTCATTGGGTGCTCCTGGAAGTAGTGTCTCAGCTTCCGGCTGCCTAGGAAAACCCCGTATGCCAGCTTCTGAAAGTGAGGGTATCTCTGCTTGGATTCCGTCAGGACTTCGCTAATGTAATAGACAGGCCTTTGGACCCCGTGCTCAAATCCTTCTTCCTTTCGCACCACCACGATTACGAGGCTGATAACTTTGTTGGTAGCCGCTATGTAGAGGAGCATAGGCTCTGACTCAGCTGGAGCTGCCAGTATTGGTGGGGAGGAGAGTATGTTCTTCAACTCCTGAAGTGCTTCGTCGGCTGCCTCATCCCAGACAAATTTGTCTGTTTTCTTCAGCAGCTTGTATAGAGGTAGGGCTTTCTCGCCAAGACGGCTAACAAATCTACTGATTGCCGCAATGCAACCAGTTAATCGTTGCACATCTTTGAGACAAGTTGGCCTTTTGATGTTCAGGATAGCCTTGATTTTTTCCGGGTTAACTTCGATGCCCCTGTGAGAGACAATGAAGCCAAGGAGTTTTCCTGCTGGTACGCCAAAGACGCACTTCAGCGGATTTAACATCATCTTGTACCGCCGGAGATTATCAAAGGTTTCCTTAAGGTCGCTCAGCAGGTCGGATCCCTTTCGGGTCATGACCGCGATGTCGTCGACGTAGGCGTGTACGTTCCGGCCAATTTGGTCCTTCAGGCACCGCTGCATCGTACGTTGGTAAGTGGCACCTGCGTTTTTCAAACCAAAAGGCATGGTAACATAGCAGTATGTGCCAAAGGGTGTGATGAAAGAGGTCGCCTTTTGGTCAGACTATGCGTCCTTCATCAAGATCTGATGATACCCGGAATATGCGTCAAGAAAACACAGAAGTTCCGCCCCTGCCGTCGAATCAATGACTTGGTCAATGCGCGGCAAAGGGAACGGATCTTTCGGACAATGCTTATTCACGCCGGAGTAATCGATGCACATTCTTAGTATTTCAGAATTCTTTTTGGGTACAAGGACGGGGTTTGCGACCCAATCAGTATGGATAACTTCTACTACAAAACCTGCCTCTAGTAACTTTGCTAATTCCATTCCTATGGCGCGGCGCTTCTTATCTCCAAAGCGTCGCATAGCTTGCTTCACCGGTTTTGCACCCGGATTTATGTTCAGGTAGTGCTCGGCGAGTTCCCTTGGTACTCCGGACATGTCAGAAGGTTGCCATGCGAAGATATCCATGTTAGCTCTCAGGAACTCGACGAGCGCGCTTTCCTATTTGGGGTCCATGTTGGCTCCGACTGAAACCTGCTTGGAGTTGTCACCTTCAACGAGGTCATGCTTCTTGGTTTCTATCGCGGCCTTGAACGAGGTCTTCTGTTCGGAGATCTGCTTCTTGGTGGTCTGCATCTCAGTCGGATCCACCGCGGCTCTGTAGCCTTGCAGCTCCTCTCCAGATATGACGGATTCTGCAAAGGCGGCCTCGCCTTCCTCGCAGTCCCTAGCTTTCTTGTAGTCTCCGGACACGGTGATCCAACCGTTAGGACCCGGAATCTTGAGCTTGTTGTAGATGTAGCATGCCCTGGCGTGGAACTTGTGGTAGGTGGGCCTGCCGAAGATCACGTGGTAGGAGCTTTTTAAGGGCACCACTTCAAACGTGATCATCTCTTCGCGGTAGTTGTTCACATTGCCGAAGGCCACGGGAAGTTTGATGCTGCCCAGAGAGTTTGCCTTTTTACCCGGAACCACACCATGAAATTCAGTGGTGCTGTGTTTGAGCTGTTCCTTGGTGAGGTTCATCTTCTCCAGGGTCTCCAGGTACATGATGTTCAGGCTAGCTCCTCCGTCCATAAGACACTTGGAGAAGTCATACCCGTCTATGCGGGGACTCACAACCAGAGCGTAGCATTCTTTGGGGATGATGGCCGGGTGATCCGATCTGTCAAAGGTACAGGCTTTCTCCGACCACTTGACATACTGCGGCACAGCCGGAACTGTGGCGTTCAAGATCCGGAGCGCTGATTTTTTCGCGCGGACAGTTGGGGTTCCGAGGAAGGTGTGGTAAGTTCCGACACTCTTCTTGCCAAAGGGGTTGGACTTGTTGGCTGCGGTACCCTCCTTGGGTTCCGGCGAAGCATCATCCTCGTCCATGGCCTCGGAACTGTCCTCCTCTTTGTCCTTGTTCTTGCCCTTGCCTCCTTTGCCGCGCGGGCGGTGCTTTCGGGCTCGCTTGTATCCTGCCTCCGGGTCGTTCTTCAGATCGTTGACCCACTTGCAGTTGCGATTGGTATGGGTGGATTTGCCCGTAGCCGGATCCAGATGGGCCAGGCACGGCATATCCCTGTATTCCTCGTACGTTTGGGGGGCGCGGGATCCGGCTGCGGTGACCTCGTCAGCGCGCTGCTGGCCCCTGCCTGCTCCGCCTCCACGTCCGCGGCCTCTTCCGCCTCCTGAACCTCCGCGTTGGAACGTCATGGCTACCATGTCGGATCCTCCGCCCTTCTGGTCTTCAGGGGGGTTCTTCCGCTTGTTGCTGTTGCTGACGCCGTTATCACGGTTTTTCTTTTGTTGGTGCAGGGGTATGGCTGTAGCTGCGAGATCTCCGCCTGCGTCGTCATCGGCGGCAGTATGATCGCTGGCGATGTTTATCATCTCATCAATGGTGAGCTTGTTCGCGTTCACTAGGCAGGTAAGCTTGTGGCGCAGCAGTCCCCAACGCTGCAAACCACCGATGAAGGCGTGCATTGCTGTGCGGTTATCTACGTTCTCGCACTCGTTTCTGGTTGCCAACCATCGGGTGAGGAAACTCCTAGATGTCTCACCCTTCTTCTGGATGCAAGCTTGAAGATCGCTGGTGGTGGCTGGTCTCTTGTAGGTACCCCTGAAGTGGTTCTCGAAAGCCTTCTTCAGGTCCAACCAGCAAAAGATAGTGTTCTCCTCAAGGTCACTGAGCCAAACACGAGCTGGACCAATAAGGTACAGCTGGAGCATGCGGCAGGCTATATTCCGGGTTCCTCCGGCGAAGGTTACTACATTGTAGTAATCCTCAATCCAGGTATCCGGCCTCTCGCTGCCATCATAATGCTTCAGGTTTCCTGGTAGCTTAAGGTTCAAGCTTCTTGGCTTTGGTTCCTCTCGGATCATCTGGCCAAAGCACCTTGGACCAATGTAGTCGGATCTGTACTCGTTGAGGCGATCCCGGGCATCTCGGGGGGCACCACCGGGAGATTTCGAGCGGGAACGGGATCTCCGGCCTCTGCCTCCGCCTCCACCTCCGCCTCCACTGGGTGGTGGCGATGGAGATCTGCGAGGGGGCCTGTAAGATGATCTTCCGCCATCGGACTCGCGGCGTGGCTCCCTCGGCTGGCTCCGGCTTCGGTGGCTCCTTTCCCCTTGGTGGTGGTCGCCTCCGTCATTCCGGCTCCTGCGTGGCTCAGGTGCGCACTCTTCGTTCCGGCTCCTCCTTGGTTCCGGATCGCGTCCTTGGCTTCTGCGAGGCTCAGGATCGCGTTCTTGATTCCGGCGAGGCTCAGGCTCGCGGTCTTGGTTCCGGCTTCTGCGAGGTTCCGGCGTACGCTCTCTGCTCCTGTCTCTAGGAGGTGGCATGTTGTCGCGGATGTTGATTTAACCTGGCCCATGGGGCCTGGTGTTTCCGGCGGGACTGCGACGTCGAGGAGGTAGCGGAGGACGCGAAGCTCGGGGTGGTGGTGATGGAACACGGTATTTATCTCTGCCAGTATACATCGGGTCCTTTCCCTTTAACGGATTTTTCGGGGTTGAATCCGAAGACACCGGGATTGGATTCGGATGATCTCTGACTTTCCTCCTGCGCTCCGTGGATCCGGTGCGCGATTCGCCATCACGGTGTTGACCTGCTGTGGCGTCCTTCTGCGCGGTAGATATGCAGTGATCCGGATTGGATGCTAACCTGCGCGAAGTGTCTGCCTTGCTCTGTTGCTGCATTGCTGAGGCAACGAGCTTCCGGAAGTAGTTGATGTCAATCTCCTCGTCCTTCTTCTTTAGGAGCTCCGCAGCCTTCTTCATGTTATCCTTTGGAGTTGCGAGCGGCTGCTGCTCTGTGGGTGTTGCGAAGGTAATCTTGCGGGGAAGGATGGCTTCTCGCCTGATTCTAGCTTCTTCCTCCTGCACAAATTTTACCTTGGCCTCCCAGTGCTTCTCGAGCTGCCTGACCTTTTCGAGAGATTCATCGACCTCGCGATCCTTCTTCTGAAAGTGGTCCACGAAGTTCGCCACTATGGTTCTTTCTTCCAGCATTGTGGCAGCGGTCTTGGCAAACTTCTGAGCTGTTGCTAGCATCTCCTGTCTTTTGGCTTCTAAGGCCTCCGGATCTGCAGCCTCCTCGGGAGTTATTGGCTTGTTAAGGATATCAGACTTCGCGACTAAATCCATGCGTGCTTGCTCGACCATCTCTTCTGGTGACAGGACATCCTTTCGCGGTCATGCCCGATCTAACGGAGACCTTACGTTGGATGGTCCTGGGTCGGAGTTGGAGGCTTCGTCTTCCGTTTCCTGCTGATCCAGCGGTGCTACGGTTGCTAGAACCTGCATCGGCTGGGCGGATTCTACTTCAGCTTGCTCACCGCCTCCGAGTTCCTCGAGCTTGCGGTTGAATTCCTCTGTATTCATGGATGAAGCGACGTCATCTTCTTCCCCAATTGCGAGCTCCTTCGTCAAGCGATTGTATTCTTCTGTGCCTATTGAGGAGGCATCGTCGGAATTTGCGCTCAGGTTACCGAGGATTGATTCCTCAGGGTTTCCGGCTTCCTTTTGTCCCGGAACGTCGCTGTCTCCGACTGCTTCTGGCAGATCCGGAGCTACGTTGTTTCCGGGTGCCTCAACCTGCAAAGGATCGGCCTCGTCCTGGTGGAGGGCGTCTCCTGCGGTATGGGCCAAGAAGTGCACGAAGTGACACCTTTGCTTCTCTAACACCTGGGAGACCCAGGCGGATCTGCATTGGTCTTCCACTGTTTTCTCCTGCTCAGTGGCGGATTGGGTGGGTTTTGATTTTTCCTGATCTAAGGCGGAACCTTCCTTAAGAAGCTCCTGCGACTCAGATCGGATCTTCGCGACGGCGTCCAGCTCAGCGGCGGACGCGTCAGCGTTACTTACCAGTGCGTTTCCGTCGGAATCGACGGTCTCGCCGATGAAGATGTGGATGCCGCCGATTGGGACGATGGAGAGCTTGACGGGGTTTGACCTAGCCGGAATCCAGAATTCGTCCGGGCAGACGATCGGAAAATTCCCGGCGTAAAGTACGCGCCCCACAGCGATCGAGTCGTCGTAGCTTCCCATGGCGGAGCCCTCCCGGTTCCGGCCTCCAGACGCCTCAGGCCCCACGGTGGGCGCCAACTGTCGTTGCCTAATCGACAATACCTCGGAGGAGGGATCCTCACGAGGGGGAGAAGAAGTAGGGGCCATAGGGCGGAGTGCACACGGGACGGTGGTACGCGAGTTACCCAGCTTCGGAACACCTGCACGATGACAGGGCCTACTGCTGCTTGTCTGGAATTATCTGGGCGCTTGCGCGTTGTTACAATGGTTGTGGTTGTGCCTCTAGGGCTCCCAGGATCCGGCTTATAAAGGCGCACGGATCTAGGGTTTACATGGAGAGTCCTAACCGGATTACAGATTGCCTAGTCTACGTTACATTATCTTGTCGTGTACATCAAGGATCCGCCTTCCCTACACGTCGTACCGGATCCGGGTTCCTCACGGGCCTCCACGGATCCGGGTTCCTCCAAAGGTCGGTGCGGATCCGGCTATCTGATCCTGGGCCGGACTTCATCCTTCATGATCAACAGCAACTGGGCCGCCCGATGGGCCACATGCCACCATCACCGTCTATGGGCCACCCGGGCTTGCCGGATCTAGGCACTGTCGATGGTACACCCATGAAGTATACCCACAACAGGACATAAAAGTTTTCACTCCGCCTTGGACGGAGAAGCATTGCCCTCTGGATCTTTCTCCTTAGCGTCCTCAGCCGGAGACGATACATCTTCCTCACTCTCCTCTTCTTCAGAAGTTGCAGCGCTGGCCTTGGGTTCCTCTTGGGGAGCATCCTTGGAGCTGGTCTAGGTAAACTGAGTTCCGGATTCCGCAGGTCGGGCTTCCGCGTCGTGCTCTTTCTGAAGTTCGGCTTCAAGGAGTTCGTCCGCAGGAAGAACCACCTTGTCGTAGAATTCTTCATGCCGGATCCTCCGCGCGATGCGGGTATCATAGCCACTTACTGCGTCTAAAAGCGCATCGACATCTGCGGACGGAGGAACACCAGTAGTTACCCGGTCAAGATCCATCTCCGGGTTATGCGCCAAGCACATAGTCAAGGTCATGGCAGCTGCGCCTCGGGCTAATGAAGCCTGCAGATCCGTCACCAGCTCCGGAAGAATATCCATTTTCTTGACTAGTTTGCGCAGACCGCAGGAGCGGCTCTTCTTCAGCGACAAATTGTGGCATATCTTCCGTGAGGCGGAGATGAGATCCTTGCAATCATCACCGGTGAGAGTAAGGAGATCGTCCCGGGGAAATAGATTCCGACGTCTTTCAGGGTATCCAAGCGGCTCTGCACAAGATACAAGAATAAGTATACAAGTTGAGCATAAAAAATATACATCAAGATAAACAACTCCGGTTAAAAGTACCCAGGATGTTTTCGGTCAGCAAGTCCCAATGGCGCTCCGCGGTCTCCATGTATTTCCGGAGTCCGTTGAGTTCTTTTTGCTGCCGCTTGATGGTCTCGCTATCAGCATTTCTCTTCAACAGGAATTCGCCCTTTTCCTTGATGAGCTCGGAGTTTTTCTCCGCTAGCTGCTTCTCAGCCTACTCCTTCTTTTGTTCCGCCTCCATCAGTTTCGTTTCCAATTCTTGGTACGAGGAGCGCAGGTTCTCAAGTTCGGAGGAGGTCGTAGCCAAGGAAGAGGATGCGCCTATAAGGATTCAAGTCAAACACAAGTTCAAAAAGCGGAATGTGAACTACTAACAAAAAAAAGGGGGCGGAAACCAACCTTGGGCGTCCGCCAGCTGCTTGTTCAGTTCTGCGTTTTCATTCTTCAGGGTCCGGATATTTTCCGCTTGACCCAAGGTAACGCGGCGCTGAAGGGCAATGTTCTTGTGCAGCTCATAGTGCAGCGCCTGTTGTTCCTGTAAAATAAGATCAGTGCTGGAGTCAAAATTCCGCCTACAATAGTGGGGTCCTTTGAAGCATCATTGCCGGAATTCTTCCGACATCATGCTTGGGGGCTACTGCGACAATTTAAAAAAAAAACTCTCCAGGAGTGGCTTTATTCTAAAGCATCTAAGCGATAACTAATATCTAGTTTCCGCCTACATGCTTGGGGGCTACTGGGGAGTACCTTTTGCTTGCAGATAAGCTTGTCGAAGAACTGGCCGACGTCCTTCTTAAAGTCTTGGATCTCCGACGTCGCGGCATCCGGCTTCCCCCAGGCGTTGTTCAGCATAGCGTTGAGCAAATCTTGTTCAAGCTCCCATTTTTCCGTCTCGGATAGCTTGTTGAAAAACTTGGTAGCATATGCCTTGGGGGTGGAAGTGAGGTCAGCCGGATCTCCAAAGTTTTCTGGAAAAACGACGACGTCGCCAGCGCCGGCTCCGACCTTCTCGGAAGAAGTAACCTCAGCCTCTCCTTGGCCTTGAACTTCTGTTTCGTCCTAGGCAGGGCTTTTGGCCTTAGGATCCTCGCCGCCCACTTTCTCGCTGCTAACCGGAATTACTTCCGGAGGAGTATTTGCGGCAGGAGGGGGAGATTGATCAGCCTGAGGAGGAGACGGCGGTGGAGCAGTGTGGGAAGTGCTTGGCGGAGCTGGAGTCGGAGGACCAATAGCCGGAGACTTTTTCATGTATTTGGTAATGGGTTCTTGGCTGGTGGTCCGGGTGGCAGCGGTAGTCGGAATTCTGCAAACAAGTAAAAGGGGATCACATAAGAAGCAATTACATCAAAGTAGAGACGCGCCATACTCGGAAACTTACAGGGCGCCGGGGATGATGGGACGAGAGCTTTTGCCTGCAGTTGCAAGTATCTTCAGACGTTCACGCTCCGCTTTCTTTGAGTTCAGCGGAGGTGGCTTGGTGATCTTGGGCTTCTTGGCGGAGGCCTCGCCGCTGGCTCCGGCTTCAGAGCCGGAAGCTTTGGCGCGGGGACGCTTCGAAGGTTGAGGGGCCGCCTTCCGGGGTGACTGCTCCTCTTCCTCCTCATCGTCTTCCGGAACCTCCTCCGCCGCGTCGCCGCTAACGGGGACACGAAGAATGGCGCGAAAGTTTTCCTCCGCCAAAGTATCGAGCTGGAAGGAAAGCTATTATAAGTTAGTCAACATCCAAAAACTTGTGAAGTTTGAAGTAACGAAGGGATCAGAGCTTACCGGAGGACACTGGTTGTTTGTATGGATATCCTTGATCAATTCCGGAACCGGTTGGCCCCGGCCTATCTTCACGAGCGTTTTGATTCTCCTTTTGAGGGAATCAGCCGGAAGGTCGTGGCGGGTAGCTCGGAGCTGGTCGTCCGCCCCGGTGTATGCGCAGATTAACCGCGCGTTGTACCGCAGTGGCTGGATCTGCCGGGTGAACCAACTAAGTGTAAGCTGAGCTCCGGTTAGCCCGTCGTGGACTAACCAGGAGATTCTCCGCGCTGCCTTCTCCAAGATAGGAGTCTGGGCGAGCGAGGGAACAAAGCTCCAGCTTGCGAGCTCTTTCGGAGGCTCGTTGTTGAACTTGGGCAAACCATTGTGAATGTCCGGAACCGAGGCGTTCTTTTCATAGAACCATCCGGCGTTCCAGTACCGGACAGATTCGTGCGAATCATGAGGTGGATACATGCGGCCAGGTCGGAGCATGAACGTCATGCTCCCGCAGTTCAACATGGCTTTGTCCTTCGTCTCTTTCTTCACCCGGAAGAAGAACTGCCATAATTTGACATCTGTTCGGATTCTGAGATGCCCTTCGCAAAGTGTCGCGAAGTTGGAAAGCAGAAGGTATGAGTTGGGGCAGATGTTGTGGGGCTGAAGCCCGTATGTGTTGAGGATGGAGAGGAAGAACTCCGAACAGGGGAGCGATAATCCGCGCTCTACCCAAGCCTTGGTCATGACAACTTCTCCGGCTCCGGGCTTGGGGACGACGGTGTCGCGTATGAAGCTCCAGTGAGCGGAGATCATACCCTCGTTTTGGAGCTCTCTAAGCTCCACGTCGGTAGTTTCGCAGGGCCACCATTGACCCCGCTCTCCTTCGCGGATCCGAGCTTTGGAAGCCCTCTTGTTTTCCGCCTCCTGGACTTTGGCTGCCATTCTAGCTTGACCTTGGAGTTCTTCTTCGAGCTCTTGAGCGGTTGGAATCTGGCTTAGTTTGGTACTGGAAGAGGCGGAGAATGGTTGAGCAAGTCTAATGTCGGAAATGTATGGTGGTAGATATGATATGGGATCCGGACAGATTGGTTCTAGCGAACTGGGATCCGGGCTATTCGGAGAACTACCAGTACAGTGTGAATCATGCGGCATACTTCCGGCTGCACCCATGCAAACTAAGTTGAGTAACCGGAAACTACGCTAGTCTACTTCTTCTTCTACAAGTCCGGTGCACGTACCGTTGATGGCGCGGCGGTCCGGCGATGCTCCGGTGGGATGAAGGTCGCCGAACTTGACGTAAACTTCACGCTTTGACCACCAATCGGCGGCGGGGAGAAATTCCCGATCAACCATGGGAATCTTAGTTCGAAAGGAGGTTTGGTGCGGCGGCGATTGAAGCTTCCCGTGGAGAAGGTTCGCCGGAGTCGAGATCTGACGGGCGGCGCGGCGCGAGGAAGGAGACGAAGTGGTGAGGAGGTGAAAAGAATGGGAAGTTACCGCGCGTGGGGGTATTTATAGACCTCGCGCGGAGATTCGCGATTCGGATCCGACGGTGGAAACTGAACAGTCTCGCCGTTGGATGTTTGACGCGTGTCTTAGGTTAAAAGCGGTAAAATGACGTGGAGGTAACTTAATCGTGTGCTCCCGAAATTTCCGGCTGAAGATTCGCATCTGAAAATTTAGCGCGGGAAATTAGGAGGTTGTGCGCGGGAAAGATGGAAACTCCGTTACATTATCGTTATTGAAGGACATATGATTTCCGAGAAGATGATGTCGGAAACAAGAAGGTTTGGAAGCTCTTCAAGATTCTCTTCGGATCCGAGTTAACTAAAGTTGGAGGAATGATGAATCTCGGAGAACTTCGGGGGCTACTGTTGTGGGTATACTTTATGGGTATATCAACGACATGGCCTGGATCCGGCAAGCCCGGGTGGCCCACAGACGGTGATGGTGGCATTTGGCCCATCGGGCGGCCCAGTTGCTGTTGATCATTAAGGATGAAGTCCAGCCCAGGAACGAGGAGCAGGATCTCAACCGACCTACGAAGAAGGCCGGATCCGTGGAGGCCCATAAAGTATCCGGATCCAGCACGGCCAGGAAGGAAGGCGGATCCTTGACGTACACGGCAAGATATTGTACCGTAGTTAGGCAACTTGTATTCCGGCTAGGACTCTCCATGTAAACCCTAGATCCGTGCGCCTTTATAAGCCGGATCCCAGGAGCCCTAGAGGCATAACCACAACCATTGTAACAACGCGCAAGCGCCCAGATAATTCCAGACAAGCAGCAGTAGGCCCTGTCATCGTGCAGGTGTTCCGAAGCTGGGTAACTCGCGTACCACCGTCCCGTGTGCACTCCGCCCTATGGCCCCTACCTCTTCTCCCCCTCGTGAGGATCCCTCCTCCGGGGTATCGTCGATTAGGCAACGACACCAGGTCATGCTGCCCTGGTAGTTGAAGCACAAATAGAAGGATTCAGTATGAGCAAAGTGTTCATGGATGGCGGAAGTGAATTAAATCTGATATTCGCCAGCACAGTCAGAAACATGGGCATCACAACAAAAATGCTAGAAGAATCTGATACATGTTTTCATGGCATCGTTCCTACTTTGCCAGCGTATTCCCTTGGCAAGATTTCCTTGAATGTCGTCTTCGGAAACCTGACAATTTTAGGAAAGAAAGGATCAAATTTGAGGTAGTGAATTGGGAATCACAGTACCATGCTATACTCGGGAGACCAAGTTATGCCAAGTTCATGGCTATGCCACATTATGCGTATCTCAAGCTCAAGATGCAAGGCAACAATGGGACCAATATCACAGTCCATGGAAGTTTTTCTCGCTCGGATAAATGTGATCGCGAGTTTTAGAAGATCGCCGCTAAGTTTGGAGTGAAGCAAGAAGCTATCGACTTCCCCTCTAAACAACTGACCTCTCGAGATAAAGATTTCAAAATCAAGGAGGATGACAGCGTCAAGAAGTCGAAAAAGAAACCAGAGGACCCCGCATTGGGAGTTTCAGTGGTTGCGCCTTCGGCAATTGATAATAAGGCCTCAGCCTAAGACGTTAACACTCTGGCGCTTGTCGCAAGTACTCCTAAGAAAATCATCGGCACCTCCAGAGCCACCGGGTCCCTAGACAAGACCCAAGACAAGAAGGACCATCCTCTTGCATAAAGAAAACGAGTGGCGTTATGCATCTTTAATTTTTTCTTAGAAATTTTCTTTCAATAAGGCTTTTCTAACCATAGCATTCTTAGTTTATCTTATTAATAAAGACTCAAGTTTCGTTTATTTGAGTACTGAATTGATTTGGGACACCCGAACAAGTTCTTCAAGATTTTTTCGCACAATGCCGCTGAATGTACAAGGACGTCGCCTAGAGGGGGTGAATAGGCGGTGTATAAAAACTTCTACTTGAGAGCTAAACTAGGCGGAATAAAACTACTAAGTGTTTACTAGTTTAGCTCAAAGCCTATCAACTAGGGGTTTGCCTAAGAGCACCAACAACCTATGCTAGCATGATGAGCAACAAGGTGATAACAAGCTAGGTATAGCATCAAGCATGATAGATATCACAATGTAAAGCGCATAGGTAAAAGGAGCTCGGGTTGAGAAGTAACCGGTACACGAGGAGACGATGATGTATCCCGAAGTTCACACCCAAGGGTGCTACATCTCCGTTGGAGCGGTGTGGAGGCACGAGGCACTCCAATGAGCCACTAGGGCCACCGTATTCTCCTCGAGCCTTTCCTCCAAGGGGGAAAGCCTCGATCCACTAAGGGACCCTTGAGGGTGGTCACCGAACCCGTACAAGCTTGGGCAAACTCCCAAGTGTCAAGCTTGAGGCAACTCCACAACACGGAGGCTCTCAAGTACAAGGCCACAAGAGGCTACAACACGCGACACCAGCAACAAGGCCACCAAGACACCAACACGCCACAACCGGCACCAAAACCACAAAGGCTACCACACTCCACAAAGGCAACAACGCCACAAAGGCTACAACGCCACAAAGACGACAAGGCCACAAAGGCTACAAGGCCACTAAGGCTACAACACCACAAAGGTAACAAGGCCACTAAGGCAACAACACCACCAAGGACAACATGCCCTCTACGAGACCGAAACCCCGGAGAGAACCCAAACCAATGCACCTAATGCTATGGCTAAGAACACCACTAAGATTCCCAAGTTCTTCTCTCCCAAATTTCAACAAAGCTACAAAAGCTATTGGGGAGAAAAGGGAGGAAGAACAAAATAGAGGAGGAACACCAAATTACTCCAAGATCTAGATCTAGCAAGATCCCCTCACTTAGAGAGGGATTCAATTGGTGAAGCTCTAGATCTAGATCTCCTCTCTCCTTTCCCCCAAAAATATGCAAGAAATAGTGGGGGGATCAAGAGGAGGAAGAAACTCTTCAAGGTCAACAATGGAGGAGAGAGAATGGAAGGGAAGAAGTAGTTGGGTCGGAGGTGGAAGAGAGGTATATATAGAGGGTCCAGAAGTGAGATAGGCTAGAAGAGGAGCTGGGCTGAGGAAAGTGGAGGCTGGGCCGGATTGGGGAGGAGCAGCAGCCCACACGCGGGCGCAAGGGGTAGCGAGCGGGAGCGGGCGCAGCGCACGAGGGCGGGAGCCGTACGCGCGGGAGCGGGGATCGGGAAATCCTATACACCGACCAGGTCGGTGCCTACCAGGCACCGCACACCCTGGTCGGGTATTGGGCCTGGCCCACTTTTTAGTTTTCTCTTTCTGTTTTTTCTTTTTTCTTTTTTTCTGTTTTCTTTTTTTTTGTTTCCTTTTCTTTTCTGTTTATTTCTATTTTTGTTCAAAATCCAAAAAGTTCGAATTTGACTTCAAATTTGGAAAACGTTCAAATTTGAAAAGTGTTCAAAACGAAAAATGTTCAAAGCTAAAAATTGTTCGTATCCAAAAAATGTTCATAATCGAAAAATGTTCAAATTTAAAATATGTTCATTTTCGAAAAATGTTCAAATATTGGGAAAAATCGAATTTTTGAAAAAATGTTCATTCTAAAAATTGTTTCACTCTAAAAAAGTTCAAATTTTGGAAAATGTTCATTCAAAAAAAATTCAAATTTCGAAAAAAGATATTCTAAAAAATTATTGTTTGAAAAAATTATATTAAAAAAATAAAAATTATACTTCCAGATTTAAAAACGGATTTAACAAATTCTTCTTTTTAAAACAAGAAAATATGTACACAGAAAAGAAAACGAAATATAATAAGAAAGACAAAAAGGACCTTACCTAATGGGCCGCGGCCCACTACACAACCGCCGGGTCGGGGGTGTGCGGCACCACGTCCGCACCGACCCGGTCGGTGTATAGGAGGCCCCGCGGGGATCGAGCAGAGAAGCTCTCCGGCGCGAGGTCAACGCGGGGCTCTCCCGATCGCGAGCGGCGGTTGGGCGCGGTAGGTGGGCTGGCGCGGGAGCTGGGTGCGGTGGTGGACCGGATATGGGCGGCGGCCCAAGAGAAAGAAATGGGGAAAAAAAGAAAAAGAAGAAGTAAGGGGATGGGCCGGTAGTACCGGGCCCGGTACCGTAAGTGGGCTACGGTACTACCGGGTTGGTACCGGCCTGGTACCACTGCGAGTCCAGTAAGCCAAAACTGCACGTGCGGTACTTGGGCCGGTACCGCCAACGGTAGTACCGCCCGGCCCAAAAAGCTTTTTATTTTTCTTTTTAAATATGAAGCAAGTGTAAAATCCATAACTCGAGCTAGGAAACTCGGAATGAAATGAAACCAATTTTGTTGGAAAAAGGGCGACAAGAGCTACAACTACACAAGGTGAAAACATGGAAAAGAGTGAGTGATGATTTTCTCATAGTAATAGAGTTGTAACCTCTCAATATGGCATATCGGGAAAATCATCACCCTCGCACATGCAACATGCGATGCATCCGGAATCCGTTTCCGATGAGCTAGAGCTTGTCATGAGAATGAACACAAGCTCTAACCCATCTCATGGATAAGAACCAAGAACAACCAAGAAACACGATGTAATGCATGCAAGGTTTAAGCTCTCTCCGATGATGCGATCCACTATCCTATCGAGCACAAACCTTATCCTTGCGCGTTCCTCTCGAGTCGGCAAGCTCCGTCTTCATCCTCTTCATCAATGTTCATGCCACCGTCTTCCTCCAACATACACGCCACCGTCTTCTTTCATCTTGTACGCACGCCACCGTCTTCATCTATCTTCTACACCGTCTTCATCTCTCTTCATCTTCAACACCGTCTTCGTCTCTATTTGACACCGTCTTCATCATTGTACTCCATTTTCTCCATCTTGCAACCTTGAGACCAACACATGGCTATGGACTTGACCTAAGATAGATTCTCAATGCAACCGTTAGTCCATAGGGATTGCCATCAATTACCAAAACCACACATGGGGTAATGGACATGTTCTTTCAACCGCGAATATTGATTTCGACACATGAACTCGATAAACAAGATCGAGGGTCGTTTTCAATGACTATAGCCAAAATTACCATCTAACGCTTCGAAAAAGCACGAGCGCTGCAATAGAAGGTAAAACAAACGGGACTCATAGCAATACACAATTATCCTCTGCTGAAGCCTCAAGAATAAGTGAGTGCTGCGGATGGCAAGGATAAAAACTACTTACAAAAAGACCATGCTGGTACTTCAAACAAAGGAGGTACTAAAGAGCGACGGAGTCGACGGCAGGCATAGTTCCCTCGATTCGCTCGGGGGCTGTTGCCAAAACATACATCGTCGGTTGAAGCAAAGTTGCGATTACTATGGGTTCATCGAACCTGCAACATGAGCTGATCACTCAAAGAATTTTCTCCCGATAACTTTCGTACAATAGCATCACAATACCGATGCCAAAAATACTAAAGAGCATCAAGATTTGCTTAAACAAATATTTGCCACCGGCTTTTGAAGATAAATCAGGAGAAAGGAGTATTTAGCCAAAATTGGGAAATATAACATCTCCAACAAGTTTAAGATTACGAAAAGTTACATCATACACATGAATAAACTTGCACCCAATGTACCCGAATATTCGGCTGCAACAAATATCGGATGCATAAATCTATTATTACAACAGGAGTACAAATGTCATCAGGGCTGTTCTTCTAGAACTTTACTTCGACATCTACTTTTGAGTTATCTTCCAGCCTCTCAATTACAATGGAAGCGGGAACTTTCACAACAGGATAAAATCAGCCTACATCACCATCAGCATTTGCAATTTCCATTAAATTCGCGGAAGGATGTTTCGATAACACAAGGGCAAAAGCAGTTTCGGCTCCTGCGAGAAGTTGTGCACGAATTAAACTCCGAACCTTCTTGGCGTTGCTAACCTTCGACATCAAATTCAACAAAGTTGGAGGAGTTTCATTCAGGGGAAACATCGTTTTCCATATCATCTTCAAGCCAGTATAACATTTGTCAAAGAATCGGTGCACTTGTTGAACCCGATCTTGAAATTTTGCGACAGTAGCAGCCTTTGATTGATTCTTCTAGAAGACTTCATCAAAATGTGTCAGACTTGTCAAAGCATTTACACGTTCATGCACGCGCTTGTTCTCTTCCGACAAATTCAGAGCTATGACTATCAAAAGCAATGACAGAAGATGGCATCAGAAATAATTCCTGGTGGTATCAAAGAAGCTAAGGAAGAGGCAAACACTTACAATTCAAACTATCTGTTGCTTTTTGTAATTCACTGAGTGCGTATCGTTCTGCATCAATGGCTAGCTCGCCTTTCTTATTTATAATGGCAGCCATGGCATGAATACCAGGCATATCTTTTTTCCATATGGAGAATACGGGTCTTCATACGCTGAAGCTGTTCGTTTTCAGAATCATTAACCGAAGAACCTTCGGCAAAGGAAGGTACAGGAGCCACCTGCAAGATACATCATTAAGTGTGTCAAGGAATATATATAAATTCAATTGATCTTACTCCCATCGGGAGCATACATTCAAACACCAGGAATGTTGCGATTAAAATAAGGAGATACTGGCAACATTGCTAGTACAGAGTTCATTACAATCAAAAGGCCTTTTGAAAAGGCATTTTTTGAATCAAACGGTGAAGATTACAAGCTGACAAAAATAAAATCAAGGAGCCTGGGTTTGGGTCGACAAACTCGGGCCAGCTTTCCCAGGAGATGACTTGTTAGCCGAAACCAATCCAAGAAGCTGCAGTGTGCATTTGCGCGGTGATACTTTGAAAAGGCTCAGTTCAATAGCTTGCCCGTCTTGATCCTTCGGCAGCTCCTTCGTCATCCGTTCCATATCGGCTTTAAAGCCATATCCCATCATAAGCTGGAAAGCAAGGAGAGCGCCGTAGGTACGCGAGGTACGTTTGAATACCTCGATAATAGCCTCGGTGTCGACGGCGAAAGCGTCCGTTAGCTGCTCCAGCGACTTCTCTTGATTGGCCTTTGGAAAGATCATGGCATGCAACCTCGACATAAATCCCTTGTTCTTCTGAAGAAGAGCTCGGATAAGTTCGCCAAACTCGATTGCCATGGACAGAGCATCGCGTGAGAATCATTCGGGAGGAGCTTGCCCAAGGGACCAGCAGGAATATCGGCAGCTTCTGCAGAAGATAAGTAATAGAATATGAGATACAATGAAAATAAGAAAAGAAAATTCAAGGATAAGGCACTGAAGATTACTAAGCAAAGCCAAAACGGATTGGCGAAGAAGGCCTTCCTTCTCGTTCCTTTGGGCTTTGGCTTCAACCCTCAGCTTTCCCTCATCCTTCAGCTTTTTCTTCAGCTGATCAAGCTCCTTCTTTAAGGAATCTGCATCCTGGCAGGCAGCGGCATCCATTTTCACTGCATTATCAAGCTTTGAAGAAGTAGATTCAACCTCCTCTTGAAGTCGAATTTTATCAGCTTCAATCGAAGAGAATTGGGAGGCAAATCCCTTCAAAGCAATGATGACCGTTTGAATGTCCTATAAAAAGAAGAAGAAGACAAAATTAACACTTGCTAAATAGTGATATATCTTTTTGAAGTCCACATTCAACTGCGAGCAGTCGAATATAGAATCGGGGGCTATTAGAAGCAGAACCATCATCAAGGAAAACGAAAAACTTACAGGCTTTTTAGTAGGATGAGGAGGAGGACAAACTGCAGCAGCTGTCGAAGGAATCTCCTTCCCTTTAGAAAGGGAAGAAGACGTTGAAAGTTGAGCAGCCGTAGCTGCCGCTCAAGCGGAAGCTTCAGAAGCTGCGGGAGTTGGCCTGTTGGGGCTCGTCTTTGCCTTCTTCGAAGGAGGCTCTATGAAGCCTTCGTCGCTATAACCATATAAATCAATCAGAATAAGTAATCGAATACAAATGAATTTTTGGAGTAATAAAAGAAACTTACAAGTCGAATAGATCATCTTCGTCTGCAAAGCCGCCGGAGGGTTTCTTTGGCAGTTGAGCGCTAACTTTCTCCGGAGCTGCATCAACAAAGGCAGCATGATCAGCATCATTGTCATGATTTGACTCCGCTGTATCACTTATGTTGTCAACAAAGGATCTATGGTCTGTAGAAAGAGCTTCAGGATTTGCAGGATCATTGTCTTCATCTTCAAAAGCTTCGTTTTCTATGGGGGCTGTAGAATCATACTCTTCAAGGTTTTCATCCGACACATTCGGAAAGCATTTGGCAGCTGATAGGACCTATCAGTTCAAAGTGAAGATTTAACAAAAAGGGAAGGGCATATATAAGATACAAATGTTATTATAAAAAATAGAAGGAATTACCTCATTCGGTTGTTGGTCAGAATCGAAAGGTGCTTGAAGAGCTAGAAGCGAAATTGAGTCCTCATGACTAAAATGAATCAAACGTCTGACTTCATCCAATAATTCCTTCTCAGACAACTCTGCAACATTATTGACTCTAGTTTCATCCATGGGACCCGAATATAACCACATCGGGTGGGCTTTAGACATAACTGGTTGGATGCGGTGTTTTAGGAAAATAGCCGCTATTTCGGTACCCATCATAGTTTGGCCGTCAGACTCTTTGATCCGAAGAATTCTGTCAAACAATCTATCGACTACAGGCTTTTCTCCGGGTGTCAGTGTATTCTTCCAAGATTTCTTCGGCACAGCTTCAAGAACATCAACAAACTTCGGCAGATGCATTTTAGCTGCCGATGAGTCTTTGAGATAGAACCAGTTCAGCCTCCATCCTTGAACTGACTCTCTCATTGGAAAATTGAAGTAATTCGCTTCCTTGCGGACAACGAATCCAACTCCACAAGTGACAAAGGAACCGCCACTACTGTTATAACGTTTGACAAAGAAGATCTTTTTCCACAAACCCCAGTGAGGTTCAATGCCCAGAAAGGCCTCACAGAGGGTGATGAAAATAGCAAGATGCATGATCAAATTGGGAGTCAATTACCATAATTGGATCTCATACACGTGAAAAAGACGTAGGAGAAACTCGTGGGAAGGCAGAGAAAGACCATGGTATAGGAATGATATGAACATCACAGTAAAACCGACAGGAGGATTGGGGCGCGAGGCCAAACCTGGAAGAATGACGTTTCCCTCATCAGCAGAAATCAGACCAAGGCTATGAGCTTTCTTCTCGCTGCGCTTGGTCGTTGTTGAGGCATGCCAGTCGCCGGGCGCAGGTGCCGCGGAAGAAACTTCCGGCACAGACACCGCGGTGGAAACTTCCGATGCACCCCTCTTTGGCGCACCAGATGTAACCTTGGCAGTGACGCCACTGGATGTGGCGCCGGCTATAAACGAGAATAGATTTGAGGGAAGACACCTCTCAATGGGGGTGATCGGCTCAATATATATAGGAGAATTACAAAGCCTTGGAGACCAAGGAAACTACCAATACACGTATCAATCTACATCTATACATGTACAATACGGTCGGTAGAACTATACAAGTTCATACTTCAACATCCCCCCGCAGTCTATGCGTCGGACGAACGCAAAGACTGTACCAAAAGTCCAGAAATAACTGGGACTGTATCCCCTTCGTCATGATATCGGCAAACTGTTGCGAAGACGACACATGCAGAACCAGGATCTGACCAAGTGACACCTTCTCCCGAATGAAATGGATGTCAATCTCGATGTGCTTTGTACAACGATGCTCAACCGGGTTGCAGGCCATGTAGACAGCTCTGATGTTGTCATAGAAGACGACTGTCACGGTAGGAAGGGGACGCTGAAGCTCGAGAAGAAGCTGACGAAGCCAACAACACTCAGCGACGGCGTGAGCCACAGCATGGTACTCGGCCTCAGCACTGGATCCAGACACAGTAGCATGGCGCTTAGAAGGCCAGGACACCAGATTGTCACCAAGATAGACACAATAGCCAGAGGTGGATTGGCAAGTGTCGGGACAACCTGCCCAATCCGCATCGGAGTACGCGGTGAGGGATGTGGCCAGCGTGGAGTGAAGCTGAAGTCCGAGGTCCAGGGTGCCACGGATGTAGCGAAGGATCCGCTTGACGAGGTTGAGATGAGGTTCCCGAGGAGCATGCATGTAGAGACAGGCCTACTAAACAGCATGAGCAATGTCGGGACGCGTCAATGTTAAGTACTGAAGAGCTCCTGCAAAGCTCCGGTACTCGGTGGCGTCGGTGACAAGAGGACCATCATTGGCAGACAGTTCGCAATGGGTGTCAATGGGCGTGACACACGGGTTGCAATCCATCATTCCAGCATGCTGAAGAAGGTCGATGGCGTAGTGGCGCTGAGACAAGAGCATCCCTGTCGTGGAGTGAGAAACCGAGATCCCGAGGAAATAGGACAAGTCCCCGAGATCGGTCATGGCAAACTCACGGTGAACCTGGTCAGTGATGTGTTGTATAAGACTAGTGCTGGAGGCGATGAGGATGATGTCGTCAACGTAGAGTAGCAGGTAGGCCAAGTCATCTCCACGACGAAGAACGAAGAGGGACACGTCGCTCTGGGAAGCAACGAAACCAAGTCGATGAGCATAATGAGCAAATCGCTGGTACCACGCCCGAGGTGCCTGCTTCAAGCCATAGAGAGACTTGTGGAGCAGACAAACATGCTGGGGCCGAGCCGGATCGATGAAGCCAGGGGGCTGCTCGCAGTAGACCACCTCATCAAGATTGTCATCCAGGAAGGCGTTCTTGACGTCAAGCTGATGAACCGGCCAAGCACATGAGACGACAATGATGAGGACGACACGAATCGTGGCCGGTTTGACAACCGGGCTGAAAGTATCGTCTTAGTCGATGTCGGGCTGTTGAGAGAACCCGCGAACCACCCACCTTGACTTGTATCGAGCAAGACCACCATCAGAGCCAAACTTATGCTTGCAGATCCACTTGCCTGAAACAATGTTAGCACCAGCGGGCCGAGGCACAAGAGACCAGGTATGGTTCTCAAGAAGAGAAGAGTACTCCTCAGACATCGCAGCACGCCAATGTCGATCATGGAGAGCTGTCTGGTATGTTTTGGGAATGGGAGAAATAGAGGTGTGGACAGCGGAGAGGTTTAGTTTGCCGACGGGCTTGAATATACCTCGTTTGGCACGAGTAAGCATGGTGTGGGTGTTGGACGCTAGTGGTGGCGGTGGGGGTGGCGTTGGAGATGGTGAAGCTGGCTCGGGGGTGGGCTCGCGCGACGGAGATGGCGCGGGAGAGGGCAGCGGTGATGGGACACGCGCAGGAGAGGACTGTGGTGCGGGAGCACGTGCAGGTGCATGTTGGGCTGACGGGGCGCCATGCAAGATGGGCTGAGCCGTCACGTGCTGCGTGGCCGCAAGCTCAAGCAAGAAGTCGAGGGAGTCGGCTGACTGGGAGGTGGTGGCGTGAGCAAAGGGAAAGGAGTTCTCGTCAAAGACAACGTGGAGAGAAGTGATGATCCGACGTGACGACATGTCAAGACAACGGTAGCCACGGTGGGACGAAGGGTACCCTAAGAAGACGCATGTGGTAGAACGCGGAGCGAGTTTGTTGGCGGGAGTGGCGGATTGGTTAGGGTAGCACAGGCAGCCAAAGACCCAAAGATCGGAGTAGGAGGGAGGGTGGTTATGTAGGAGAGTATAGGGAACTCGGAAATTGATAGGCCGGCTAGGGCGGCGATTGAGGAGGTATGTAGCGGCAGCGAGAGCCTCGGCCCAATAGGAGGGAGGCATGTGCGCTTGAAAGAGAAGAATGCGGGTAATGTCGTTGATATTGCGTATAGCATGCTCAGCTTTGTCGTTTTGTGGCGAGGTGTAGGGACAAGACATGCGAAGATGAATACCATGGCGTGTGAGCAACTCGACGAGCGTAGAGTTGACAAACTCCATGCCATTGTCGGATTGGAGAGCAACTACATGGAGTTTGAATTATGTACGTGCATAGGCAACAAAGTTAATGAGGATATCACAAGTGTCGGGCTTGTGCCGTAGAGGAAAAGTCCACATAAAATGTGAAAAATCATCGACGATGACAAGATAGTATTTGAAACCAGAATTGCTCGCGGCGGGAGATGTCCCCAAATCACAGTGTATTAATTGGAAAGGATGAACACAAATAGTTTTAGACCTAGAGAACGGCAAACAGACATGCTTGCCGAGTTGACACGCATGACACACCATAGTATCTTTATTACATGGAAGAGAAAAATCTTTGGCTAAATGAAAGGCAGCATCACGTCCTGGGTGACCTAGGCGGCGATGCCACAGCTCGGTGGAGTTGGTGGAGGCGGCAAGACCGAAGTGGGATCGAGAGCTGCGGCTGGTGAAGAACTCGTAGAGGGGACCGGGGCTACTGCAGCGAATGATCTCACGCCGAGTTCGAAGATCCTTAACAGAAAAACCAAAAGGGTCATACTCCACAGAAACAGAATTAGCAATGGTAAATTGACGAGTAGAAATAAGATTTTTGATAATGTCTAGAACTACTAGGACATTGTTTAAGTGAAAGGTTTGATTAGGTGTGTGGAGGATGGCGTGACCGGTGCTACAAATAGGAAGAGAAACACCGTTGCCGACTGTAACATGAAAAGAAGAAGAAGAAGTGTGGGAGGGGGAGGAGATTATACCGGGGTCTTTGACCATGTGAGATGTGGCCCCGAGTCCATGACCCAGGCGCCAGCGTTGGAAGGTCTGGCGGTGGAGGAGCCGGCGGTGCTGTTCAGGGCGGCGATGAGGGCGGAGCAGTCCCATGCTGGCGAAGTCGCGGCAGTGGGGTTGTAGAGCGTTGCTGGGGGCGGCGGGTTGATGCCAAACGCTTGCCCGTGAAGAAGAGCCAGCTGGGTGACGTAGGCCTGCTGCCCCGGTGGAACCCAGGTGGGCTGGCGAGGAGGTGGTCTGGCGGGCCGCGGACCCAGGAGGCCCTGTCCACCAGCCGATGGTGCAGCTGGGTGCCAGGTGGGCTGCATGGGCGGCATGGGCTGCGTCTGGCCCGTGTAGGGGTTGAAGCAGATCCAGGGGCCGGGCGCGGGTGCAGTCCAGGTGCCACGCGAGTCGACGGGAGCAGGATTCACGTTCTTCTTCTTCTTCCAGCGACCATTTGTTGCCTGCCAAAGCCCACCGGCGAGCAGTGGTTAAGAAACACGAAGAGCCGGGAGGCTTCCAAGGCGGCAGCGGGCCCTGGTCCCTCGACGTCGTCCCGCAAATGCTCCGGCACACGACCTGGCGGCTGCTAGGGCGTGCCACCTGACCTATACCTGGCCAGGAAGGTGTGGATTGCTTCGATTAGTTCCCTGCATGGCAGACACGTAAACATTAAATACGAGCCCTATCGGCTCTCAGGTTGCCCTGTGGATCGGCTCAAAGAGCCGATCGCCCCATGGTTCATGTTGGATTTTCAATGACATGGGGATCCTGCTTGATCACAACAAAGCTAAACCAACCTACGACAGTTTAGGGTTTTCACCGTATGATCGGAACATCCTACGCGTAGTTGAGCCTAATAGACACGAAAGATAACGGAAAGCTAACCCTAAAAGAGGCCTAAAAACCAACATAACGTTAATTCCCGGAACATCCCTCTTAGGACTAGCAAACCATACCTAACGCACTACCGGATCGTTCAACCCGTTTGCAGGGCCTAACCATACGGATATTAAACTAATCCTTGATGAACAAGGAGCACCTATAACAGATCGGATCTACTAAGTAACGAACAAGCAAGATGCTGCCCTTACACCTAGATAGGTGTAAGGGCAGCTAGATGTTGAGGGACGGCACAGCTAAGCAGATATATGCAAGAAAAACATCTACGCAAGCCCCAAAACACCTATGGTAAATAGTGCTACTCGCCATCAACAACGCTTCAGTACGAGCAACACAAGGTAAACGAATAAACGTAATGCTGCCTAGATCGCAAGATGCGATCTAGGCAGCATGGTGCTTACCCGGGAGAAACCCTCGAAAGAAGGGGTGGCGATGCGCCTGATTTGTGTTTGTTGTGAACGTGATTGTCCTCCTTTTCCGATAACCCTAGATACATATTTATAGTCCAAGGGACTTTCTAATTTGGGCGTGCACCTAACCGTGCACGAGTTAAACTCTATCTTTTAATCTAAACTACAATGCGATCTACTATATTGCAGATACATAGGCAATTAAGCCCAAACTCTTCGTGCAAGGCCGCTTCAAAGATGCTCCACGTGTATATCCTTCAAGCCCATCTTTACTTACGGCCCATCTCCTGATTTGGCCAAAATCCGGTGATAACACATGCCCCCCTGGTTTTGGTAATGATAATTTCAAAACCACTCTGTTTTTCCTTCGAGGGTTCATGTCGTGGCAGAGCAGAACCGTCGCAGTATTCTTCATCATGACGCCTTGCCTTCTCAACTTCTCTGCACGATTTGACAGTTTTGGCACCACGTCCTCGAAAACTGCTCGACAAAAATCTCTGCTATATCCCCTTTTATTTAGCCACTTCTTGCAGTGCTTCTCTTCGTCCCCTTCGCACTAGCACTCCCAAAAAACCCTTCTCGGCTACCATGTTTTCCTCCTCTTCTTCTTCATCGGGTCTTTCGGCGCAGTCCTCCCCCTTCCGCGAGCCGACGCCGGAGTGGAACCTGGAGGAGGCCATGCGGCCAACATCCGCCGCGCCATCGAGGCCGGGGACGAGCCGAGCCACAACTTCTCCATCTGGTCAGAGGACGACAAGTCCCTGACCGACGGGGAGAGCGACCTCCGCTTCCTCGCCAATGGGGAAGCGGAGGAGGAAAGCGACGACGACCACCTTCCCTGGGACGGGGTCACCTCCTCCGAGGAGGTGAAGGAGGAGGAGGAGGAGGAGGAGGAGGAGGACGACAGCTCCTCCGACGAGCCGCCGGCCAAACGCCACTGCCCCTGGCCCGGGAATCTCAGCGACTTCGACAGCGATGACGACGATGCTGACGAGGAGGACGAGGACAACGAGGGTCCTGCCGGCGGCCGCTACAGCAGCGATGACGAGTCGGCCGGGAGCAGCGCCGACGATGGCGACAACGACGACGACGACGACGAGGGCAGCAACGGCCCCTAGATAGGATCTTAGCCTAGGGCCAGCAGTAGTAGACGGGGCAATGTATCCCCTAGGACTTCCTTTTGAGAGCAATCATCTCTTTATGTAAGAAATCTCGTTTATCAATGAAGAACTTCCCCAATTTGATTTTGCCGATTTCCTTTATAATAATTCAGCCGATTGTCCTTCGTACTGAGTCCGCCGATTGTCAATTCGGTCAATGCTCAATGAGCCGATGGCAATGCATCAGTTTTTCATAATGAATTGCAAGACAGATCAATCTAGTCGCCTCCTCAGATGGTAACTTGCAATCCTTGAAATTCAGATCCGGACTTCCAATCGAACAGGTCCAGCAACAGCCTTGAGACCCCTAGATCTTTGGACTTCAAAATCATCCGATCGTGATGTCTGTCCTGACGGCAAAACTCCTGGATTAATGCTTCCAGGAAAGCTTCTTAGCCCATTGCTGACAACCTTGATGTTGAAGCTGATACTTCCGCAAAACAGGTGCCATTTGTTCACAACTTCCCTTGTGATGTTCTGTTCCGTTGCAGCAACAAACTGGTCTAGGGCCTAATCAATGATGATGGCTCCTTCCTCAAACTCCTCTCATCAACCCTAGTGGTCTTCTTCTGCAAGAGCTCGCCACCTTTCAGCATGGTTACGACGCAGAGACAGCCGATTTCAACACCATCGGCTCTTTAGAACAAAGAATCTTCAGGGGCAGCTGCCCCCCGAGCCTCAGTCAAGGCGAAAATAACAGCAAAGAAGGTGGCTGCCAGGAAAACTTTGAAGGGAAAACACCCCTCTAGGCTTTAGTTATCCTACTAAGTTCAGTAATCCTGCTCTTGTAGACTTCCCCCGAAGATGATATCATCAAGGACATGCAATCCAGCTGACGGAGCCCCAACTTGGACATCTCCGGGTACACCATCATATAGAACTAGCCAGATATGTCACCATCGGCTTCCTCGAAAAAGGGTCAGCCCTTTACTCCCATCAAAACAAGATAGGAAAGCTCATGCACCAGGGGTCGATGTACCACGCGGGTTCAGCAGGACCAGCAAATCCCTTCTTTGAACCAAGAAGCTTCTCATACAATGGCTCTTCAACTCCTCCTGGCTCAATTCCTGTGCTCTGCTGCTTAGATCGGCCCACCATCCTTGATGATGACTCTGCAGTTGAAGCCCTGGCCAATCGTGAGGCTTGATCAAGTGGCAGCTTAAACTCTGTAATTCTAAAGTCGATGACCAAGCATCGGCTGTGCCGAATTTTTTTGTATTTTCGTTTTTTATTAGCCGATCGATGCATGAATCGGCTCCGCTGGGTACATACTTCATGGTGTCTTGTACCTTCTCCGTGTGTATGCCCCCCGAGCCGAATCCTTCAAGTGATTGAAGATATCGGCTTTTCAGCCAATTCAAGCTTGTCTCACAAATTACCATGTTAAACACATGGCAACTAGTAAATGTGGTGAGACTGATTTTAGCCGATTGCTGGAGTCGGCTTCCCTTGCAGTTGTTGATCCAACTATTTGCTGATAAATGTTGGCCATGGCTTATCCCCAGGACCAATTTTGATCTCTTCTAGTCCGTCAGCTGTTGTAAACTCATATCCCAGCTTCCTATCGCCTGCCAAATCATTGATGAACACTGGCAGAAGGTATGGTGAGGATGATTTTGGCCGATTGCTAGAATCGGCCGCCTTTCCCATTGCAATGTTTACTCAGAGTTTACAATTTTCTGGCTCCCTGTTATGACAACGTGGCCTGTTTGAAGTGAGACCCTTGTTTCCTATTTTTTGGGGCCGATCGCAGGGATCGGCCTTGCCACGTACGTCCGTAGACTCGGATCTTGCTACTCTGTCAGGCCAGTGGATAAGACCAGCCTTAACCCGTTTTTTGTAGCTTCGATGCGCTCGCAGTCGTTCAGATTGATTCCAGAGAGCGGCTCTTGGTCGTTTGCTTCCCAGATGTTCATGGCAGCCAAAGAGATATCAACTGAATCATCTGCATGAACAACCTCCACTTCATCTCCATCCCATTGTATGATGCACTAATGCATTGTGGATGGAATGCAACAGTTAGCGTGGATCCAATCCCTTCCTAACAGCACAACATAAGTGCTCTTGCTGTCGACGATGAAGAAGGACGTGGGGATGGTCTTTCGGCCGACAGTTAAGTCCATGTTCAAAACACCCTTGGCTTCTGACGGTTGGCCGTTGAAGTCGCTTAGCGTGACGTTGGTCTTGATCAGATCTTCAGTAGAACGTCCCAAACGTCGTAACATCGAGTACGGCATTATGTTGATTGCTGCTCCCGTGTCAATCAGCATCTTGCTAATAGGCTGTCCATTGATATAACCCTTTAGGTATAGGGCCTTGAGATGCCTGTAGCTCTTTTCTTTTGGCTTCTCGAAGATAACTGGTCGTGGACCGCAATCAAACTGCGCCATTGATACCTCTTCATCTCTCGGAGCACAAAACTCTGACGGGAGAACGAACACCATGTTTGTATCAGCCGATGTCCCTGCATCGGCTTTTGTCTGCTTGGGTCGCCACACTTTCTTTGGTGGGCGAGCCTCTGTCTCCAGCGTTTGCTGAATTTTCACGGCCAGATCGGGCCGTGCTTTCCTCAACGTGTACAGGTACTGCGCCTCGGCTTCTTCCAAGTTCCTTAGCCGCTGCACTCTGCGCTTTTGGGAGTGGCTGAGCCCATCAGGACACCACCTTGGTCGGTGATATCTATCTTCTTCTTCTGACTCGTCGAAGTCTTCATCTTGAGATGACTCAGCTCGTTTGTTCTGAGGTGGGAGAGGTCCTAGTCGCACGAACACTGAAACTTCATTTGTTCCCCTACTCTTCTGTCTGCATTCTGGGCAGTTCTCGATTGTAGGCAATCGGCTCATTCCTGAGTCCCATCAATGTTTGAAGAAAGGACAGTTCCAGTGCCTATCCACGTCCTCTCGCTCTCTTGACCTCCCTCTAGCGTGACGCTCATACCCTTCGTGTCGACGGTATTTCCTGTTGTCTGCATCAGACCGACGATATCTATCATCATCTTCGTCGTAGCGCCGACGTCGATCGTACTGCTGCTCATACTTGTTGAGGAGATGTGCGGAGAGTGGTCGTTGATACCGGACGCTTATCACCTCTTTCTCGGTTAAATACCGTCTGTCATCAGGCTGGGGCCGGTCGCGTGGATCGGCCTCCTTCTTATCCTTACCACGAGAGTGACTACTCTCGGGCTTATCACCTTCATAGCGATCCGCAAACCCTGCCATATTGATACCAAACGAGAAACCTGGCTCGCGTCCTATGCACTGGCTGAGATCGACCATGTTGACTTTCGGAAACGGCTGTGTGTCAACGCTCATGGCAAACTGACCGAATAGCAATCGGCCTTGCTCTATCGCCATCTGAATCTGTCCGCGAAGGACTTTGCAGTCGTTGGTGGCATGGGTGAACGTGTGATGCCATTTGCAGTATGGCTTGCCGTTCATCTCTTGTGGCGTGGGGATTTTGTGACCTTCGGGTAACTTCAGTTGTTTCTCCTTCAGCAGCAAATCAAAAATCTGCTCCGTTTTGCTCAAATCGAAGTCGAACCCCTTTGCGGGCCCTGGTTGTTTCACCCACTTGCAGGACACGGGTTTTGCCCCCCGAGTCCACTCAGCTACGGCGACCTCCTGATCTCCTTCGAAATCTTCATCTTCGTCTGTCTCGATCAGGGCGACGCGCTTGTATTTGTCCTGGTACAATTCTGGATGGCGCTGTTCATATGCAGTCAACTTATGAACCATGTGCGCCAGTGAACTGTACTCTGCTTGGAAGGTCAGATCTTTGAGCGGCGCTGATAATCCTGCTACCGCCAGCTCGACTGCTTCCTTCTCAGTTAGGCGAACCGAATAACATCGGTTCCTGACGGTCCTGAACCTCTGGATGTACTCAGATACCGTCTCTCCTCGTCTCTGCCGAACTTGGGTCAGATCGGCAAGGCTAGCTTCCGTGGCTTCTGAATGGTATTGTTCATGGAATTGCTCTTCTAGCTGCTTCCACGTCCGAACCGAGTTTGGTAGCAACGAGGTGTACCACCCAAAGGCTGGACCCGTGAGAGACTGCGAGAAGAACCTCACGCGTAGCTCATCCGAAGCTGAGACCATGCCCAATTGTGTTAAGTATCGGCTCACGTGCTCGATCGAGCTGGTTCCTTCTGATCCACTAAATTTTGGGAAGTCAGGGAGCCGATACTTAGGTGGCAGCGGGATCAGGTCGTAGTCGTTGGGATACGGCTTGGAATAGCCGATCATCCTCTTCTTCGGCAATATGCCGAACTTGTCTCTCATGATGGCGGTGATCTCATCCACCGTAGGAGCTGCAGAAGCCGATCGTTCATAACTTGTACTGGTGGCATATTTAGTTAGCCACGCCTGTTTTTCAGCATCTGCTCCAGAACTGCTTCCTGCTCCAGCGACTCCTCCTGCCGTGACAGTCCTTCCTGCTGTAACCTGGGTCATCCAGTTGTTGCAGTCTGGCACGTATGTGCACACGTATCCATGTGGAACTTCCTTGGGCGGCTCATACAGGAATTGGTAGTCGTCAGGATCACCTCCAGTCTTGTAGACAACGTACGCCGGTGAACCTTGCTGCTGTGGAGCTGCAAACGTGTGTTGCAGTGGTGGCCTTGTGTAGAGCGGTACCTCCCCTTGGTGAGTTCCTAGAGCAGGACCTGACGGAGAGTACTTGTGCTTCGTGACTTCTTGCACCACATTGAGCGCGACACGCTCCAGAGTATTCACCAAGCTCTCAGCATGCCGATGAAGAGAGTGAGCAACGGCATAGTTGACTTCCTGTCGCAGGGCTCTGGTACGTTCATCCGAAGGGAGAGATAGATCTAGTCCATCTAGCGCGCCTTCGGGTTGGAACCCTTTGAACTTGATCCCGTGCGAACGGGTTTTCTCGAAAGCGCCGATGAGATCGGCTTCCAGGATGACCTTGAGCTCGTCATATCTCTTCTTATGCTCAGGAGGCAGATCCTCATACTTGACTGGTTCTCCCGCAATCTGAGGTGCAGATGACGACATGGTTGTTGCGGAAGATTGTCCCGATGTCCCACCGGGCGTGCCAGAATGTGTTGCCTGCCAAAGCCCACCGGCGAGCAGTGGTTAAGCAACACGAAGAGCCGGGAGGCTTCCAAGGCGGCAGCGGGCCCTGGTCCCTCGACGTCGTCCCGCAAATGCTCCGGCACACGACCTGGCGGCTGCTAGGGCGTGCCACCTGACCTATACCTGGCCAGGAAGGTGTGGATTGCTTCGATTAGTTCCCTGCATGGCAGACACGTAAACATTAAATACGAGCCCTATCGGCTCTCAGGTTGCCCTGTGGATCGGCTCAAAGAGCCGATCGCCCCATGGTTCATGTTGGATTTTCAATGACATGGGGATCCTTCTTGATCACAACAAAGCTAAACCAACCTACGACAGTTTAGGGTTTTCACCGTATGATCGGAACATCCTACGCGTAGTTGAGCCTAATAGACACGAAAGATAACGGAAAGCTAACCCTAAAAGAGGCCTAAAAACCAACATAACGTTAATTCCTGGAACATCCCTCTTAGGACTAGCAAACCATACCTAACGCACTACCGGATCGTTCAACCCGTTTGCAAGGCCTAACCATACGAATATTAAACTAATCCTTGATGAACAAGGAGCACCTATAACAGATCGGATCTACTAAGTAACGAACAAGCAAGATGCTGCCCTTACACCTAGATAGGTGTAAGGGCAGCTAGATGTTGAGGGACGGCACAGCTAAGCAGATATATGCAAGAAAAACATCTACGTAAGCCCCAAAACACCTATGGTAAATAGTGCTACTCGCCATCAACAACGCTTCAGTACGAGCAACACAAGGTAAACGAATAAACGTAATGATGCCTAGATCGCAAGATGCGATCTAGGCAGCATGATGCTTACCCGGGAGAAACCCTCGAAAGAAGGGGTGGCGATGCGCCTGATTTGTGTTTGTTGTGAACGTGATTGTCCTCCTTTTCCGATAACCCTAGATACATATTTATAGTCCAAGGGACTTTCTAATTTGGGCGTGCACCTAACCGTGCACGAGTTAAACTCTATCTTTTAATCTAAACTACAATGCGATCTACTATATTACAGATACATAGGCAATTAAGCCCAAACTCTTCGTGCAAGGCCGCTTCAAAGATGCTCCACATGTATATCCTTCAAGCCCATCTTTACTTACGGCCCATCTCCTGATTTGGCCAAAATCCGGTGATAACACCATTACCGCTGCAGGAGCCGCCGGCTGGAGCATCGTCGGAGGAGGGGCCGGCGGTGTGCCCGTACAGCATGACCTGAGACTCCGATGGCATCCCCGGGAGCGAGGCGGCGAGCTGGTTCTCGCGGAGGAGCAGGAGGGACCGCGTCTGCAGAAAGGTCAGGAACGGTACCTGCATGGTGACGAGCGTGGTGATGTCGCTGAACCGCAGATTCAGGCCGCACAGGCAGGTGAGGACCAGGGTTTGGTCGGTCACGGGCTGGCCGACGTCGCGAAGAGCGTCAAAGAGAGTCTTGAGGCGGTGGCAGTAGGCGGCGATGGTGCGGTCGCCTTATGCTAGGGCACTGAACTCCGCCTCGAGGTAGACCGCGTGAGTGAGCTGATTATCGAGGAAGAGGTTGCAGATCAGCGTGTAGGTGACGTAGGCAGTCTGGTTCGAGCCCATGATGGTGTCGAGGATGTCGTCGCTGATGGAGCCGTACAGGCACGAGCGGACCGTGATGTCCTGACATAGCCTCTCGGCATCACGAGTAGCAGCCGGGGTGTGGACGAAGATGTGTCCGGTGAGCTCGTACCGGCCGAGGAGAACGCCAAGCAGCATGTCCCACTTGGCGAAGTTGGAAGCCTGGAGGTCGAGGAAGACCGAGATGTGCATTTTCACGCTGGCGACATTGACGGCGAGGGCGGCCGACGAGGGAGGCGCGATGGCGGGCACCGCGGTGTCCGTGAGGGCGCCTGTCGTCATGGAGGTCTGGACGGGGCTCGTCATGGCGGCGGCCTAGGGCAGACGGCGGTGGCCAGATGAGATTGGAAGGGTGCGACGGAAGCGGTTTAGGGTTTAGGAACGAAAAACTGATACCATATAAACGAGAATAGATTTGAGGGAAGACACCTGTCAATGGGGTGATCGGCTCAGTATATATAGGAGAATTACAAAGCCTTGGAGACCAAGGAAACTACCAATACACATATCAATCTACAGCTATACATGTATAATACGGTCGGTAGAAATATACAATTTTATACTTTAACACCGGCGGCAACAGTGGGTTCTTCTTCTTCACCATCTCCGGGAGCGTTTGGAAAGCGGAAGAAGATTGAAGAATGGCGGCGGTGGTGCGATAGCTTTGAGGAAGAAGAACGAAGCAAGAATAAAGACTATGAAAGAGGGGAATGAAGGAAGTAAATTTCTTCCTTCTCCTTTATAAAAGAGAAGTTACCAAAAGAGATCTATGATTAGGTCACCACGTGTCGTTGCATCCATCATAACAAAGGACATTTTATCCACCACGTGAGGAAATCGAGGAGGCGCCTCGGTCAATGCGCAAGGACGAGTCATTTCATAACTGACCGCGCAGAAGTAGGAGGGCCCGTCAAGTCATGTCCTGTCAATCGAACCGCCGCAGTGGCGACGTCATTGATGATGTCACAAAAAGTATCAACTCGTCATGAAGCATCTGAAGGAAAATTATAACATCGAGTTGCTTGACTTGAGTCTACACACGGTTGCAAGCATCCGTCCCTAGACTCGGGGGCTACGCCCATCGGGAGCGCTGGACGCGCACCCGATAAAAGCTATGGACTCGAAGATTTCAGAAGATCCAGGATAATGCCCGGGGACTTGATTCTGAGTAGAGTAACGTTGTTTTGCCATGGGCAGTTAACCAGCATCGATTTATTGAGTAAAACTGAGCACGTTACTGATGCGCGTAGATGTACACGTCCGTTGGGAACCCCAAGAGGAAGGTATGATGCGCACAGTGGCAAGTTTTCCCTCAGTATGAAACCAAGGTTTAATCGAACCAGTAGGAGCCAAGAAGCACGTTGAAGGTTGATGGTCGCGAAATGTGATGCGGCGCAACACCAGGGATTCCGGTGCCAACGCGGAACCTGCACAACACAACCCAAGTACTTTGCCCCAACGAAACAGTGAGGTTGTCAATCTCACCGGCTTGCTGTAACAAAGGATTAAACGTATCGAGTGGAAGATGTTTGTAAAGAAAACAGTAAACACAAGTAGATTGTATGCTATGTAAAGAATAGGACCGGGGTCCACAGTTCACTAGAGGTGTCTCTCCCATAAGATAAAAGCATGTTGGGTGAACAAATTACAGTCGGGCAATTGACAAATAGAGAAAGGCATAACAATGCATATACATGATATGATAAATATAGTGAGATTTAATCCGGGCATTACGACAAAGTACATAGACCGCCATCCAACTGCATCTATGCCTAAAAAGTCCACCTTCAGGTTATCATCCGAACCCCCTCCAGTATTAAGTTGCAAAGCAACAGACAATTGCATTAAGTATGGTGCGTAATGTAATCAACAACTACATCCTTAGACATAGCATCAATGTTTTATCCCTAGTGGCAACAACACATCCACAACCTTAGAACTTTCTCACACGTCCTGCATTCAATGGAGGCATGAACCCACTATCGAGCATAAATACTCCCTCTTGGAGTTAAGAGTAAAAACTTGGCCAGAGCCTCTACTAGTAACGGAGAGCATGCAAGATCATAAACAACACATGAACAATAGATTGATAATCACCATAATCATAGTACTCTCTATCCATCGGATCCCGACAAACACAACATATAGAATTACATATAGATGATCTTGATCATGTTAGGCAGCTCACAAGATCCAACAATGAAGCACAACAAGGAGAAGACGACCATCTAGCTACTGCTATGGACCCATGGTCCAGGGGGTGGACTACTCACTCATCACTCCGGAGGCGACCATGGCGGTGTAGAGTCCTCCGGGAGATGAATCCCCTCTCCGGCAGGGTGCCGGAGGCGATCTCCGTAATCCCCGAGATGGGATTCGCGGCGGCGGCGTCTCAGTAAGGTTTTCCGTATCGTGGCTCTCGGTACTGGGGGTTTCGCGACGGAAGCTTTAAGTAGGCGGAGGGTCAACGCGGGGGCCACACGAGGGGCCCAGGGGGCAGGTCGGCGCGGCCAGGGCCTGGGCCGCGCCGGCCTCCCCTCTGGCCGCCTCGTGGCCCCACTTCGTTATCTCTTCGGTCTTCTGGAAGCTTCGTGCAAAAATAGGACCCTGGGCGAAAGTTTCGTCCAATTCCGAGAATATTTCTTTACTAGGATTTCTGAAACCAAAAACAGCAGAAAAACAAAGAATCGGCTCTTCGGCATCTTGTTAATAGGTTAGTTCCAGAAAATGCATAAATATGACATATAATGTGCATAAAACATGTAGGTATCATCAATAAAGTAGCATGGAACATAAGAAATTATCGATACGTTGGAGACGTATCAGCATCCCCAAGCTTAGTTCTGCTCGTCCCGAGCAGGTAAAACGATAACAAAGATAATTTCTGAAGTGACATGCCATCATAATCTTGATCATACTATTTGTAAACATATGTAATGAATGCAGCGATCAAAACAAAGGTAATGACATGAGTAAACAACTGAATCATAAAGCAAAGACTTTTCATGAATAGTACTTCAAGACAAGCATCAATAAGTCTTGCATAAGAGTTAACTCATAAAGCAATAAATCAAAGTAAAGGTGTTGAAGCAACACATAGGAAGATTAAGTTTCAGCGGTTGCTTTCAACTTGTAACATGTATATCTCATGGATATTGTCAACATAAAGTAATATAACAAGTGCAATATGCAAGTATGTAGGAATCAATGCACAGTTCACACAAGTGTTTGCTTCTTAAGGTGGAAGGAGATAGGTAAACTGACTCAACAATAAAAGTAAAAGAATGGTCCTTCAATGAGGAAAGCATCGATTGCTGTATTTGTGCTAGAGCTTTTATTTTGAAAACATGAAACAATTTTGTCAACGGTAGTAATAAAGCATATGAGTTATGAAAATTATATCTTACAAGTTGCAAGCCTCATGCATAGTATACTAATAGTGCCCGCACCTCGTCCTACTTAGCTTGGACTACCGGATCTTCGCATGCCATGTTTCAACCAAGTGTCACAAAGGGGTACCTCCATGCCGCCTGTACAAAGGTCTAAGGAGAATGCTCGCATTTCGGATTTCTCGCTTTTGATTATTCTCAACTTAGACATCCATACCGGGACAACATGGACAACAGATAATGGACTCCTCTTAAATGCATAAGCATGTAGCAAAGTTATTATTCTCATATGAGATTGAGGATATATGTCCAAAACTGAAACTTCAACCATGGTTCATGGCTTTAGTTAGCGGCCCAATGTTCTTCTCTAACAATTTTGCATGCTCCAACCACTAAAATGATAGATCCTTCAGACAAGACGGACATGCATAGCAACTCACATGATATTCAACAATAGTTGATGGCGTTCCCCAGAAGCATGGTTATCGCACAACAAGCAACTTAATAAAATATAAAGTGCATAAGTACATATTCAATACTACGATAGTTTTTAAGGCTATTTTGTCCCATGAGCTATATATTGCAAAGGTGAATGATGGAATTTTAAAGGTAGCACTCAAGCAATTTACTTTGGAATGGCGGAGAAATACCATGTAGTAGGTAGGTATGGTGGACACAAATGGCATAGTAGTTGGCTCAAGGATTTTGGATGCATGAGAAGTATTCCCTCTCGATACAAGGTTTAGGCTAGCAAGGTTATTTGAAGCAAACTCAAGGATGAACAAGTGCAGCAAGACTCACATAAAAGACATATTGTAAACATTATAAGACTCTACACCGTCTTCCTTGTTGTTCAAAACTCAATACTAGATATTATCTAGACCTTAGAGAAATCAAATATGCAAATCAGATTTTAGCAAGCTCTATGTATTTCTTCATTAATGGGTGCAAAGCATATGATGCAAGAGCTTAAACATGAGCACAACAATTGCCAAGCATCACATTATCCAAGACATTTTAGAATTACTACATGTAGCATTTTCCAATTCCAACCATATAACAATTTAACGAAGAAGAAACTTCGCCTTGAACATTATGAGTAAAGCCTAAGGACACATGTGTCCATATGCAACAGCGGAGCGTGTCTCTCTCCCACAAAGTGAATGCTAGGATCCATCTTATTCAAACAAAAACAAAAACGAAAACAAACCGACGCTCCAAGTAAAGAACACAAGATGTGATTGAATAAAAATATAGTTTCAGGGGAGGAACCTGATGATGTTGTCGATGAAGAAGGGGATGCCTTGGGCATCCCCAAGCTTAAACGCTTGAGTCTTCTTAAAATATGCAGGGGTGAACCACGGGGGCATCCCCAAGCTTAGAGCTTTCACTCCTCTTGATCATAGTATATCATTCTCCTCTCTTGACCCTTGAAAACTTCCTTCACACCAAACTTCAAGCAAACTCATTAGAGGGTTAGTGCACAATTAATAATTCACACATTCAGAGGTGACACAATCATTATTTTCACTTCTGGACATTGCATAATGCTACTGGACATTAATGGATCAAAGAAATGAATCCAACATAGCAAAAGAGGCAATGCGAAATAAAAGGCAGAATCTGTCAAAAACAGAACAGTCCGTAAAGACGAATTTAGAGATGGCACCAGACTTGCTCAAATGGAAAAACTCAAAACTAATGAAAGTTGCGTACATATCTGAGGATAACGCTCGTAAATTGGCAGATTTTTTCGAATTTTCTACAGGGAATTGTGCCCAGATTCGTGACAGACAGCAATGCTGTTTCTGCGCAGCAATCCCAAATATAACACCAACTTTGACATAGAAACTTTACTTGGCACAAAAACATGATAAGGAGAGATTGCTACAGTAGTAAACAACTTCCAAGACTCAACAAAACAAAAAATTGCTGTAGGTAAAAACATGGGTTGTCTCCCATAAGCGCTTTTCTTTAACGCCTTTCAGCTAGGCGCAGAAAGTGCACATCAAGTATTATCAAGAGACGGTGTGTCAACCTTACCTTGGGCTTTATCCTTACCTTTCTTATTGTTTTTCTTTCCCTTTGGTTTAGGAAATATATGATTTCCACCCGGTATAGAGGTGAATTTCAGAGTGCCTTCTCCCACATCAATGACTGCTCCCAATAGTTTCAGCAAGGATCTTCCGAGTATAATTTTTCCTGTTTCAATAACAAGATAATCAATGGATGTTGTTCTTCCAAGAATGGTTGTATGCACACCTGCAGCTATTCCCTTAGGAATTATAGTAGAGTTATCAATGAGAGTTATTTCTTCTCCTCCTTCATCGACTCCCCAAAGTTTCAAAGATTTATAAATGCTTTCAGGCATAAGGCAAAATTCATACATAATATCACAGTAGGCATGAAGAGTTCGATCACCGATAACAATTTTAACAGCAGGATCCCATAATGAAGGTTTAGGATTCTCTAAGACTTGTTCAAGATGATTACGAACACAGTGATAATTTTCATTTAAGCGAGATGTACTTATCTCAAGATTGTTCAATCTATTATAAATGCTAATAAGGGCTGAATCAAAGTTATTAGCTGAATCATGTGATGCAACCAATTTCTTTATGGCATTAAAAGCTTGATCCCCATTACAATGAAGGAAATCTCCTCCTACTAAAGTGTCCAAAGCATATCTATAGCGAACCATAAGACCAAAATAAAAATTACTAAGGAGCAAACTTAGAGTCATTTGAGGTTCAGTTTTACGATAAGAAGTAAAAATTCTAGACCAAGCATCCTTAAAACTCTCCTCATCCCCTTGTTTGAAAGTAAAAACTAAATCTTCAGGTGAAGGAGTAACAGGTTCAGAGCTAGACATGGTAATAAAAGTAACTAAATTTTTTTTTTGTATTTTAAATATAGAGTGCAGGACAATAAATAAAGCAAACTAGATAGAGTAAATGCAAGTAACTAATTTTTTTGTGTTTTTGATATAGAGAGCAAGACAGTAAATAAGGTAAAACTAGCAACTAATTTTTTTATATTTTGATTTAGTGCAACAAACAAAGTACTAAATAAAATAAAGCAAGACAAAAACAAAGTAAAGAGATTGAGAAGTGGAGACTCCCCTTGCAGCGTGTCTTGATCTCCCCGGCAACGGCGCCAGAAAAAGTGCTGTTGCCGTGGGAGGCAATTCTGCAATGGTGTAACTTTTCTTCAGTTCCCGGCAACGGCGCCGGAAAAAGTGCTTGATGCGCGTAGATGTACACGTCCGTTGGGAACCCCAAGAGGAAGGTATGATGCGCACAGTGGCAAGTTTTCCCTCAGTATGAAACCAAGGTTTAATCGAACCAGTAGGAGCCAAGAAGCACGTTGAAGGTTGATGGTCGCGAAATGTGATGCGGCGCAACACCAGGGATTCCGGCGCCAACGCGGAACCTGCACAACACAACCCAAGTACTTTGCCCCAACGAAACAGTGAGGTTGTCAATCTCACCGGCTTGCTGTAACAAAGGATTAAACGTATCGAGTGGAAGATGTTTGTAAAGAAAACAGTAAACACAAGTAGATTGTATGCTATGTAAAGAATAGGACCGGGGTCCACAGTTCACTAGAGGTGTCTCTCCCATAAGATAAAAGCATGTTGGGTGAACAAATTACAGTCGGGCAATTGACAAATAGAGAAAGGCATAACAATGCATATACATGATATGATAAATATAGTGAGATTTAATCCGGGCATTACGACAAAGTACATAGACCGCCATCCAACTGCATCTATGCCTAAAAAGTCCACCTTCAGGTTATCATCCGAACCCCTCCAAAGATTAAGTTGCAAAGCAACAGACAATTGCATTAAGTATGGTGCGTAATGTAATCAACAACTACATCCTTAGACATAGCATCAATGTTTTATCCCTAGTGGCAACAACACATCCACAACCTTAGAACTTTCTGTCACTGTCCCAGATTCAATGGAGGCATGAACCCACTATCGAGCATAAATACTCCCTCTTGGAGTTAAGAGTAAAAACTTGGCCAGAGCCTCTACTAGTAACGGAGAGCATGCAAGATCATAAACAACACATGAACAATAGATTGATAATCACCATAATCATAGTACTCTCTATCCATCGGATCCCGACAAACACAACATATAGAATTACATATAGATGATCTTGATCATGTTAGGCAGCTCACAAGATCCAACAATGAAGCACAACAAGGAGAAGACGACCATCTAGCTACTGCTATGGACCCATGGTCCAGGGGTGGACTACTCACTCATCACTCCGGAGGCGACCATGGCGGTGTAGAGTCCTCCGGGAGATGAATCCCCTCTCCGGCAGGGTGCCGGAGGCGATCTCCAGAATCCCCCGAGATGGGATTCGCGGCGGCGGCGTCTCAGTAAGGTTTTCCGTATCGTGGCTCTCGGTGCATCGGGGGTTTCGCGACGGAAGATTTAAGTCGGCGGCGGGTCAACGCGGGGGGGCCACACGAGGGGCCCAGGGGGCAGGTCGGCGCGGCCAGGGCCTGGGCCGCGCCGGCCTCCCCTCTGGCCGCCTCGTGGCCCCACTTCGTTATCTCTTCGGTCTTCTGGAAGCTTCGTGCAAAAATAGGACCCTGGGCGAAAGTTTCGTCCAATTCCGAGAATATTTCTTTACTAGGATTTCTGAAACCAAAAACAGCAGAAACAAAGAATCGGCTCTTCGGCATCTTGTTAATAGGTTAGTTCCGAAAATGCATAAATATGACATATAATGTGCATAAAACATGTAGGTATCATCAATAAAGTAGCATGGAACATAAGAAATTATCGATACGTTGGAGACGTATCAGCATCCCCAAGCTTAGTTACTGCTCGTCCGGCGGTGTAAAACGATAACAAAGATAATTTCTGAAGTGACATGCCATCATAATCTTGATCATACTATTTGTAAACATATGTAATGAATGCAGCGATCAAAACAAAGGTAATGACATGAGTAAACAACTGAATCATAAAGCAAAGACTTTTCATGAATAGTACTTCAAGACAAGCATCAATAAGTCTTGCATAAGAGTTAACTCATAAAGCAATAAATCAAAGTAAAGGTGTTGAAGCAACACATAGGAAGATTAAGTTTCAGCGGTTGCTTTCAACTTGTAACATGTATATCTCATGGATATTGTCAACATAAAGTAATATAACAAGTGCAATATGCAAGTATGTAGGAATCAATGCACAGTTCACACAAGTGTTTGCTTCTTAAGGTGGAAGGAGATAGGTAAACTGACTCAACAATAAAAGTAAAAGAATGGTCCTTCAATGAGGAAAGCATCGATTGCTGTATTTGTGCTAGAGCTTTTATTTTGAAAACATGAAACAATTTTGTCAACGGTAGTAATAAAGCATATGAGTTATGAAAATTATATCTTACAAGTTGCAAGCCTCATGCATAGTATACTAATAGTGCCCGCACCTCGTCCTACTTAGCTTGGACTACCGGATCTTCGCATGCCATGTTTCAACCAAGTGTCACAAAGGGGTACCTCCATGCCGCCTGTACAAAGGTCTAAGGAGAATGCTCGCATTTCGGATTTCTCGCTTTTGATTATTCTCAACTTAGACATCCATACCGGGACAACATGGACAACAGATAATGGACTCCTCTTAAATGCATAAGCATGTAGCAAAGTTATTATTCTCATATGAGATTGAGGATATATGTCCAAAACTGAAACTTCAACCATGGTTCATGGCTTTAGTTAGCGGCCCAATGTTCTTCTCTAACAATTTTGCATGCTCCAACCACTAAAATGATAGATCCTTCAGACAAAGACGGACATGCATAGCAACTCACATGATATTCAACAATAGTTGATGGCGTTCCCCAGAAGCATGGTTATCGCACAACAAGCAACTTAATAAAATATAAAGTGCATAAGTACATATTCAATACTACGATAGTTTTTAAGGCTATTTTGTCCCATGAGCTATATATTGCAAAGGTGAATGATGGAATTTTAAAGGTAGCACTCAAGCAATTTACTTTGGAATGGCGGAGAAATACCATGTAGTAGGTAGGTATGGTGGACACAAATGGCATAGTAGTTGGCTCAAGGATTTTGGATGCATGAGAAGTATTCCCTCTCGATACAAGGTTTAGGCTAGCAAGGTTATTTGAAGCAAACTCAAGGATGAACAAGTGCAGCAAGACTCACATAAAAGACATATTGTAAACATTATAAGACTCTACACCGTCTTCCTTGTTGTTCAAAACTCAATACTAGATATTATCTAGACCTTAGAGAAACCAAATATGCAAATCAGATTTTAGCAAGCTCTATGTATTTCTTCATTAATGGGTGCAAAGCATATGATGCAAGAGCTTAAACATGAGCACAACAATTGCCAAGCATCACATTATCCAAGACATTTTAGAATTACTACATGTAGCATTTTCCAATTCCAACCATATAACAATTTAACGAAGAAGAAACTTCGCCTTGAACATTATGAGTAAAGCCTAAGGACACATGTGTCCATATGCAACAGCGGAGCGTGTCTCTCTCCCACAAAGTGAATGCTAGGATCCATCTTATTCAAACAAAAACAAAAATGAAAACAAACCGACGCTCCAAGTAAAGAACACAAGATGTGATTGAATAAAAATATAGTTTCAGGGGAGGAACCTGATGATGTTGTCGATGAAGAAGGGGATGCCTTGGGCATCCCCAAGCTTAAACGCTTGAGTCTTCTTAAAATATGCAGGGGTGAACCACGGGGGCATCCCCAAGCTTAGAGCTTTCACTCCTCTTGATCATAGTATATCATTCTCCTCTCTTGACCCTTGAAAACTTCCTTCACACCAAACTTCAAGCAAACTCATTAGAGGGTTAGTGCACAATTAATAATTCACACATTCAGAGGTGACACAATCATTATTTTCACTTCTGGACATTGCATAATGCTACTGGACATTAATGGATCAAAGAAATGAATCCAACATAGCAAAAGAGGCAATGCGAAATAAAAGGCAGAATCTGTCAAAAACAGAACAGTCCGTAAAGACGAATTTAGAGATGGCACCAGACTTGCTCAAATGGAAAAACTCAAAACTAATGAAAGTTGCGTACATATCTGAGGATAACGCTCGTAAATTGGCAGATTTTTTCGAATTTTCTACAGGGAATTGTGCCCAGATTCGTGACAGACAGCAATGCTGTTTCTGCGCAGCAATCCCAAATATAACACCAACTTTGACATAGAAACTTTACTTGGCACAAAAACATGATAAGGAGAGATTGCTACAGTAGTAAACAACTTCCAAGACTCAACAAAACAAAAAATTGCTGTAGGTAAAAACATGGGTTGTCTCCCATAAGCGCTTTTCTTTAACGCCTTTCAGCTAGGCGCAGAAAGTGCACATCAAGTATTATCAAGAGACGGTGTGTCAACCTTACCTTGGGCTTTATCCTTACCTTTCTTATTGTTTTTCTTTCCCTTTGGTTTAGGAAATATATGATTTCCACCCGGTATAGAGGTGAATTTCAGAGTGCCTTCTCCCACATCAATGACTGCTCCCAATAGTTTCAGCAAGGATCTTCCGAGTATAATTTTTCCTGTTTCAATAACAAGATAATCAATGGATGTTGTTCTTCCAAGAATGGTTGTATGCACACCTGCAGCTATTCCCTTAGGAATTATAGTAGAGTTATCAATGAGAGTTATTTCTTCTCCTCCTTCATCGACTCCCCAAAGTTTCAAAGATTTATAAATGCTTTCAGGCATAAGGCAAAATTCATACATAATATCACAGTAGGCATGAAGAGTTCGATCACCGATAACAATTTTAACAGCAGGATCCCATAATGAAGGTTTAGGATTCTCTAAGACTTGTTCAAGACGATTACGAACACAGTGATAATTTTCATTTAAGCGAGATGTACTTATCTCAAGATTGTTCAATCTATTATAAATGCTAATAAGGGCTGAATCAAAGTTATTAGCTGAATCATGTGATGCAACCAATTTCTTTATGGCATTAAAAGCTTGATCCCCATTACAATAAAGGAAATCTCCTCCTACTAAAGTGTCCAAAGCATATCTATAGCGAACCATAAGACCAAAATAAAAATTACTAAGGAGCAAACTTAGAGTCATTTGAGGTTCAGTTTTACGATAAGAAGTAAAAATTCTAGACCAAGCATCCTTAAAACTCTCCTCATCCCCTTGTTTGAAAGTAAAAACTAAATCTTCAGGTGAAGGAGTAACAGGTTCAGAGCTAGACATGGTAATAAAAGTAACTAAATTTTTTTTTTGTATTTTAAATATAGAGTGCAGGACAATAAATAAAGCAAACTAGATAGAGTAAATGCAAGTAACTAATTTTTTTGTGTTTTTGATATAGAGAGCAAGACAGTAAATAAGGTAAAACTAGCAACTAATTTTTTTGTATTTTGATTTAGTGCAGCAAACAAAGTAGTAAATAAAATAAAGCAAGACAAAAACAAAGTAAAGAGATTGAGAAGTGGAGACTCCCCTTGCAGCGTGTCTTGATCTCCCCGGCAACGGCGCCAGAAAAAGTGCTGTTGCCGTGGGAGGCAATTCTCTGTGGTGTAACTTTTCTTCAGTTCCCCGGCAACGGCGCCAGAAAAAGTGCTTGATGCGCGTAGATGTACACGTCCGTTGGGAACCCCAAGAGTAAGGTATGATGCGCACAGTGGCAAGTTTTCCCTCAGTATGAAACCAAGGTTTAATCGAACCAGTAGGAGCCAAGAAGCACGTTGAAGGTTGATGGTCGCGAAATGTGATGCGGCGCAACACCAGGGATTCCGGCGCCAACGCGGAATCTGCACAACACAACCCAAGTACTTTGCCCCAACGAAACAGTGAGGTTGTCAATCTCACCGGCTTGCTGTAACAAAGGATTAAACGTATCGAGTGGAAGATGTTTGTAAAGAAAACAGTAAACACAAGTAGATTGTATGCTATGTAAAGAATAGGACCGGGGTCCACAGTTCACTAGAGGTGTCTCTCCCATAAGATAAAAGCATGTTGGGTGAACAAATTACAGTCGGGCAATTGACAAATAGAGAAAGGCATAACAATGCATATACATGATATGATAAATATAGTGAGATTTAATCCGGGCATTACGACAAAGTACATAGACCGCCATCCAACTGCATCTATGCCTAAAAAGTCCACCTTCAGGTTATCATCCGAACCCCCTCCAGTATTAAGTTGCAAAGCAACAGACAATTGCATTAAGTATGGTGCGTAATGTAATCAACAACTACATCCTTAGACATAGCATCAATGTTTTATCCCTAGTGGCAACAGCACATCCACAACCTTAGAACTTTCTGTCACTGTCCCAGATTCAATGGAGGCATGAACCCACTATCGAGCATAAATACTCCCTCTTGGAGTTAAGAGTAAAAACTTGGCCAGAGCCTCTACTAGTAACGGAGAGCATGCAAGATCATAAACAACACATGAACAATAGATTGATAATCACCATAATCATAGTACTCTCTATCCATCGGATCCCGACAAACACAACATATAGAATTACATATAGATGATCTTGATCATGTTAGGCAGCTCACAAGATCCAACAATGAAGCACAACAAGGAGAAGACGACCATCTAGCTACTGCTATGGACCCATGGTCCAGGGGTGGACTACTCACTCATCACTCCGGAGGCGACCATGGCGGTGTAGAGTCCTCCGGGAGATGAATCCCCTCTCCGGCAGGGTGCCGGAGGCGATCTCCAGAATCCCCCGAGATGGGATTCGCGGCGGCGCGTCTCGAAGGTTTTCCGTATCGTGGCTCTCGGATCGGGGGTTTCGCGACGGAAGCTTTAAGTAGGCGGAGGGTCAACGCGGGGGGCCACACGAGGGGCCCAGGGGGCAGGTCGGCGCGGCCAGGGCCTGGGCCGCGCCGGCCTCCCCTCTGGCCGCCTCGTGGCCCCACTTCGTTATCTCTTCGGTCTTCTGGAAGCTTCGTGCAAAAATAGGACCCTGGGCGAAAGTTTCGTCCAATTCCGAGAATATTTCTTTACTAGGATTTCTGAAACCAAAAACAGCAGAAACAAAGAATCGGCTCTTCGGCATCTTGTTAATAGGTTAGTTCCAGAAAATGCATAAATATGACATATAATGTGCATAAAACATGTAGGTATCATCAATAAAGTAGCATGGAACATAAGAAATTATCGATACGTTGGAGACGTATCAGTTACTCAAATCCCTTACGAATTGTCAATTGGTAGACTTTACCCGAAGTTATTGAAGACCCGATATACAAAAGATATAGGATGACCACGATAGTTTGCAGAAAACATCGACAGCCGAAAACATTCGAGTAGTACAACTTGAGTCTACACACGCTTGCAAGCATACGTGCCTAGAGTCGGGGGCTACTCCCATCGGGAGCGCTGGACGCGCACCCGATAAAAATGAGCTTTCCGTTTCAAAGAGATCAAGATCCTCCGGCAATTATGAACGTTCGATAGAAGAAAATTTTAGTCCCTGCCCGAAGCGTTACTTCGGGCAGTCACTCGAGGGCTACTGATGTGGGCATTATCCTTCGGGTAATCAATATTACGCTACCACCTACGGCACAACCAGGGGCCCATGAAGATCATCCACCAACCAAGGTGGGCCGATTATGTCGGTTCCAAAGAAAGATTCTTGACGAACAAGGCAAGAAGACGAAGAAACAAGGAAATTTTAGATGTAGAACTCTTTGTAACCTAGTCAAACCCAGACATAATTCTCAAGACCTAGCCAGCAATATAAGGGCCAGGAGAGGGTCTGCCGAGGGACACACAATCACCGCAGCCAAAACCACCGCAAGTCTAGAGCTAGGTCATTAGAAATCTTAGCCTCTTGACGAGATCATAGTCTGAGCCTTCGGCTACCCCATTGTAACTCGATAATTTCGATAATCAAGATAAGACAAGCAGGAAGTAAGGGTTTTACTCATCGAGGGCCCCGAACCTGGGTAAATCTCTCTCCCCGTTTGTTTGGTATCCGATGTCTCGTGTCAGCCTGCAGGATTCCGTTAACCCTAAGCCCCAAAAGGTGGGCATTGTCGAGGAGCACCCTCGTCAGCCTCTATGATCATTTAGTTTTTGACTCGTAATATCACTTTATGCTTTGATTAATAATGTTTTGTTGCTATGCATGATTATGGCTATTATTGCTCTCTTAGTTGGTCGCCCCAGTCTTTTGCTTGCCTTCGCCTGTACTGAGTATGAGCTTTACTTGTGCATCCAACTACCAAAAACCAAAGTTGTCAATTGTGTCCACCATGCATACCTATATGTGGTGTTTCACCGCCACTCCAAAGTGAATTGCTTGTGTGCTACCTTTAAACCTTCAAACATTACTGCCTGTTTTGTGTTTTGTTTTAGCTCATGAGGAAGTATTGAATGGTTTATTTTCTTTTAATAACTTCATTTCGTCACTAGCATGAATAATGTGGTGGTCCTTAATATTGCAAAAAGAGCAAGGCAGCTGGGTGCCCATCCCAAATAAAATATAAAATAAACAAATAAACAAATAAAGCTCCGCACATTATGTACTGGAGAGATCCTAAATAATGGTGTGCAATGGAGAACTACATGGGAGCTTCTCTTGAGGTCACTATATGAAAAGATGATAGATCATTTGATGACATCCGTTGACATAGACATGCATACATCTCAAAAAAAAATTCAACACTCCTATTGCATTCAAAATAAAAAGCTCTAGCACATGAGTAATCTTGGTTCCCTCTGCGCAGGGCTTTTCTTTTACTTTTATGTTTAGTCTTCATCTTCTTGCTTTATGCACCAATTAAGAGAGAATAGTTGTCATTATGAGTATAATGTGCATAGTCCCAAAGTTTATTATTGATTGATTCATGATTATGATAGTGCGTGTTCTCAAATTACTTGTATCTAGTCACCCTTTG